>NC_087094.1:6890000-7515000 GCF_963855985.1 Ostrinia nubilalis | reverse complement strand
TGCCCGCATCCAGGCTCTTCCCGCGACCCTTACCAGATCGTCGGTCCACCTAGTAGGAGGCCTGCCCACGCTACGTTTTCCAGCCCGTGGTCGCCACTCGAGAACTTTCCTGCCCCAACGGCCATCGTCTCTACGAGCTATGTGCCCCGCCCACTGCCACTTGATTTTAGCAATTCTGCGAGCTATGTCGGTTACTAGCTATGTTGCACCCACTCCTCTGAAGGTTGGAGACTCTACACTCGAAGTTGTCGACAATTATGTATACCTGGGACAAACAGTCCAGTTAGGTAGGTCCAACTTCGAGAAAGAGGTCAATCGTCGAATCCAACTCGGATGGGCAGCGTTCGGGAAGCTTCGCCATATACTCATGTCCGAAATACCGCAGTGTCTCAAGACGAAAGTCTTCGGGCAGTGTGTGTTGCCAGTGTTGACATATGGATCCGAAACGTGGTCGCTTACTATGGGCCTCATAAGAAGGCTCAAGGTCACCCAAAGGGCGATGGAGCGGGCTATGCTCGGAGTTTCCCTGCGTGATCGAATCAGAAATGAGGAGATCCGTAGGAGAACCAAAGTAACCGACATAAATCATGTATCAAGTTTTTATTAATATATTTTTGTATTTAAATAGATCAAAGATAAATTACTGAAAGCTGTGGATGAGAGCAAAAAGCTTGTGATGAAATCTTTTGAGGAAAAAGAAGCCAAACTCCGTCCAAATTGGTACAGCAGTTTGGATCTTCCGAACTGGCAAAAGGATCATCCAGCTATGTCATGGGACTTCCCCAAAGAGCCTGTGCCCATTATAGCTTCTTTGTGTAAGTATATTTTGTGTGAGTTGTCTTGGGTCAACTTCTGTCAACTAATACAAATGATAGATATCTATTGTTTTTATAAAATCTGTAAAATGTTATGCACATAATAATATGCAATGCAATGACTTAGGCTAAGTTGCACCACCTTACTTTATTCATAACTGGGGTTTTTTGTATGGAATTTGACAGACTTATATGATGTTGTTATTTATGTTGTCAAAGTGAGGTGGTGCAACCAAGCCTTAAATTTTTCATCTAAAATAAATATTCTTTTTGTCTTTTAGCTGGTGTACCAGTGGCATCACAGGAGAATATAATCATAGATGAGCTTTTGTATGTGTTCTCGGGCATTCCTGGCAACTACATTGTCCACCAGCCAGTAAAAGAGACCTATGATGCCAGAACCTTCTTAATATCTGAAGACTTAGATGATGCTTTGAAGCAGATTGTTCAGCAAATGTTGCCACTGGCATCCAACTATTCTATAGTAAGAAGATTTATAGAACAATGTGATATGTGGTCTGGTCAGGTTCTACATGCTTTAGTGGCGGCCATTGAGATATTATTGAAAGATTATTATGTAAGTATCATATTATTTTTGACCAATAAATAATCCTTTGAATGGACCAGAATGTCTACATCAGTAAAGTGTGCATAAGTCAGTGTCATTGGCTTGATGGTGTTTTTTGTACTAGATCAGGTGTGATTGCAGTCACTTATCTGCCTTGTTATTTAATTGATATCTCCATATATTTCTTTTTTCAGACAATGCTAGCTCAGCTGGAAACTGAGCATATGTCAGCAAACCTTACTCTGCAGAAATTATGGTATTTTGTCTTGCCCACCATGCACACTATGCAAGTACTTGCCGCCATCGTAACAAGTATTGGAAAGGTATGTATTGATGCTTAGGGTAATCTAATTAGTAATATGTAAGAATAATATAATATAAAGAAAATGTACCTTTTGTAATGTTTTACCTACTTAAATGAAGTGGGATCCTACTACTGCATAACATCACTACTCTACCAACGCCTATTTAAAATTTGCAAGCCATTTATGCCCAATAACGGATTCACGGACTTTTATATTCCAAAGGAAAACTATGATACTCACCATATAGGAATATAGTTTTTGCCCGCGGCTTCACCCGCGTGAAATTTTGTTTGTCACAGATCGTCATAAATTATAGCCTATTATGTTATTCTGGGTTATAAACAATAATACTGTAAAGTTTCAACAAAATCCGTTCAGTAGTTTTTGCGTGTATGAGTATCAAACGTCCAGACATCCACACAAACTTTCGCATTTATAATATTAGTAGGATAAATAAATTAATAAACCTTTTACCTATTACAGAGTGAGCTCCGCGGTGGAGCAGTACTGACAGTCCTACACGATAAAACCAACACGCTCATGGGCGACGCGCGGGCGCAAGAGATATCGCTGTTCCTCACCGAGCGAGCTTGCCGGCCCTACCTGAATATCTTAGACCAGTGGATACATAAAGGGACTATTGTGGACCCTTTTCAGGTAAATCTAATAAAGTTTACATAAGCGCAAACTCAAAACAACCGTATTCGGCCCAGAACAGACGGTGAAACGCAACTACAACGAAACTGCAACTTCGTGATGATTTGATGAATGAAACTGAAAGTTTCAAACTGGTCGCGTCATGACAATGTGTGGTCTCTCAGGCCCAGACCAAACGGTGAAACGCAACTGCAATGAAACTGCAACTTTCTGATGAATGAAACTGAAACTGAAAGTTTCAAACTGGTCGCGTCATGTGTGGTCTCTCAATGGACGCTATGGCAGAAACTTAGATGCAACTCAGTAACTAGCAGTTGCAGTTTCGTTGCAGTTGCGTTTCAACGTCTGTTCTGGGCCTCAACAGACGCTATGGCAGAAACTTAAGATGCAACTCAAAAGTAACTAGCAGTTGCAGTTGCGTTTCATCGTCTGTTCTGGGCCTTCGCCAAATAGAACGCGTATCTAGCGTGCAGTAGAGAGCTAGCCTAACGTCGCGCTTTAGCGCCGAATTGTGTTGGTAGAATGCGTTCGACGCAGTACGCAACGCTCTGCAATCCTATTTGGAGAAGCTTTTAAAGTCAAAAGTACATTAAAACACCTAGATGCAAGCAGCGTAGGACCGGTCTATGTGGAAATCCTAGGGGAGAACTTGGTGCAGCAGTGAACGTCTTTTGGTTGAAACGAACATTGGAATAACTCGTCTGTTTGTCTTGACTACTACCTACAACCCAATCAAGCTAACTACGCACCTCCCTGGAATGCGATTCTCCCTTGCACTCTCATCCGCACCCCTCACGACTGCCAGATAATAGGCTAGATGACAAAATTTCAATTATTTGTCCGTCAGACAGATAATTAGAAAATATTAGACTCATATTTTTTATTCTGTTTCATAATTAAATAATAACAGTGCTGCATCGGTTGAAATGGCGCGATACGTCACGTTTGAGTAGAATTTTTACTCAAGTGACGTCACGCGACATTTCAACTCAATAAAATACTGTAATTATTCGATTATGGAAAAAAATAAAAAATATGAGTCTAATATTTTCTAATTTATTGTATTGGATTTCTGTAAAAATAGGCTTAAGCTTGGAAATAAATAAATAAATAAATAAATAAAAAAAAAATATCTGTCTGACGGACTAAATAGAATTTCGATTTCATTACCCAGTCATCATCCCTATTCGACCGGGGTGTACATGTTTCGGTCACTGCGATGCTTTTCAACTTTAACATAACTATTCCAGGAATTCATGATTGAAGACAATGAGCTCATAAACAAAGAAGAGCTCCCCGTGGATTACTCTGCGGACTACTGGGAGAAGCGCTACAGTGTGCAGAGGGATAGAGTTCCAAAGTTTCTGGACAAGTTCACAGATATCATACTCAGAACTGGGAAGTATTTGAACGTAATCAGTCAATGTGGTAAGTGAAATAAAGGGTGAATACAATTGCTACTTAGGCCTGTATTATGAAACGACGCTCAGCTATATTATATTCCACATTAGAGAACAAATTCAGCCTATGGTCAAATTATTAAAGTCAATTTAACCAAAGATTGTATGTTGGGTTGAGTTTTGAGTCCCTTCATGATGCAGGTCTTAGGTTAATATGAAATTAAATTAAATTCACTAAAGGCTTAAAGTTTAAACTTAGAAAACTATTTCTAATCTTTCAGGGAAGCCTATAACAAAAACCAACACAGAAGAAATCAAATATTCACTAAGAGAACAAAACTATGGTGCCATAATACAGAAAGCGTACGCCTACGCGAGCAAATCGCTTCTAGAACTGTTACTAAAAGAGTATGACTTGATGGGCAGACTGAAGTCAGTCAAGAACTATTTCCTGATGAGTCAAGGAGACTTCATTGTCCAATTCATGGATGCAACTGAGCAGGAACTGTCTAAAAAGATTGATGACATTATACCTTCTAAGTTGGAATCCCTTTTAGGGCTATGTTTGAGGTAACTATAGACAGTCACAAACTTAAAACTTACCCATTTACGTCACAAATGCCAGTAGCTAAAACCTTAATTTTCTCGGCCAGTTGTTAAACAAAAACTGTTCAGTAATTCGCAATTCTTCGCAATATTATTCCTGAATACTATTAATGCTGCATTATGTTATGAAATGATTACAGGCTATCTGCTGCTAGTCACGACCCGTATAACGAAGATATGAGAGTGGAGTTGCTACCTTACGACTTGCAATTCCAAATGTTCAAAATTTTATCAATTGAAACTGAGGATGAAAAAGGTAAGTTTGATTATTTGTCCAACTCTACTTAAAACCCCAAAAAAACATGCACATAACGATGGTGTAATGTCTATCAAAACTTTTGAAAAACGAACAGCAGCAAGCCACCACATATGTAAAGCTCACTCGCCTTCGTGATTTGCAACAACTATAGCAATAATGCTCAATGTCTTGGAGCTGTAAAATGTCTAAACCTTATTCCAGAGTACAAACAGAACAAAGACAGTCCGCCGCTGACGGGCATCGAGACGTTCTCGTTCGGCATGGAGGTGAAGTGGCCAGTATCGCTTGTACTCAACCACAAGGCCATCGCGTGCTACCAGATGATATTCCGACACCTGTTCTACTGCAAGCACGTTGAAAGGCTGCTGTGCAGGTTAGTCGCTAAATAACATAGTACGTAATAAGCATGACGTCATGATTGTGACGTCACAAAGACAGCCCACCGCTGACCGGCATCGAGACGTTCTCGTTCGGCATGGAGGTGAAGTGGCCAGTGTCGCTTGTACTCAACCACAAGGCCATCGCCTGCTACCAGATGATATTCCGGCACCTGTTCTACTGCAAGCACGTTGAGAGGCTGCTGTGCAGGTTAGTTGCTAAACTACTTGGGTCGTCAAGAACCGTAGAACTGTTTCAACCTCTCGTTATCATCAGTATTGCTTAATATTATGATTGACCACAATAGCCGAGTCCATTCTAATCTCTAATCTTTTAACAACAAAGACTTCGCGTAACGGGCCAATAAACCACCGTTGTTTTGACGACCAGCTGTTTATGAATATGATTTGTAATATTGTAATACGTTGTACTTATGGAATAACCGCACAGAGAGGCGTCCACTCGCGACTCCAATATCTGCGACGTATTTACTAGCAGCGGTGGCGTTCACTATTATAAATCGTAGCGGCCACCGATCGCTTGTGGCAACCCGACCACATTCGTTTGCGCGGTACCAAGGAGCGCAAGGGTGGCTTTGACAGCCACCGGTAGCTGAGGTTGGTGCTTTTTGCGCAGTTTTTTTAGGCGTTGAGAAATACACAAAATTGCATACCCAATCCCATGTACCGACGGGGATGGCCAGTTGGTTATGTGGGGCTCTCTCTCCCAAATGGGCAGAGCCTATCTACTAAAACGTCTTTCCAAGTCCAATGATGGAGCCAAGAGTTATTGTCCTAACTTGGCTCGTTTGCGCAGAGCCTAAGGTTACTTACGCTTCTTTAACAAGTGTCCATTTGCAGGGTGTGGTTATAGCTGAGCTGCGTGATTAGTTATTGACCAATTTGTCAGTTCGTTACTGCGGCACATTTGCGACATCCCCGACTTTTGGATCTCGAGCGCATCCTGAGATTTGACGTCCGTAGGAAAGCTCGCGTTTCGTCTGTTTATATGAAGTTACAATACTGTATGATAGTATTACCGTGACAATGTTGTTGTCATTCGGCCACCGGTCGCCCGTAACAGACGCAATGTCGGTGGCTCCTTTGCGCAGAACCAAATATTACCGACGCTTTGTTAATGAGTATTGTAAGCTTAAGTTTATCTACAGGGTGTTAGGTAAATGGGTATATGAGCCGACACTAGCCCATGTTAACATGGTCATATAAAGGGTATGGTGAAGTCAGAAATTTGAAATCGTCATTTTTAATTTTTTTAATTTTCATACAAAATAAATTTTATAAAATACGATTTGTATGAAAATTAAAATAATTAAAATGAAGATATTAATTTTCTGACTTCAACATACCATTTATATGCCCATGTTAACATAGGTTAGTGTCGGCTCATATACCCCCATTTACCTAACACCCTGTATATCTACTCTTCCTTTAATGAGTGTCCATTTGCAGGGTGTGGTTATACAACAAAGTGGTGAAGCGGTTCTCGGAGGCGCGGCTGTACGCGGACGCGTTCGCGCTGCGCCAGCGCATGCTGAGCTGCGTGCAGCACGTGCAGTACTACATGTGCGTGGAGGTGCTCGAGCCCTCCTGGTGCCAGCTCATACAGAGCCTCGACAAGGTCAGTGACAGCACGTCAAACTAAACACTGAGGCCGGGTTCCCACTATGCCGGACCGGCAGATCTCCCGGTCCGGTAAAATCGCCGGAAGGCCTAGCGGCGGTACAAATTGTATGAAGCTGTTCACATTATCCCGGATCCGGCTTTTTCGCCGAGCCCGGCATTTTTACCGAGCGTTTTGTCGCTACAAAATGCCGGCAAAATCACCGGACCGGAGTAATGTGAACGAGTTGCGGCCCACCCCGCCGCGCCCGTGCTTCCCGCCCCGCCCCGCCCGTGCTCCCCGCACTTCATTCGGCTCGGATTTCGGATCCGGTGATTCGGTGTAATGTGAACACCCTTGTCCGGTGTCCGGTTTCCGGCAGAAATGCCGGTCCGGCATAGTGGGAACCCGGCCTGAGATCTTATGTACAGTCACGGAATGAAAAGGTTCGTCAGTTTTCAAATTGATTCCTTCAACGAATCGCGAGCACATATTACCTTTTGAAACTATGTTACAGAATAATCTCGAGTTAGAGAAAATAATCTTTAACTGTTCGTCAGTAAAGTTCAAAATTATTCAGATCAAAGTTGTTTGACGATTTATCTTGTCAAGAAGATTATTATGATTGATAAAATAAAACCTTCTTGTTGGTTCAACCTGCCATTATTATTTCTATTAAATAAAAAAAAACTATTGTCAATTGGTCAATGTCATCATTGCATTGGACTGATGGGATAGAAAAATAAACAAGCAAAACCTTATTCGTTACCAAACGTCATATTTATTTAAATGTTAGCAGCACTGTTTCTTGCACTGTTATGTTGGCAGGTTTGACTCTTACAGTACCTAGTGCAAGCGAAAACCGACACTAAGGTGACGAACCTTTTCATTCCGCGACTGTACTTGTAATAGCAGCACAGCACTTCTACCCCCATCACGAATCAACAAAATAGTGAGATTGTATGTGTAAACAAACAATACCATCCATTAAAGGCTCCAGACATCAGTATGGAGCAGAATCAGCGCAATAAAAAATAGCGCAATATTTTGTTGCAATTTCTTACAAAACTTGCGCACAAAAAGCAAATCTAGTATGAAAATCATCAAACTTCTAATGCTCGTAACTCAGTTCAGACTGAGTTTAGAGGTATACATGCCATAGTAAGTTTGGTTTATTACACTATTTTGTAATCAAAAAACAAAGTTTGGTCGATGGCCGCGCGAAAAAAAAAGACGCCACTTTCCATACAAAATCTGGCATTGCCATTTCACATGTGAAATCATATGAACAAAAATCATTTCATAGAATGAAAATGAATGAAAAATAGCAATCATTTCCATGCCTAGTCATTAGCCTATGATCGCGCCGGCGATAGTGATCTACACGCGTTGGTGTGGTGGAAGCTTGAGTCGCATCTCAAACCAAATTTTGAATAACTTGACAAATTTATAGGTTGATATGCTGTCGTATGTACATACACTGAACCCCATATTTAATGAGGAATATCGTATTTGCCCTCACTAGTAGGCGTCACTGTAGTTAGATTCTGTCACTCGCTATCGGCTAAGACAGTGGCGCCAACTGGTAAGCGCTGTAGCGGAAGATAGAAAGACATGGGTTTTTTTAAGGTTCAGCCAAACCAACGCGCTGCACGCCGGCTGATACGGGTGGGTGATCGATCGCGTTGGTTTGACTGAACCTTTACTCATTAGAATGGCGCCACTGTAGGGTCTTGTCATTCGCCAATGGCGCCAGCTGGTGAGCGCAAATACGATAGCCCTCATTGACATAGTGAATTTTTACGATTAGGCTTTAGAAGCTGTTCAATTATTCCTTCTTCGTTTATCATATCAGTAGTGATCTGATAATTCACCATTTTTAATATTCACCACTCACTTTGAGGAATTAAGTATTTGTAAGAGAGGCAATACAAATAAAACATGTCAATGTAAATAATAATGTTGTCGTTTATTCAAAATATTGGGTTGTTCGTCATCTCGCACCTGTCAAACTCGCTAGCAGGCGCGAGTTGGGAAATTCCGATTTTACCTATTATTTTGTTCGTCAACTCGCACCTTTTCAAAAGTACAGTCAAATAAAAACGAATTGAAACTAAAAACTTTCAGTGTGTCGGGCATGTAGTGATCAAACTTTAAGGGACTCTTTGAATCAGTGCATTTTCGCATGTTAACCGCGCTATGGAACCACTGGGAAGGGGTATCCTTGTTCAACAATGACGTCGAAACTAAAAGACCTAGACTAATAAATGTACATTCGTTTTGTAGAATATCTGGTTTTTTTACGTTGTAAAATAACTGAAAAGAAGTGAAAATGACATATTTTTTCTACTTAAATCCATTCTTACTCCTTTAAAATGAAATAAATAAATAAATATCCTTAAAACATTTTACGCTACGCTTCTAGTCCCAAACTAAGCAAAGTAAAAAAAACAACGGATATTTAAACATATTTTTTTTGTATGAAATGTATGAAACTCGTGTCTCTTTTCTCTTCTACCAAGAGATAATTTTATTTACCTATTCAAATTCAAATTATTTGTTTGCAATAAATAGCCTTTTATTAGGAATTATTTATACTAGTTCCTTACTTATTAAATTAGCGTTTTGTAAGAAGAATTTTACGAAAATTGATTATTTCCATACTAACATTTTTTGTGAATTTTTAAGGAACCACAAATTCAAATTTTATTAAATTTTGTGGGTAGATTAAAACAACATTGTCCTAACCCTAACCCAAACTTGTCATCTAATAATAAATTATGGCAACTATTTCCTCATAATTTGAAAATGTAAGGCAAAAATGTTTATGTTTTACAAAACTTTGAAGAGCAGATATCTCGAAAACTATACAAGATATACAAAAACTTGACTTACAAATTAAATTAATTTTAATTCTCTAGAAGTATTCATATCGCTAGGATGCTTGGTTTTTTATTTAGATAGTTTTTGACATATAAGCGAAAAACCCAAAAATGAGACCTTCAAAGGCTGCGGTGGAGAACTTTTGATAATGTTCATCCCCTAACTAGCTAATCCAAACAAAGTTACAATGTTAAAAATTATGTTCCAAGCATTTCCCACTGTACATTTTCATTGCCTGGCCATTTTTCATGTTAAAAGAATACGAATGTATTATTTCAGAAGCTAAATTTATAAGATTTGATGTTCTCTAGTTCAAGCTTGAACAATTTTTTTTATTATTGTTTGTTAAAGCTGTACAATGTAAATTGTTAGTTAATTGTAAAATTGGTAATAATAATTGTTGTTCTTCATTTGACACTTTCTTTGGGATATTTAGGTGGCATTTAAAAGAACGCGAATTAATATATTTGAAGCCTTTTAATATCCCGTGGCTTAGTTATAAAATCTGAGGTTAGATGCCGTGGCAAAAAAAAATATCTGCGGCTTGACTTATTATAATTCGCCATTACTAAATAGCTAGAAATCTAGCTTTGTTTTTAAATATACCTACTTAAATATTAGTAGACAATTTACATACTAGGTATTAGTTATCCTCAGGACATTGTGATATCCTACTTCCTACTAATATTATAAATGCGAAAGTTTGGATGATGTCATGATGTCTGAATGTTTGTTACTCTTTCATGCAAAAACTACTGAACGGATTTTGTTCAAAATTTACAGTATTATTGTTTATAACCCAGATTAACATATAGGCTATAATTTATGACGATATGTGACCAACTAAATTTCAATAAATAAATAAGACGTGGGTAAAAAGCGCCATCTATCGTCACTGGTTAAAATCTACAGCGCTGGACAAAAAATTTGACGTTCGTAAATTATTCATGCGGGGGAAGCCGTGAAACTCCATCTATCATCATCATTAGTAATTAAACGAGGTCCACGCGGCCGCTAGTTGTTGATAATTTGTTTCTTCCCGATTTACATTTATTAGCATGTTGATTTAGAATATAAACCTATCTGAAAAGTACATTTTGTTTTATTATTAAACTCAACTCATTGCAAGTGGCTTACACATTCCTTTAAGTCATTTATTAAAACATTTTTGTACTTAGATGACTATACATAAACACGTCAGATTTCAAAAAGGTGCGAGTTGATGACATAAAAAACAGAAGGTGCCAACTAGCATCTTTAGAGGTGCGAGATGACGAATAACTCAAAATATTGACATAAATTAATTAATATTTATTTGAATGACATCATAAAAAGCTCACAAAAGCCAGTGTTATCGTATGAGATAAAAGTTATTTTAAAAATACAATAAATAAAAACCAGCTTGTTATAAATCAGAATATAAATGCACATGATGAGTTAAACATTTAAAAAAATTAATATACCTACTATTAAAAAAGCTTAATTTAAATTAATTTTTATATCTATAATACTTATGTGCGTATGGAATTGTCAAACTTAAGAGCCATTTCACAAAAATATTCCGCGCGAATTTAGGTACGAACTGTCAACGCAACGTAAAAAGAGTAAAAAGAACGCCGAAATGGACAAAAAAATCTTGAGCCGTGACCGTATTAAGACTTAATAAGTTATTAATTTTAAGGTAGAATAAGGTATTAAAACTTGATAAATTAATTTAAAATTTTAATAGTTAAAGTTTATTTAGTCCTTTAAAGATTTTTATATTTCGATTAATATTGAAACACGAATAGGTATATTAAGTAAAATATATATTAAGTACAAAATAAAGACAGTCACATAGTGGAAAAAAAATTGCCCCCTTACAGCTCCATCATCGGACCCTGGATATCATTTAGGGTTAAAGTATTCGTCAAGGCGAATCACACAAGCCCAATCACCATAGGGTTCTATTGTTTTGTTACGGAGTTGCAATGGAGTTCCAATTGCAATTGTATATTCTCCAGATCCATTATCAGACAGAGCTAAGAAATAAATAAATAAATAATAATATTATTATTCAACAAATAACTAAAATAATTCATCTTACTAGTCTTACTAATATTATAAATACGAAAGTTTGTGTGGATGTCTGGATGTTTGTTACTCTTTCACGCAAAAACTGCTGAAGAGAGTTTGATGAAACTTTACAGTACAGTACAGCAGTATTAGGCAGTCTGTGTTCAACTATCACTCGGGTCGGACGTTCCTATTCAAAACCGTTGGTTCACTCAGTTCCGATACGACTCTAGTGCTGTGTGTAATTATTCACGTGAATACACTGAGTTTCTTATTTCTACGAGTGGATTTCATTTTGCCTGAGACCTACGCCATGAACCTTGAATCAAAGACCCTGTCGCCAGCGACAGCGACGCTTATCCATCCCTATCCTCTGGAGCATGCTACATACAAGTGGCCATCGGAGAAGCATAGATTTCCCTTAAGTCTACTCCTGCTACCATAAGGCACTCCGCTAAAGTCGTGAGGGCGCCAACACTTGCTTTTGTATCGAAAATTAGTAGAGCAGCACACGTTGCCCGTTGTAGGCTCTATGCAACCACGTTATTTTAAACCGTGGCCCCTGAGCATGAGATGGGAAACTGCACTCTCTTGAATTCTCTTGAATTTGATGGTTTTAGGGGAATCCTAGGAATGAATACAGACTTTTCAATAGAATCTCCTCATCAATATTGAGACATTGCGAGTTGAAAGAAAGAAAGAAAGAAAGAAAAAATGTTTATTCAGTATCATCGACAATACAATGCAATGTTACGTTTTCACTTGTTATTTTATTGCAATCTGATCTTGATTTTTCAAACACGTGTCAAAATAAAAAAAATATTTAAATCAAAAGCACTAAGGAATATTTAATTGATAATATCAACTTCGAAGCAAGCACAGATCACAGAAACTAAAGGGAGATGCCCAAAAACAGAAAATATCATATCAATGAATGTATGAAACATGAACATAGAGATGGTTTAATTTGTTGCTAAATATATTTTTTTCTTTCTTTCTTTTATTCTTTCTAATTATTAAAACATACCAAACATCCATTTAAGATTCATTCTCACAAGAGAAAATTTAAAATAGAGTCCAAATATTTATTAAAAATGAAAAGTTCTAATTTCCTGTAATGTTCCATAGAAGATTTTTCTCATAAAAATCTAACCCTATCATGCTTTCAGTTTACTGGCCTTGGTAACGTCGTCTCTCAAATCCCACTATATTTTGATGAAAGCGTACCCCTTGTTCTTGCGAATAAGCCCCCATAATTATCTATAAATATATCCCAATGAGAATGTGACGTGTATCTTTAAAGATATTCTATTATGAAGATGGAAAATTCAAATCGCTATAACTCTTTAAAAAGCAAATATTTTCGATTTGTAATCGCACTTTTTATATAAATTTGCTTATATGTATAAACAGAATATATTAAGTAAAATCCATGCGCAAAAAAAAATTTTTTTTTTGTTGACCGGTGTTATGCAATTTTTTTTTGTTGACCGGTGTTATGCATAAAAATATATAAACACTTTAGTTAAATCATAGAATTTCTGAAAAACTAGTAATTAAATCGTACTGGAAACAAAAAAAATATGAATATGTTATCTAATTTATTTATTAAACGTCCAATTTATCGAAGATTTTGGACTAAAGTTTTTGAAAATATTTTATATCCTACATAGAAAAAATTTAGGATTCTAATCGCGAAAGAATTTTTTTTCGGAGCCTATTTCCTCCAAACAAACAAATAATGAAATCTTTCCTCTTTTATTAGTATAGATTTAACAACATGTACCATATTTTATGCAAATAATTGTTAATCTATTCTAAACAAAACTTTCCTCTCGAAACAAAACGCTTCTTTTTCTTCTTCACGAAACAAAACTCAAAGCGGATAAATAAATAAACAAATCTTTGGACAATTTCACAACGACATCTAGTCCCAAAGTAAGCATCTAATGTGCTTGTGTTAAGGGTGCTAACTTAATGGATATACCACTTACATACTTTTATATAATTTATTAATTAAATTAAATACATACATAATGATGACCCGTCAAATAAATTAAAATTCATCATTTCAATTTCTGCTCGGCCGGGAATCGAACCCGGGACCTCTCGGCATATTAGTCCGTTACAAACCACTACACCAAACGGCCGACTGGAAACAGGGACCTCTAGGCATAGTATCAAATGTATTTGGTTGCCGTATAAATCACCGCTTCACGACACGAACGCACGTAAACGTCATGGCGGGAAAAATGACACAGGTCCTGCCTTGACGGGCGCTCGCGCCATACTAATCGATGTCGGCTTGCGCATTGTAATTTATACTGATATTCACATCAATATTTTGACAAAGTGGTTAATAATATTTAAACAATAACTGTAGAAATCAATTCTACAATGAATATTCTTTATTTTGGGATACTTTTTTTGCAGTTATTGATGTGTTTTTAAACCAAAAACTACGATCAAAATGTGACGTTAATCTTCAAATTTGCCAAATTATTTTTAGACTTTACTCAATAATGGTAATGAAATTCAAGAATCTATTTCATTAATGTACTACAAGAATATATGTCCGATGAATACTATATATTTTTAAGCTTGTTATATGAGCATAAATAATAGATACAGGACTTTGAAATAGAGTCTGCGGCAATTTTTCCGTAAAATGGTTGTGGGAGATGGGGCACTGAGAATTAAGCAAAAGAGTTTTAGTAAATCCGTTTCATTAATGGTCAACACCAAAGATTGACCTATCTTTCGCAGTTATTAAATAAACTCTGGGTGTTGCTTAAGATAGTAATTCATGCTTTCAAAATCTTAGAAATTCGCACGAAAATGTAAAATGGCTCTTAATAATAAGGCGCATCATATATTTTAATACTTTTGTTGAGTTTCCAACTTTTGCAGCACTTTCTTGAGGATACTTTCGACATTCTCCAATTTCAACTCGGTTTGTGTCAATTTGTTCTTTATCTCGTCGAATTCTGTCTCATTTGTTTTGTTGCTTATTACAATTTTAGCATTTTTCACAATCTTTCGATCTAATTTATATTTCTGACAGCGCTCAAAACAGCATCCACCGCCTTCAATATCTTCATAATCGTCTCCAAACTTCCCCAAAGGTTCCGCGTGAGGAATTTCAATCTTATTGTCATTATTTGGTTTCACAATAATCCTGTATTTGGGCAAAAAGTTTGGAAACAAACATACGCGTTTCGCAACAGGTTTCAACAATTTCTGTTTTATGCTGTGCAAGTTCTCCAAACAAGACGGCCAAAACCACCATCGCGAGGCTGTAGTATGAATGCTGCCAATTAGTACACTTTCAAAATACGATATTAACCTTATTCGAGAAATGTGACCAACTAATTCGGCATCTGCTCTGATTTCTTGTGTGTCGCTGACAGCTAAGCCATTCAATAGATTGAACAACACGATCGGAATCATGAAGACGAATACCATAAATATTATATGACTGGTCACTGGGAATGTACTGAACTTTATGGACCCGGCATCGAACTCCCCTGTCAACATGACAATCGTCTTGAATAGAGATCTTCCAGGGTCTTCGAAAAAGTCTTCCTCTTCTTCTTCCTTCCCAGTATTATTAGGATTAGGCGGGGTTTGATCTTCCTCGTTATCTTCTCTAAATAATGTGTAAAAACTTAACGCAAATGCAATTATTAAAATGCAATACCATAGCAAAAACTTGAAGAAGTTCCACGAAACAGTTTTCAGCATCACGATGTTTGTAGATAGTGTAGGAAATTGGCCAATGAGGAGAACTAGTTCAGCAGATGATAACAAAATTGCTATAGCAGATAGTTGTTGCTTGGTCGACGCTGCGGCGGAGTCGTAGCATACAATCCAGGCTGTTACGAATATCAGTGCTATCTCCATCCAATTTTCTATGCTCTGTAAGTATTTGCTTGGGGATACTATCAATTGAAATAGTTCACGTATTATGAGCATTATGAAACCAATAATTGCACCAACATGAGTCACGGCATTTAGTATTTCGATTGAATTAGAAATAGATTGCTTATTTTCAACGCCATACCCTAATATTATGTATAAGATGAGACACAACCAAAAAAGAGAGTAGAAAGTGATATTTGCAAAAAAGAGACAGCTTATTCTCTGCCACTTTAAATATAAAAAGCTCGTGATTACTGGATGTTTTAGTAGCTGTTTTAATTCGTCGTTTCGGGTCATGTACAACAAAGCATCGGTTTCTGGTGCCAAAATTGCATCGTATTCTTTGATGTTGTTGTTAGCATTGTCCATTAAAGGCTTACTTAGTTCGTTTTCAAGTGAGTTATTGGGGTAAACAAGGAAGCTGTATTTCAAGTGTATTTCGTAATCATCGTCGCTAGGTCGTTCGCCATTTGTAGTGATACATTCGTCTAAATATGTCTCCAGTGTTTTTGCATTGATGTCTGCCAGCGGAGGTTCATTAAATTTATTTCTCAAGCCAATACAGGCTCCATTTCTTAACAATTCCAGTACTGTATCAGAATCACCATTTCTTGCTGCATAATGTAGTGCTGTATTGTCTTTTAGATCTGGATAATTAACATTAATGTTGATTTTAGGGTGTTTGAATAAAATTTCTAAACAACCTTTATGATCACTGTTGGAGTTTTTGGCATTTAATCTCATGCCCTTAATTGTTATTTGAATCAAGGATTCGCCGTTTACTTGATCAAACAAAGTAGATTCATTTTCAACAAACTTTTTTAAGATTTTGTAATATCCATTTTGACAGGCGATTGCGATGGGTCTGTATGTGTTTCCTGAACATGTAGCATTGGGGTCAGCGCCCGAGGAGAGTAGCGTGTTGACAACTCTTTCAAAGCCTTTCTCTGTAGCCAATTGTAACATAGTGTTCATACCATTGTTCGCCGATAGTGCAGGGCGGTGTTCGTTCTTGTTGACTAGCATAGTAAAATCTCGAATAAAATTTTCTTCCTCGTGTCTACTGAGATATGAAAATAATTTGTCGTTGTCAATGGTTTCGATAACTTCCCCAAAGGAATCGAACTTAGCTAGTAAGTGTGGAAAAGCTTCTTTCAGAAAATAACGCGCTGATTTTCCTCTCCTGTCTTTATACGTATCTAAGTCAACGGGATCCTTTGCATAATCCAAAATAAGAGTGATCACTCTCTCAAGACCTTGTTTAGCCGCTGAGTAAACTGGAGTGATCCCTTTTGAGTCTGGCGAGTTAGGATTGCACCCAGTTTTTAATAGCAGTTCTATCATATCTTCATAAATAACCAAATCATGTTCCCGATCATCTTCTAAATCTTCAATTTTCTTTATTGCCAAAAGTAATGCTGTGTTTCCTTTACTTTTGATGTTGACATCAATGCGGTCGTCTTCCAACAAGGCTCTGAGTCCTTCCAGATTACCACTTTCTACGGCGAAATGAATCGGTGCAGCGCCGTGGGTTTCATTGAGATTGTTGACGCTAACTTCGTGGCTTAGCAGAAGTTTGACGAACTGTTCTTTGCCTGGTTCCGAGAGTGCTAGCTCTAGGCAGGATTTGTAGTCTGGATACTGATAGACGTGGTCCAGGTCGACGGCTCCGTAGCTGACGAGTTTCTTGAAAGTTGAGTAGTCATTGGTCCGGAGAGCTGTCCTAAGCTGCGTCTGAGGATCTGTCCCGAACAGGGAACTACCTCGCGACAGGCGATTCGAGTTCATCTCGTAAGTGTCCCGCGTCATGGCTTACGTTACACTGGCATCTGGAAACGAGAAAACAATATTTTTGAACCAATTTTCTCATTGAAGTTAATTGTTTTAGTACTATGTAGTACTCGAAAGTGGAGTTTAAACGGGTCGATCAATTGGCTTTAATTAATCTAATTAATTAATAATACCATATGGTCAATGTTTTGAGTGAGCAATTGGGGTCCATATTGGCTCACCTAAAGTTATTTACCCGAAATTGTTCTTCCTAACGATTTTAAATCCGAATGATCACTCTTCCTAAAATTTTTCATCCTAAAGTTTTCATTCATACTATTTGTAGTGCTACCGGCGATGTTCATAACACTCATGTTTCCGAAAATTGTAATTAATAATATCATTTATGTAAATATATTTAAACTCCTACTGTTTTTTATCATAACACTTTTATCCCTAAACATTACCATAATATTTTCACTCATACCATAGAATAATAATAAATACTACGTACAGAAGTACGTTCTTCGCGAATGAAACGTAAGGCCACAGTTCTAACCTAACCTAAACCAATAATAATGAATAGACCGATTCGTTTCTGGAACTTGACTGAATGACTGGAGCGGGACTCTGGCTTCGCTCGCTCGGCTCGTGCGTTGTGGTCACAGTTCTAACCTAACCTAAACCAATAATTATGAATAGGACCGATTCGTTTCTGGAACTTGACTGAATGACTGGAGCGGGACTCTGGCTTCGCTCGCTCGGCTGGTGCGTTGTGGTCACAGTTCTAACCTAACCTAAACCAATAATTATGAATAGGACCGATTCGTTTCTGGAACTTGACTGAATGACTGGAGCGGGACTCAAGTATACGTGCTAATGCCAACAAACTTGAACTTTAATATATCGTCAAAGAAAGAAATCTAAACAAAAAAGATATGACTGAATAATAGTGTAAAATATGGTTATGTTTAGAAAATCTAGGAGAACAAATAAAAGTATAATAGATGTTTATTGCTAATGACATTATGAAGTTGAATGATTCGGAATTATGAACATTAGAGACAGAGTAGTTAGGAATTGTGATTGTTAGGATGAAAAATTTTAGGAAGAACATTTTCGGACTTCCAATTTTCGGAGTTGAAAATTTAGGTGAACTTTGGCGCACCCGAGCAATTGGTTTCAACGTCTGTGTACGTTATTTAACTTTTATAGCAGCTATTATTGGTACTTTCCAAAGAATAGATCACACAGACTAAGCGCTTAAGTCTACATGCCGATTTAATTAAAATTGTTAAGTGGTTGTACAAACATTCTCGTGTGAAGCGGCCATATGATTGGCATCTACATATTCCGTTATTTGATGTTTAATCTGTTGAGCGATAATAGCTACGGATTAACGTTAATATTGATCTTCTTATGATGTTTTTTTAGATTTAAGGGTGTATAAAGTGTATTTTGCAGTTAAAGAGTTTATTTTCTTTTCAGCATGTTTCTTGGTGACACCTGTTTGAAACTTTCATAGTCAATAAATCATAACAGTGGTACTTATTCTGTCCTTATTCTTTACACGTATGCAGGCATGCTCTCTATATTACCACTAAATGCCCAGTCAGTACTGCCTAATAGTGAATTCGGATGATGTCATTGCATTAAATGAGCTCTTTCCATGGAAGTTAACCTAATATTTACTCTACGGCAGCAATAATGAAGGGGCCATTATTCCAATTTTCTCCCGGTGCGGTGCCATAAAATTAATGCTACGCGCGTGCCTCACGCCTCTCACCTGAATCGTGTAATTGGACCGATTTGCGCTCTCTATTATGTTATTCTTAATTGTATACCAGAGCTTTACCGTTACACTGCATTTCCTCGACAATGCGCTTTCTGTGTTGATCTTAGATCGCATAATAGCATTTCACCGAGTTCTTTTATAGCTCCCAATTTGTGCTTGATTTTATTGCACTATAATTGCTGTTTGAAGATGAATCGGTATACCGCTGTGTGCATTACTGTTTTACAATTTGCATGCTAAGCACTCGGCTGGTAACGGATTTGTTTGCGTAAACATCGATTTGATTTGTAGCAGTCTTTATTAATAGCTAGAAGGTATATGAGAAACTTCTCTTAGTGCCTAAGTGCTTATTATTTTATTTCATCATAGACATACTTAATGGTGCCGCCCAATAGAAATTTTCATGACCTATTTCATTTCAAAATTGATTACTAAATTTCACCGTGAAAACATAACTAATTGTAAACTGCTTTTGCATTTAAAGTATTAGTGTAGGCGAGTATGATACTTAAGTTCATTACATCAGATCTGCATCGCAAACGGTGACTAATGGTGTGTTAGAAATATGTATGTACACATTCAAACTAATATGACTAGTATAGTTCGCTTGTCGGATTACTAAAGAAGGTTATTTGTCTTTGGCTTAACTTTGAATACACCGTAACTAAGCCTTGCCTTGGCCGTCCACTGTTTAGCATAAGGATTAAGACGGTATACTGCGTAAAACAACATCGTCTGAATCTCTTAACATGGGATGAATAACACATACAAACTTAGTTTTGTTTCAGAACATAAAATAACTTGAGAAGGAGATTAGGCTTTGACGAGATAATTGCGAAAAAATGTGTTCGAATAAAAGATATTTTAATTATTATGAAGTTTCGCTATCTACTTATTTATTTTAGCTTGAGTCATCATGCTTCCTCTCTGATGAAGGGGTTCGATTCCGCGCCGCGCGAGATCTTTGGTCAGTTCAGCTATTGTCGAACTGTAGGTATAGAATACCTAAAATCAATAATTAGTGCCAAAAGCTCCGTGTCCTCTTCACTATTAACGTAATATGATGTTGTTTCGTATTATTCATATGTGAGCGTGACGTGCCGGACCAGTATAGTTCGCCTCGTGCCCCACCAGTTGCCTTATCGCCAAAACAGAGGAAAATCAACGAAAAGTTCAAAGAGCCATAAACCGTTTACACCAAACAATAGCAGTGCCCGCCCATTGGAACGCGATGAGATGCCCCACATGTTCTTTTATTGAATAATTGCTCGGGCAACTTTGTCTCTTATGTGTAGAGCAGTAAAGATGAAAGCATAAATTGACCACTATCCTCGGACGCGGCCATCCATAAGTTGCTCTTCATTCTGCACCACGCTTTCAACGTATAAAATTGCTTTAGGTACTTTATTAGGTAATTTTTTGAGATCAGATTTTTATATTTGTTGAAAAAAACACTTAGCCGCATGTGTTAAATAATTAACATAGCACAACAATATTTTCGTTCCGATTTTATTCAGACCGGATCCCACTAAGTAATTAATTACATAAACGCCAAAGTTTATGAAGATGAATGGATGAAATGAAACTTTTAGATTCAACATTACAAAGAATACCGTGTACAGGTGCATTCTCAAATCTAATAACGACAACTTTCAAAACTATCTTTTTTCGATTCAAATTGTATAACCGGCCGTGCGGTAAGCCTTTGATTAATCGTCTGCTTTATGGGACCAGTGATAATGAAACTGGTTAATAAATTAGGATCCATCCAACGGCGTCTACTGTCTCTGCAACTTTTCGTTCGAACAGCGATTACTTGTCTGACTTGTCAATGTTTTGTTTAAAACCACAGAATAGATGAGTTTTACGATGGTTTTAAAATAAAACATTTGTATGCAATTGTGATGCCATAACAATAAACTGGAAGGTCCATCATCATCATCATCATCATTTCAGCCACAGGACGTCCACTGCTGAACATAGGCCTCCCCCAATGCTTTCCATGTTGATCGATTGGTAGCGGCCTGCGTCCAGCGCTTCCCTGCTACCTTTACGATGTCGTCGGTCCACCTTGTAGGTGGACGTCCCACGCTGCGTTTTCCGGTACGCGGCCTCCATTCCAGAACCTTTCTGCCCCATCGGCCGTCAGTTCTGCGTACTATGTGCCCTGCCCATTGCCACTTCAGCTTGCTAATACGTCGGGCTATGTCAGCGACTTTGGTTCGTTTACGGATCTCCTCATTTCTGATTCGATCTCGCAAAGAAACACCAAGCATAGCCCTCTCCATAGCACGCTGTGCAACTTTGAGCTTCTGTATAAGGCCTATAGTGAGAGGCCACGTTTCCGAGCCATAAGTTATCACTGGTAACACACTGGAAGGTCCATTAACTTTTAATTTATTTTATTAGGTAAATAAATACCAACCAACAGAGGTATAATATTATTTTCAAAACATTGTCTCCTTTAAAAATCAGGGATTATTCGAATAAGCAAATAATAAAACAACTGAAAATTTAACTATAAACAAGAATACAGACAGAAGCTAAATAGCATTATCACTATAATATTGACGTAAATGGATATCGTGATACGAGATAAATCGGTGCTAATCCAATATTTTCTTGAATAGTTCAATAAACATTTGCCCACGAACAATGTACAAATGGCAGCACAAAAAGTTAAACACGGTGGAGCCCTATCACGTTATAATTCAGACTATTTTGAAAAAAAAAATGCATAGTCCGATGTGCAGTCGACTGTACACGAGTTGTTGTAAAACAAAATACAAGCTGATGTTATCATATCATTTGCTTTTTCATCCTTGGCATTTGGTTCAAGTGTCAAAGATAATTATCAGCAAAGAGCAGTACAGCATCGGCACTCCCCATCCTCTCTCATAAACATGACCTTGTAATTTCAATCAAACCTTAATGTACTGGTTATCAGTGATTTACACGGGTCATATAAAGCCGCTTTTGAAAAGTATAAACATAATTTATTTATTTGCACTTTAACTTTAAAAAGCACATACAGTACATGATATCTAGACAATTAGATATTTGTTAAAATTGCGTCGCTACGTTCCTAAGAAACCTACAGATTCAAGAGTATTTGAAAGTAATTATTGAATGACTCCACATGCCCCTTCATTTACAAATGCTGTCATAAAATCAAACCTTGAAGACGACTTGACTCATCTCTGCTTGTCAATAAGCACTTATTCACATTAGTCTATCAGTAACCCCTTCGCTTTTGCATTATTATTATGTATTTTGAGTGTGTTTATGTAAGTTTCAAATGTGAGTGATTCATGGCTCAACGTATTCTGTATTTTAGATATGTATCTTGTAAATGGTAGGAGGAAACAATATCAGCTCTACAAAGAACAAAATAAAAGTTTGTAAAAATGACTAACCATTAACTTCACTAATGGGTTTATTATGGTGCAAAAGTTGAAACGAGTGGCAAACAATATTAAGGGTTCGATGTGCTGACGATCTATTATTGTAAATAAATGAGTAATATATTGGTAAATAGCTTAAGCAATAGGGAAATAACATATAAAATTAGACTTAAGGCAAACAATACATTAAAGATTCGGTAATGGGCAATGAGTCGAGTTTTTCCAGTTAGTGCTTGATCCAAAATTCAGGGTATCATCTTCCTTGGGTCTTATTCTAAACTCGTCCAGTTTCTTTCTCGGATGAATTCTGCTTTACATAATTTATTCTTATTTCTTCTTAAGATACACTATCACTTTTGTATAATTTATTATGCATGTTAAAAATATTTTTGTTAAGTGTCATGAATGAGTGATTCATGTGCTGAACTTCTACAGATTTCTAAAAGTAATATTATTGTATTCAGATATTATAGATATTCATTCTTTTCAAAGTGCTTGTAGACAAAAATGCGTCATCGGAAACGTTACTGCTTAGTTTAGTTAAATATTGGTTCTAAATGTAGTAAATATTTGCAATATCGACGAGTGCTTACTATATTTCAATTTAGATTAGGTGTTTGCTACTTAAACCACGGTACTTAAACGCATGTTGAGTTTCTTGTCAGCGATTTATAATTTTCCATGATTATCATTTTTAACAATTTCGAAAAGCTAAGTTTCTATGTATTACTCTCATTTTTAGTTACGCTTTATGTTGCTTTTTCCACAGTAATTCTGAGCACTACAAATCGTTTTACGCATCTTTAACAACAACTAAACTAAAATTTAAAAAGCCGATATCTCATTCGTTGAACGAAAGGACAGACGCCGAAACAAGTAACGCAGCTTTGTTTTCTTTTTTATCTTTCATTAAAACAAAAAGTATCTTTAATCGCTTTAACAATTAGGGGCTTCCGCTGTTTCTCCCAATCTGTACTGTGGTTTATACAACTTACACGACACGCTACCGGTATTCGAAGGGTCTACTCCGTAAGAAACCGATTTCGATATATTCTGCTGACTTGTCTATCTCTCTCACACTTTACAGAACACTGCCTATAGTGTTAAAGATGGAATTAGCCTCAGATCATAGAAGGGAATAGATGTGAAACGGGGGCGTGGCGCGTGTCTCCGCGATATGCCCAGAAACGAACATCGGCCGCGTAGCTAGGTTAGTCGCGATTCAGTCGTACTAAGGAAATGTTCTCCGATATTTTGGATAATGCGTCGTTACGTGCAATAAAACAAGTCAAACGAAGAACTACAGGAACAATGGAGTCATTTACTACATGTAAGTATTGCAAATCCATTGGTATTTTGCTTATAAATTAAAAAAACTAAACATTTTTACGAACGAACTCAGTGCCGTAACAGTTACTGCGATATCGAAATCAGTGGTGATAAAAATTCTAACACACTTGTACATTGACGATTTAGTTAGCAACCACTTTATGTCATGCTCAACTACTGCGCAATGTATTTAATTTCTTCCGATATCCACTGTCGTGTGAAAATACACAGTACGGCCGCATGTGCCGGTCGTAACATAGTGCCGTGCTCGTGTTCTAATGCGGTTTCCTATTATCGATAAATAGAAGTAAATTATAATTTTCTATTTGGTAATTTTAAATAAAAAAATGATGTGTTACTTGCGATTATAAGAGTTTACAAAAAAAAAATAACAGTAGAAGTAATTAGTAACTGTCAACTATGTAATTACTATAAGAGCTAGTTGCAAGCCTAATATAGGCATTATTTTTGATAAACATATGCGGTACGCAGATCGCCATAATTAAAAAGTAAATGCGTGATAGTAGTTAATAATAACGTATAATAATAAAAAGGTTTTCATACATAAGCATTTTGTGAAATCAGTTTCGAGCCTTGCCCCTAGCGATTTAAAGTATCGATATCTTGTCGACTCCATTTTATCTTTGTTCTCTCACTAGCGTTTTCTTAGTGTGCGTCACGTCACGCGGCTATTGATTGGCCATAAGGCATGCCTTCTGGCCAATCACAGCACTTTTAAGCCGGTTGCACATGTTGTCGTAGACTCTCAGTCGCTTTGTTTTTTACACAGTTGAATGTGTGTGTGGGAGCTGTGGTGGGGGAAATGTGGGGACACTGGTTCTCGTTGTAGTTACGCGCGACTTCATATCTATTCTCTTTCTATGATCTGAGGAATTAGCTGATAAAATGCTATCTCTTTTCAGAGTAGACCCCCACAGTAAGTAATAATGACGGTTTGATTGCACGCCACGCCTACACTTACTACAAAATTGCTCGGAAACTAAATCATAAGTTGTATAATTGATCTCGTAAGATTCTTTAATCTTCGTGTTATTACTATTTGTTGTTTGGTGATAACTGTTGTGTCGGTGAAAGTCCGATTATAATAAATAATTCATTCAAACCTCATGCGGTTTTATTATAGGAAAGAACACGAGATAGTCGTTTCAAGACGTGACTTAACCCTTCATTTGATTTTGTTCACTGGGATGAACATTCAATTGAAAAAAATAATATGCCGAGTGCATACGTCTTAATTTCTGGTAAGTTTTTTTTTTCACTAGAAAATATACTTAAGTTTTGGTAGAAAAATATTTGTATGTGCTAGTCACAGTCTGAAAGTGTTAATTTTAGCCAAAATGCCGGCCATAGCGAAGACCAGGCTTTAGTGTCAAGGTGTTTATTCAAGCTTTACATGTTTTTTATTATAATTGAGTAATGACAGTGGTTTTAACGTATTGCATAGTGTTCATGCTTAATAACTTGATTGATTTACAATGCTCATTTAATAAATAAGCCATGTTATACCAGGTCAAAGTCGAGTGTTCATCCCAGTGAACATTGCCAAATTACTAATAATCTTTGATTGTTCATCCCAGTGAACGTTGTCAAATAGGCTATGAAACGTTTATTTTTGCTTAATTTTATTTCAGTGGACTAATTTCTTTATTTAGAGGATTTTTTTATTTTGTTTGGGATGTTGGCAGCTTAATACTGTATATTGCATGAAATGTAATATCAGAATAATGTTTTGTTACTGGTAAAAGTGGACATAATTGTTTTCTAAATTTTCATGCAAAATAATTACATATTTTAATTTAGCGGTTGTTTGTAGATTCAAAGTTTGTAGTTCCAAATAATATTTTTGATTAAAATCATTTTTACTTTTTTATTTAAACCCTGAAGAATATATTTTATAAATGTGGGATCTGTTTTTTTATTATTTAGTGCGACTTGTCCACTTTTAAGTTACATGAACAAAAAATTATGATTTTTTCTTTAAAAACATTAAACATTGTTTTACCTCAACGATCAAACAAAATTGTATGGTAATAGTTAATTTCTTACTATTTTGTGCACCAAAAAGCGTTTAATAATATAAATTTTACTTTTTATATGAATAATTATTTTAATTTAATGCCGCTACCCTAAATTGGCAATGTTCACCCCAATGAACAGTTAAAATTCTTCATATATTTGGCAGTGTTCATCGGGATGAACATTGTTTTTTTTCTATTTGGTGAAGTTCCGATTTTTTATATATTTTTTTCTGACCTATAAATAACCCTAAGAACATAAATCCGACGATGTATTTTTATTTTTTGATAAATAATGAGTCTGCCAAATTAAGGGTTAATATTATGTGGTTTGGTACTTCGTTTTCGTAACCGCTGTATAGGGTAATATTTAATGAATATCCGCATACATAGCTATTTTATTAATACTCAACAATTGAATTAATAAATAGATACGTCACAATTATTGTTCGTCAAATTGTAATATGTGATTCAGTTATGGATTTTAGTTAGTCATAAACGGATATTTTGGTTCCGCGGTTTCGTTGGCGTAGGTTTCGGCTTGACTCAGAAAACAAAACTACATTACATAATAATATGTTAATGTACCTAGTAAACAAGTGTAAAGTTGGATTTGATTCCTTTCTTTTACCATTGGTATTAAAGGAATAAATAGATCGCTTTAATTAAACACACAAACGCATCCATGGGGAACTTACAATACCGAGATAAAAAGGTCATATTTATATCAGTCTTAAGAACATTTCTACTCTGAATAATCTGATCAGTCATATTTTTATATTACTTCATTAAACAACAATATTTGTAACATGTCTTGTTTAATAAATTATTGAGAAAAATACAAGATTTGAGAGGAGACAGGAGCCATTATGAAAGATGCTAATATTCCTTTCTTTATTTAGACTCTTTCTTATGGTAATCCCAGCATCTTGATAACCTTGTGAGTTCAGAATAAGCGAAATTACCATTTTGCTATGGTTCAGCGTTGGGTATGTAAAAAACCATAAATATTATAAGTAAATATACAGCCAACATTATTAAGATTTTGGATATACAAAAATTTAACTTAATAATGCGGCGTCCAATTAACTCTACATTTAAATGTAATCCTAAACAAGTTTTTGTGAAATACCAGCTCGTATCGCTCTAACGGATTTGGGTTGTTATGAATTTTAACGAGGCTATTTAATTAATTCTTCTTAACTTGGGTTTACGTCAGAAAAGTCTTGGATACAGACCGAATTAAACTTAATATGCAGTACTTAATGGTATGCGAAGGACTGGCAATCATAAAGATAGCTTATGCTTCGTACGTGACTAATAATAATGCAATCTCGAGAGGAAGACATTTCCATTTTGCGTATAATGTTAATCCAGAGATATGTACGCGGTCGGAATAAGCGCAGCAAATTGCTAGTGATCTCAACCATCTCGACCAGTGTTGCCACATATCCGGTACTTGACCAACTAACAGCCGAAAGCCTTCCGTTCCGCACACGACATTTCAATTTGGACTACGTCTTCAAGTGCGCCAGCGCTTTTTGTCAACTCTGCGCTTAATTTGCTTCGCCCTAAAAAGCGAAACGCATTTCTCCTACTTTCCTACGAAAAACAAAACGGATTAACTGTTCGTACATTCCAGTAGCCGCTACACACGCAACAATAAGTATATTAGTGGTTCTGCTATTGATTCTGTATCAACACGCAGGGGGCAATAAATTCATGATAGCCCTGCGATATCGAGTGTTTGCGCTGTAAAGCGATTGGATATTCGCATTAATGAGTTCAATTTCAGTGAACTCTATATAGACTGGTTAATAGCCCATAAAGATTTTAGTAAAACGCCAGATCTTTTACGATACCCTGAGTGCTGGTAAAGAGCGCTTGCGACTTGAGTTTCTATTTCGAGTCGCTGGAGCGGCGCCGGCGGACTCGATTTGTGATTAACACTTTTTGCTTAGACTTTTGCTGCTTTTTTAGCTAACTGAGCTGAACTCTCCATCCGTTATTTAACGCACGTTGGATTTTAAATGAGTGAGACGCTGTAATCTCTAAACGCGGATACCCAAAGCCGACAGAAGATGGTAGGTAATTTTACTTGTGATATAACTTACTTTCAGTTGATATTGGTTTCTTCTCGTGTACATTCCGGCCATCGTCAACTCATGTTTGCTTATACGTCCACTAAAGTGTTACAACGATGGCTATTTGTTTGGCACGTCCAAATATTGCAGCGTCTAATTGATGTATTCTGGCAACGGTGTCACCTGAGGTATTGTTCGTCGGAAATTAATTTCGTATTTGGTTTACCGTTGATCAATTCAATTGGGTTGGTAAATTATTCAGAGGATATTAAGCCCGATGGCGGTCGAAGGTCCGTATTTGGTGATGCGGGGTTATGCGGGTGAATGCGTCATCGGTAGTCAATACTTGCTTGCACCGATCCATATCTAGATACAGGCTATTGAAAGATTGTTTTATAAAGTACTTATCATTACATACCAACTTACACCTACATTAAACACGATTTGATTTCGAAAGCCAAATCAATGATAACTTTAATGTGTATCAAGAATTCAAGGCTCAGTTTTCATGCTTATATTTAACGCGTAAAGAATACAGAAACATCAAGTATAACATACTTTATACGTACATATTTTTGATTGGTATAATGCCCTATTTGTCTGCAATGGAATCTAAAACTTAAAAAACCATGTAATTTTAAAACTAACATGTACACGGCCCCCACACGTGCAATCATCTGATAATGTTTCACGGGCAATTTTCTAATTAATCACGACCTGTTCGCTGAACACCACGTCCAATCGCGTATCACCGTGAGAACAGAATATCCAACATTGTAGAATAGCTCATACTTCAAATTGATGATTCTCCAATGAAGCTCGACACCTGTCGTAAGCAGAATCGCTGATTGAGAGGCAGGGGTCACTCAGGGCACATACTGTCCATCAAGCAATGTTAGCATTTCTCGGCATTAAATTAGAAACTTATGGTTATAATTTTTGATGATTAATAAGTTGCTAAATGTTAATGAATTGAAATTATCTCAAATATCAATCATTCAACCAGATATAGCGACGCCCTAACCGCAAATGGATGTAAACAGACAACCGACACTAACCAATGTTCTAAGTCTATGATTCTAGAATAACCAGTTCCACAACTCCACAAGGTACTATAGATACCCTATACAGGTGTTCTACCGCTACACGTTGGGTCCCTGCATTTGCAACCAAACGGGTGTATTGTCTAGAAACCAAACTATCACCGGATATGATGTTCGTTTCAATAAACACGCTTAGCGACGCATGCGCTGCGGCTTCATCAATTATACTTGCAATGACTATATCCTGCGCAATGGGTTATTGTTAGACCCTAAAAGTGATAATAGGATGTTTTTGGATTCGTTACTTTTTCCCATTTTCAGAGAGGATGTTGTTACTCCTTTTTATCACTTACTTTTTGTTATGGTCCTTGTGATTGATCGCATAGTATATTACATGACACGGTGATTAAACAAATTCGTGATTCTATGTAGAGACACATCTTCCACGCTGTAAATCCTAGTAAATTTTTGGCAATCAAAGGAAACGGGCATGTAGTTGTTTTGTGTCACTGATACGACCCACATGTCCTGCACCATCACAACATGGTGACGTCACCGACCTTGACTCAGGGACCGACCACATTTGATGATCTCTTTTCAATATTTACATGTAACATATGTTACTCTGATAAAAACCCTGCATTCATCAGTTAGCTATGTTTTAAACACATTTGACACAAATCTCAAATGTTAATGTAAATTGGTACGCGAGTTTCCATGTTTTACGTAGAAAATATCTGCTCATGTTTTTGATCTTTTTGCTTTTAATTAATTCGCACTAGTTAATTTTACGCGGTTCGAATAAGCTAACAATTGCGATTTCCTCGAAAAATACTAAAATCTATTTGACCTTTTACTTTACAATGTAACTGGAATGTAACTTTACCTTTCAAACGGCGTCTTTGTTTGAATAAGCGAAATTGCATACACGAATTATGCATTAACTGCAAATTCTCACTGCACTTTTAGATTACCTACATGTAAAATACATTCTCATGCACTGTCAAACCAAAACCCACCTGAAAGGAATTTCACTGAAAGTATTTTCGCACTGTTCACAAGCACTTGTTCACTGGTCTCCGCTGGGTCCCATTGCGCGGGCGCACGGCCTGGCTGCGTCGTCGTAGTGAGGCGGCGCGCTGGCGTGGGAGGCGCGGATCCTGCGCTGACCAACTCAATTACCGACCATACTCATTTAACGATAGAAGGTCGGGTACGGGTCATATTGTCCTATTCAAATTCACTCTTATTATGTAAAATTATAATAGAATCAATTGGACCTTTTTCTTAATCTGTTGTTAAAAGCTGCGACAGACAGCCATATTGTTATTTTTTGCGAAGTCTCAAGTTTTTTCTGTGGGCGGAGCGGTTACCTGATAATTTGTAGGCGGTGCTTTTTGAGATTACGTCACAAGGAATTACTCACCTTGTACGGATGATAGCACATCAAGCTAAATATGTTGGAGTCTTATCTCGTTGTAATACAGGCTATTTTGCAACAAAAATATAATAGTCTGATATGCTGTCGATTGTAATGTGGCCAGTCTGTAAACAATCGCAGCACTTGTCTTAAGGCTCAGGGGTTGATCGGACTGAGGAATGTGAAAACCATTAAAGCTAATGAGTCAGAGTCAGACCGAACTGCTTGAGTGATGTTCTCGGAAAGTAATGCAATGAATGCAGTAACGATGATATCGATATAAGCAGAAAGCAGACCACCTGGTTTAAGTGTTTGCAGTGCATATTTGCACTGTAACATTTTATACTTTCAAAGCGTGAAAATACAGATTAAGTATAATCAATACCAATATTTATATGTGTATGAACCTTTTATATTGGTCTAGGTGTTTTCCATTTTTAATAAGGATGTATTAAAGTATTTAATTATGTAAACCAGTCTGCTGAGACTAGGCGCCGTTAAATAACGTAATCTAAGGACTTAATATGTATAAGAAAGTCCAAGAAATAAAAAGCACTTACATTCTACAAACCAATGTTCACATTATTCCAGGTCAACAACGTGGATGAGGTTCTGGAGAGGCACAACGACTTCCTCGAGTCCTGTCTTGGAGACTGCATGCTGACCAGTCCTCAGCTTCTAAAGGCAGTCACCACGCTCTGCCTGGTCTGCGTCCAGTTCTGCACCTTCATACAGGTAAACAAGACTCAAAATCGTTCAACACTATAATATCTGCACGTTGATGTTTAGGTCCCATTTGTAATTTATTGTAATCGATGATCAAGTACCAATCAACCCTATTTAGTAAAAAGGAAACAAGAATTCAGTTAAAATACAGAAACACGGCGTCAAGGCGACATTTTTGCATGAGTTACATAATTATTTTATGTACTCAAGGCTTGACGTTACGGCTGCAATGGAAAAAGAAATTTAGTTTCCTTTTGTTAAAATTCTACTTTTCACAACATGATGTGTTGTAGAGGAGGTATAGGTACCGTCTATATGCGTTTAATCCACTGTCATGAATGATCCCAATATCTAATTTTTAAAATGAATTCTATCCGCTCGACTTACATATTGGACAGTCTCCCCTACAATTTTAAAATGTATGGCCTTAGTATAAAGTTCAAAATCAAGAGGATTTTTAAAATTTTGTGACAAGTTCGGGACTATCTTTATCTCAATTCTATTTGATAGCAATATCAGTGCAATCTGTCACAAACAGTGCAGCAAACAAAATGGCATATTTTCAGTTCTAAAATGTTGATTGTATTGTATTTTATAATATACAGTCTATTTTTATACAATATGACATGTTGCTGGCATTTGGTGAATCGTGAATTAAACGCAACAATCTGTCTTTGAAATTAATCTATGAAAATGTGTATTTTTGTATTTATTGATGTATCATATAATAACTCACATGACTTATCGTATTTATTTAAATTGGGGATTAAACTCCGTAATAATAACAGTTTCAAAATTTTTATTTAATGCATAATTAATTAGTGTCAATATTGTACCCAGTTTTAATGACTATGCATTGTAAATAATGTTGTTGTACCATATTTTTATTTTTATCTTATGAAAATCCACACTGTTGTGTTGTTATTGTAAAAGCCTAGCACATCGGCACAAGCTTTATTTTATAAAGCGCTGGTATTACGTATACTGCTTTTTACTTGATTAATACTGTTATTTACCGAGGTTACACCATGTAGATTTTATAACTCAAACATTAGTTGGGGAAATAACTGTGTATAAGATATGATACGTTATGATATTTTAATTTATCGAAAGCGAGAACTCACGGAGCGTAATTTTCCCGCGTCTACCATAACTACGAGTTGTAAACAACTTAAAAAGTGGGCAATTAATACTTATTGTACTTTTGTTTTGTTTATTATATGTTTTTGGACGAATGATTAATTCAAGCTTGCAATGTATAAATTACTGTTTCGGGAATCGAACCTTCAGCTTTGTCTTTCTTACCATGAATTTTTCATGTTTCCACTGCCTTGATAGATACGGGAAAATTCATCTGCGAGAGTTCTAGCTAGTCTTATTTACTAAGGCTAACTATCTATCGTATTTATGCATAACCGATATCCTTTTAGTACGCTTTTGCGTTTAGTATTATATGATTTCTAACAATAATTTATTTTTGTATTTTCTTTTAACGCTACCAAAACACGTTAATTGGCAAAAGGAGATGCACAAGTACTTCGTGGACGCAGAGCTTAAGCCGGGTTGACACGTTACGAGACAGCTCGGACCGAGTCACGTCCGAGTACACTCGTACGAGTCAGCGTCATACGAGTGTACTCCTATAGTGGTTTACACGTTCATAGTGTACTCTTATCAAAGCTCATTCAATTTTGCACCAATTTTGTGTCAACTCTCGGAAAACACTGATCTGCTCAACATGGAACAGACTGATCTGCTGTTGCAAGGTATCACAGTTGTTGCAGATATACTAATAAAAGAATTGAACAATATAATGCGCTCAATAGCGGCATTTCGGGCATCTTTGATTTTATACTCTTTAAGTCTCACGTTCCACAGCACTTCTTCTTCTTCATACAGTTCCACGAACCTGACAGTATCACGTTCCGACCACTTTTTCCTTGACGCCGCCATTATTTTTAATTAAAATTGTCCGAGCTCAGATCCGAGTGATAGAAAAAATAGAGCAGCGTCCTAGTCCGCTCTGTCATAGTACATTCGTACGAGTGCGCTCGGATTACATGTTTACACGATACGAGTAGCGTCCGAGTAGTAATCCGAGTCCACTCGGTCCGAACTGACTCTTATCGTGTCAACCCGGCTTTAACAGTATGCTTGGATCTACGTATGACAGTTCAGACTATAGCGAGGTATACGAGTCAGTCACTATCGCAATGTGCAAACATTGAACAGAGCACTTTACTAAACTACATTAAAGTTGTTAATCGTGTGGACACAACCGAATTTGCACTTAGAACTGTCACTTGAAAAGTGAGACCAATCGCGGAGCGTTCTATAGAATCGCAATTGTTTAGTTGACACTACCTTTCAAAAGATGTACCTCTTAAGGTTCGGACAAACCAACGCGTGCAGCGATGACGATGGCGATGGCGACCACTGCGCGTGCAAAAGTTGTTTCACACTGCCGCGACCGCGATGGCGATCACTGCGCGTGCAGGTTGTCACTGTCACCACAACTGTCACACATATTGTCACTTTCGCTTATTGTCAATCATCACGCCTATATTCGGCAAAATGGAAACTGAATTAAATGATTTGTTTGAAGCTTCTGATGCAATTGAGACAGTGGAAACACTTTTTCACTTAAGTTTATTCAGGCGGCCATATATTATAGAGTAAGACAGGATTACCTACATGTGGTATAGGTAGTAGGTATTGGTTACTCATAACCAAGCTATATTTCTGACTTCGTTTGTAGTCCCTAGAGCCCTAACAATAGGTACCTTTTAATTAGATTTAAAGTAAGGTTTGATAGGAAGGAGGACTGCACTAAGGCTTTCTTGGCCTCAGTGGGGGGAAATGAAACACAACGCGGATGGTTGATATCTGGTTTATTACTGTTATGCTATTGCTATATACATCAAGATTTACATAATATACACAATTCAATGTGTCCAGTCCAATGTGCCGTCGGTGTAGAGTGCCTACGGTGCACGTTCGTTCAGGGTTCATGGGCCAGTCGGCTAGTCGCGGTCGATGCTGACGTGCTCGTACAGTGTCCTTGTGGGCAAGTAAGATTATAACCTTCATCTTTTTCCTTGAGGGAAAAAATTTGCCCCCATTTCCTTTTACCATTGTCGTTCTTATCGTTAAATTGCACAAAACTACACAAAACTCTACAAAACATCTATCAAAATCAATTTTCATTTTCATTTTCGGTGCAACAGTCATCTTGACATTTACTTTTTTTAAGGCAAAGGAATTACATTATGCACCCAAACTACAGAGTACTTATTCAAGTAGGTCAGACTAATGGTATGTTATGATTAATTCATTTTTAATTGAGTAAAAACTTTTTAACAGATCCTACTTACTATTTATTACAACGATTTTAAAAAACAGAAACGTCACAGTGACAAATTTCGCGATGATCGCTGATCGCTGCGTGCAGACGCTGCATAGATCGCCGCGACCAATGACAGGACGCGTTGATGTGAACACATCGCTACAAATTCATACACGCTGTCTGGTCGCCATCGCCATCGTCATCGTGCACGCCGGCTGCACGCGTTGGTCTGGTCTAACCTTTACGATATTATATAGAAACAGGAACCTTTGATGTCATTGTAGGCTTACTTTGGTTTTCCAGAGCAAATAAAAAATAACAGTTTTTTCTTCAGTGTTTTTTCATTGTCAACTACTCAATTACTGATTGGTAGACTTTTCAGTTGACAATTCAAACATAGGTTGGGTCTCCATTCAGTGTAAAGTCATAAAATTGAAATGCTTCCATGTAGTATTTGTGAAACTAAATCATACCTAATCCTAACAGCTTTCTCACAATTCTTTCATGACTTTTCTGTTTTAGAATACAACGGTGAGTACTATTTGTTGTATCATTATTGTATGAATTGTATCCCATATTTGTGTTAACTGTAACTTATACTGAACTAAAACTTACACATTTGTTGATGGTAAAACTAGATGTTCTAGTAATAGTTATATTTCATTACTTTTAACCTCACTTCATCATGTTTTCTGTTAAATTAAGTCCCAAATCTTGACACTGTCTATTGTAAAATTAGATACACAATGGAGATCAAGTTGGTCAATATTTTTAGGAGTGTTTTCTTTTCACGCTTCGTTAATTTAATAGTCATTAAGGTCATCTTGAGCAGACCTTGGTGACATAAGAGTGGTATTATGAGTTACTTAGGATTGCAAAATATAACAAAAAAGGTTGAAACTAAATTGTAGTTTTTCATGAAGCTTTGAAATAATTTATTGATAAATAAAATATGTGAAGGTCTCTGAATCTCTCACCTTCCATAACAGTGAGTCCTTTTCACACCTACATCTTTTTTGACCTCTAGTATTTACATATAGCCGAGCCAAGAGGTCTTCCCGCACATTTTACTGTTCAGCTTAGTCTCAAGTAAAATCAAATGAAAACTATTTCAAGTCTCACTTGAGCTCCGTATGTGCGGGAATACGTTAGATTTTGTTACTTCATTGGTCATCATTTTAACAATAAAAATATTCGATTTGTAATGTATTAACTATTTATATCACAACTCTAGAGCCAAGGATGCGGCGGCGCGACCAGTAGCGCGTCGGCCGACTCGTTCTCTCGTTCGGTCTCGCGCTACGGACTGCGCTTCACGGCCGCGCTATTGTCCGTACTCGCCATCATCGAGCGAATGGCGCGCGACAACAACACCAACAAGCTGCTGAATATCTCTGCCAGGTGCGTATTGTGGCACATAGGTGTAGATTAGGGCTGCTGGCTGTAGCACGTCATGGCCCACTCGTTCTAGCTCTACCAGGCTTCGCTAATGTCCTTGTTAGTCATCATCGAACGCATGGTAGTACAACCAGTAGCGTACTTGCAGTCACCCTAAGGGCTGCACTGTAGCGCGAGTAAAATAGCCCGTTGGCATACTCGTTCTTGAATTCACCGAGCCTTTTGGTGGGTGAACCTAAAGGATGAGACATTTATAGGCTCCTTAAGAGCATTTGACGATTTGTAAGTACTAATTTAATTAGTCTACACAAATAAAGATAATTTTGATTTGATTTGGTAGCTGATCAAAATACATAGGTCAAAACATATAAAATGAACAAAATCCTTCGTTGTTCATGAAATTCGGCCATCCTCTCAATCATAATATTCAATTCGCATCTTTCCAGACTAAACTTCAACACGTACTACGTAAAGCAACTCGAAAAGTTCTGCTCCGACGACAAACTGCTCGAAAGCGAGAAGCGCGCGCCCGCTTCTTAGCGCCGCGCGCGCCGCCGCGTCACAGCCGTGTAGCGCGACGGTAACGTATCGTGGCATAGTCCAGACGCTTGTACACAAGGTAAACAAACTTGCAAGCCTCTGTAATGGTTTTGTGAAGTGCCGTAATTGGAATTTGTTGAGTCGAAGCATTCAAAACATTGTTTGTCGCCATGTAACTTGTTCATGAGACGTAGTACACGTTTACCCTCTTCATTAGAAGCAACTGTGTAGTATGAAAATGTATACCATTTAGATATTAAAATAACTGATATCGTCGAAATCCTTTGTAACGTTTTTTTCATTCACGATTATTCGTAGAGGCAACCATTTATTTTATTTTATTTTTATCAATAATCTCAAAAAAGTCTAATCCATTCCCATTGATGTAATTTTATTAATTGGCTTTAAATTAATTAACTGAAACAACTACCTACTAACTCATAATTTTACTAAAGTAGTTAAATAGGATTTACAGAATACAATGACGATTTTCGTACAATGATTTTTAGTACAAAACTTTCAACAGCCACAACTATCTTCTATATGTGGTGATTTCTTGTATTAAATATGTAATTACTTTTTGTGCAGTAAAATTCAAGTCAAGACATATACTCAATACTCATAAAATATCATAATATGCAGACAGCATAATTTAAATTTTAAAAATAAAATGTGAGAAAACACGTAGTTAAGCACATTTAGCATAGATTTGTGGTCGGTTAATGACGATGCATATCGTTTTACTCAAAAATGAAGTATTTATCAATGTGTCGCTATAATTAGGGGAAATTGAAATTAGATTTTAGTATATAATACAAAATTTAATCAACCAGTCCTACTTTTAAAATTGCCAGTAAGACTTGTACTATAAATAAATTCTTAACTCAAATAATTATGCAAAAAGTGCGTTTCAACGTTCTTTGTAGGCGCTGATAAATAAATAACAGTAATAAGTACAAATTACCCTTAGACCATTACTGCAAAGTAAACACATAAAATAGATATTAGAATTATTTTTTATAAAATATTCAATTACCATTGAATACTTTCCAATTAAATTAAAAAAACCTCCAAGTATAAAAGTGTCCAGTATTTTTGATAACAAGATGCACTTTATTCAATAATATTATTTGAAACAGTCCTAAACATAGTAACTACAAAATCTCATTCCTTGCCATAACCTTAGAAATAGTGTTTAAACGCCATGACATTGTAATTTAATTAAGTGTTGTTGAGTAAAAATTGTACTGCACCTGGGTTAGGATTCTTAATAAGTAGAAATTGATGTTAGAATAATGTTGATGTTGGAATACTTAGCTAGCTTCTTGCAAACGAATCTCAGTTTAATGTCCTCGCGTTAAGAGTTGTTTAATTTAATTTGTTGTATAAAATTACGAGTTCAATGCCTCTTTTAATCCTTTCACTACCGTTCCTAAATTAGATTCGTTGAGTTCAAAAGTAACGATACTTAAAATATTTTCTACAGAGTATTGTTGTTATTTTTCATGCTAAAAACATTGTTAACTTCCAGTAGTTTCAAATCAATGCAAACGATGAAAAAGATTCATTACTCCTACTTCGTAAAAGCAATAAATTACGAGCTTCCAGATAATTATTTCCTCATCACAAGAATACTCTTCCACAGTTTCGTAAAATAATTATGATAATGATATAGGTATTAGACAAGAATCTCAAGCTAACCCAGGTTTATCCTAAATATTTCACGTTCGTGCAAGCATTTTAGTCTAGATTTAAAATTTACAATTGTTATTGGTTGTGTATGTTTTGTGCTAGTACCTACTAGATGTAGCATTGTTGATGCAGTGTGCCATTTTGTTCCACCTAAAAGGGTGTATTTTGAGTATTAATATGTTGAACCGATTTTTCCTACGTTTGTTTGTTGTTACAGCATCCCCACCTCTATTGAATTTTAACTATTGAAAATATTGAACTGATCGTATTGTTGTTACTTTTTGTGTAGTAAAATATGTCAGTTATTATGTTTCTCCTGATTTGAATGTCTCAACTACGCGATGTCACAATTTTATTGCTATGACTTGCTTGTTTTTAATATTCCTAATGATGATATTCTTATTGTTTAACAAATCTATCTTATCGTTAATATGCAAACATGTCATTTGGTTGTAAATACCATCAATGTTATTTTTATCCCAATAAACTACTATCTTTATAACTTGGTTTTGATTTTCCTGTCACTTGTATTTTAAGTTTGTAGTTATATCATGTCCTTTACTTACTAGATTCGGCATATAGTTTTCACTCAGAATACGGAACAAACCAGAAACCGTCAACGGGCGTAAATGTGTATTCATATAAATTATAGCCTGACCAGGAACATAAAAACCCTGGCATAGAGGCGCGTCAATTGCATTTGATAGTGCAACACTGAGTACAGTCGTACCTGTGTTAAATTAATAGGCTAACTTTATGTATCAGGATTCAGGATTACGGGCTAATTTGATATTTACATAAATTAACGAAAAACTATTATTATAGGTAACCTGGTTTAAATAAATTAAATGAAACCATCAATCGAGCTAGACGGATTTACTTTATTATTCATCAATAATCAAATTCAGAACTTGAATATTCAATTGCAATGTCTGCTCATGAACGCTTCAAACTCGGTACTTCTTTCCCAATTCCATAAAATTCAACACTTAGAAAGTGACAAAAACTTTAAAATAGGTAGTTGAAACAAACCACAGCTAATTTTCATAGTGGACTGTACTATACGATAAACATGTCAGTCAATTTGACAACCTTTGTTGGAAACATTATTCAATGAAAATATTGTCCGAACCCTTGGTATTTCTCTTCGACAAATACTTTAACACATTGTGAACCACTTTTCTTTCACGACTATAAAAAGATTTTAGCAATTTCATTCACAAAATCAATTGCGCACATTTAAAATAAAGTTTGTTTACACTTTGACAGCAATAGACTGACATGCAAGGTGACATGTCAATGAAGTTTTCAGTTACTGTTGCCATTAAAAGAAATTAGTACCATTAGTTTTCCGCAACATGGCGAGGGTTTTTATGTTCCTGGTCAGGCTATACTCCAAATCGCACTAATTTGACTTTAGAGCAATTAGTCAATGGCCGGCGCGCGCATTGTTTACATATCCGTCAGATTGACACTTTATAATTAAATTATGCCGTCTTGTGCCGTTCCAACATGTAAGAATGCTACTGGAATTACGAAGAAAGTGCATGGGATCATGTTTTATCCGTAAGTAGCACATTTCCAATTCATTTTAATTAAATAATAATTTTCAAAAAAAATCACGGTTGTATTTTGTAAGTGTTGCCACAGGTCAACGGAATATTTTACCCTACTTTTTTATATTGAATAACATTTGTCTATAAAAAATTCACGCGTTAATTTTGTTAGCGTTACCACAGAATAATGGAATATTTTCCCCATCCTTTTTGTTTTAATTAGTTTTTAGTGTAATTTCATCCATGACATGACAACCTGATTAATTAAATTATAAGTGCCACTTGTGGTCTAAACTGAATAAATATTTTTGATTTTGATTTGATTTTAATATATTGAATTAATTTATAATATTATTCCCTAATAATGAGGAGATAATAAATTACTATCGTGAATTTCATACTTTCCCATTTATTCAAAAGTAAGGCATTGGTATCAACAGATCAACAGCAGCAATATTTGTATATTTAATAATAATTTTAAGTAATTAATTATTGCTTACATACTTACTCTGATTTTCTTTCAGGATACACAGCCAGAGTTGCCTCGCAATCAAATTCAAGTATTGGTGATGTTTTTGATTTGGATTCTGTTTTTGACTCCAAGAAAAGTTAAACTAAAAGCACTACTGCGCCGTAAACAAATGTTTTGTTGTCGATATGTTTACATAATAAAGAACCTTAAGTTTCTTTTTTGTTTTACTTGGCATTCTAAAATTTATATTCGACTTTTGTAATTGACTTTTAAATAACATATTATACCTACATATAGTATTTTACACTATTTAATAGAAATAAATAATCATCTACACTTAGTTACTTCGGAGTAAAAATTAAATTCATAGGTAGGTAGGTACTATCTATGCCTATGGCCAGTCATGTCGTCTCGTTCTATCGCAAAGAATCACCATTTGATAAGAGCGAGAGCAAAAACGGAAATGGATAGTTAACACTGTGGCCGTGTGTACTTATTTCACTTACTTATTTTTTACTTGTTTAACATCTCTTTAAACAATTACATAATTTTACCCCAAAAATGGGGGTGTCACACGGCGCTAGTAACACTAAAGGGGGTAGAGGGGCGCGGGAGGGGAAGTATTTTGGACACAAGTTGCCGCGTAGAAATGTTATCGAACACTCCTTCTGGTTTGTTCTGTATTCTGAGAGTTTTCAGTAAATTAGTCAACGATTTGATTGCGTTTCATAAAAGAAAGACATTTATAAAATGAATCTATTTTAATAATTAACAGACTTTTAAATACAATCTTACCTCGTGTAACATTCAATTGGTTTCGTTTGATACATAAAGCAAATCACACCTCGGACTAACAATAAATACATTGTAACATTGCATTGGAATACTCGCTACTCTAAATTGATGTAAAATATAAATAAATCACTTTCAGCCTGGACAATGACACAATATGACTCGAAATAGTGTGTGAAAGATAACACAGCATGCAAACTCGCAAATAACTTATTAAAAAAGGAACTATATCATAAAACATACTGCACGATTAAATTTAACTACACCTAGTCGCTGTCAGACGCAAACATAACTAAAACAACCAACCCTGTGAATGCAAAAAGCTATCGTCCTAAATAAATCGATACACAATCGTATCAATGATGCCTATGCAGACGTTTTAAGATAAATATCGTAAAATAGCGTAATGGGTAATCGAAAATACCAATACAGTGAGGTTACGAGTTACAAGTAATATCACTGGATTAACTACACGTTATATTGAGTACACTTCAAAGTTAGCCTAACACTAAATATTATTGAAAAATGGTAACTGAAGTCAAAACAGCATTATTTTGTGCAATAATAAAGTAGCTTCGACCATTTGTTTCAAAGTCTAACGATAAAGTTAAAGAAAAAAATATTGGCACTGTATCTTACAGTCGAATATACAAACATTTCATTGCCAAGTAAGTACATACTATTCAATAACAGTCTACATAATGACATCACCAAAACACGGAGACGGACAAAAGCCCCGAATCAAGCATGCAGTGCACCGTTTAAATGTCAACTACAACTAACATGCATTTGCTTCTACCTTCTGCTTCGACTCGAATTTTTGGTTTAATTTACACGATGAAATCATTTAACGGTCGGGAACAACGAACATACTTAATACTTATAAAAGAGAGCTCTAGAAAAGGAGCTAAAAGCAAATGTATGTGATGTGTAAAACTCTGTAAGTAAAAAAAGGACCTAATGCACATAATTTTAGAGGCGTATGTACAGAGCCCGCGGCTCAATTCACTAATTTATGGACTAGAGTCTCTGCGATCGGGCGACCATCACCACATGTGCGTCTCTCGGATCTCACTAATGATTTGCCCGGCGCGTTGCAGTGCCTGCAATCAAACAAAAATAAAGAAAGTTAGAAAAACAACAATAAAATGAAGCCCTGGTGCTGCATAAAAAAATACTTTGTGGTTCTATACCAACAGCTATCTGCACCACTATGTATGTTCCAAAGGTCGAAAGGTCTTTAGATTCCAGTTTTGAAAAAATAAGTTTATTCCAGGGCAGGGTTCGTGGTCTTGGATTTGTGGAGCTTGCATACCCGAACTTTCCATGCATTTATTATTTATCTACACTTCAGGGCATTTGCTGAAATAGCGAGTGAGCAAGACTAGCCTTATTCCGACATAAATATGGCATGCTTGCTAAGACAGCTCTCACTCAGCTCTAAGTTCCTTATAATATGACCGGCGCAAGCGACTCGCGCTGCGCTTCTAGTTCCACCTAGGCGGTATAGTAGCCTCAGGCAAAATATTAAAATAAGAGGAATGAAGAGTCCCATTTAGGCGCAAATTTTCCTCAGGCCAGACAGGTAAAACGGTCACCGAAAATAAATGATCCATGTTCATACCTTGAGCATGTCCGCAGCCTCCTTCCTCCTCTGAGCGATGTGTTCAGACTCGTTGAGCATGCTCTCTGCCTGGTCCGACTTGTACAGATGCGTCACCAGCTCAGACTGCAGGTTGTCTTTCACGTAGTTCACTAAGAAATGCATCACAGCCTTCGGAACGGAGTCCTGGATCGACTTGCGCACGATGTAGAAGTACGATTTGATCAACCGCTCTGAAAGTTATAGATAAAGGTTTTTGTATTTTTGTATGGTGTGATTTTTGTTAATGACCCAAGAAATTTTGAGGGATGGATTTAATTACCAAACGTATTACTAGAATCAGAGCCATGGCCGAAAAAACAAAAACTAACCATTTTAGAAATGACCTCTTCGTATTTTATCCTTAATTTGACGAGAAAATTCAATTTTTTGGACCTTCACACAAGGTTAGTGGTTAAAATATCCCACAAAATTACTTGAGTCATCATTTATGCAAGTATGTAGCTCATTTGTAACCCCAGTTGTGATATAGTAAGCATGTCCCTTCTCTTAACTTAATCTAAACCAATGTGCATTTTTATTTATCTGTGCCACAGTTTTAATTTGTTGTCACTACATGCATCCAATAATAATAAAACATGATTGTACTGGCAACAATAAAGAATCCTTAAAAGATTTGCAGGAACTAATTTTGCAGTTTCATGTTAATCATTTAATTACATTATTTTATTAACGGAATAATAATATATGGTATATTTTTAGCTAACTTTAGATGCAAATTCAGATCCATTCGAGTCATTGCCCTTATTTCACAACACATAAAAGTTAATCACAATGTGCATAACATTTAATGACGCATGATTAATGATTTTGTTATTAAATGACCGACTTAAAAAAATATAACGATAGCACTATAATACTATTAAATAAAATTATCCGAGAGCTTCTCCCGCAATAACAATAATTCATAAATGGTTAGTTACAAAGTCAAGAACAATTGCAAGATTAATTTTACAAACTGTAAAACTGAAAGTCAGTCATATCTTTTTCGTTTTAGGTAATAGAATGACACGAGTACCAATGTCAACTTAAGCTGGCAAAAATATTATAGATGACCCACGCTGAACTGTCCCACCAAACTCAATGACAGGGGGGCGTTACCATCGTTCAACTATATGGTTTCCAACATGGCAAAAATTGGAACCAGCGATCCGGTATTGACGGTGGCGCCCCGCTGTCAATGTCATGGATAGGACAGTTCAGTATATTGGAACTATATTCTCAAACAATCAGCAAAATTACGGGGGTTTTATCAATCGCCATTAGAGAATTACTAAGGAATGAACGAGATAGACTAATTTAACTTGAAGATAGAATCAAATTCGCTCGCATAGAAAACGTGTTTTTGCAAGAAAAGCACTGGCAGGAAGCGAACAGATCAATGGTAGGTGGTCGGAAAGGTGAGCAAATGAGTAAAGCGTTGCTGTATCGGCTCTATGTAGTCCTCACCCACTAAGTCACCCATTAGGTTCAATTGCATCATCGTGATGCCTTCAACAGTCTTTGAGTTTACGTTATACGTCGCGTAGTCGCTCCGTCCACCTAGCATCATACAAAAACAATTGGTCCGTGAAGCTATGGATATAGAATAGGGATAGGCCGACATTAGTTTTACATAAGGTTTAGTTTACGCTGAACTTCGATATTGATTTCGTTCGCGATAATTCGGTAACCTCTAAATATTCGGTTGAAATTACATTAGGCCTATCCCTAAAAGTTGATAATAATTTACGATTTAAATATACATAATGTAATATTTTTATTATTATTTGAAATAAATAAAAAATATAAGCTCTGATTGCGCGCCGTAGTTCATGAACATAATAATTATTAGTTAGTGATGATTTGAAATAACATTATTTATAATGCAATGTTAATAAATTATTACTTTCAATCGCAATCAATACGAAAACGAAATGTAAAAACGACACAGACAAAAAATGAGAATAAATACATATTATGACAATAAATATCATTTTCTTGTGTGTTGTTTTCTATGTCAATTTATATTGTTGTTTTATATAGGAGATAATAGAATTGTCAAAGTGAAATTGATTTCTCGTATTATCTCATCATCAAGGACGATAACTGACACACAGGTTCAAACCTGACCCTGAGTAAAATTAATGTCATAGCTTGAAGTAGAAAATCTGAACAGATACAAAAATTTCAGAATCAAGGGCTGCAACATATCAGTGTGTTTGAGACTGAGTTAATAATGTTGAATGTGTGTGTGCGTCAGTGCGCGCGCGCAACTCACCGATGACGTCACAGTCGTGTTGTTCGCGGTCGGAGAGCTTGCGCGAGGTCTGCGAAGGCACCTCGGGCAGCAAGTTGACGGGCTTCTGCGGCGTCAACACTTTATTCTCGGGGGTGCCGTTCACCTACACACACCATACACGCTACTAATGTGCACGAGTTACGGGACAAGCGTGTAAATTAATGCTAAGACGTTTCGTAGAGCCATTTTGTAGAATGACACTCAAATATAAACCAGTAAACGAGAATTGATTTCAGCTTGTGAGTGATTCAACTTCATTATACCAATTAGAAGCTCAAGCTATCTTGAGTGTGACTTGATATTTGATTTCATTTCACAAAATGGTATTACAATTGACTTCAATATCCTTAGCAAGTTGTTTAGTGGTAATCCGGGGCTGATAAAGTGTTATAACGTATCATTCCCATTTACTAAAATGTACTTTTTCATTTTACTAGCTCTAAAAGGATCAGTATCTAACAAATTCCAATAAGAAACGCACCTGTGGAGTATTTGGGGATTCCATAATAGCTGGTTGAGTGGGAGATTTGTTTTCTTGGCCATCTGTAATCGCCGCGACATGCTGAAATACACGATATACTATGTTATCATTCAGTCTCAAAACTCCAAACCAATATTTACTTGGCACATTTTACATGCGGTAAACATAAACACTAAACAATGGTATCTAATGATTGTTCAGCAACAAAGTTGAAAGAGAGCCCACTTAGTATGTTTTAAAAGAAGCTGACATAGGATGGTTTAGTTCAATATTATGGTACCTGGGAATGTGACTAATGAGTCTGTAATTTACAGCGCTAGCTCACACAACGGTCACTAACTGACAGTTACCTTGTTGTACGCTTCCCAGACATTCCCCAAGAATACTAGGGTGGACCCTCTTTCACCCATTTGTCGCAGAAATAGCTATAATATAAAAAGTCGGCAAAAGTTATTTATTCTGAGAGATTAAATACATAATAATATAAATACAATACACGTATAAACAATAATAGCTTTTCATTTATCAGTATTGGAACATAAAAAAATATAAAACAGAATCTAGATGTTGTGATGATTGCGATTAGGAATCTCATTTGCAGGCATACTGTCTACCAAAACTGTGGAGACTTGACTTTGACTTGAAGCTACACAACTAAACAGTGCACATTTATTAAGATATTCTACCAAATTTGTCTCTCGATTAGTTCTAGTAGACTGTGTGCCTATTTACTGTATTTACCCCTTGTTATTATGTGTGGTTAGAAACAATTCAGAACAATTGGATGTGGATGATTGACTTACTTCTACATGGTGCTTCTTTTAAAATATAAACCTTGGTCATATTCAAGTATGATTTATAATGGCGAATTATTCGAATGTACTTGTGGATTCCAATCGTGATAGAAGAAAAGATGCATTTTATCTTTGAACCAAAAGTAGTCGAACATCACCAAAAATATTATTGGAGCATATGAAATGAAATGAATTAGGTATTGATTTACTTTTTAACATGGTGTACAATTACATACCATTTTAGACTTGAGCTTTTAATTTTTTTGTCTCCGATTAAAGTTTGAATACCACCTTACCTCATTAGTGACAGGTTAGACCCCAAACCTCGCATGCAACAGGTAAACTAAAAACAAATATATACTTTGAACATTGTGGATACCGGCGATGGGGTGGCGCGCGGTGTCTTCTGCCGGAACAACGGGCTGTTTTCGTCTATGAGACTGTCCGTGCTCTTGAGAAGGCCTGACACTAGCGCCGCCTCGCGGTGGAAGTCTGGGTGCTTCGTGTTTATGTACGCTAGTTCGATGGCCACCAGATTCTCCACCTGAGGAAGAAAAAGTGTAAATTATAGCCGTGCAGTTTTGTTTGTGAATCGAACTCTTTTGATCGAATGTTTATTCGATTACACAGTAACGCAGAAAATAACAAACAACAAAGTGGAGTAAAATAGCGCCGGAAGTCGTGACGCACGCAAAACTTTCTCCTTTCTCAGTCAGACTGCGCCGGCGTCTTATCTTCTAAATATATAAAAGGAGAAACTGACTGACTGACTGACAGATCGCAACGCACAGCCTAAACGGCTAAACGTAGGCACTTGAAATTTGGAAGGGACGTAGCTTAGGGACCGTAGAGGTGCACTAAGAAAGGAATTCCCGAAATTCTCACGGGAACGAGAATTAGCGGGAAAAACGGGATTCACGCGTACGAAGTCGCGGGCGGCCGCTAGTCATTGATAAGTTATTAAGGGGCGGGGCTAGCGACGAAGTGGGCGTTTAATAAACGGCCTAGCCGTTCAATCGAGTAGTTGATTTAACAATAATGGCGCAGTTACACTATGCGCGAACTTGATCGAATCAGATCGTGTCAGTTCATTTCATGCTTCTTCATACGTGCGCGTGTTTGCGCTTGTGTTCGATCAAGTTCACCCCTAGTGTAACTGCGCCATAAGATGCTCTTGTGCAGTGCTGCCTCTCTCCTGCCGCCCTGCTAGCTGTCACTTGATTTTGCAACTCTGCGGGCTATGTCGTCGCTTGTACCGGGCGTATAAAAGGCTAGTTGTAGCACTGGACGTTACAGTCAAACGATTCTGAGACGTCAACTGGCAAAAATCGTTCAGTATTGACAGTAGCGCCCTCCTGTCAATGTCATATCTGAGACACTTCAGCCATGTCCAACTATACCATGGAGTTGGTGGCGGGCAGGCGCGTGGCAGCATCTCCTGCTGCGCTCGGTGCCGCTGCCTGCTGTCTCGGCGGGAGTTACCATGGAGTTGGTGGCGGGCAGGCGCGTGGCAGCATCTCCTGCTGCGCTCGGTGCCGCTGCCTGCTGTCTCGGCGGGAGTTACCATGGAGTTGGTGGCGGGCAGGCGCGTGGCAGCATCTCCTGCTGCGCTCGGTGCCGCTGCCTGCTGTCTCGGCGGGAGTTACCATGGAGTTGGTGGCGGGCAGGCGCGTGGCAGCATCTCCTGCTGCGCTCGGTGCCGCTGCCTGCTGTCTCGGCGGGAGTTACCATGGAGTTGGTGGCGGGCAGGCGCGTGGCAGCATCTCCTGCTGCGCTCGGTGCCGCTGCCTGCTGTCTCGGCGGGAGTTACCATGGAGTTGGTGGCGGGCAGGCGCGTGGCAGCATCTCCTGCTGCGCTCGGTGCCGCTGCCTGCTGTCTCGGCGGGAGTTACCATGGAGTTGGTGGCGGGCAGGCGCGTGGCAGCATCTCCTGCTGCGCTCGGTGCCGCTGCCTGCTGTCTCGGCGGGAGTTACCATGGAGTTGGTGGCGGGCAGGCGCGTGGCAGCATCTCCTGCTGCGCTCGGTGCCGCTGCCTGCTGTCTCGGCGGGAGTTACCATGGAGTTGGTGGCGGGCAGGCGCGTGGCAGCATCTCCTGCTGCGCTCGGTGCCGCTGCCTGCTGTCTCGGCGGGAGTTACCATGGAGTTGGTGGCGGGCAGGGCGTGGCAGCATCTCCTGCTGCGCTCGGTGCCGCTGCCTGCTGTCTCGGCGGGAGTTACCATGGAGTTGGTGGCGGGCAGGGCGTGGCAGCATCTCCTGCTGCGCTCGGTGCCGCTGCCTGCTGTCTCGGCGGGAGTTACCATGGAGTTGGTGGCGGGCAGGCGCGTGGCAGCATCTCCTGCTGCGCTCGGTGCCGCTGCCTGCTGTCTCGGCGGGAGTTACCATGGAGTTGGTGGCGGGCAGGCGCGTGGCAGCATCTCCTGCTGCGCTCGGTGCCGCTGGCTGCTGTCTCGGCGGGAGTTACCATGGAGTTGGTGGCGGGCAGGCGCGTGGCAGCATCTCCTGCTGCGCTCGGTGCCGCTGCCTGCTGTCTCGGCGGGAGTTACCATGGAGTTGGTGGCGGGCAGGCGCGTGGCAGCATCTCCTGCTGCGCTCGGTGCCGCTGCCTGCTGTCTCGGCGGGAGTTACCATGGAGTTGGTGGCGGGCAGGCGCGTGGCAGCATCTCCTGCTGCGCTCGGTGCCGCTGCCTGCTGTCTCGGCGGGAGTTACCATGGAGTTGGTGGCGGGCAGGCGCGTGGCAGCATCTCCTGCTGCGCTCGGTGCCGCTGCCTGCTGTCTCGGCGGGAGTTACCATGGAGTTGGTGGCGGGCAGGCGCGTGGCAGCATCTCCTGCTGCGCTCGGTGCCGCTGCCTGCTGTCTCGGCGGGAGTTACCATGGAGTTGGTGGCGGGCAGGCGCGTGGCAGCATCTCCTGCTGCGCTCGGTGCCGCTGCCTGCTGTCTCGGCGGGAGTTACCATGGAGTTGGTGGCGGGCAGGCGCGTGGCAGCATCTCCTGCTGCGCTCGGTGCCGCTGCCTGCTGTCTCGGCGGGAGTTACCATGGAGTTGGTGGCGGGCAGGCGCGTGGCAGCATCTCCTGCTGCGCTCGGTGCCGCTGCCTGCTGTCTCGGCGGGAGTTACCATGGAGTTGGTGGCGGGCAGGCGCGTGGCAGCATCTCCTGCTGCGCTCGGTGCCGCTGCCTGCTGTCTCGGCGGGAGTTACCATGGAGTTGGTGGCGGGCAGGCGCGTGGCAGCATCTCCTGCTGCGCTCGGTGCCGCTGCCTGCTGTCTCGGCGGGAGTTACCATGGAGTTGGTGGCGGGCAGGCGCGTGGCAGCATCTCCTGCTGCGCTCGGTGCCGCTGCCTGCTGTCTCGGCGGGAGTTACCATGGAGTTGGTGGCGGGCAGGCGCGTGGCAGCATCTCCTGCTGCGCTCGGTGCCGCTGCCTGCTGTCTCGGCGGGAGTTACCATGGAGTTGGTGGCGGGCAGGCGCGTGGCAGCATCTCCTGCTGCGCTCGGTGCCGCTGCCTGCTGTCTCGGCGGGAGTTACCATGGAGTTGGTGGCGGGCAGGCGCGTGGCAGCATCTCCTGCTGCGCTCGGTGCCGCTGCCTGCTGTCTCGGCGGGAGTTACCATGGAGTTGGTGGCGGGCAGGCGCGTGGCAGCATCTCCTGCTGCGCTCGGTGCCGCTGGCTGCTGTCTCGGCGGGAGTTACCATGGAGTTGGTGGCGGGCAGGCGCGTGGCAGCATCTCCTGCTGCGCTCGGTGCCGCTGGCTGCTGTCTCGGCGGGAGTTACCATGGAGTTGGTGGCGGGCAGGCGCGTGGCAGCATCTCCTGCTGCGCTCGGTGCCGCTGCCTGCTGTCTCGGCGGGAGTTACCATGGAGTTGGTGGCGGGCAGGCGCGTGGCAGCATCTCCTGCTGCGCTCGGTGCCGCTGCCTGCTGTCTCGGCGGGAGTTACCATGGAGTTGGTGGCGGGCAGGCGCGTGGCAGCATCTCCTGCTGCGCTCGGTGCCGCTGCCTGCTGTCTCGGCGGGAGTTACCATGGAGTTGGTGGCGGGCAGGCGCGTGGCAGCATCTCCTGCTGCGCTCGGTGCCGCTGCCTGCTGTCTCGGCGGGAGTTACCATGGAGTTGGTGGCGGGCAGGCGCGTGGCAGCATCTCCTGCTGCGCTCGGTGCCGCTGGCTGCTGTCTCGGCGGGAGTTACCATGGAGTTGGTGGCGGGCAGGCGCGTGCGCAGCAGCTGCGTGACGACGTCCACGATGCGCTGGTGCAGGCGCGGGAAGCGCAGCATCTCCTGTTGCACCTCGGTGCCGCAGTGCTGCACGATGCGCTGCATTTCTTCGTGAACCTGAAGGTGTACAGTGTTATGTTTAACTTTCCTGCGGGTGTACAATATCGTATCAACTCTCCTGCGGGTGTACAACATCATCTTTAACACTTTGGTTGGCGCTACTAATGTGCCCCCCTAGTTTTCAAATCTCGCGCAAACTCCAACGCTCCAAGAGTCATTTGGCATTAAAACGCCTATTACAACCGGCCCAAGCACAACGTTAAATTTTGATAATATGGCAGTGCGGCGTACACAGAAAGCGCGTAAATATTTGCTCATATGTACATCAGTGAGGCCATATGCATAGCAGATTACTCTTTAAACTTGTCTTTTACTCACTCTATCATCATGATCACAGTTAGTAAATTAATACTTCTTCCTCGGCCCCTTACTGATGAGGATCGCGACCACATAATTATAGTGTTCCTCCACAGACTGCGGTCATAAATTAATACTGCTAAAAAAGAAAAATCGAGACTTTCGGCTGTAACTTACTAGTTCAACACATCTCAGCGAAGGGTCCTCCAACCGTCTGATCTGCCGCTTGACTAGAAGTTCGAACGAGACCTCGGGAACAAATAATGCTGGCCGCGGGCCCGTCGCGTTACGTATCGCAGTCAGAATGTCCATGCGCGTCAGTCCTGAACAAATACAACTGGTTGTATTCCTAGACTAAAATGTAAAGTTCTATTCAGTTATAATTTAATGGAAAATGAAAGGGACAAACTGACTAATACCACAGAATAATAATAAGTACTACGTACAGAAGTTTTTCTTCGCGAAGGTATTAAAAAAAAATTATGCTCAATGTCATTAACAATATGGTGTAATTTAGCCTGTCTCAAGAGTCAATCACCATTTTGTTGACAAACGTCAGTGATCGGCACTGCGCCGAAGCTATAGGGCTGACTTCGGTAAAATGATGTGACGTGAGGTGCCAAACTGCGGAAAATGGCGGAGGAAATACATGATTTAGCATGAATTATCATGAATAATATTAACTACTTATTTACCTCTCAGTGTCTTGAGGCAACTAAAAAAAGTACATTCTGTGTTTTTATTATTATTTAGGCAGTTAAATACTGCACAGTATTTAGTACACCCTTTTCTTTATTTTCTTCCATCATACACAAGAATACGCGTGCGTGAGTCAATGTTCGCTCGTATGTGAGGCCTGCTAATACTGAAATAATTCCGAGACATAGTTTATCTCTGAACTGAGTCCAGTTTTATTTCTTTAATAAAAAAGAAAGTTAGTTTTTTGGATTTATTTACATACATTGAGATGACGGCGGCTGCCTAACACGGCCAGTGATTCTAGTCTACTAGCTATCAGATAACACGTAAGTAATATAATGCCAATATGTTTAGAGCAAACATCTTTGGTGACATATGTGTTTTTTTTATATTTACTTCAATGTATTAGATTACCCTTATGGGTGGACCGACGACATCATAAAGGTAGCAGGAAGGCGCTGGACGCAGGCCGCTACCAACCGGGCAACATGGAAAGCATTGGGGGAGGCCTATGTTCAGCAGTCGACGTCCTATGGCTGAGATGATGATGATGATGATGATTAGATTACTCACCAACTAACGGGTGTATAGAGTCCAATGTCCTTCCAAAGGTCTCATGGAAAATATAGCAGATCCTGGCGCCTCCACACAGCTCAGTCGTCTCAATATTCCGCGCCGTGCCCTCGATGGTGGAACAGTAAGCGCTGGCGAACTTCGTGATGATTTGCAGAAGCGTCTGAGACTTGTCCGACACATCCTCGCCGTATGAGTTGAGCAAGGATTGGAATTGGGATATCATTACGTTCACGCGCACCTGTCAAATTCAGTTTTGGCTGAGTAAACGTGAGTAAGAGCTCGCGCACACTGGTGACTTTTGTCGCCGTGACTTTTATATCACCTCCTTAGAGACGTATAGAAAACGTGAAAAAGTTTCTGTCACTGTCACGTATCTCCATGGTCTTCAAAAAGTCACGGCGACAAGTCGCCCATGCGCGAGAGGCCTAATACATACACATAATTTGTCAGTATGCTATCTTATGGCCGCTGAGCGAAGTCGCAAAAAATTTTGTTAAATTCATTACATTATTAGCATACAATTCCACAATCATGATGTATTTTCCAGCACCAAAATAGTCTAGAGACCCGTTCTACAGAAAAAGGGCATGCAAAGTATTCAATTTTAAGACAAACCTTCAGTTCAGGCAGGCAGTCCCTTATGTGGTGCATAAGAAGCCTGTTAAGTGTTTTAGCCAAATACGGCGTTCCATTCCGCGTCGCTATAGTGGGGTATTTCCTTTGGAGGTAGGTTGCTTCGTCTTTTAACGCGTCCTGCAAAACATTATTGGTTTTATATTTATAGCTATAATGAATCCTAATAATACATATTGGCTACTAATGTTAAAGAATCACTATCTACTACTGCTCTAAACTCGGCGCAGACTCGTGGCAGACGGTGTAATAATAAAACAGTGCATATCACGTTTTCTTTCGCACTCAGTGTGTACATCTCCGTTTCAAAAATTACTTATGGCTCCGCCTGCCACGAGTCTTTACGTCAAGTATAGTGGTAAATAAGTTCGACTTACTAAACTATGAAAAAAGTTTCTCATTATATTTGATGCTTCTCTATTCGACAAGCGGTAAATTTGATAATAGAGACACGCAGCCGCATGCATTTGCGTAATCGGACTCTGATCACAAGATGTTAGCATCAATGGATTATCGATTCAGTAAACTATCTGATAAATGGACGTATGAGTAGAGAGATTAAACTCACCGAAATCGATTTCTTATCGATTATGTCTTGTTGAGATCGGTTGACGACGCCGATGATGCCGAGTTTCACCGGGATGACGCGACCGCAGAGGATATCAATCGCGTCAGTGCCTGAAATAGGTTAATCAATATATTTATCCATGCATGACTGGACGCATATTCCGTTTATACGAACGCGTGTAAACAATGACGAAAATATTAAATGCAGGCATATTTCAGTTTAAAAATAGTTCAAGAATAATTATGCGCTTGTTTTCATAAAGTTTTCTCACAAACTTTTACCACAACAATCAACACAATAATATCAATGTTTTTTGCCCTCAACCACACCACAAGGACATTGTGGTGTTATTTATAAAGTCATCAAATAACCGTCACAACATGTTGGCCTATTGATCTTATGTATATTTATTTTAATTTCATACACATAATAAGTTAAGTTAAGAAAAATAGAAGGTACAGTCAGCGTCAAATAGTTCGTGACACCCAAAGAAGTCAAAAATTAGACAACACAACCTTATTCCAATTATTGTAACAAATACGTATTGCGAACTTTTTGGGTGTCACGAAATATTTGACGCTGACTGTCCAAGAAAAAAAACAAACAACATTTTGAAGGCAACATATTTCTAGTTAAAGAAAACAAATAAGAATTCAAAAAAGTACCAGCATCCATGAGATCTAGTTTAGTAACCACAGCCAGAGTCCTCCTGCCGTCAGGGTCCACCTCTTTAGCCATCTTAATGGCTTCGCTCGTCGCCATGTCAGTATTGGCGGCAGTCACAGCCAAAATAATTGAGTTGGGGTTGGAAATGTGTTTGATGATAAGGTTCCTTATTTGATTCTCGATATCTTCCGGCTGGTCACCTATTGGTACCTGTACAAATATAAATTTTAGTTTTAATATTCATCATTTTAAAATATTATTCTTTATTAATCTGAAGATACTATCTTATCAAAATATTCTAATGTGAAATATTACATCACGAATTCCAGATAATGACGAAAAAGCGTAGATATACGCACAACGTAATGATAAAGATTAGCATGGAATGCAATTATAAATGTCAAGTATTTACCTTGGTGATGCCAGGGAGATCGACTAGCGTGAGATTGACTACCCTCGTAGAGTAGATCTTCAGGTTGATGGGTTCGGGACAAATGCCCTTGTTGTTGCCAGCCATGCGGTCCGTTTCTTTCTCCACTTCCTGTCTTATTTGATCGAAATCCGAGAAGATTCTGTCTTTTGTGTGAAGGAATTTTCCCCATTCTTCTAAGTTTACTGTACCTGAAGCAATCAGAAATTATCTATCAGTAATTTTTACATATTCCCCTAGAGTTAAAGCAAGCCAGTGTAAGTTTTATTTTGTAACGGATAACAGAATTCCTGAAGGCATAGTAAAATAGGGCCCTTTAATATTATTTTGTAATAAATAAGTTGGTGGTATGCTTGAATATGTAAAATTATTCTGGGCTATTAGTATATTAGAATAGATGCAGACAGAAGATATAATACAAGGAAAATGTGAACAAAACACATAGGTACATAATTGAATTTTATAGCATACCAACCTTTTGAAAATATTGAGTTGGAAAGCTGAGCTAAAGGGTTCCATGGTGTGGCCTCAGTACTCTGTGTTCTTAGCACTAGTTCAAAAATATGGCAAATACATTGACAAAAGTTTATTGAATGAAAAAAAATAACACATTTTTCATAAACATTCATAAGATCGTGTTTATAAAAGCCCAAATGGAATTTATGCATGCATGACTGTATATGGGAAACAGTATTGATAAAAAAGATGAATAAACATTAGTAAAAGACTTGGTTTGGGAGGGTAAAATAATACAATGCCATTATTGACAAATAAATGCTTGTTTTAGCAATCAATAGTCAATGAATGCTGATTGAATAAATTGAATTGAATCTATGAGCAAACATCACAATAAGTGATATGATTCATTATGGTGGCCTTGAGGAGAACAACTGCATGTGATGTAGAACTAACAAAAGGTTTCCTGTATTGATTGAAAACAGTAATCAATGTAACACAAACAATTTCATTGTTCTAATTGCATTACTTATCTATATGTTGAATTTTTTCCCATGCATGTTATTTTGTAGAAACATTTAATTAGGTACAATTAAAAAGAAAACTTCATTAAAAACAGTTATGTAACTTCATACATCTTGAAATCAATGTTTTATTATTTTGGTCGCCCTTGGAATTAACACATTAACTTGATGTTTACTGTAAAAAATTCTCTGCAGGCAATATAACTGTCTTTTGATTTATTTATCAATAGCTAATTAAGAACTTATTACTAATTATCTAATCATTTAAGGTGAATGTTGAATAATTTAAAGCTCTAATACTACTGCACAAATCACATTTATGTTTGAAATTGTACAAAATAAATTGAAATGCAAAACACACTTACCTTCTTCGGCCGAGCGATGTTCCTTACTGTCTTTGGGACTGTACACCAGTTGCAAGATAAGAGGGCGCCGGGTGACAATGCCTGGGCCCCGTGGCAGGAATGAGCGTCCCACTAAACTTTCAATCACAGAACTCTTGCCAGAGCTCTGTAAAAAATATTTTAGATAAAAGGAAGGTCTTCTAAAAGTGGTTAGTAGTTTAAGAATTTCAAGTAATAAAAGCCTTGCACAAATTGTGAATGTTGAAAAAAATTCTAGAAGAATAACATCTCAGACAGCTGTTGTTGCTATCCAAAAGGAAAGGTTTTTTTGTTATTGTTTATCTAGCTACAATTTATGACTGCTATGATTGTTCCGTGCCCACATTGGTTTTTATTTCAAGTCCATTTTATAATTTTTTGCATGTCATGCCTGTATAATTTTAGGAATAATATGTAAAAAGGAACACTTATTGACTGTCTTAGAATTTATAAGACAATATCACATGTTTCTAGGCCTAGAATGGTCATGAACAGGGGCAGGGTCAATGACAGTATAGTGCAATTTATTGAATTGGGGACAAAGAACTTTAGTGACACTTTTACATAACCACCATTTATTCATGGTGAAAGTAATTTGTAATTGGGTTCACTAAAATTACTAATAGAAACTAAGCCATTTATGGATTAAAATATTTACCTGAGTTCCTAAAACGACTATCTGAGGTAATTGAATGGCATCTGCTCCAACAGTATTGAAAACGTCTTGTAACTTATTGATAACCGGTATAAGCGCTTCCATAATTATTTATAAAATTGTAAGCACAGGTATTAGCAAGTTATTAAAATAATCCAGACCCTCTTTATGTAACCAGAATTGATATTTCGATCAATTTACCAAAACAGTCAAACCAACCGGTAAAAGTCGGCCATATTGATTTGTCTGTTTTTTTAATTCAATCAGGGTTGCAGTTTGGCAATGGCCAAGGAGATTGAAGCTTACGTGAGTTACGTGACGTCTTGTCTTCCGACTAGGTCACCTTATCAATTTTTATTTTACTGTTAATTTCATAAAGTTAATATTAACTTTATGGTTAATTTACAGTTATTATGTGCCTTAATAAAACACAGCGTTCTGTTGAGAGTGCAGTCTATGATCTTTGCCTAATTTTAGTCTATGGTATAAGAAAACTTACCAATGAGGATCAGTGGGTCTAGTCAAAACGCACTTTAAAATCGCAAACCCATCGCAAACCAGTCGCAAACAAATAAACAAATCGCAAAAGAGGTCGATAACAAAAAAGGCTTAGTCAAACGGCAAAAAATCGAATCGCAAAGCCCTACCTATCGATAATCGAAAGACTGGATTGAAATTTCCCATACAAAGGCTTAGCCAACATGCATTTAAGACTCAATCAAAATCGAATCGAATCGCAACACCCGCCATTTTCATTGCGATTACTAAAACCCCGGTGATAAGCTTCGAATATATCGAAAACCAATAGGATGAGTTGCACCACCTAACTTTGACCGTAACTATGACGTTAACCGGTGTTTTTTGTATGGAGTTTGACAGACTTTAGACGTTTGTCAAAGTTAAACTAAGATGGTGCAACCCACCCTAAGGCTGTTTTTTGACAAATCCGTATCGCGATGTCGTTTTGACAGTTAGTTTGACGGCAATGCATAGACGTAAACAGAGAGCAGAAAGAAGGAAGAAACAAATAAAAAAAAAGCTAAAAAAAGTAAAAACAATCGCAAAGTCATAGACATTTTTTAACTTTTATTCGATTTTGAATGAATTTTTATATCGCCGCGTCGTTGGTGGTTCAATGTGCATTATGGCTGCCATTTTCCGATCGAATCGAATTACTGGTGACGCGGCGACTGACATTAGTGAAAACTTCCTATTGGTTTGCGATGGCATTTTGACTAGACCCACAGTACTGTTGTAGAAAATTCAATAAAACTAGTATCTACGTTAATCTTTAAGACATAAGAAAGATATATCTTTTTGAATTATCCAAATCGGACCATTACTTACGAAGATATTAAGTAATAAACATAGGCCGTTTTTGCCGCTAAAGGGCCGCGTGACGTCATTATATCCGAATCGAGCGCAGCCGGCGTACTATTGGGATGGAAAATATTTTTTTCCAGCTAAACCATCAGTTTTAGAAAAAAACTTTTAATAACATTTATTCATCAAAATAAAGTAACCTATCGACCAGTAATTTAAAAAAATAAAAATTTTGAAAATTAAGTATCGCTATGTCCAAAAACCACATTTTCATAGGATTCGATGCAATGCGGAGACGCGGTTGGGGCGAGTGTAACTTTATGATTGTTTGTATTGAACATAATAATACATAATATGATGCTAATACCCAGTTTCTGGCCTGGGTGGGGGGGGGGGGGGGGGGGGGATAAGTCATACCCAGCTTATAGCCTAGGGGGAGGGGCAAGCCTTACCCAGCTTCTGGCCTTGGTGGGAGGGGGGGAGAGGCAAGTCATGCCCAGTTTCTGGCCGGGGTAAGTCATACTCAGCTTCTGGCCGAGGGGGAGTCATACCTAGCTTATGCTTATGGACTGGGGAAGGGGCTAGCCTTTATACCCAGCTTCTGGCCTGGGGGAGGGCGGGGGGTCAAGTCATAACCAGTTTCTATGGGCTGTGGGGAGGGGCTAGCCTTACCCAGTTTCTAGCCTGGGGGAGGGGGGGTATGTAATACCCAGCTTCTGGCCTAGGGGGAGTCATACCCAGCTTATGCTTATGGGCTGGGGGGAGGAGCTAGCCTTACCCAGCTTCTGGCCTGGGGGATGGGGGGGGGGTCAAGTCATAACCAGTTTCTATGGGCTGGGGGGAGGGGCTAGCCTTTACCCAGTTTCTGGCCTGGGGGGGGGGGGCGGGTATGTAATACCCAGCTTCAGGCCTGGGGGGAGGGGGGGGGGGTCAAGTCATAACCAGTTTCTATGGGCTGGGGGGGGGGGCTAGCCTTACCCAGCTTCTGGCCTGGGGGGAGGGGGGGGTAAAGTCATACCCAGTTTCTGGCCTGGGGGGAGGGGGGTAAATCATACCCAACTTCTGGCCGAGGGGGAAGTCATGCCCAGCTTATGACCTAGGGAGAGGAGGGGGGCGGGGGAGTCATACCCAGCTTCTAGGCTAAGATTAAATAGATTTCCAGGAGGGAGCAGCTGTCCTTTCCTGCAGCAGCTGGTCCGCCCATGGGAACGGCGAATAGATAGGTAGGTACGTAGGTTTAACTCAGAAAAACTAAATAACAGGTAGGTATTGCGTGTACATCGAAATGATCTGCATAGAAATGTCTTGTAGCCTAGGCAGAGTGTATCTGCCTCAGCTATACCTTATTGTTAGAAGTAAATAAATTAATACTTATACATTTTTATATTTTACTTGGAAGAAGATATGACTCTAACAACACTTATGAACACTTTATTTGAATAAATCGCCAAATATACCACCGCGGAGACCCCAATCGCGTCTCTGCGTTCCATTGAATCGTATGAGCGTATGGATTTTTTGCGTTATTTTTCACAATTTCTATTTTTAAAATTACCTATCGATAGCTTACTTTATTCTGATGAATATAATATGTCATTACAAGTTTTTCTCTCAAACTGATAGTTTGGCTAGAAAAAAATATTTTCTATCCACGCAGTACGCCGGCAGCGTTCGGATCGGATACAATGACGTCAGCGCCGGGCGGTCAGTGAACTTTTTTAGTAATTTGGCCATAACTTCGTCAATTTTTGTCGTAGAACAAAAATTTTTGGACTGTGTATTAAGGATTTCTTAGCCCTATAAATCTGCATTCACAGCTAAAAATCGAAATGATCCTCATTGTCTCTGCTTTATCATCTAGTTTACCTTCTTCATACACCAGCTGGCACCACTTTCTATGGAAATTGGTGATCTGTCAACTTGACATTTCATAGCGTTTGTGATTTTTGCCGCCTACACAGCAATAATTCCTCCTACACAATCAACAAGAACATCTCAACATTCAAAAGACAATGCCGGAAATTGGCGTCTTTTTTTTTTCGCGCGGCCATCGACCAAACCTTGTTTTTTTATTACAAAATAGTGTAATAAACCAAACTTACTATGACATGTATACCTCTAAACTCAGTCTGAACTGAGTTACGAGCGTTAGAAGTTTGATGATTTACATACTAGATTTGCTTTTTGCGAGCAAGTTTTGTAAGAAATTGCAACAAAATAGTGACATTGTATGTGTAAACAAACAATACCATCCATTAAAGGCTCCAGACATCAGTGTGGAGCAGAATCAGCGCAATAAAAAATAGCGCAATATTTTGTCGCAATTAAACTTGCGCGCAAAAAGCAAATCTAGTATAGCCTGACCAGGAACATAAAAACCCTGGCATAGAGGCGCGTCAATTGCATTTGATAGTGCAACACTGAGTACAGTCGTACCTGTGTTAAATTAATAGGCTAACTTTATGTATCAGGATTCAGGATTACGGGCTAATTTGATATTTTTATAAATTAACGAAAAAATATTATTATAGGTAACCTGATTTAAATAAATTAAATGAAACCATCAATCGAGCTAGTACAATTTATTTTATTATTCATTAATAATCAAATTCAGAACTTGAATATTCAACTGCAATGTCTGCTCATGAACGCTTCAAACTCGGTACTTCTTTCCCAATCCCATAAAATTCAACACTTAGAAAGTGACAATTTTTTTTAAAATAGGTAGTTGAAACAAACCACAGCTAATTTTCATAGTGGACTGTACTATACGATAAACATGTCAGTCAATTTGACAACCTTTGTCGGAAACATTATTCAATGAAAATATTGTCCAAACCCTTAGTATTTCTCTTCGACAAATACTTTAACACATTGTGAACCACTTTTCTTTCACGACTTTAAAAATATTTTAGCAATTTAATTCATAAAACCAATTGCGCACATTTAAAATAAAGTTTGTTTACACTTTGACAGCAATAGACTGACATGCAAGGTGACATGTTAATGAAGTTTTCAGTTACTGTTGCCATTAAAAGAAATTAGTACCATTAGTTTTCCGCAACATGGCGAGGGTTTTTATGTTCCTGGTCAGGCTATATGTAAATCATCAAACTTCTAATGCTCGTAACTCAGTTCAGACTGAGTTTAGAGGTATACATGTCATAGTATAGCCTGACCAGGAACATAAAAACCCTCGCCATGTTGCGGAAAACTAATGGTACTAATTTCTTTTAATGGCAACAGTAACTGAAAACTTCATTGACATGTCACCTTGCATGTCAGTCTATTGCTGTCAAAGTGTAAACAAACTTTATTTTAAATGTGCGCAATTGGTTTTATGAATTAAATTGCTAAAATATTTTTATAGTCGTGAAAGAAAAGTGGTTCACAATGTGTTAAAGTATTTGTCGAAGAGAAATACTAAGGGTTCGGACAATATTTTCATTGAATAATGTTTCCGACAAAGGTTGTCAAATTGACTGTCATGTTTATCGTATAGTACAGTCCACTATGAAAATTAGCTGTGGTTAGTTTCAACTACCTATTTTAAAAATTTTGTCACTTTCTAAGTGTTGAATTTTATGGGATTGGGAAAGAAGTACCGAGTTTGAAGCGTTCATGAGCAGACATTGCAGTTGAATATTCAAGTTCTGAATTTGATTATTGATGAATAATAAAATAAATCTATTAGCTCGATTGATGGTTTCATTTAATTTATTTAAATCAGGTTACCTATAATAATATTTTTTCGTTAATTTATGAAAATATCAAATTAGCCCGTAATCCTGAATCCTGATACATAAAGTTAGCATATTAATTTAACACAGGTACGACTGTACTCAGTGTTGCACTATCAAATGCAATTGAGGCGCCTCTATGCCAGGGTTTTTATGTTCCTGGTCAGGCTATAAGTTTGGTTTATTACACTATTTTGTAATCAAAAAACAAAGTTTGGTCGATGAAAAAAAAGACAAAAAAAAGAAAAAAAAAGACGCCACCTTCCATACAAAATCTGGCATTGCCATTTTTTTTGTAGGCATATTTGTTGAATGTTGAGATGTTTTTGTTTGTTGATTGTGAGGGCAAAACGCACTGGGGACCCGATATAAGTTACATACATGGGTTGAATGAGGGTTTTCTCGATTGAAAAATCCGCCAGATGGCAATACGTAGGCGTGAGGTCCAAATGCTGCATGATTGGTTATTTTTGACATGACATTGACAGATATGTCAAAATCCACCAATCACGCAGCATTTGGACCTCGCGTCTACGTATTGCCATCTGGCGGATTTTTCAATCGCGAAAACCCTCATTGGGTTGTGGCTTGTTTTCTTTGACTTAAACAATGCTTGAGAACAAACGAATTTGACAAAAGTAGATACACACATAACTGTGATCGTTTGTGTCTCAAGTTTGCTGTTCAAACAAAGAGATATCCATCTATGGAGATATCACATTGATTTATTATGATAAGGTGGTTGTCTGCGGGCGTATGCGGGCACGCTTTTTTACTGAGTTCAAGAATCTCTAATTGGACCGTATGCATGCAGACGACTCTATCTATAATCTGTGGTCGAGGTCATCGGCTTTGCTGTGTTTTTCTGTGTAAATGAATTGATATTTTTTGGATTTTTGCGGAATCGCTTTTGATTTCAATCAAGATTTTGGTTTAATTTGAAGGTTCTGACAAAATTGAAAACAAAATAATCAACTCTGATTTTTAGCTGTGATTTTTAGTTTCCTAGACTTTTGGCCGGTTTGGTTTCGTAAAAAATTGCTGAACTATTTTGAAATTCCATTTTGATAAATCTACCCATTGTTTACAAATCTACCTGTGATAGTAAATTGTTGCTGAAATGCTTCAGTGTGAGGTAAATAAATCAGTAAATAGTTGAGGTTATTTTCTTTGTATTTTAGGCTAGCATTTTCCTGCGACTGTATTCGTAGATATTGGTTTTTCGCAGAATCAGAATGATGACACTTCTTGTTTAGTTCTGGGATAAAAAGATAAGATGCTAAATTGAGACGATGTAGTTTTATGATATTTCAAATATTCTGACGAATAACCTAAACAAACAATATCTATGTAAACAAAGTAACATTTAATTATTTTTCAATGTTTATGTAACGTTTTAGGATGAGCGTTTGGATTCCGGCCGCTATGCTACAAACTCGCAGTCAATCCAGTTCGGACCCTGGCACATAGCATACGATGTGAGTTGCATCCTTCCAAGTGTGTGCTCTACCAAAGTTGTTTGTGAACGTGATGATGATCAATTTTGCTTATTTTGCAAGTAAGTTATGTTCAAAAATTTTACATTATGTTTAAGTTTGTGGTTTCGTATTTTGCTGTATAAAAAAATATTTATTTTCCACTTTATCATAATTATCTCTTATATTTTTCAGGTACTGCAAAGAGCTACAAATTCCACATTTTCCTGATATGGTTTTTCCAAAAAATATTTTGTCGTTGACTCATAAGAATGGTGCTAAAATATATTTCAGTCCATTACATGCCCTAAAGCTTGTAGCGAATACTGTGAGAGCAATTGAAGTATCATGTTCTGAAGCATGGTTGGAAGCTCGGTAAGCATAATATTTTATTTATTAAAATCACCGGCCAAACTGGAATGATATAGCTGCAATGCATTAACACATTTATTGTGACTGTTATGTTATCATAACAATTAAAGTCCTTAGCTAGGAAAAAAGTCTTATTTGGCAGAAGTAATCAAAGGCAGTTTTGTGAATTGAAATTGTTCTCTGTCCTTGTTTATTTAAGACTTAATTTTAGTATTCTTTTATTTTCAGGCCTGATGCTGAAAAGAAAAAGAAGTCATTTGACTGGACCTTCTCGACTGATTATAAAGGAACACTAAGTGATGATATAGTTGTGGAACCTACAGATGAAACCATCAATTTTGATCTATTAAATCAGAAGGAGCAAATCCTCTTTTATCATGACCTTACTTTGTTTGAAGATGAATTGCATGATCATGGAATTTCAAAGCTTTCTGTGAAAATTGTAAGTATACTTTAAGAATAGATGACCTTGTTTCAATTTCTTAGACCCTGAGTATCTGCTTCCACATTCCACCCTAGTCTAACATAAAAATATACATCTTATTTTTATAGTTTTCTTTTCAACTTTTTAAACCTTAATGTACAGTACTAGAATTCCAATTTGCATAAATGCTATTGGATTTCAAATAAGAACTAAGTATCTTCCTAGGGATTGTAACTACTATTCATAAAGTTGTTTATCATCAAAGTGTGAATCGAATGTCAATAAATTGACTTTTTTTCTTTTTATTTACAGAGAGTTATGCCATCCTACTGGTACATATTGCTGAGATACTTTCTGAGAGTGGATGATGTCTTGGTGCGTTCAAATGAAACCAGAATGTTCCATATGCTTGATTCTCACTATATCCTGCGAGAATTTACAGCAAAAGAATCGAAAGCACAGGATTTAAATGTAAGTAGAATAAAATAATAATTTATAAAAGATCTTAAGAGATTACAGGAGAATATTGTAACTAATGCATGAAAATACATTTGACTGCAGCTCAATCTTTTATTTATCTCGACACAAAAGTGATAGCAAGGGTATTTGCTAACTAATAATGCAGTTGCAGTACATTAGATTACTAACTCTCGCAGTAACAACAATAAAATCCGCGACAGATTTAGTTTCGTGTTACCCATTAAGCCATTAAGGGCTTGTACTCAAACTGTGAACTTGTGTCTTCCAATAGCAATTCTTTTTGCCTTGCGAATTCTCATCGCGCCGATTCTCAGTTTTGTGTAAAACCCCTTATTTGGCTAGTAGATTGTAAGAATGTGGAAAATTCATAAAATGCTACGCAAACTTACATCTCTTGCACAGGAAGAAGATTGCTTAGAATGTAGGTAATATTTTTTATCATAAATGTTTTACCTTTGCAGATGCCTACAAGCCACATGAAGGAAGCAGACGACGTCATTCCTTTTCTCGCTGTGAAAGAGAAAGTAACCCAAAAATTGATAGTTAACTCTCAAAATAATTCATAGTGCACACTGATCTCTGTAGTAATCTATAATAGGTAAGAATTAAAATGTATCAATAAATGAACTATGCATAACTTAACTGGTGTTATTTAAGTAATATTTGTTGATAGCAACTCTAATCCTATAGTGACTTTTCACTTAGTAGCTATTTATTCTTGAGTCGTACATTTTGATGATTCATTGCCTTTAAATACATATTTATTTCATTAATTATGATCAATACATAAAATGTTTTCATACATTGACGTCATGTCAGTTTCCTAAACAATATCTTTATTTATCTCAGATGTTGTAGATAGTTATTTTGATTGATGGATGTAATTAGAAATGTAATGCATCAATGAATGATACTTACGATTTTTATCAACTGCCATCAAGATTTTATCAGTTCGAGTTTAACGCGTTAGCGAATTCTTTGTATTTATAAGGCATTTTTGAATTGTATACCAGGCTTAGGCAGGCTAGTCCGTGAGCACGATTGTTATAGATTGTTATTGTTGTCGCGACTGTGCGACGCGCGCCCACAGTGAGTGTGCGAGCGCGACAGCAACATAATCACGCGCGAGCGATAAGGATAGGAAGCTTGGGGTCATTGGACAAAATTCTACGTGCTCACGGACCAGGCTTTAGTACTTTGAAATGACGTAGGTGTGAACACACCACAACAAACGAAAAAATACGAACCAACCAGTTTAGTATAAGCCCATAAAAATTTAACAAATGACATTGTAATCTATGCTTAAGTTTAAGGCCGCGATAAATACTGCGTTTAAGCAGCAATATTATACAATCATAATTTGGTTTTGAGTGTCGTTTCTTATTCAGCTTCATAAGTTACTTCTAGATGATGTATCTTAGCTTAACGCTGTGTGTATCTTATGTAGTTGTAACAGGGTCTATTTTAGTACCAACAAATCAGTAAATGGTGTGAAAGTTTAGAGAAAATATATTTTCGATTTTTTATGAAAGAAAACGAAGTTCGTGCAAAATGGTTTAGTTTTACCTGTGGGAAAAAGAGCCTTTTTTAGCAGGCAGGAAGTTTGATTTTGGATTGGAAGTGGCTTTTAGGAAATACCTTTAAAGTAAAGACTAATGTGCATGATACAGACGTTGTCCTTCCGTAGGTACATGTATTGTGCATTTATCAAGATGCAGATAATAGCACTGCAAGCGGTGTAGGACTAGGTATCAGTTTAATATCTTTATAATAACGTTATTATGAGAATGCTCGTCGATTAAGATAATTACAATGTATAAAATTAAAAGTACATATTATGAGTGAGAATGGCTAATTTACGCATTTTGTGCCTAACTATCTTATTTTATAAAAATGAATATGGAAAAATGTTCTGTCTAAAATCTAAATGTTTTGTAAGAAAATATAATTGAAATGTAGATTATAATAAAGCAATATGGACTCTTAAAGCAAATAAATAACGATAATATTAAAAAATAAAACAAACAGTCCTACCTGTTTTTATGTTATTTTTTCACCTATTTTGTTTTTCCATATTTTTATTTTATTTTACTTACTAAAATGTAATCATTTGTACCTACATTATATCTAAAAGTAGAGAAAAATTACGTTGAAAAAGCGCATTTTATATTTTTCCAGAAAAGTTTCAAAACTGAAAAAAATTAAAAAGTCACTGATTTCCTCTTGCCAAATCGTTAGATCCTAATTTTCAAAACTACTGCATTGTTATACGCTAATTAATTATTATCAATACATTAATGATTTATTAATACTTATCAGCTCTAAGTTCCTGTCTGTACTAACTGTTGCGAGGTGTTTGGCATACAGGTCTAGAATCTAGTGAAAGAAGCTTGTGTTATACCAGACCTAAATCATTACCAGCGATTGATATTATATTTTTTTATCGCAATCACTTAACGTAAGATACAAAATGCAATCTTGATACATTTTATTTGGTTGCATTTAAGCTGTGATTTCAATCTCAGTTGTTTCCTTGAGTTTCCAGAGTGTGGTGTGAAAATGTGGTATCCGAAGTTTATAGCGATATTTGTGTTATTAATAGGTAAGTATTTTTATTTATTTTTAAACTTGATGCACTTCTGTGTAATATTAACTGGGTGTTAAGTTACTATTTATTTTTTATACTGCAACTTCAGTGGCTTTGTTCTACAATATGCTATTTTAATGACTTTGTGCATTTAATTTAAACCCGATTGTCGTGATGAAGGAACTCAGCCTACGTTTTTCATAGGATTTTTTCAAAAGCCATAATACAAATCTGAGGATTTATTATTTAGATTCGGTTGCAATAAATCTCATAAGCACACTTTTGTCAATGCAAGGATGCAGCACCATCCATGCCAACATCGCTGCATTCGACATCCAGCTGAAGGACCTTCTAAGTATGCAAAGAGGACTTGGCTGGCCGAGCGTGATGCAGGTGGCTACGGGTCAAGAGGCCTTGATGAAGATCACCTCGACGCCTGATCACCAGGAAACCTGTCAGGTCACCACTCCTACTGGGAAGGTGTTTGATGTGTCCTCCCCTCCTAGCGATAGGTGAGTTAGCATTATGGGCCTTTTAAGTATGCAGAGAGGACTCGGCTGGCCGAGCGTGATGCAGGTGGCTAAGGGCCAAGAGGCCTTGATGAAGATCACCTCGACGCCTGATCACCAGGAAACCTGTCAGGTCACCACTCCTACTGGGAAGGTGTTTGATGTGTCCTCCCCTCCTAGCGATAGGTGAGTTAGTATTATGGGCCTTTTAAGTATGCAAAGAGGGCTCGGCTGGCCGAGCGTGATGCAGGTGGCTAAGGGCCAAGAGGCCTTGATGAAGATCACCTCGACGCCTGATCACCAGGAAACCTGTCAGGTCACCACTCCTACTGGGAAGGTGTTTGATGTGTCCTCCCCTCCTAGCGATAGGTGAGTTAGTATTATGGGCCTTTTAAGTATGCAAAGAGGGCTCGGCTGGCCGAGCGTGATGCAGGTGGCTAAGGGCCAAGAGGCCTTGATGAAGATCACCTCGACGCCTGATCACCAGGAAACCTGTCAGGTCACCACTCCTACTGAGAAGGTGTTTGATGTATCCTCGCCTCCTAGCGATAGGTGAGTTCGTATTATGGACCTTAATTTATTAATTTGTAAATATCATTTTTTCTTAATTATATTCTAATGATGAATGGTAGGTAGGCTGTGGAGCTTAAAATGTGAATTGTGGTCCAATGTGTGAATAATTATTTATGCAACGTCGAAAACAAAGGTGTACTGGCTGAGAATATTTCTTCGGAATAAGTCCGCCTTTTATCGAATGACTAGATGTAGAAATTGTCTGTATTGTGGGTTTAAATCGCAGATGCACCGTTTATTTAGACAGTGTTCGCCATTTTAGTGCCCCGCACCATCAAGCGACTGCTCCTCTCTTTCTAATCCAGAGCAAGTGGGTACTGATTATTATTTAAAATCGGCAAATTGTTATTCTTGTTATACAGATTTTAATAAACAACTCCCTATGTGCAGATTCGAAAAATGGGGTGACGGTTGCGGAGTCAGGGTCCGAAGGATTGAAGAAGGAGACGAGGGTCGCTGGAGACTGAATGCTACGGGCGGTGGCGAGTCCATGACGGGATGGATTGAGGTCTATGTTGAAGGTAATAAAGACTACAATCGCGTTGTCTCTTACTTGCTGGAGACTGTATTTTCCATCTTTATAAGCTGACATATTTCTTATTTCCAATTGCAGAATACACGTCATCATATGCAGCCCCGCCCATTTATCTACAGGATGGCGACACTAACCAGGACATCGAGTTGACTAGTCTCGACAACTCATACTGTCTAGTTGCCCAGCCTTTCTCTGAGAGTTCCTTGATACCAGGGCATTGTCGAGTCACTTTGGATAAGGCGACTAGAGCAGTTCAGGGAGATTGGAGCGTTCTCATTGGTCTACCGGGAAAAATTGCTGAACTGCACATGGATAGGAGAGTGGCAGTAGAAGGTAAGGCTTTATAATGTGCAAGGAATTTTGGTCCTTCGAATTCTATTTAGGATTAGGATTCTATCTACGATCTAGGATTAGATTAGGTTAAAAGCCACGAATGTCCAATTTTAGGACAATAACTCCCAGCTCCATTTGTATACCGTCGGGTTCTAGTGCGTAGGCCCCGCCCTTCTGGTGGAGAAAGTCCCATACTGGCCGTCCTCATCGGCCAATGCATTTCTTTTTGGAAAAAAAGAGCTAAAAGTTTGATTTATATTATCTTTAGAATCTCGACTTTTTTCAGCGTGTTTATCACGCGCTCCTTTTGCGGACACTTCATAACAGTAGCGGTGCAAGCTAATCTCGCATTTAAACTTATGTAATTATAAGTGACCGATAAAAAGTATTATCTTTACAATTATCGTGTCACGACTTATTAAAGTCTACTCTAGCTAGACTAGACTAATAAGTCATTGCTATCTACAAACTAATTACATAGTTTGATGTTTAAGATAGCAAATAGGATATTTGTTCCTAACGAAATAACGATGCAGATAGTATGGTTTTGAGTTCGATTCCTAAGCTGTGCCATGTTGCATGACTCTTACGTTGTTCATAAAGATTGGTAGGAATCTAACCTTAGTTATGCCACACTACAGATGAATTTTGGATGCATTTCGGATTACAACTCTCCCGCCACAGATATTTCTATGTAAGACGGACGCAGCGACATCGCTCCGGCGTCATACCGCCGCAATGCATCTTGTGCTTTCTCTCCAATACTGCTTTTTATTGAATAACGAATCATTATATACAAAAGTGCAAATTATTTTCAGCTGAACGTCTTAACGTGGGTTTCATTCACGACTCCAATACGAACAAGATCCATCTCTTCTGCAACATCCTACATACAAGCAAGAACATCACGTTCTGCCGTTTCCAGAAGACTAGCAACTCTCTGGGATATAACGTTATGGAGGGCTTGAGTGATGGTGTGCACAGGTAAGCATTAATTTATAGTCTAGCGCTTAAATCGCAAACGTGGTCGACGAGGCGAAGAAGATCGGCAAGACCTGGAGCGAGATCAAGCGAGAAGCTCAAGACCGAACGAGATGGAGGACTGTTGTGGACGCCCTCTGCCCCATCTAGGGGACATAGGACCATACGTCAAGTAAGTCAAGCTTAAATCAGTCAGTGCCTGAGGCATGGGAGCGGCACGGGAGGGGTGACATTGACATATTATGACGTAACAGGGCATACAAATCTGAAGTCTCATTAATTCAGGCCCTGAATGAGTTAAGTGCTGGATCTAAGTAAATAAATAAATCTTTAATATAATATTTTATGTAGTCTAGACCTACAAATATGTCTACCCATAGCATGGGGGGTGAAGGTATTATCCAAATCATCCATTTGTCTCTAGTAAACTAGAGGATCGTCCTGCAGTGAAAACTAAAATGTCTTGATGATATGAACTTTGTACTAGTATTTTTCTGCCACGACTACGCCGCGTGAATGGTTTATCAGGGAAATGTCTTTATCGTGCATCTTGTGATTATACATCCGTCCGAGTTCCGAAACAATTAAATTTTTATCTAATCAAAAGCATAAATCAATGAGCATTTAACATTACATCGAAACGCGATAGACACCAAAATTATTGTGGTTTGGTTATAGGGACTATTCTCGCTATCGGAGGCGTATTTCTTCCAGCATACCAACAGACAGAAAGGATCTTTTTCTAAATATTATAATCTGGTAAAAATATGACAATACAACCTTGTTCCAAGTAACAAAGACGTTTTGCGAAATTTTTGGCTACTTTAAGGCTGGGTTGCACCATCTTACTTTTACTTTGACAAACGTCAAAAATCTGTCAACTATGGAGTTTGGAGTTAACAGGTGTTCTTTGTATGGACAAAGAACACAAGTTAACGTTATAGTTACGGTCAAAGTTTGATGGTGCAACTCAGCCAAAGTGTCACGAACTATTTGACGCTGACTGTAATAAATTCATCTATGTATTTATCTGTATGGTTACAGTTACTACGGCGATGGCTTCGTTGCCAAACATTGCGGTATGACCATAGAGTCGCCGACTGCCAGCGACTACGGCACGTGGCGATGCTCAGTGGGCTCCCAGCAGTGGGTGGGCAACGCGCTAGTCAGGCAGACTCCCATGCAAGCGCTTATTAACGTCGTGGCCACTCATTATAGTAAGTTTGAATGACTTAAGCTTCAACCACACAAACGCGTGCAGATCGCCATCGCCGGCCGCTTTGAAGCTTTAGATCTGTGGTTCTAGTCATATTGATTGACTACGAACCTTTGAGGCTACGAACGTTTTTCAGGTTTCGGAAGAAAATAAAGATGAAAAAGTTCATATAGCAAAGTTCAGTGAGGAGTGAGACTAAATAAAGTTTGCTTTTACTGGTCTGTCGAGAAAAAGGCTGGAGCCCTTAATTGATCACTAAAATGTTACTACATAGTTGGGTTCCATTGAAAAAGTGGCAGAGCACTGGTGACACCACATTTTTTTTGTTGCAAAATCGGCTTTATTACAACTAATTAAAATGCCACGGTGTTAAAGTTGACTTGCCGACATCTGTACAATTCGATCGGTCTCTGATCTCTGGTCTTCTAAATACTAAATAAGGTCTATTTAGCATAGACACATTTCTGATACACATTTAAATTCTAGTACTTTCATAGCTGCTCCAAGGGCATTAGAAGAAGAGAAAGCAGACGCGGAAATAAGGACAGTATTCGTTCAAGAAGACAGGAGCTTCACGGTGACGTGTCGCGCTGAGCAGTCGCTGTCTTACTGCTGGTTCTTACACTCCAATGGAACTCAGTTCTCAGCGGTGCCGCTGCTTGACGAAAATCAACCTTTTTGGTAAGGGCATAGTTCTCACTATTGGTTAAAGTAGCTAGATGATTTGCATACTAAAATTGCTTATTGTACCAGAGAGTACAAACACTTGTGACTATGCATTTTTTGTTCATACTTCTTATCCTAAATTAAAAAAAAAAGTTATTTATTTATCCTCACGCGGGCAATAGCTACTCGTATGTATGTAACCTAACAAAACCCAAAGTATAAGCTTTGCTTAGTTTGTTTATTTTGAAATTCCATTTTTTGCTATTCTATGTTTTTGTTGCTTGAACTTGTAGTTCATTACCCCATTGCCCTCTACTTGGTAAAGCTTTGCATATTTTCATTTATTTATGGGCTATAAACATTTAATAACTTTTTTTCTAGAATAAGTTTGTCTTTTTATAAAACACGCTTACGTTTTGTAACGACAAATAAAGTACTAATTTAACTCCTTCAGGTACACAGGTGAAAGCCTTCAAACCGGTGACTGTGGGATCACCTTTTCCCACGCCTCCGAAAGTGATTCTGGGGACTGGGTGTGCCATATGGGCGTGACAGACCAACGAGGAATCGAACTTACGGACCGAGTTAACGTTCGCGTCACTGGTCCACTGGCCGCTAATAAGAAAGAGATAGGTGTACAAGTAGGATATAATGCTACATTGTACTGCCATACGTCGAATGGCAACCGGCCTTTGGACTACTGCCGGTTCTTAAGTCCGAACTATGTGGGGATTAGCATCGATTCTACTGTGACTTCGGATGCGTAAGTTAAGGTTTATACTGTTTATTTGATAAGCATGTACGTCATACAGATTTTGGCAATCGCAAGCTGGGAAATCCCACTTATTAATATGCAATTCTTGCATACACGCTGAATGCAGACCGCTTACAACCGGCCAATCTGAAAATCACTATAAGGACAAATTCGGCAGGTCCTATGACTGAAATGATGATGCATTTAAACATTTTCAATTTCTTGAAGTAGTCATAAAATAAAAAAAGTAATCATAAATCACCAGGTATATAAAACTGTAAACTACTTATAGGTGTAGCGCATAACTCTTTCAGTACCTACCTGACTGAGGTATGAGCAGCATGGGAACCCTCCCATGCTGCTCATGCAGTCAGGCGTCCATACTCTCTAATCTGTGAGGCGTCAGGCGCCACGGGACGGGAGGAGTCTCACTGATATTTGACGCCAACAAAAACACCCGTTTTTAATCTATACTTATAATAAATCTGTAGAGAGGTCAATTCTGTACATGAAATATACAGGGTGTTTGGCGCATCGTGTGCCAAAATTATTTGGCGGATAGAATGGGTCATTTCCTATATTTTCAGCCCCCATAAGAAGTTCCATGCCAGGCGGCTACTTTTATATGAATTTTTTTAGTAATTTCACCAAAATACCCAAATCGCATCATTTAATTTCGATTTAAAAAAAACTACTAGGCGTAGCCTCAAAGTAAATATTTTGTTTTGACGTGCATTGATGTAGGGTTGCATCAAATCTAAATTTACTGGCAAATATCATCTAGTTTTTTTTTAATTCAGCTTTGAAGTTTTCCGAAAAGTTAAAAATGGACTGAACAATTAAGTTTACATGGCTATAATAAAAAAAAATAAAAGAGATAGCGATCTTCGGATTTTATTAAAACTTCTCTAGTCTATCCCCATTCAAACGGTATACTAATCTTGTTTAAATAATAACAACAACTTCACAAATTCCTTAAATTAGTGCATTGACTCTACTCGGACTGATATTCAAATTTTTAATTTTGAACCTTTTTTTTTACTTTACAATAAGTTCAAAGCAGGTAAAGACTTCACAAAATATGTACTTTGAGGCTACGCCTAGTAGTTTTTTTAAAATTGAAATTAAATGATGCGATTTGGGTATTTTGGTGAAATTACTAAAAATTAATATAAAAGTAGCCGCCTGGCATGGAACGTGTTATGGGGGCTGAAAATATAGGAAATGACCCATTCTATCCGCCAAATCATTTTGGCACACGATGCGCCAAACACCCTGTATTTTCAAAATAACTATCAGGGGGTGATTAGTGATCGATACTGATGCCAAAAATGCAATCAGTAAAATTTTTGTCTGTCTGTCTGTCTGTATGTTCCTTATAGAAACAAAAACTACTCGACGGATTTTGACGAAACTTGGTACAATTATTCTTCGTACTCCTGGGCAGGTTATAGGATACTTAGGAATTCCCACGGGCACGGGAATTAGCGGGAAAATCCTTTTGTATGAAAAATCTAAACTGCTTAAGTTAGACGCTTGAAATTTGGCATGCAGGTACCTGAGTAAACTCAAAGCTTAGTTACAACAGGATATTGCAAAATTCCCACGGGAACAGGAGTTAGCGGAAAAAAACATTTGTATGAAAAATCTAAACCGCTTAAGTTAGACGCTTGAAATTTGGCATGCAGGTACCTTAGTAAACTCAAAGCTTAGTTACAACAGGATATTGCAAAATTCCCACGGGAACGGGAGTTAGCGGGAAAAAACATTTGTATGAAAAAATCTAAACCGCGTAAGATAGATGAAGGGGGTAAAACGGGATCCACGCGTACGAAGTCGCGGGCGGCCGCTAGTGTAAAATAAAAATAAAATAAAAAATAACACGTCTAAAAACTAACAATAATAACATTTCAGGGCGATACTGGGTCGATACTACTTCACACCCGGTCGCAGCTTGGACTACGGGGATTGTTCGCTGACCATCTCGAGTGTCGAACCTGAAGACATCGGCGCTTGGACGTGTGCGGCGCTAATCAATACTGATACCTTGGAGTCGAAGGACGATATGATGCTTTTCGTGGATGAGACGAGTAAGTGAACCTTTCTGTATTTAAGACATAATTTTTTTGGAGTTCTGTGTTTTATGATCAGTGGGCCCAGTGTGAGTTTACATCAAACGCGCTCATTAGGTAGTGAGCGCGTTTAAAAATTGTATGAAAATTTTAGTTTTTGATAGTTTCCCGCTAGGGGCGCTGTACAATCCGTCATACATTTAATTTCATTTTTTGACGCGCTCACTCACTAGTGAGCGCGTTTGAAAAGAACTCACACTCAGCCCTCAGAGGGTGTTGGGAGTAAATATTGAATCTCATTTTTTATGTTATTTATATTATTTGTGGTGTTATGGTCGTTATTCTTGCTAAATTGATATATGCTCACTACATTATTGCCATGGTTTGCTTTGGTGTGATCAGCCCTCCTAGACAAGTGGCACTTTTTGATCTAATCGAAAGTCGAATCAGAACTCCATACAAAAAAAAGCCTTCCGACCATCTTTCGACTAGTTAGCGATTATAAAGTGCACTTTGTACACTAGACTCACAGTTATGCTTGAAATAAAGTCAATTTCGTATAAGTACGAGAATACTATTGTAATCTTTATATTTCATGTTGCATTATGGATTAATCAGCATGTGATGCTTTTTGCCTTGTTGTTGTGTGCCTAAAGTGCTTTGCCTTCTCTCCCAATTATAATTTCTGCTCAGTTCTTTATTAAACGTCTGTCAACTCCATAACACTATCATTATTCCCAATCTAATTGACATTGAAATTTCAGTTCAGACCCGTAGGACGCTGTCACAAGCTGGCATCGTAGGTATGGCCGTTGGAGCTCTAGCATTAGTAGCGCTACTACCTGGCGTGATATGGTACAAGAAGGGAATGCCTTGGAGAAGGAACCGTGGGTCTTCAAGCACTGGCAACGTGCCCTTCGACTTCATGTCAATGAGTTCTCCTTCAGTGCCCAGGAGTAGTAATTCCACCTCAAGTACCCAAGGCAATAGTGTTAACGAGGAAGTAACAAGCGGGGATGTGGGTGTATCGAGTAACCTTGATGTTAGGACTGAGACGATACCCTGAATTGATCCGTTTGATGAGACCGGTCAGAGAAATATACGGAAACTTTATGAAATAAAGCGTGTTGTACAAGATATTTTAACTTGTTTTTATTCAATTTGTTGTTATTTTGTTAATTTGTTGTTGTTGTTATTTGTTGCTTGTTTTTATTCAAGCAGGAAGTTATTGGTCTGTTATGTATACTACAAATGGCAATGCCAGATTTTGTATGGAAGGTGGCGTCTTTTTTTTTTCGCGCGGCCATCGACCTAACTTTATTTTTTGATTACAAAATAGTGTAATAAACCAAACTTACTACGGCATGTATACCTCTAAACTCAGTCTGAACTGAGTTACGAGCATTAGAAGTTTGATGATTTTCATACTAGATTTGCTTTTTGCGCGCAAGTTTTGTAAGAAATTGCAACAAAATATTGCGCTATTTTTTTATTGCGCTGATTCTGCTGCATACTGATGTCTGGAGCCTTTAATGGATGGTATTGTTTGTTTACACATACAATGTCACTATTTTGTTGCAATTTCTTACAAAACTTGCGCGCAAAAAGCAAATCTAGTATGAAAATCATCAAACTTCTAATGCTCGTAACTCAGTTCAGACTGAGTTTAGAGGTATACATGTCATAGTAAGTTTGGTTTATTACACTATTTTGTAATCAAAAAACAAGGTTTGGTCCATGGCCGCGTGAAAAAAAAAAGACGCCAATTTCCGGCATTGTCTTTTTGCAATATTTAGGCAAAAAACAATTAGTGCGGCAATGTAACGTCGTCGTCCTATGTCGATACAGATCAGGTGTTAAATTAGATTAAATTTTATCTTTTAACATTAATGTCACATTGGCTTAGTAATCAAACAAAGATTGAATTGCAATTTTATCGTACAATTTGTATTATTCTTAGAAATATCTCAATGTTAATTTTCGTTGCGTGTATGATCATTAAAAAAATAATATGTCAGTATCGTGGATGGTTCTCATTCTTGTGAGAAATAATAAAAAGTAGGATGTTTAAAAAGCATTTATTGTTACTTTTTAACAATAAAAAGTCTCACTAACAATCAATTATTAACATACAATTGTGCGAACTTGAGTATATACCAATTATGTAATATTTTATTGTATCACAGTGAAACTGCATTCCATGCCTTTTAAACTGTAGTTCCATCTTTTGTGAAGTTCTGACATGTATTTTAATGGTAATCCATTTGTAATACTTTGCCAAACAAAAACAAGATGCATTAAATTAGTAAATGAACGATTATGATTTTAATGAAGTAAAATCATCTCAATAAAATAAATAGCTTTCACATCGCATGAATGCAGTCGTAAGATACTTTGACGTATACCACACCTGTTAACATTAGGTACTTAAATTTAATTAACTATAATATAATATCTTTATCACATTATAGCCGGTCTTTGTAGCCTATGACCATTTTTCCGATCGGGACGTTCGCGAAGAATTTGTTCATCGCTTTAACACAGGTGATGACGATTTGCTTGATCGCTGGCGGCGCTAGTTCGTCCATAAGCTGTCTCCAGTTTTCGTTAGCGAATTTAAGAGTAGTCTCCGCTGGAATAATAATTTTAATTAGTGTTTTTGTATTATTACATAATACATATAGTGCTTTAATTGGTTATGTTCAAATCTTACATTTGTGAGGTGTCAAGAGATTGTGTACACGGTCTATTCCATTTTGATCACCTGGATTAAATCACCTATAATTGAGATCACCTCATCCATGGGTGATCAAAAGACACCAAAGTATCGCCTATGATCACCTGGGTGATCTAATTCAGGTGATCAAAGTAGAATGGACCAAAGCTAAATATTATACGCAAAAGGCAATAAATGTGCGCACATATTTTAATCTCTTCGACAAAGTTTGTCAACAGGAAGCCAAATTATAGGAGTGCCTAATTATCATTTGTTCACAACTATTCGTTAACTTATTAAGTTAATAATATTCATAGTTTATGACTAATAAATTATGTTTTATCAAAGACGCGGTCTCTTACTATGGGCCCCATAAGGATCTTCAGCGAGTTGTAATCGGCCGTAGGTAAGTACTCTACGTTTCTTTGGCCAGTCCAGTGGCAATAGTTAATGTTTTTTTAAGAGACTGGTAACTTTCGTGTTACCAGTCTTTTCCAGTGAGCTTTTCCAGCTTCACCGGGCACAGTGGCGAGTACAGAAGGTACTCTAGCCGTTTAACGATCGTCGGTGCGCGTACCGACGAAGCCGAGTGTGAGCTTCACGAAGCAACGAGGCTCATCGGGCAACATTGGGGTCCTATGGTATGAGATACTGTTAATAATATTTTCCAGTTATATTACCCAATTGCTTGTTGCCATTGAATAGGTTCTTCAAGTCGAATGTGGTGCGCTCGATGTCATATTTGTACATGGGTGTGACCAGTTTGAAGTGCTCGCCCTTGCTGTTCTTCACGTGAATGAGTTTGCTGTCGATTCGTACTTGAACTCCCTCTGAAAAATAAATACTTTTTAATTTTGGGAATATTTTAATGTCTAACGGTAGAGAGTCCACAGCATATCGAGCTATACTTTTTGTTGCAAAATAGCTTTTATTAAAACTAAGTATACAGGGTGTTAGGTAAATGGGTAGGTATATGATATGAGCCGACACTAGCCTATAAACATATGCATATAAATGGTATGATGAAGTCAGAAATTTGATACCATCATTTAAATGTTTTAAATGTTCATACAAAATAAAATTTATAAAATCAGATTTGTATGAAAATTAAAATGATGATATACATTTTCTGACTTCACCATACCATTTATTGCATTATGTTAACATGGGCTAGTGTCGGCTCATGCCTCATATACCTACCCATTTACCTAACACTCTGTATAAGATGTCACAGAGTTTAGGTTGAAGTGCCGTCATCTGTACCACCAAACAACTTAACTATTTAGAAGCACGTGTATTGTTAATTGTTATTATGTACATAACTATGTTAACGAAGGGGTTACGGGAAGTTAAAGTAATTAAATTTTTCACACGAACTCGTGGTTTTCCGCAAAGTAACGCTTGATACCATTAATTATTTTTAAAAATAAAATGTTCCTAATGGTTCCGTACTTAGCTAATGTATAAACGTGATCATACAATGGGTTAACCATCATTGTTTACGATGTTTTTATGAAACGATGGAAATATTTATTTCTAATAAGAAGAGAAGAGCACCTTTTCAATTCAGTCGGTGCCTACTCTTAAGATTATGACTGTCGTAATATAATTTATCTGTATTATTGAAATTAAATCCTTAATTTTTTAAATCTATGACCAAAGAAAGTAATTTATTGCGTCGTCAGATAAGAGCCAAGAGGTTCACATCTTTGTTAACTATCTTACATAATTATAACGTCACTTATCATTATTAATTGCGAAAATACGTTTTTATCCACTGATTACGAACTAATTATCTTAAATTCTTAAATCAAGAGAGCTAAGTCCATTGCATTATGTTAATCTTAATTGTCTATAAGTACTCATAAACGTCACGATACTATCTTGACCAAAATCGTGACTTTATGAAATTAAGGTCTATTCCACTTTGATCACCTGCATTAGATCACCCAGGTGATTAAAGCGGACTCCAAGCAACATACCAGATAAGAAGTCCACTTTGATCATTTAGGTGATCAAAGGAAACCAAAGTGTCGCATCCAGTAGGCCTAAGATGCGTGCCGCGATAAGCGGTTATCACGCCATTTTATCGATTTTGCCCATACATTTTGACGTCGATAAAAGTTATCACGGCGCGCATCTTAGGCCCACAGGTGAGCAAAGTGGAATAGACCAAAATTAATATCCTCTGGGATCAACTAGTTTATACCGAGTTATACTCGTACATAGGTATTATTTTAAAGCTCATGCTCTGGTATTACAACACCTGTATAAAAATAAAAGAAACTTACGTGCATATACAAAAGCATCTCCTTTTCCTTTAATTGGTAGAATTAGAATGCGACCATCCACCTCGTATTGAGCAGTTAAACTGAAATTGCATTTAAACGACAAGGAAAATTCTTCGTCGAGCTCTCCAAGATTCAATCTAAAAACAAAAGAGGTCACTTAATGATGCATCGCGTTGTACATATTACGAATTAAAAAGAACATATAAAATGCAAATGTCTATCTATGTAAATAAAAATGAATTGATGTTCGTTAGTCTGATTAAAACTCGAGAACGGCTGGGCCGATTGAGCTGATTTTGGTTTTAAAATGTTTGTCGTAGTCCAGGGTAGGTCTAAACGGTGAGCAAATACGCGCGCGATATTGTTTTTCTGTGACAGACAAAATTCCACGCGGGCGAAGCCGCGGGCGTAAAGCTGGTAATAAATAGTATAAATAGTGCAGTGAGTCCAAAAAGGCTGAGTTGATAGAGATCTAAAGGCTTGAAATATCGATTAAATTGATTTTGATTAGTAGGTAACTGAGTAAGTAGGTACAGTCGGCGTCAAATAGATCGTGGCCAAAAGTAGTTCAAAAAGTGGACAACACAACCTTTTTTCAACATTGTACCTACCTAACGTCTTCAAGTCAATAGTTGCGAACTTTTTGTCTACTTTGTGTGTCACGAACTATTTGACGCTGACTGTACCTATTTAGAATAAATTAAGGCATCTACAGTGCGATAATATACTATGTGGCGACGAAATAAGGATAAGCATGATTTACATACAATGTGCTTGTGCGCCGTTTAACACCGCTTTGCGCAAGCACAAGTTTGTTTGTGCGCGTCATAATTATTGTTAATCAATTAATAATCGATTGACGATGTTTATTGAGTACCATCTGCTATTCAAACCGATTTCCGCACTTTATTGACACGTTACGAACAATTACAGACTTGTCTGTCTGTAATAATCGCAATTAATAAGCAATGAAAAACTACCTTTATGTCGTAACAAATGTTTACATTACATACAGTACATTTACAAAGGTACCTACTTGATGTTAATGGGTTTTTAAGAGAAAGTTTAAGTTGTAAAATTTTTAATAGGTCTTGCTTTATTGAATAAAAGGAAGATTTAATTAATTTATTCATTAATTAGTGAACACGTTACTTTGTGCCCGACGAGGAAACTTGTTTAAATGTCAAACTTTTTTAAGTTTTTTAACTTAATTCGTTTTTAAGACCTCTACATAAGTTTGAACCGGTGCACTACTAGGTACTTACTGCATTGTCTGTCTCATAAAAAGCTTTATATCAGAAGGTGTAAAGCTTTATATCAGGTAGTTAATAAGTCAATTAACACTGTTTGTTTTTCGAATAAAGTAAAATAAAATCTTTATATACAGGGTGTTAGGTAAATGGGTATATGAGCCGACACTAGCCCATGTTAACATGGTCATATAAATGGTATGGTGAAGTCAGAAATTTGATATCATCATTTCATTTTTTAAAATTTTCATACAAAATAAATTTTATAAAATCCGATTTGTATGAAAAATAAATAAATAAATGAACATGGACAAGACAAAAATCATGTCTAATGTCCGTGTTGCACCCACTCCTCTGAAGGTTGGAGACTCTACACTCGAAGTTGTTGACAATTATGTATACCTGGGACAAACAGTCCAGTTAGGTAGGTCCAACTTTGAGAAAGAGGTCAATCGTCGAATCCAACTCGGATGGGCAGCGTTCGGGAAGCTTCGCCATATACTCACTTCCGAAATACCGCAGTGTCTCAAGTCGAAAGTATTTGACCAATGCGTGTTGCCAGTGATGGTATACGGATCTGAGACGTGGTCGCTTACTATGGGCCTCATAAGAAGGCTCAAGGTCACCCAAAGGGCGATGGAGCGGGCTATGCTCGGAGTCTCCCTGCGTGATCGAATCAGAAATGAGGAGATCCGCAGGAGAACCAAAGTAACCGACATAGCTCGCAGAATTGCTAAAATCAAGTGGCAGTGGGCGGGGCACATAGCTCGTAGAGACGATGGCCGTTGGGGCAGGAAAGTTCTCGAGTGGCGACCACGGGCTGGAAGACGTAGCGTGGGCAGGCCTCCTACTAGGTGGACCGACGATCTGGTAAAGGTCGCGGGAAGAGCCTGGATGCGGGCAGCGCAGGACCGTTCATTGTGGAAAACCTTGGGGGAGGCCTTTGTCCAGCAGTGGACGTCATTTGGCTGAAACGAACGATGAAAAATAAAATAATTAAAATGAAGATTTCAATTTTCTGACTTCACCATTGCATTTATATGACCATGTTAACATGGGCTAGTGTCGGCTCATATACCCATTTACCTAACACCCTGTATATAAAAGAAAGTCGTGTTAGTTACTCCACTTATAACTCAAGAACGGCTGAACCGATTTAGCTGAAAATTGTCAGGGAGGTAGTTTAGAGTCAGGAGAAGGAAATAGGATACTTTTTATCCCGTTCGAAATAAAAAAAGTCTGCTTATTTATTGCCATTAAGGCGGAACAAAGTTCGCCGGGTCAGCTAGTAAATAAATAAAAGTGAAGCAATTTGGCAGTACAACTACTCACTTTAGATCTGTAAGCTCAGCGTTGCTAAGCCCGTGCATAGCGGCTTCAGTGAACTTCAGGAGCAGTCCGTTCCCATCGATCTTGATGTCGTCCAGCTTGACAGGGTCCAGCGAGGGTACGTTCAGCTCGGGAACTCCTTTGGTGAAGTGTGGGAGGCTGTTCACTATCTGCTCTCTCACGCAATCCGTCAAATTGGCTTCGTCTATGTCACATCTTTGGATGTAGGGCGCTGAAATGAACATAATGTGGTGAGAAAAAATAGTACCTACCTAGGTAATATTATCGACTACTTAACACATGTTCCTTCTGGGGATTCTCCCTGAAATTCATTTATAAAATGTTTTCTATTCAATTTATAAATGGGGATTTTAAAATGACCCGATCAGGAATCTAACTTGAGAGTCTCAGTTTTTAGAAATGATGATTCTGTATGATAATGAAAATAGTGCCCTTGAGATGCCGGTTTCAAGGCAAGCAAAACAAGCATACTTCAACTTAGATAGGTTTAATTTATTCAAATGAGACATCTAAAAATGCTTTTGAATCTAAAATGTTAATACTTATAATGTAGAAGTTTACGAGGTTAGCTTTTGATATTAGCATTTTAAGTCCGCTACCTACTGTAACATGCAGTCTTTTATAAATACTTTTCAAAATTACAATTTCGTAACAAATACTTATAGTCCTCAAATGTCAGTAGAATAACTAATTCACTCTTTTAATATTTTTGGCTTTCAGACAGCTACGTACGATTTTAATATATGTAGTATTTTTCCCTCATGTTAAAAAAATGGTTCGTTGTCACCACTAATGAATGTACTAACTTTTGTTTTGGGTTTCATTTTGTGTTGAGCCTCTATCTGCCTTGGCATCTATGCCCTTGTTCTTGACCTTACAACTGACCTTAGCCCTGGTGGACGTGCGTTTTCCTTCCCGAAAGTAATCTTATCGTTTTTGAACATTACCTAACTCAGTATGTACTAACAAATTTCAGATAAAAAATCTTTTCACCCTAAAATGTAAAGGAAGAAGAAGAGTGTTACATGAGAAAATAGTTCCAAATCCAGTAGGTAAGTATCATCTTGATGCCAACGTTGTACTGGTCTTTTAAAATTTTTTGACCCATTTTCTAATAAGAGGAATGTGTGGCGACTACGTCCCACTTACGCCTCATACCAATTAATTAAAATATACTTAATTGTAATACTTCTTGTACAAACTTAAGATGTAAATGCTTTGTTAGTTATAGCGTGTTCATTTTAGAGCATGGTAATTTTAGTTTCTCACGCACCTGCAATTTTAGGATTTTATTGTCGGAATGTTTAACTCAAATCTTTTTAGTGTTTCGCCGATGTAACATGTGGTCCATTGTTGATCTATGCAATTATTGCAGGTGTCTGTGTATCAAGCAACACCAACCTTTGTAATGTCTTTCTATTGTTTGTTGTTTACTTTGTATTATGTTTGTGCCAACCTTTGCCATGTGTTTCATACTAATTGTTTTGTTTGTACCTTCGTGTTATTTTCACTATGTTTTACGATTGTTGTTACCTGAAAAGGCCGCCGACCGTAGAGAGTAAAACCAATGTTTAGTTTAGTCAGTCAGTACGCAACCTCGGTACCGGTCGGACGCCTTGAAGGCCCATCCTCGCGCTTACACAATATAGTTACCGTCTTACCAGTCTACATGAACTTTTATTTATAAGAACCTACGAACCCTGCTACCCGAGTATAGAGCGCCGACAAATGCTTGCCGCATCATTTAAGTAGCGAATTCTAAGCGCTACAGACGCCAAATTACCATTTTTGTAAAATTCTTGCAATCACAATGCGCGGTTTGCTCCCGAGAAACGCTCTATAGTGACTGAATTCCCAAGAGCCAAGTTACTGATTGACATAACCCTCGCAACCCTCGGATTTGTTGCGTTCGCGCACTAAGGGCTGATTTTTCAATCGTCAGATATTTTTTAACTGAAGAATAACATTGTCATTTTGACATATTTCCCGTACTAAAACTGTCAATGTGCCAAACTTATTCTTCAGTTAAAAGTTATCCGACGATTGAAAAATCAGCCTTAAGCTAAATTAAATGTAAAATTTCTTTTGAGACAACCTGTATATTGCATTTTTAAGTTAAATTGTTAAACCTTAAACCTTATTATCTAGATTTCTTTATTTAATTAAAAACTATTTTATTATTTATTATTATTTAAAAATATCTCTAGATTTCCAATACGTAAATTCTGTCTCTACTGTCCTCAACAAACAAATGTAAAGTTTTTAAACGTTACATCAAATTCTTCCCAATAGGTTAGACAAACTAAGAGTACTTATTAAAGAAGTCTACACACGTGCGGTACAATGCCAGGCCTGATTGTTTGCGTCCAATTTAATTATAATGCACGTCACAAATCTTTAAGCGTATCTACAGTCTAGATCGAAGTATTGGCTTTTGGCACTGACAATCTACCGGTAAAAGGCTTGTTTACACTGGCTAACAACTATGGATGTTCTTTATTAACTAGGTAATAATGAGCCCTTTATTGAAGTTAACACAGTGACATATTTTTTTTTATACACAACGAGGAAGCTCTTGGCCTGTATCTCACCTGATGGTAAGTGATGATCAGGCCAAAGGTGGAAGCGAATTAATTTTATTTAATCCAAAACTTAGTAACGAATAACCAAATAATTACAAGTGCTCTACGTAGCTAGTATGCCTACTTTGCCATGACTCATTAGTAGCTCGGGATTATTCCACTTTGTTCACCAGGGTGAACAAATTAAATTTTTCGTGTCCTCAAATCACCTCGGAACCATTACCTACACCCAGCTTCATTTTCCAGATGCATTGAGTCGACTAAAGCGGTCGCCTTTTGTCCACCTAGGTGAACAAAGTGGAATAATCCCCAGCTCGTATTCATCACTACGAATTGCACCTTTAGGTAAGGATTTCAACTACAGCTATAGCTGGAGCATCAAGAGTGGCACACTGCTAACAAGTTATTTAACTCGGAACAACTGTGGCGTGTATCTAATAAAAAATCTAAGAGCCGTGTTGAAATGAAAACATTCTTATAAGCCGCGTGATTGAAAGTCGAAAAAGTAAGTAAGTACTGACTGGCCTTTAACTACGCGATTGCGTTACTATAATGTTACTATAGAAACTGCACAATGCCTACTAATTAACACTAGTTCATGGAGACTACAATACCTAAGTAGGTACTACCGGACTTATTACTTTTTACATGTTATGTAGGTAATTACTAACTTATAACGTAGGCATTGTTGTGTGGCTGGTAAGACTTGTTAGTTGACAACATAAAGTGTTATGGTAAAACAAGAAATCACACTTCTATAGTTTATTTTTTTCTATAAAGTTACCTGTTACCTCATTAATCGGAATTATTCTTAAGGTACTTCTAAGCTCTTTTAGCAACAAAAAAGTTAAGCATAGTTTATGTTGTTTAACTTAGTTATTTACTTGAGAAACATACAATTTAAGTGCGATTTCGTATTAACCTGGAAAATCAGTTACACTCACACATGTACACTACTCATTACTCATACACCATGTATCGTATCGGAAGTCGTGGTTTTGAAGCGTTATGTACCCTACTAATAGTTTACTATGAAAACGCATAAAGAAATTACGGAGAAAAATAACAAAAAAGGTGTTTACAAAAGTGGGGAAGGCCATTGTTTGTTAGAATCTGAAATGTTTTTCACCGATCACAAAAAAATAAAATATCTGTTCTGATGAATATGCTATAAATTAGTTTGAATAAGAATGGCTCGTGCTCATCAAAATTTATCACCCATGGTGTTCGATCCCGTAACCTCTGGTATTGTAGTTTAATACGTGAACGTCACTCCACTGTTTGTTTGGACCAAAACCGATTGGCAAAGTACTAAGTAGTTAAGCAGTACCTAACCACAGAGAATTAACTAATAAATAACGAACAACATCATTTAAAATTATGTTATGAAACGTATATAAATTGTATGAAATCCAAAAACCTGTAAACTCGACACTGGACTTACACGAATTGCACTTATAAAACTTTCACAATAAACCGAATACGTACGTATAAACACTTTATCATCTCCGAAGGCGATGCAGAAAAGGCCTAGGATCACAAAACTTAAGGTCGACTGCATGGTGCTGCTGCTCTTGATTATTATTTAATTTAATTAATCCGCCAATGAGTTTTTCTCTCAAGAGCCCGGCACCAACTGTGAAGCCTCCGGCGTTGGTCGTCCTATATATTATCGAGGATGTTTACGTCTGTATTGTCAGCACGCGGTCAATGAATTTTGTTGTGTGCTCGCCAATCATTGACGGTTTAATTTCTTCCCATAAAAAGTTATTTCTTAGTGCCTTTTTCTTGTGATATGAATTTTGCATTCGCATTACAGGAAAAATGCACATACCTACCTACTGTTATTGCTTTTTGAGTGAAAATTCAACGGAATTATTTCGATCGTGCCGGGCTAGTAGGTATGCGCACCGTGATAAAATCTTATCGATGATTTTAGACGACAAATGTAGGTATGTGGTTGTCGCGTAAAATCGATAAAATGGCGTGATAAAAGCTATCATCAAGTTGTGACTAACGAATTACGAGTGTTATTTAAAATATTCAAGACTTCATTGTTTTTAAAGATTAAGAGCTCACTAAACTTCTTCAAAGTTTTTCAGTTATTATGAAATAGTGACATATAACATGCTTCGTTTAACCATGTTCAGTTCCAAAATTAGCATTTACACCGTCATATTTTTTCTTATTTGAAAAATACATGTCTTCAGGTTTTTAAACTCAATAGAAACGTCATAGATATACCTATCAAGTTTATTATAATTACAGCTATAAAATGATCAGTTCAAAGCATTGTAATCACATTGTAATCGCTTGATGCTGAATGGGGTACTTAATGATCATCAATCTGATGAAAACAATTACAAGGTAGTTAGGTTTAGACCAAACGAACATATTCAAGAACCAGAGCAAGAATCTGAATAATATTTTTTAGTAGGATAAGGCTTTTGATCACTTTTTAATTTAAATAATTAGAAAATTCACAGGATAGATTCTATGACTAAGATTAAAAATGGAGATGAGATAGAGAGAGATTTTGAGTAGGTAGTTAGCTAGGTAGCTAGGTATTGTTTTGTAAAACCCAATATAATAGGTTGCGTTTACAGTATAGGCAGTAGGTATAGGTCACTTTGACTTAATATGTTAAGGAAGACTCCATTCGATCTGACTGACACATGACCTGTACCTCGAGCACGAAAAACTTTCGACTTGAAATCGTTCCTGGGTATCGAATTTTGTTTCACCGACAATGTTGTAGTGAGAAGGTTGCGTACACAAACGATTCGAAGGCGAAATTCTTTCGTGCTAGAGGTACAGGACCGAATTCGGCATTCATAGAACTTTTGTGCCAGCCGCGAACAATGACAGGACTAAGGAATGCTTTGTGCTCGTATTATATAGAAATAATGTGATATAAGTAATGGCGATAGAATGACCATTCGTTTGTTCTAAAGCAACCTGTATACAGCACGTGTAGATTGTACAGATGTTCAGGCATTAATGGCTCATAGTTAATTACCTACCTCATAAAGTTACTCATTGATAGCACATTGTATTGTAAATTATCACTTTAACAAAACACTTTTATAAAAGTAAACAGATATTTATTTACTCCCGAGCCGACGTTTCAACTCGGTTGCACGAGTCATGGTCGCGCACAGACAATCCCGTAACAGTGATAATTTATGGTGAAAATGAAACATTAATTGTTTAAAATGTTACATTGCATTGTACTTGATATTTTTTAAATATACTACAAAGTTATATTCCGTTATTTTTATCTAATTTATTTGGTCATATGGTCAAGGGCACGGCAAATAGTAATAAGTATGTGATGAAGGTTTTTAGGTAGGTACCTTTTAATATTATTAAGGCGTTTAAATAATTCTGAGCACCTTGAATGTTGACCTGTCTTATTTTAGAACGATATACGAGTATTAACAATCTTTTCTCGTACATTAACATGGTATGTATAATTTTTGATATTATTTGGATAACTATAAAAGGAATTCCTCAGTTTACTTTAGACTGCAAATGTATCATGCATTACAAAACAAGTCCAAGCCGTGGAAAAATTCACGATGATATTGTACGACACTGATTCTGGATATTTATACAGGGTGTAAGTTAAGAATACAGGTGAATATTTCTACTTCCGAGTTCAGACTGATACTGAAAGAACGTTCCTTATCCCACTCACTAGTATTATATCTGTGCCCATAACATAACACATAGTTTAATAAATAAATTTCCGTGTCTCTACATCGTAATATTCTTGCAAAAATAGTTCTGAAACACGAGAAAATTGGTAATAATTACGAAGCCTACGTGAGCATTTGCTTCGTTAAGGCCTATCTGCCTCTTGAGATGTATTTCATTTGAAAAAAAAAACAGTATGGTAAATAAATCATTTATATGAGATACTAAATGTTGTATAAAATATTTGACTGTAGGTAGTGATTCCTTTTATTATAAAGTTATTGATGTAACTTATTTTCAATATCAGTTCAAAGTTGAATCACCAGTACACACTTCACCCTGTATGAGCCTACTTGTCCTGTCTGTGGCAATGACATTTGACACGTAAAAGTACCTTCTTATTTCCGTTTCCGGCGCATTAATGCCATCTTTCATCACAAGTGTAAAAGAACATTAAATTAATTCGACGCCATTTTGCCTTTACCAGTTAAGATCAAAGTCGTACCGACCGCAAGACATTCTTTAATGGGATTAAAGTCTTAAATTTTAAGATAGGTAGCTAGTCGTTAATTGTTTCACATTTAGCGGTAAGTGCATCAGGTACTTATTGTTTCATCTCATTTAATTCAGTACAAAGGTTTTAACAAGGAAATGTAACATAGTATTTTTTATAAAAAGATAAATGAGCAACTCTATTGTCATGTGATCATGTCTAAACATGGAACACCAAACTCGTCGCTAGGCAGACCACGTCCTTCTTCTTTTTGGCATCCATGCGTAACGCATTTCCATCGCGTAAAAAGGGTCACGTATGCAGAATCTTGATAGGTGGGTTCAAATCGCTATTTATACCTAGACAGGGACAACCAATCTTGAGTCTCTACTTAGCTATTTCATTTGCATGAAGTATCGACAGAATTTTCGATCCTTGGCTAAGAACTCTATCTTACTACTTACTTATTTTCTTGTTTGATTCGTTGCGGGTAGGTAGATACAATGGAATTTGACTTGCTGGTTAGTTTTTATTTTCTATAAAGCAGTAGGTAGATGCAGAATTTGTGGCAATAAAATAAGTTTTAGAGTAGTGGGAAGGAAAAGTGGGGCCTATACCGCGATCAAAAGTTGAAAAGTTTTCCGCGTAGAAGGTGGTAGAAGCTTGAAGTTGAAGAACAAGGCAAAAATTAAGAGGTGATGTAGGTACGTTTTATTGGCTTGAGGAAAATCAGTATTTAAATAAATCAATTCCATTGATATGCCTTTATTTTTGTGTCCTATCAATGATTGATGATGATGGCATATAGGTACTTAAATGAGCAACATTTTCGTTTTCAAAATGATTCCATCGGTAATCGAACTCGTTGCGGTCTTATTATAGTTACAGTGAGCGTGGCTTTTTATTTTCGATTAATGCGCATGAGTTGGTTAATACCATCCTTGACATGACTTTTTGTCAGACGTTGTGAGCTCGTTGACTTACAAGAACCGTATTAAGTAGACAACCTCCCAATTCCCAAAGAAGGTTAAATGAAGAAGGCCCAAGTCGGCTAAGCAAGGAAAAAACCCATAATTGATTGCAGTATAATAATGATAGGTAGTTATGTATTTTTTGACATTCGAGAACACTTAGGTAGTGTTCGAGAACACTATAGATGATAGCTGGTTATGGCAAACAATTAAGGAAAAAGAGACGAGGATAAAAGAAGATACCTATGTTATACAGTGTGAGTCACGTTAAAGTGTACATATGAAAATAGATGAAACTAACCTATTTTTATCGACAAAAAAGTGGTCAAAAAATTTTTGAGATTTTTTTAAATTTTTTTATAGAATTTTTTTTTCTTCCAATTACTTATTGTAAAGAAAACGTAATAACTTTTAAACTAAGCGGTATATCCTGATAAAATAAAAACAGTAATAATGCTAAATAACAGGCGATACTAAAAAAATACATAAAATACACAAAAAAGGCCAACAAATAATAAAAAATTATACAAATGTTGTGATAAGGATAGAGACATGCGATTTTTGGTTTAACAAAGATAATACGATAGAGAATAATACAAAGTAATAAAAACTACCTGTTATAGGGGCATTTTTTTTAGAAATTTATCAAATAACCAAAAAAATACGAATTTTTAAGCAGATTTTTTTCAAAAAGTATCATTTTTTATTATTTGTTGGCATTTTCTGGGTATTTTATGTATTTTTTCGGTATCGTCTGTTATTTAGCATTATTACTGTTTTTATTTTATCAGGATATACCGCTTAGTTTAAAAGTTATTACGTTTTGTTTACAATAAGTAATTGGAAGAAAAAAAATTGTATAAAAAATTTAAAAAAAATCTCAAAAAATTTTTGACCTCCTTTTTGTCGATAAAAATAGGTCTAGTTTCATCTATTTTCATATGTACACTTTAACGTGACTCACACTGTATAATCACAAAATAGAGGTTACAGGAAACAACATTAATATAATCGACAGAATTCAAAAATTTTGGGTGACCTTAAAAGATTATAAAGCGAACGAAATTATAGGTAAATTTTTTTGGTTGAAATATTTTAAATTAAATCGATCTCAGACTTGAATCTATGTTTTAAGTAGAGCCTACGAGAGTGAACCCACCGTATCCAACTATCTTGTTGAACCTAGCTCCGAGCTGTGTTGTGATACTTATGCTAATTAGATGTCTTTATCTACCCGCTTTGTCATGGTTGCGGCAATCAATAAACAGACAAATTTGCCTATCAGTCGCAGAATCTGCATGTCCGACATCAATCAATAATATAATTGGTTCATAGAAGAGGTTGTTACTTCTAGTTATCTCATCCCTCGTACAGGTAATTAATGCCTATTGCTTGTGACTGCAATAAAAATCATGATGATTCGTTGGGGTTAGTTTGGTATTCACTAACTCACCTACCAGGTACCTTATTGGAATAATAATTAATTACTGAGATAGACGTCTCCTTGCTCATTTTCTCCTTAGTTCACTTAAAGAGAGATAGCTATTTTATTTAGGTATAAAATTTATTTGATATGTAGGTAGGTAAATTTAGGGGACAGCTGCACTTATTTAAAAAAATCCAAGCACTTAAGTAAGTATTTGAAAGTTACATTATTCAGATGAACATAGACTGTAGATAACTACCCTTTATTCCATCTAGTCCTACCAGTAGTTAGATAGTCAAACTGTTTGGATTTTTTTTTCCAAATTGTTATACTGGCGGGTCGTACTATTTGGAAACGCGGATTTTATTCAAACGAAGCTGCGAAACTAGCTTTACAAATAAAATAAGTTATATCGTAGGCGGATGGTACCCGTATTACTACAAAACCTTTTATGTTACGATATGAGTACTAAAGGACATTGTCAGAAACCGCCTTAGATTCCTGGGCACAGCAGTAAAGTATCAAAATTAATCTCTTACTTTTTGAATACTTTAATATTAATTAGATTGTAACGGACACTTGAGGATTAGAAAATGAAATAATAAAAGTCTTTTATATGTATTCCATAATACTATGACGACATCCGGACATTTTAGGGCGTGGCCTGCTCCATATCCTATGAAGTTCCATAATTTGTGTCTATAAAATCTATGTAAAATCGGCACAAGGCAATGCCGTACTTCATTGTTAGGAATCCATGTAATAGTGATGTTGACTGCGGTCATCATAGACAATAAGATACCGATCTTGTAAATAAAATAAATCGTCCAAATTGCTACAGTATGACTAGATTTTAACTAAAAGTTAAAAATATATTGCACGATACTACAAGAAGCTATCTAATGTGTCCAACTGGTCGAAGGTCATGAATAAAATAAAAAGAATTGTGATCATAACACTGATATAGACAATGACAACAATATGGGATCATCTTTAATATATCTGTAACAGTTTCAAAATCTGATGAAAAATCCAATGCCGCTTAAAGTGAGAGAAATGTCTAAAGTTCTAATAGAATTGAAAGTTTTATTCGCTCAAAATGCTTATAACAATAATTGGTAATACATTTCAAATATTAAGTACCTTTATAATGTATCGATAGTCAAAATCAAAATCAAAATCAAAAAATATTTATTCAGTTTAGACCACAAGTGGCACTTATGAACGTCAATAGAACCAAAATGATGTCCTCTCAGCTTGGAAAGGGAAAACCCAGGATTGGGGGAGCGCTCCAGGCAATTTTCAGAACATTTCATAGGTAGTAGTAAATAATATTTATTTTATTATTAAAATTGAATATTTTGATATTGATAAAATTGAATATATCTTTCGATTCAAATACCGAATATTTTTCAATCGATAATAATTATCGAGAAGTATTAATAATATTCAATTAAAAGTTGTTCAATCCCTAGTCATGCATAGACTAAGACGGTAACCATGGAGATAGTTAGTTTGGTAAGTCACGTGTTAAATGTCAAGAGTGGAAAGTAAACATAGGATTCATGTTATTTATTTACGTGCAAAATGTAAGTAAGTAAATCATAAAAGTGGAACGCCGAGCTATTTCCAAAACCCGTCCAATATTATAATACAATTTGGCTGCGACAACTACAATACAGAACATCTCCCAAATCGATGTGCATAAAATAATATAATACAATACTAGTAAGTAAGAGGTTATGATAACAATATTGCTATCAATAAGTTTATAGAATTGGTCCGCCAGGAATAATTGTTCTTACATAAAGATTTGTGTCATTTAGAACCTAGAAAGTATTTTTTCGGCACTGTTGATCTAACGGCGAACAATGTATGGAGAACGAACATTGTCCTTTATAAGTGAAAAGAGAAACAAATCCCTAGTTTTTCCCATAAACATCAAAGCTGGTTTTACTAGCGAAAATCCAGAGCTTTTACTGTTATGTACAGTCGGCAGCACATCAAGCTTAACACTGTGGCTTCTTATGTGGTTGTAATAAGTAATATTTTGCAATAACAACTTATAGTCTGATGTGTTTCCGACTGTACTTACAATAAAAGAACTTGACTTACTGCTAAGCTGAGTTTAACGAGGGGTTTGTAGAATAAAATTCTGTTCTATTTTGTTTATAGCTTAAGCACCTGAAAACTACTCTGCACTGTGTTTCTAATGCATTACGGAGGGCATATAAACGTTACTTGAACTTTTGCTCTACCAGCAGGAGGGGAGACCGAGGAGAGTTGTAGTAACAGAGGTGGGTTGTGAAAAAGTCAATTTATCTGAATCTAAGGCTGTATATCGCTCTAGCAACTTCGCGAATTCATTGCTCTTTAGACACTCCACAGATTATTATTATTAAAAATAACTTGAAAAAATCAAACTGCCTAAGGTGGGAATCGAACTCACGACCTTTCGCTTGCCGGGGGCTGCTCTTCCATCTGAGCTACTAGACACTGGGTTCGATTCCCACCTTAGGCAGTTCGATTATTTCAAATTATTTTATAAATATTTAACTAGATCGAGGCGACTTTTAACTCCAGAACTTCACAGATTGTGTAAAATTCGCAGCTCGTTAACTGTCATAGGTGCAGAGAAATCAGCTTTGTGACTACTCACTTCTGAAGTTCTGTTACAAATTCCCTCGGTCTCTAGGGCCAAAGTTGTAATTCCTTATTGGTTTTGGCATGATCATTTAAGAGTAAAGTGAAACAATAAACTGGTTAGCAGATGGATAGCGAATATTACATAGTTATCCTTGAATGTCATTGACCTTCGTAATATTTCGTGAAAGTCTCATTTCCGTATCCGTACAGAACGGATGGCCTTTTGATTAAACACAAGCCCTACTTAAAACGAGAGAAGCTGACTTAATCTGACAAAAGATATCGATGTTTATTGTGAAGGTTAATTTTAACATAAAGAGTAAGAACCTCATTACTCATGAGGTTCTTACTTCCTACGGAGCTTCTATGGGAAAAGCTCTTTTCTATAGTTCAATTTACATGGTTGATTTACAAAATTTGCCTTAGTTAAATAATGTGTACAAGTATATTAACCGTGATCCAAATACGCCTCAACTAATCGAGCTTGTAAAGTGACTCACTGAAAAACATTTTCAAGAAAATACGTATTTTAACATGTACGAGTACTTATTACATGTATAATTAGAAGACTAAATAAAATAGTAACGGTACCCTTACGTCCTAAACTAACACGTATCTCATTAGGCCTAACATTATTAGCTCACATAAGTCGTTAATTACCTAGGAGTTTTCAAAGTTGGATCTGCTCTGGAAAGGGTTTTACGAGTACAAAGCACAGAAAACCTTTTTTTTTGCGACTAGAAAATGCACTGAATTGCGCACCACGGCTTCGCCCGCGTGGAATTCAGTTTGTCACAGATCATTACAAATTATAGCCTATGTGTTTCACCTAAGTTTCATCAAAATCCGTTCAATAGTTTTTACTTGAAATAGGAACAAACATATACAACTTTCGCATTTATAATGTTAGTAGAATTGCTTGTCAGCGACAAAATCGACTGAAAAGAATAAGTTGAATGTTCCATAGCAAGCCTTCTAACATTACTATAAAAGTTCTATGACTTTTTATACAGGTAGGTTGGTTATTTAACCATGTCGCCGCGTAATTTTTCGCCAAACTATTTCCATTCTTTTGCCAACCGCATGAAAAAACAGGAAACGACAGTTTCTGTTGCTACTCGTGTTTCTTTGTTGCGTTTCTGGCAATTTTAATTATAAACCCAACGCCTGCCATTTTACGTCAGCTGCGCTTAACGTCGATTCAAAGGCGACTGGTGGATTGAGGCGATCAGGCGTCGCACACTGTGGATGGGACCGCTCCACATTGAAATACTTCAGGTTTATAATAAACTTTAATATTTTTAATTATTGTTTACAAAGGGTCACGATTTTATTGATAGGTATAAATAGATTTCAGTCAATATCGACTTGAGACCGCGAAGTTGCTGAAATTAATCATATTTTCCAAAGGAAAATCTAACCACATTCGCGAGAGTGAACGCTTGAAAGTTTCATCACTGTGATTTTTTTGTTTCAGTGCAGGTATTTGGGGGCTTTTACTTGGCAAGGAAGTATATTAAATATATTTATATCTAAAGAAAACATTGTATGATCTTATTCAGCTTGTTTCTGTTTGCGCCTTTATTAGCTTAGTATACATATGCTAAGTAAAATAAATATGAAAAAGTTTATTTTTCAAACTTATCGTCGCTTTTCAGTATGAAGCGTTCGTCGCGTGCCTGTAACTGTTCATAATGAACCTCTGCAGTCCGCAGCCAGCCTGCCTTCAATTAAATCATGCTAATCGGGCTTGTAATGTGACTCAAATGCGGTAATATTGCCACAAATTGCTGTTTAGGGCAGCCATAATCTGTTGATGGGAATAGACGCTTTACATGGCTGTATTGACTGCAAATTAAATGGATCGAAACTCTATTTATAAAATTGAAAAGGAAAATAGTGATGAATTATTTTTAAAAGGAATACAACGATATTATTATTCAGTTTTTTTAATTAAGGATTAATAATGATAAATTATTATTCAGTTTTTTAAATTAAGGATTAACTAAAACTATGTCACGGTTATTCTTTACGTAAAATGTGGGACATATTTTTTTCTGAGTAATAAAGTACACCTATAGGTAGGATTATATGAGAAGAATAGCTCTTATTTAAGTTTGTACCTTGACCTCCTATTGCATACAATCCCATATAAACGAGAGCTCTAAGATGTTTGGTTGTCTTGATAGTATTGTTATCGTGAATAATGATCCTATATCCTACCTGATCTGCCAAACGCTTTTAATATAAAGATAGCAAAAACATTTAGGCTGGGTTGGACCATCTTACTTTAACTTTAACAAACGTCAAAAATCTGTCAGACTCTATACAAAAACACCGGTTATTGTTATAGTTACCATTAAAGTTAGGTGGTGCAACTCAGCCTTAGTAGTGACATAAAATACTATTGCAATTTAATCTTAAAACTGTAGGAAAATGAAGAAAATTTCCATTCAAATTCCCAAGGTTTTTACTTAAGTAAATATTGACTAGAGAATGTGCATTACTTAAAACTTGGATTCAATTTGGCGACTTGATATTGCGGGGCTGCTAAAAGCTGCCTAAGTGAACCTATTGTGCTCGGGAGCTTTGAAACTGTTTGGAGTTCAGTACTTCAGTTATTCGCGTTCCGCCCAACCGGGAGGATGTCCGCATTCCCGCCCTCGGAATATTTCGCGAACAAAACTTCGTACTCAACTTTGATTTAATCTCGCGATCGTTTTAAATGGTATTAGATTATCAAACAGATAACTGTTTACTTCAATGGACTCGTCTACTTTTCTAAATTGCTAATTTAAATGTTACGCTAAACTGCCAGTTTTTTTTGTAGTTAATTATTGGGACTAAAATGAGTTTTTAGTCTAAAAAGTTTAATGTGCTTTTGAAAGTGGAATAGTGTTATTTTGCAACTAGATTGATGATGGTTTTGAGAAGTTCTATTCAATAACAGTGACGGAGTAATTAATTTTTGTAAAGTGTTCGAAGATTAATTGATCTGAAAGGTTTGATTTCGTTCAGTCTATTGTCGGGTGATTTATCACAGGCCGTGTTTATTGCTTCTCAGTCAAACTAAGTTTATGTTGGAGGTCAAGGCCATTCGTCTCATTTATTGTGATGATTGCTTCCAGTTCAGTCTTGTATCCAGATCCAAATCTAGTTTTTCTTTAGTCCTGCTCGACTTATATAACGAAATACGGCATTGCAGGTTATTTACTTACTTTAGTATTTTACGTGAGACCTGTCGTGTTGGAAGTCAAGTGTTCTGGGCTATACTCGCAACTCACTAATAAGGTTAATTGAAAACGAAAACTACTAAACTTTTTAGTACTTATGCTACGATATGTAAGAAATTGTTCAAGACATTACACCTAATTTAATTTACTCTATGTGTAATATAGAGATTTACAACAGGCATACTTAAATTAAAATTTTATCGGTAAATCAATATCTTCATTGGAATGTAAATATTTAACTTATACTAAGATTTATAGCTTAAATTTTTCAATTTCATTCAGAATCGTTTGCTCCTTGAAATTGGTATCCACTTTAATTAAATATAGATCGGAATGCTTAAAAGACTTTTAGTTTATCTTAGGAATCTATTTTCGCTTTACTCACGTTCTTAAAACTTTCAATAGATAATAAATTCTGTTGAAAAACAAAGCAATAAGTATCGAAGATTTAACTGAATCGAAACTGCAAAGTTTTCAAAGTGCTATTCGTCATAAAATCGAGGATGCGATATTTTTCTTTCAAAGCGTCTATCATATCTAAGGTTAGGTACGATTTCCTTCAAGGTTAAAATGTAATCTGAAAAAGCTGCAGTTACAATAAATTTAGTAATGCAAAAATTACGGTTATCTCCTACGTCTTCAAAATAAAGATGTTCAATAACTCTTGGACTTAGGCTATGCAGTAGGTATATATTTTTAGTAAGAAATGTAAATCTAGAGTCTTGGATACAGGCATTGCTACAGGTGGTCACAATAAAACAAGCACATATACAAAGACTCTGGCCGAGAAAGGAAGCTCTCTTATTATAGGTACACTATGGTTTCTTACCATATTGATATAAATCTTCAACAGAATCAGACACAAAGAAGGGAAGACCCTTTATCAAATTAGGTCTAACTAACTTTAGGGTCTAACTAACCTACTATTCAAGATTAGATTCCACATTGAAGTTTACAACACAACAGCAAGCTTTGATTCTCTCTACAAAAGCTATCGTGGACCTTAAATTGAAGGTCCCAAAATTAATTATCGGTCTCTCAGGGGATGGGTAGGTAGATATACATATTTTGTAATACCAAATGAACCGATAGACACCAGACACTACATCATTGTAAAAGTTTAATCGAGCCAGATGTCTGCACAGGCTGCGAATTGAACTGGCAAAATTTTGGACAATCGAATTGGGGAGGGTTCTAATAAAATATGCATTCATTTGGCTGACGTGTTTCTCTTTGAAGCCAATACATACTGTCATAACGGACACTGACCTAGATACTCAAATCGGGCAAGTAGGAGTGTACTCCCTGAATTCTGAAGTGCTGGGTTCGATTCATAGATGAGAACATATTAATAGAAAAGTCACTCCGTGTAGTTTCTCCCAGATTTGTTAGGGCATTTCTGACGGCAATTAATATTGTCGTTCGGGGTGTAATACCTACGTCCAGTATCACGACTTTCTGAAGGCTCGTTAAGCCATTAGACTGAGCTATGACAGTCGCCAATGATGGTACAAAAATCCAGGGCAATAACCTTATCACTCCTTAGCGGTTACAAAGCACAATAGAAGAAGATGAATAAATATTTAGGAAATATTTTGTGGTGACTTTTCAAGGAAAAAGAAACAATTTCTTTTTCCACAAAAGATCTGTGCTTATGAGAAAGTGTTTTACGACGGTACGTGACCACCAAACAAATAAAATAACTTAGATTGATACAGTCTCGGCGACCCGTGATCAAATCAACCCGAGTCGTTTATTATCATTGCAAATATAAGTCGGTCTCCTTGGCGCAGTGTATAAAGAAGTTTTTTTATCCGCAACAAGGAAGCTCTTGGCCTTTTTTTTGGAGTTGAGGTTCAATTTGTGGTCCTAGGGGAACAAAACGGTTCACTCGTATTTCTAATGATTGGGTAGTTAGCTCTAATTGAAACAATATGTTTAACAGGTACCTTTGGGGATAGTGTTATCAATGTATCAGAGCTTTAGGGATTATATGAGTAAACAAATTATTTTTACACGGAACTGGGAAAGAATACAAAATCATCATTACATTAATAATAACTCGAGGGACATACAAATCTTAATGCAGACAGCTTCTGACAATGATGAATGAAGCTCGCAAAATTCATTGTACATTTCTTATGGACTGTACTCCTCTGAAATACAGTAATTGGACTTATTTCGTTGTTAACTAATGTGAACGAGTAACGTAGAGACGAATATAGAACATGAAATATCAATGTTTCAATTTCAATGAATAAGCAACTGTGCTTTAAAGGAGACTCATCTTAACAAATAATATCAAACCTTAATTTTACCAAAATTCGTACAACTGTCGCTTTACAATATTATTTACCTACGGCTGTTATAAAACTAAAATATACCTGTTTCTCACCTAGAGATCGTAATGGACGGGAACAATAAATGGACCATGTCCAAAAAATTAAAGGCAATCTGAAGATGCTTGTGTCAGTGAGAAGGACCGCGTGACAAGATGTGTAAGAACGTGAAGAGCGTGACGTGGGAGACTGAGACTTTGATGGGCGGCCCGCCCAAGTCGCGGTGGGGGCAGTTGTGTCCCAGGGCGGCGCTGTCACATGTTGGGTTGTTCGTCGCGCTCATGCTTTATACTGCTGGAGGAGGCTTGGTACGTATCATGTTTGTCTCATGTACTGGCAGTTAATGCTTAGGTTATTTGGCGACTTCAAACTGACTGATAACGCTAGAAAATACTGTTAAGAAAAGAAAGTTCTATGTATATGACTTCGTATGACAGTAGCTCTACTGAAAATCTTGATAACTACTGGAAGTTGTGGAACGTGGGAGTAGTAAGACATAACCTTGAAAACCATTAATGTACGAATTATAAAATTTCACTAGCACCGACAACATCACTCGTATCAAGCTTTTAGATTGAGAGATTAAGTTCAAAATATATTTGGAACCTTTTTCTCACGCGTAATTGAATCCCTAATTAAATACAATTTGCCTTTTTGAATAAGTAAACCATAATCGAAAATGCCTTTTTAGTCAAGTAAAGGTAGGTACGAGTAACTAACGAATTCTTTCTCATATCATGCATTTGGCCAATGTATGCTCAATTTAGAGGTGTTTTTTTAGAAACCAATCATTCCCTAGCTAATCTAATTAAAATGAAAGGCCAAAGTACAAGAAGACACATTTAATATGTTCGTTCAATGCTTAACAAATGACATAATGCTAACACTAAATAATAGTACCGAACTTAACACATTAGTTTCTATCTTAAAAACAAAAATAAGTCTTAAGAAACTAATTAAACTTAAAATATCCTTATTAAGGCAAAACACTTTGTCAGCTTATGTTTCTTTTAAAAGTCTGCAAATTCATCCTCAAACAAGCATACCGGGCTTTCTTTTATCTTTTCTTCATCAAAAACATCGAAGTTTGTAGAGTCACCAGGGGAGCGAATTTTTGGAATAAATGGTGGATGTACCCGACTGTTCAGAAGGCTGTCCCAGTCAATCTCTCTAAACCACTTATGGTTTTTGAAATCTAAGACTCCATCTTTCAAGTTCCCGTAACGACGTGTTATATCAACTTGAAGAACATGGTTTATCAAATCTTTCAATTCCGGTGAAAAGTGCGACGGACATCGATACTTTCCTGATACAATTTTCTCATAAATCCTCATCGGGTCAGAGGCATAAAACGGTGGGTGACCTGCACTCATTTCAAATAACAGAATCCCCAAGGACCACCAATCTACTGACATTCCATAACCTTTACTTAGAATAATCTCTGGTGCTAAATACTCTGGAGTACCGCAGAGAGTCCAAGTTCTACCACGTATCAGCTTACAGAAACCAAAATCGGTTATTTTAATATAGCCAGTTCTATCTATGAGAATATTCTCCGGCTTCAGATCTCGGTATACCAGTTCGCAGGCATGGAGATACTCCAAAGCTAATATAACTTGAGCGCCGTAAAATTTTGAAGAGGTTTCTTCAAACTTCCCCATTTTTCGGAGATGAGAAAACATTTCACCGCCGGCAATAAATGGCAAAACATAATACAGATAAACGTTATCTTTGAAAAAGTATTTCATGTAAACCACGAATGGGAAATTCAGACCGCATAGAATTTTCTTTTCATAGTAGCTATGCTCTATCTGCTTCAGTTTCACAATTTTTTCTTTTTCTAGCATTTTCATGGCATAATATTTTGAGCTGATCTGGTGCTTTACTAAAAATACAACCCCGAACGCACCTGTACCCAAAACCTTGTGAATTTCAAAGTCCTCCAATTTGGCATTGGTTTCGGCCTTGTCGTTCCAAGATTCTATAAAGTCTTGGTGTAGTTTCCTCAAGTATTGTGCATATTGGTCTTGTTTTGTGTGAGGGTATCCTCCAGAGTTAGCCGAATAAGTCCGGCGCTTGGCATCATCTGCCATGCTATCAATAGTTTCTTGTGAAAGCAGCTTGAACAATCTTCAATTAGTACGACAATTGAAAATAAGGTTAATTTCTAGACCAAGCTTTTTCATATTTCACCTTTCTCGAAAAAAAGAAGCAAGAAGTAAAAACGACAGCCAAGTAGCGTCACATTATTCTTTCAGCTTTTTGAATCCATCAAAAAGTTTTTACGTTCCTGAAATGTTGTTAACAACCATCACAAAGTTTTATTTAAACTTATTAGTTTTAATTAATACCTAGTAATACCAATAATTACTTACTTATTTATTATTTGTTTAATTCAATATGAATTTTTAGAGGTCTGGGACTCTTCGTAAAAATGTTATGTGCAAATATAAAACCTTCTTCAAATCAAGTCTATAATGACAATACAATGTCTCTTAAGTCATTAATGTCATAAGGACAGTTTGATGTGATTTAGACAAAGTTTATTAGAATGATTTTTTACAAATTTATTTTTCTGAGATAATTTATGATTGAGAGGATTTTTAAATGGACTATAATAACATTGGCAGGGCATGTCAAAGTCCTCATATACTCAACAGAATCATCACGATCATAACAGGTATTTGGAGATGTTAAAGGCAGAATTTCAGAAGAAGTTCGAAGATCCACCGGAATTTGAGAAAACTCCGGATAATTACGATAGAATAAAAGCAATCGGTAACGGTGCATACGGTGAAGTGTTTTTAGTAAGGGACAAAAGTACTTTCACATATCACGCAATGAAAGTTGTTGATAAAGAAGTTGTCGTAGAAAGAAAACACGTCAAACATTTGATACTGGAGAAAAAAATCCTACAGTGTGTGCAGTTCCCCTTTCTTGTAACCCTGGACGTCGCTTTTAAAGACAACTTGTATCTCTATTTCATACTTCCCTACATATCGGGCGGAGAAATGTTCACGTATATACAAAAGTATGGGAACTTCTCAGATAACCTATCAAAATTCTATGCCAGTCAAGTAGTTTTAGCCTTAGAATATATGCATTACTGTCAAATAGTGCATAGAGATCTAAAACCAGAAAACATATTGGTGGATACAAATGGCTATATAAAACTTTGTGATTTTGGATTTTGTAAAGTATTGAAGAAAAAAACGTGGACGTTATGTGGGACTCCTGAGTATTTAGCACCAGAAGTGATAATGTCTAAAGGATATTCATTCCCAGTAGACTGGTGGGCGTTAGGTGTATTAATTTTTGAAATGCAAGCTGGACACCCCCCGTTCTTTGCGTCTGATCCAAGCAAGCTATATGAGAAAATTCTTGAAGGTTCATACAAATGCCCAGATTCAATTAGCCCAGAAGCCAAAGGACTAATAAAAGGACTACTCCAAACAGATCAAACAAAGCGTTTAGGATCATTAAAAGGAGGAGTGTATGATATAAAAAGTCATTCTTGGTTTAATGATATTATTTGGCAATCAATTTTGCATCAACGTGTTGAGCCACCGTTCATTCCAATTTGTCCATCACCAGGAGACACAAGTAATTTTCCAGAAATAGCTCAACCCAAGTTGAGACGAGCGTCTAAATGCCTCTACGAAAAAGAATTCGAAGATTTTTGATAAATTGGCCAAATAAGTGCCACGTTGGTTGAGAGTTAATTACTGATATTTTTTGCGATTAGTTTTTATTGTATAGTTAATATATTTTGTATTAATAATAACATGATTGTGTAAGTGAATTAAATCATCTCCACCCTGATATTGTGTATAATAAAGTAATTTCGATAATTTTAAATGGTCTGTGACAGTTCATACGTAATCCATTTAGTATAGGGAAACACGGCTACACGTTCGAGAAGATACATAAAGTTGCGAAATTTTTAAATGAAATGACAATATCAGGTGATATGGTATCTTTAATCACAGAATTAAGACAAAAAAAGAAAAAAATGGAGCAGACTTGGTTTTTAACATAACACTCTTCGCAGACAGGCCGATAGTTAGGCCTAATTTGATTGGCCTAATTTAATTAGGATCTAATTTGTATGAAGAATCAGTAAAACCAATGTGGATTCTTTCATTGTCCATACTGACAAAAAGTTCTGAAATCTGCGGCTAGGCTTAGGTAATTTACATAGCATAAAGTATTTTTAATTGAGAGAAACCTCGATAGATTGTAGGTTTTGAGAGAAGAGAGACTTTATATTGACACTGTGGTCTCAGATTGGATGCAATGTCAAAATAATGAAATTTATTACGATCACGTTAGAGTATGAGAAAACGATTAAAAGTTATATTTGAAAGCAATTTGGTATAAGTTTAAATAAATATTTTAAAACCAATAGTCAAGTAATATTTTTATAAATCTATGAGTAAGATCGAAACTAGAGGATACACTCACGATCTTCAGATAAATCACAAGCGGTATTTAGATCTCTTGAAGCAAGAATTTGTGCAAAGATACAGCAGGCCCGAAGAATATGAACCAAAATCGGTTGAAGATTTTGATAAAATTTCAACTATTGGAACAGGTGCATTTGGAACTGTCTTCTTGGTGCGAGAAAAGTCTTCTTTTGTGTATCACGCTATGAAAGCAGTCGAGAAAGCTGCTGTAGTGAAAAAGAAAAGTATCAAGCAACTGCTATTAGAGAAGAAAATATTACAGGGAGTCAATTTTCCATTTGTAATCTCGCTCGATTACTGCTGTAAAGACAACGTATACATTTACCTTTTGTTGCCTTATCAACCTGGTGGTGAGATCTATAGTCTGATTAAGAGATTGGGTGTACTATCTGAACCACTGGCACAGTTTTATGCAGCGCAAATGGTACTGGCGTTGGAGTACCTCCATCACTGTAACGTTATTCATAGAGATGTCAAGCCAGAAAATATATTGATATGTGGAACAGGGTTTATAAAATTAGCAGATTTCGGATTCTGCAAGATTTTGAAATCGCGAACATGGACTTTGTGTGGCACACCAGAATATTTAGCCCCAGAAATAATAACGTCAAAGGGATACACGTATTCTGTGGATTGGTGGTCTATGGGTGTTCTAATTTATGAAATGGTTGCTGGGTACCCCCCTTTCTACAGTTCTGATCCGATGAAATTGTATGAAAAAGTGCTTGCTGGTCAATTTAAGACACCAGACGTAATGACACCGGTTTGCAAGTCGTTAGTCAAGAGCTTATTAGAAGTAGACCCCTCAAAACGTTTAGGGTCCCTTAAGGCTGGCGTTTTCGATATTAAAAGCCATAAGTGGTTTTTTGAATCAAATTGGAATTCGATACTACATCTAAAAGTAATTCCGCCTTACATACCTGTCTGTAAAAACTCTGGCGATATTGGAAATTTCCCAGAGTTTGATGATAGTAAGCTTATGAAGTCTGATAAATGTTTGTATGCGAAGGAATTTGAGGACTTTTAAGTTTGGTTTATGATAATTAGCTATAATTTATTGTTTTTGATATAATTATATTATAATTTTGAATTTAAAACTGTTGTTTCACTAGAACTTTAAGATCTGTAGACAAAAAGGTACTAACATTTTATTCTTACTGTAATTCTATAATTTAATAACTATAACATTTTTAATTTGAATTGAATGTTTATAGGTTTTCCGAGCATTAGAATATCCAGCAGAACTAGCCAAACAAGAGTTCCATCGGGAGCGTTTGCTCACAGAGCGATGGAACCTCATACGCTTCGTTTCCGAACGCAACGGGAACATCACATTAGATGCTGGTGTTGAAAAAGTACTCAGCGATCAATTAGCACTTTATGAAAAGGTTAGTCTTGTTCCCTTTTTATGGCGTTTACTATTCCAGTGATAAATTACACTTATTTAATTTATCAAATTCCGTTTTTTCGTAGGTTTTAGAAGAAGCATCTTCGAGTGGCCTATCATTAGAAGTAGAAAGAAATTTTCCACCCCTAGAAGAGAAATGGAGCATATTACAAGCCGTATTCTTTTCTTCCACAGTGCTCACCACAATAGGTGTGTAAGACCATGTAAGCATTACAGCTTATATTACAGAACTAGCGGCCGCCCGCGACTTCGTACGCGTGGATCCCGTTTTACCCCCTTCATCTATCTTACGCGGTTTAGATTTTTTCATACAAATTTTTTTCCCAGTAACTCCCGTTCCCGTGGGAATTTTGCAATATCCTGTTGTAACTAAGCTTTAAGTTTACTAAGGTACCTGCATGCCAAATTTCAAGCGTCTATATTACGCGGTTTAGATTTTTTCATACAAATGTTTTTTCCCGCTAACTCCCGTTCCCGTGGGAATTTTGCAATATCCTGTTGTAACTAAGCTTTAAGTTTACTAAGATACCTGCATGCCAAATTTCAAGCGTCTATCTTACGCGGTTTAGATTTTTTCATACAAATGTTTTTTCCCGCTAACTCCCGTTCCCGTGGGAATTTTGCAATATCCTGTTGTAACTAAGCTTTTAGTTTACTAAGGTACCTGCATGTCAAATTTCAAGCGTCTAACTTAAGCGGTTTAGATTTTTCGTACAAAAAGATTTTCCCACTAATTCCCGTTCCCGTGGGAATTCTTAAGTATCCTATAACCTGCCCAGGAGTATGAAGAATAATTGTACCAAGTTTCGTTAAAATCCGTCAAGTAGTTTTTGTTTCTATAAGGAACATACAGACAGACAGACAGACAGACAGACAGACAAAAATTTTACTGATTGCATTTTTGGCATCAGTATCGATCACCCCCTGATAGTTATTTTGAAAATATATTTCATGTACAGAATTGACCTCTCTACAGATTTATTATAAGTATAGATTTAGCGATTGAGTGAGATATTGAAATGTGTTCAACAGCATATTGACTATTAGATAGCAATCATTATAGGCCTATTGCGTGTCGAGTGCCGACTTCAATCGTGAATGAAAATTGAGTCATCGGCAATAATATTCAAATGTAACTGCATAGTCACGGTACCTAATATAGTTTTATTTAAACCTATTTTTGATTTACTTCAAGGTATTATACTTATGGATTAAATAATCTTTGTGTTTTGATTATTATTTGCATTTGTATTTCTCATGTAATGAACTCTTTCTTTTAGGATATGGGAACATTGTTCCCGAAACTTTTTGGGGGAGATTATTCTGCATCGCTTACGCACTTATTGGGATCCCATTGACGCTAACAGTTATTGCCGACCTGGGTCGAGTGTTTGCGACCTGCGTTTCGTTTATAGCTAAACAGTTGCCTGCAATGCCCCGTGAGTCTAATTAATTAAACCTTAATGTTAAAATTACTCTATATTACTATTTTCAAAGCCTGCAATTAATTTCAAGAGAGTAACATACACACTGCACCATTCCTAATTTGTAATAGTAAAAAGTGCCGTTGCGAATCAAGTATAAAGTGCTTCATAAAGTTTGATCGATAACAGTATCACGGCTGTGTGCATAATCGTTTCATATGCACTAGACCAATACAAACCTTATGAATATTAACGCATATCTTGACAAAATAAGCCAATAATGGCATGGTTACTTTGCCTACTAATTTTTCATTGGTGACAATGTTCCACAGATAATAGGTGTTATCTTTGTTATTAAGTCTTCAACTTAAATTATCAATGTATTTTTGGTTTCTTTACGTGGAACATGCTACAAAGTCATAAGGTAGCTAATATTTCTTTAATCAATATAATCAGAATGCTCATGCTCATGCATAATGACGCGTGAAAAGAAAAATATCTTGTATTCAGTCATGTGTCCTTTCCAAATTGCATGTTATTCAATCGAGTGTTAAGGGAATAATAGAAATTATTTTTTCCAGAGTGTTGTAAAAGAGTCAGTGAAGCGAACCCAGCAAGTCAGAGGTCTCTATACGCCTTTGGTGCTGTGGGGTTTTTATTCGTGTATCTGTCTGCTGGAGCAGGCCTCTTCAAGATGTGGGAGGACGACTGGAGCTTCTACGATGGCTTCTACTTTTGTTTCATTACCATGACCACCATTGGTTTTGGGGATCTGGTACCAAGTATGTAAATATTCATTCCAATGTTTTCAATCACTACATTTCCTCTACATAAATAAATCATACCGTGACACCCCAAAAATTAAACCTAGATCACACTGCTACACTTTTAAAATCAAGTCGTAAAATACTTTTGGATCATAAAGCATTCATTAATAAACAATGTCATCACTATTACGTTATTTCTGAATAGACAACCTAACTATATTATTAAATTAAAACAGTTGCAAACATCAACTTGTTCAATATAACGCTGCTTTACCTTTAGTAAGATATTACATACATATAAGTAAACAGTACCTCTAGCATGAACAACTTTTGTCTTCGAATCGTTTGCGTACCTATTCGATAAAATTCGATACTTAATCTTTGAATTAAACGATAACTTGACAATTTTGATTCTCAAAATAGTTTCGTGCAACCACATCTCATACTAAGTTCACTTTACGACACGTTCACAAGGGCGCTGTTGTAGTTTTCTTACTAAATCTTTTGATTGCGATTCGAGTACGCAAACGATTTAATCTCGAAAGTTTTTCGTGCTAGCCGTACTGTAACAAACACGAGCCGACAGATATTCTAAGAACATATGCTTACTCCGTGTTGTTACATGTAGCCTGGGCTTTAGCCAGGCGTGATAAATAAGGGTGGGATGTTACCGTATCCATAGCAACGATAAATAGCGCTTGTAAGGCAAACACCTCAGCCCAGAGACAAATATCTATTTCATCCACAGTCATTTGTCCCAGCTCCGACGCGCTGCCAACCACTGGGTCAGACACATTTACATATTAGCCTTATTTGAAAACGTTGTGCAAACCTTTCCCATTTCTGTTGTATCTGTTGACAAAGTTATTCTCGTAATGGTTTCGGGTCGCGATCGTGGTGAATATTGGAATTTGGAACCCATTCCGACCTCTCGTTTGTTTGAAAGTCGCTAAGTTTAGTGGAATTTCGTGCTCTATAAACCCACAGAAATATGCGTCTGCCGCAAAGTAAGAATGTCGCCAAATGTGTTCAGAAGCCAACGACATATTAATCACCGGATAAATGGTGCCAGTCCTCAAAATTTAGCCATGTTAACCGCGAACCATGACCTTTTATGTCACGGCCATTTATCTGAACATAAATATTATACACTCGTAGTCGTACATATATCTTGGTATCGAACATTATTGCTTCTGACCACAGAAATACTTCTGGTATTAAAAAATAATAAACAAATACATAAATAATATTATGACGGCTAAAACATTTATGATGAATCTGTAAATTTATTGCTGTCTAGTAGACACATTTTAATCAACTCTCGTTTTATACTATGTACTTATTTCTAGTAAGTACTAACATGATATTGTGATCGGGATAACAAAGCTGGTTGCGATCCGCATGCATTAGTTCAAACCGGGCTTAAGTTGCACCCAACTTTGAACCTTACTCTGACGTAATTCGTTTTATTCCAGAAAGGCCGAAATACATGCTTCTATGCACGCTCTACATTTTAATCGGGTTGGCTCTCACTTCGACTATCATCGAGCTGGTGCGACGGCAGTACGCCAGATCCTGGCAACAGTTACGGGCGCTCTCTGGCCCGCTGGCGGACACGCTGCGAAGACTCGGTGACGCCGGACGTGGAGTCGACGTGTCTGACCTTCGGAAAGTTCTTACTGTGGTAAGTGTCGCTCCACTTTTTAGGGCAAGGTCGGGCATGGAATGGGTGATCGTAAACGCGTCCGGTATTAATTGGCAATGCTATTGTGGGTTAAATAGAAATAAATGCATATTACCTTCGACTCTCGACCCCATTGTCTCTCTTCGGATTTATTGCATATTGGCATTTTCTGCCTGCATTTCGCATCCAGGCTGCAGTTATCGGAAAACTGTCTAGTGTCTACTACTCAAAATTCGGTCACGGAATGCAACTGGAAATTTCGCAAACATTTGCACAGCATCTAGATAACAATATTATGCGGGTTGGAATTTGATAATATTATTTTTAAAGTTACGTATGAGTAACAAAAATAAAATACTTAGGTAGGTACCTATACTCGTCGGACAGAAGGCGGGGCTGCTTGTAGTTAAGTTTATTTAGGTTCAATTGTTTCAAAAGTATTCACTTTTTGTTGATTTGTTTGTTTGACGCAAACGTCTACACAAATGTGATTTTGATAAGAAAATCTATCTCGGCGGCTTAAACTTCTGTTTTTGATCTGATAAATTTTCGCAGAAATGGCATCATCGTTTTCTAAAAGCAACTTGATGCATTCGGTGTCGATAGAGGCAAATTGGCAGAAGCAGAGCTCGTCAGAGATCAATGCGCTGTGTCGACAGCCGCTGTCTGTCGCGTAAACAGAAAACGCGCGCTGACTGACACTGTGTTTGTTGGCTTCTATAAACAGATGTTCTACTCGTAGTACATTTTATAAAGTAGAACTAAACGAATACTTACAAATTGCTACTTGAATTAAACACTTAAACAGACTTCTAATAAGTTCTTGATTTCTTATGATGAAGATAAGACTAATTCGGGCTGTCATTGCAGGCAAATTCTCGAGGGCTTTCCTCACCTTTAAATTGACAAAAACGTGTAACAAAGACATAAAAATCTATTTTATGGGTAGTTGTTCATTTGCTACAGATTCATCAGTAACATGTTAAATAGGTGATGGATGTAAATAGATCAGTCTGCATAATTGGACGGCAAGTCATGTTAAAGTTCAGTCGATGTGTAACAAACATACCTTACCTTACTCAACATCCGATTATACCAAATGCATGCATCATCATACATCATCGTTTGGTATGTCGGAATAACAACAAAGGCGTTTCTTTGTTTGGCCTTAAGGCTGAGGAAATTAAAGTCACCTATTGTGTGGGGGACTTGGATTTATGAATGTTCACCTCGGTTCTGTGTTTAAATTATTTTCTTTTGAAAAGCCTGTTTTAAAGGCAAAGAAAAAAGGTACATATTTTATATTCAACATTGCCAAAATATATTTAGGCGGAATTGCGAGTATTTTAGACGATCCGCGATGCTGGGAAAGTCAAACTGTAGAGTGTATCTTCTAAGTCTATAAATGTTTTAGGTGTTTTCAATTCAGGACTATCCAGTCTAAACGTTATTTGAGTCTGAAAACACGATGTTTGCTTCGAATTTGTATAAATCTTGCAAAGATTCCCAAAGGGTTTAATAATAAGTATTTGTATTTAAAACAAGAATCCTACGCAGAATCAAGTCTCTATATCCACCTCAATAATTTCGTTAATTTATTTTTGTTTTCCCTTGACGAAAACTCTGCATTTTATTCGTTAAAAATGCGACAGACGCATTCGTTCCGGACGTTTATTCGGGTCGGCGGGATCCTTTGGCTTCATTTGTTTGTGAAACAGAGCGCTCTCTAATTTATTTGCAACAGAATAACTCCGCTAAGAACTTAGGCATGTGGGTTTATTTCTGTCGAAAATAATATATTCGGCCAGCCTTTTTACTGTTTTTGTTGGCGCCGCATGAATGTATATTTTTGAATTTAAATAATCTCTGTATTATGAAGGGATTTTGGAACTGGGGCATTACGGAACCGCGTATTAACTATTTATGCTTCATCGGATAAAATAACGGGCACGTATACGTCATAATACAGAAATTAAAATGCTGGTGAGATAAGCTGAGCTGTAACTATTTTAACATCATCTACCTTGTTGTATTACCTTGATATAAATGATCTTTAATATTTAATCTAAATATTAATTAACTGGGCTTGTAAATTCAGCTTGAATTTCAGTATCTAGACCGTTTTATATCTCGAGAGTTTCAGATTTCTTTCACGTAGAGAAAATACATTACTTCTTAGCCTAGTGGAACCAGAGTGCAGCAATGTATCCACTCAAGATTAATGAATCGTTCCGAGGAAATGGCGGTGCTATCTTGAATACCACACGACTAAATTTTGACAGGTTTAAGCGCAACGAAACATTTTTACGCTTATTGCAGTTTGAGAAAAAAATATTTTTTTTTAAATTACTTATTCCAAAACACGTTTGAATTCGATCACAGAAGGTTCTTGGTTGTGTATTTTCGAAATCTAATGAATTTATTTGATTGTGGTAAATAAAATAGATTTATTAAAGCGTAAATTGGTTATTACGTTCTCGTAGCTTTTTCAGCGCGCCTCATTTGACATCGATCACTGTAATGAAAGTAATTAGCAAAAGTGTCCCCAATAATGGCAATGTAAGCAAGCAACGCGGAGAAGCACTTTGGCGCAAATATAATTTGATGTGAGCTTCTATTGGTGCCGCTTATACATACAGAAGAGTACCTACATAAGGTTCGGCCAAACCAACGCCTGCAGCCCGCGAACGCGATGGCGATGGCGATCAGAGGGCGTAGTGTGAGTTTACATCAAACGCATTCGATATCGACTGCGTTAAAAAAATATTGAGATTTTAGTTCTTGACAGTTTCCGCTAGGGGCGCTGTACAATCCGTCATACATTGAATATCACTTTTTTACGCTGTCGATATCGAATAATTCAAACATTGAATATCACTTTTTTACGCAGTCGATATCGAATGCGTTTGACGTAAACTCACACTACACCTCCAGTAGAAATCAGTAGGATCGCCATCGCCACCGTTAACGCCATCGTGCACGCGGGCTGCACGCGTTGGTTTTGTCGAACCTTTACATACCTCGGATCGAGGCCACGTGGTTCAATGTCGCAACGGCCACCCTTTTAGTTTTAGTGCCCAATAAAATTCGGTGTACGCTTTGGCAATACGTACTTAGTTTATTTCCTAAACTTTTAGACAAACAGACGGCCGCATTTTAATTGAAAGATCAACTTTATGAGACTGGCTGTCTCGACTCTCGACTAATAATAAATCTGAGCGCGGGTCCGAGGTTCAGGATAAATGGTGACGCTTAAATGCCAGAATGTTAAAGTGTAATTGTTTCGATTTGAATAAAAAATTGGGGTGACGAGAGTAATCTTGTGTGCGAAATAGTTACTATGTTAGGAATGATAACTAAAATGTTTATGTGAACTATCAAAATTCTAGTTAGTAACTTGTGTTAAAAAACTGATAATTTAATAGGAATGTAAGTACGAGACAGCCGTATTTACTTATTAGCCTAGCCGCAGACTATAGACTTTTCGTCGACCGATAGTTGGGCCCGATTTTAATTGTATGAAGAATCGGCTGATGTAATGTACGCACTTTCATACATGTTCAAGTTCATACTGATTAACAGCCCGACCCAACTATCGCCCGACAAAAAGTCGGTGGTTTGAGCCTAGGCTTAGAGGGACTCTAATTAACTTTCTATGAAAGTAGCAAAATTCACATAAGTTTGTTAATAAATTGTATCGCTTCGAGCGCAATTTTTATTCACTGTCGTAAACATTTCAGTGCGGAATTAGAGATTGTTTGCGGTAAGTAAGATATATCGATTCGGAACGGATGATATATTTACTGCTGTTTCGGTTTTACAATCGGCAAGACGGACGTTGCTGTGATTTTTATAAGTTTCCGATTCGATCGTAAACATAAAGCATTGGCGGTGACGTCAGAGTTTCAGAGCTGTCTTGACGCGACCTTCGAGAAGATTACAAAAGTTCAGACGCGTGACGTGAAACGGGTAACGCGTTGTGCATTTGTCTGTGCGATGTCAGATTTTCGACTAAGATTCCTAACTTTGTGGTAGCTTTTGATACATTTTCTGTTAGAAGGTACTCAAAGCGCGCGTGTGTCGTGAACAAGTAGCTTGTTTAACAGACCTGAAAGACAGCTTTTATTTCGATGCCTTAAGAACTTTCTATTTCTTTTACGTATAATGGCTGGTACCTTGAAAACGTAAAATATCTTATTTGCGTGAGTATTAAGAAGTCATCTCCTGGACTGGATGTCACAGTTCTGTGTTATCTGTCAGCAGCTACCCGCAGCACTACTAGGTCATCCACGTATTACCCATAAGTTCGAAGGACTTGACAAGTCCTTCGAACTTATGTCTGTGACCTACCTTGGCAGAGGCCTACGTCTACGTCCAACAGTGGGCTGATGAGCTAAAATGATTATTGCGATAAAAATCCATTTACTTAAATGCCTTATTATTTTTTTAAAGATACAGGCCGTAGTAACACACACAGACCTTTTTATTGTGATTGCGGTGATTCCCAAATATATTGCACGTAAAATCGTTTCACGTCACCGATGATACGATCTGTGGCGACGAATTGACCATCAAAGTATATGGAATGCCGTTCCGATGAGAAAGCGAATCAGAAAATGATTGCTTTGTTGGTTGAATTCCATTTTAGATGACAATCGTATCGAGATAGGGACAATATTAAGCCTCAAACTGAAGGTACACTATTCGCTGATACCGATATTGTGTTCTTAAAAAATCTTTTGAAATAAGTCAACGCTCTGAAGCAAAATAAATGGAAAATGAGGGACGGTTATTTAAAACACGGTCCGAAGATCATTCCATTTTAATTAAATTAAATCTAACGAAGTATAGTCAAAAGTTTTACTTGCTTCTTATTTTGGAGATCACAATTTAAATATAGTCGAGTGTACCGTACCAGCTGGAATTTATTTCTTAATTTTAGGGGTAATTAAGCGTTTCGTTTCATTTTAGTTTAAATTACTTTTTGAAGAGAATTATCCTCGTAAATGTTTTTCTTAGTTCATTCTGGATGAATTAATTATTATTAATTAACTGGTTTATTATCAAATGTCATCATCATCATCATCATTTCAGCTATAAGACGTCCACTGCTGAACATAGGCCTCTCCCAATGATTTCCATGTTGCCCGGCTAACCGGGCTATTAGTAGCGGCTTGCGTCCAGCGCCTTCCTGCTACCTTTATGATGTCGTCGGTCCACCTTGTTGGTGAACGTCCCACGCTGCGTGTCTGTCAATATCAAATATCTCTGTGTTTAATATATTTTATGTAGTGATGATATGCTGAGGTTGAAGTATTCGTGAGTAAAACACCCGGAAGAGCGATGCGTCAGTCGCTCTGCTCGCTCCAAATATATATATATATATATACTTTCAGCGTTGTGATTCATAGTAAGACGGTTTATTTTGTCCTTTACTTACGAATTTCTTGGAACGGGTGATTTTTCACACGCGATTTTGGGAAAATTGCAAATGGAAAAATTGTTGGCGTAAAAATGTTAAAGGGTAATGCAATGTTTTGAAATAATCTGGTTAAGTTTAGGAATTCAGAATTTATCAAAATTAAAAAAAAATATTTAAAACTAAATCCACACGAGTGAGCCGCAGGCAGAAGCTAGTCGTATAAATTAAGAATGAACTTTAGAAGCCCAGTTGCAGTTTGTCAAATGGCATCGTTTCGAGCCCCTTGCGAAAGGGTGGATGTTAAAGGCATGTCTTAAAGGGCCAGCTAAAACGCAATTTGCTAATGCCTGGCCGTGGCCACCTGAGTCTCAGTGTCATTATTAGTAGATGCCTTCATTTCTATTTGACCCAACAGATGATACAGAAAGGGTTATTTTATCAGTGTTTGACAAGAGCTACCTACCTACTAAAGATGCAAGGAGATGATACATCTTGAATATGATATTTTGCAGTCACATCTTCAAGTTTTTCACAGTTGTACAAAATTTTCAGTAGGTTCCACGGGGTATGAGATAATAATTAACCTTTCAGATTTAAAATAAATACGTTTATTAGGTATCTCTAGTTTTACCCTGACAATTAGAGTTAAACGTTCGTGATTCGGCGTCTAACAGGATTCGAACCTGCAACGGGTGTTGTATTGTTTCCAAGGTACCAAAATGCTCAAAAGTCTTCAATTAAAAGGCCCGAAGTTAAATTTTATTTAAAAACAATTTTCATTTTTTTACTATAGTTTCAGATTTTCCCAGTTTACGTTAAATATACTCCAACGCTTTATGGGTCGAATATTAAAAAAAGCAATCACTTTGAATTTAACGAACGAAGCTTGAGTTAATCAACTGTAGAACCAGCGTGATACGGCTGTAAACAGTGTGATAATAAAGTAGAGCGAACTCCCCGCGGGCACGTAAGAACCGCATTAGTCGCGCGGTGGCCGATACCGCGACCGCGGACTAGGTAATGTCATTTTGTGCATAGGCGGAGCGGAGCGGAGGTTAGAGCGGATCTCTTACGGAGCTTAATTTGATTTTGTAGAGCGATTTCAGTAAAGGTCCAAGTGTAATCCAGCGCATACTGTGTGACGAGCTGAAAGTACGTTTGTGCACAAGCGTGACTCGGCTATAAGTTATTTTTCTGGCAATTTAAAGGATCCCAGCCCAGGTCCGAACTCATCTGAAGTAGGTAATCGATTTTTTCAATTGACAGTATTTAAAATCTATGCTTGATCTATTGAGTTCTGAGCGTAATTTCAATATACCTTATGTACTTACTTAGTTGTAAAATCTTTTAAAAAATAAAGTTTTATCAAAAGTTCATCTAAGAACGATTTTATCCACAACGCCTGACTTATCACTCGTCGCTGAGCTCGCGTATTTAACCGCACCCTTAGTGACTTTCGCATGAAGGTATCTCAAAAAACTGCACGCTAGGGACCTTCGGAATGGAAATGTCGGTGAACTCGTAGAGATAGCGAATATTCACTCCGTTTTGTTGTAAAACGATAGCTTGAGTAATTTGAGACCACCGCTTTAGTGGTCTGCTAAGAATATCACATTTTATAAAAGAGGACGATCTTTTACAAAAGCTTTCCATTTTGTCTAAGATCTTTCGACTTTTCATTTTACTGCTGATAATGTAAAAAGAAACAAAAGCATGAAATATGAAACTAAGAACTATCGAACTAAACATAAATATTGATTTTCCAGGGCACAGAGATTCCGAAGAAGGTACTTGAAAAGTATACAACGCTTCGGATTGTTTATAGATTTTTCACACGTTGATTACAAACATGAAAGATCTATCAGTCCAACAAGTAGTTTAGGCGTAAACTCTTTAACGACGTAATTAACTCGCTTTACTGTTCATGGAGAGATGTTATCGCAATGGAGCCTTTTTTTTGTTTTGTAATTTGCAATCCATCGAGCCTTCTGAACACAGCTTCGCTACAGTTTATGAATAATGTGCTCACGTTATAACTGCAGATTAAAGTCGTTAAAGTGATAAACTCTGTCCAAATCGGCTTAGTAGTTTCGGCGCCAAGATGCTGGGTCAGCTACGTTGCCAGAACCTTTTAGCTCAAGCGTTATGCAGAACCCATAATTAATGCACTGCAGTCGCAATGCTCTCAAAACATATCGTTTGGTTACAAAGCTTGTTTAAAAAAACATTATTTTGTAAGTGCTTACTTACGAAATTGGTGAAATCTTACAATACATGATATTTATTAAGCTTACTGCAACTTATCCATATGTTACTTTGTATGTAAGCACCTGCCATGATTTTTAAACGAAAAGGCAAAATCCACTATTTTCCAGTTTCCATAATGCTGCATTTTTATTTTATCTATGCCCTTTATCCATCAGCCAAGTCAATGCGTAGGCTCATCAGTTTACCTACGCTATACACTTTTATTTTATTTTCACGTTATTTTAATGTTTGCAACAGTTGCATCTTTCGCAGGTGACAATGCCGCGACTGAGCGTCGGCAAGGAAGGCCTGTCAGAGAAACGTCAGCTGGAGTGGGAGGCGGCAGTGGAAGCTGTCATACGAGACATCACGTCCCCCACCACCCCACAGGCCAAGCCGCCTATCGTCCAAATAGTCATATACGAATCATCAGTCTAGTTTTCACTAAGAATTGGGTACTCGCGATTGCAATGTATTGAATATGTTTGTAAAGGTGAGAATCCATCAAAGTTTGAAAACTTTTTGGCAAGGCCAGCTACATCGAGAAGCATTTGAAATGAACCCCAACGGAATCTCACCTTTACATTTATAAAAGTACAGAAGTTGTATCTGAAAAGTTTCGCACTCAAAAAATATTCTCTGTCAACGCCAAAGCATTACTTCACTAGGCTTCACTGTTCACCCTTATAAAGCTTCGAGCAAATTATGTCATTTTGGCAGTAATGAAGATTATCTTTCGGTGCTCCCTACTGTTTGAGCATTCTATTACGCCACAATCACGAGGGCTGATCACGAATGCGTTAGTTCCGCGTGACATTTCTACATTACGGAACTTACACCTTGAAGTTCAAGGCCCTTTTATCGATTCTGCAATGATGTGTAACAATAAAGTCACGAGTATGTTATTCTTTAAAAGTTTTATGTCCAAGAAAGGCGACAGACACAGTAAATTAAGTCAGAACAGTATTTTTTGGAAAGTTTCGGTCTGTAAACAACTTTTTAATACTGGCCGTTTGTACTTCGAACTTCTTTTCGACTGCGACTCGCATTTGTTTTTCTTAAAAAAGATATTAACGCACGTGTAATTTCGGTGACAGACAATGACTTTAACAATGGTATGTGGGAACGTTCGCGTGCCAACTTCAGAAAAAATGTGACTTGCTGTTTGTACATTGAACTTTATGTCTGACGATCCGTAAGATGTGTTTGGCGGCCTATTGTCTAGACATGACATGTGATAAACCTAATGTATTCATTTAGATTCTCGTCGAACGTTCAATGTTAAATAAATTACCTATTATTTGTACATTGTGTGAATGTGTAAATTCAGGGATTGGTAAATGTTGATGTTTGCGAAGCACTTTTGTAATTAATTTTAAAGTTTAATACATATTTTGCAATAATTGATAGATTGTAAGAGTTGTTAATTTTCAAATAGATTAAACAGCAATGTGTACCGGTTATAATTTTTATTGTAATGTAATTTCATTGGATAAGTAATTTAATAAAGCTAAGCTGCTGCTTCTACAAGCTTTATGAATTATGAGGTCATAAAAAGACATGTGTTTACGTTACGAAATCTTTTTTGTTAAAATTTGAAATTACACGAGATTTATACTATAAGTATTATGATTATACTTCGCTGTAGTTTTATTATTACAATAATTCTAAATTGAAAAGCATTTTTCTTTGAAAGCCCAAGACAGAAAACAAAATCTGTATCTCCATAGTCTAATAATTTTAAACAGTTTTTTTAGGAAAAAAATATGAAAAATATAGGGTTAAAATGAAAGTATAGGAGTCTACATAATCAAGACATGCATGAAGTCATAAGAAAATAAAAAAATAAAGCTCACAGGGTGCACGATAAAAACTGTATGACAAAGAATAAGCTCACTAGCTGTCCATAACAAAGCAAAAATAATTAATTTAAAAAAAAAATAAAACCGACTTCAAATGCGTGAACACAAAAAAAAACTAAAAATTAAAAATATTGCGTATAAAAAAGTTCATCCCCAATTTTCCACCCTTGGGGGTGAAATATTTTCTTCAAATTCGCATGAAACCACCCTTTTAATAATACCTATTCAACAAAAAAATAATCGTTCAAATTGATTTATAATCGGCGGAGATATTGCGTATAAAAAAGTTCATCCCCTATTTTCCACCCTTGGGGGTTGTTTTTTCTATTATTAAATTTAAATGGGACCACCCTTGAGGTATTACCTATACGCCGAAAAAAGATTAGTTCAAATCGGTTCATAATTGGCGGAGTTATCGCGTAACAAACATAGAAAAAAAAAAAACATACGGGTCGAATTGAGAACCTCCTCCTTTTTTGAAGTCGGTTGATTAAGTCTTAGTGTTTACTACATTGCGAATTAAAAGCTTGTTGGTTTTATCAGCGAGCGACAGAACCAAACATTTTTTTGTTAATATTGAAATATTAAATACTGCTGAATCTTTATAATACCTACTTCATACACATATTTTTAGTATAGAAAAAAAACTACACGTAAAATGTTAGACTAAACATGCACTATTACTGAATTAGTTTCTTGTATTCTGTTTCAGCCTTGGTCCATTTAGTTGCTTCCTACGATCAGTGCGTGGTTGTACTCAGTCTTTCGATTTTATAGCGTAATAAAATATATTCTACTGTTTGTATAATTCATAATTTATCGTGTAAACACACTGGGATTCTACGGAGCGTGCGAATGGGTGACTGGTGTTAAAGCAAGTGTTGAAATAAACTTTTGTTGTTCATAATTCAACCTTATAATGGCCGTTTAGTGAAGATTAGTATTATGATGGGGTTTTAAAAGGTTTACATTCTACTATTAAGGTAAGTGCCCCCTACTTCGGTATATTAAGGCTCTTACGACTTTAACATTTTATTTAAAAATAACCAAGCATGATATCAGTATGAAAGCTGTTGTATGCTAAACTTTGGTCTTTTGACAGTAAGTTAATACATAATTTATAGTTATATAGTTTGAACTTTTTTTTATATTAATTGTTCTGCGGACCTCTTGTTTGGATCCTGTTTCGTGACAAAATTTTGCTCTGTTTCTAAGTTCGTGAACTCATGTCCCCTATTTCGGGATAAGGTTTTATGCATCGAGTTAGGATATTTTAATAATGATTAAGGGTTTAACAAATTTAAAAACGATAATAAAAATTTAGAATAAAATAATTATGTGAAATTGACGATATTACTTACCTGAAATATTCATAAGAAATAATGTGTCTAGTATAATATTTTGATTTGTTATTTCTAACAATATGTGAAAGTATTTTTATGACCATTAGAATTAATGTAGGGGGGGGGGGAAACTTAACCCCCCCCCCCCCCCCTTCGTACCCATAAAATGTTGATTTGTTATTTCTAGCGATATGTGAAAATATTTATATAACCATTAGAAATGTGGGGGGACTTACCCCCCCCCCCCCCCTTCGTACCCATAAAATTTTGATTTGTAACCCCCCACTTCTCCCCATAATCCCACGCCTGGAGCTGTTTCAAGTGAGGGTAGCCCCCCCCCCTGAAAATAACCCCAGATACGCCAATGACTCATAATAAAAAGTATGTAATTAATTAATTTCTTAGGTAGGTAAGTATTAAAAACTAAAAAATATGTCGATTTCTTTGATGGTATGTGTCATAAAAGTACCTAACACCATACATTTATATATCACGAACTTGGAAAAAAGTAACAATAATACGGTTCCTTGTTTCGTGATACTGATTATTCCAAATTCCCCAAGTAAAATTCATGGATTATTGTCAAAATGTGTCAATTAACTATTATCTATCCCATATACAATACAAATAAACAAACATAAATAAAACGAATCGAAATAAAATCAAAATTATGCTGGTACTACTTATGCTAATTTATCTTAAAATTGGTCATATATGTGAACTTCAAACTCGTGTCATATAAATTCTAGTGAACGAAACATATACCGAATTTAGGTCATGAGAAACTTAAATCAATGCATTATTTGTTTCATAACTTACATTTAAATTATCATAAATAATTATTTAAAAACCAAGCATCAAAATGTTATCCATAATATCCTTGAATCGGTAGTGTCACGAAATAGGGGACACCCGAAAAATAATATGTACGCTATTTCGTGAGTCAAATAATCGCAATTTTAAAGGAATTCTACGTTTTCATATAACTGTTTTCTAAGCCAAATCAATTGTCAAGGAACACATGAAACCACTATTACAAGTTTTATTTAAATGGACGTTCCTTCGCCTTTTTATTAGCTTAAGAAGTTGAAGCGCTAACCTTACGGTGAGAGCAACCTTTGCACGCCGCACGGCTGTTTTTGGCTCTCTGAGAGTTTGAAGCTTCGTATTGCTCTCATTTTTGGCGCCACAATGTTGGTACTTGGTTTTTTAGATAGCTTAAATAATAGAGTTTTTGTAGTAATGGAGAATTTTTATAAATAATATTCCATTTGCTTATTATTTGAGCTAGAAAAAAAACTTACGAACTTACGTACTATCACGAACTAGTAGCCGTTTACCTTAATATAGCGATTCATTGTAAAAATAGTAGGATAATAAATAAACAAATGACTCAGTTTAGGTTATTAATGACCGCTCTTGGTTCTAAATATACATAAAGCATTAAAACCAATGGTAATCTACTTTGTGTAAGTGGCGTACATTCTAGTCTCATTCCACTATTTCTAACTAGCATTCCGCCCGCGGCTTCGCCCGCGTGGAATTTTATCTGTCACAGAAAAACAATATCGCGCGCGTATTTGCTCACCGTTTAGACCTACCCTGGACTACGACAAACATTTTAAAACCAAAATCAGCTCAATCGGCCCAGCCGTTCTCGAGTTTTAATAACGAACATCAATTAATTTTTATTTATATGTAGGTATAGATGTATGGGAAAATACTGTATGAAATTGAAAATTTCTAAAGATTTTGAAAAATGCCAAGCTCTTTCTTCTGATTTAAAATTATAAATCGGCATTCCAACCTTACCTATAACCTATTATTGAAACTATACCTTTATCTAAACATGTTATTTAGGTAACACTCGCAGGACGTCGAAATTCGGTATCCGGCTAAGCGTTTGAAGAGAATGTCAGTAACTCACAGTTGGGCAGTAACACTAAACAGTAGCAGGTATTACATGCGCATTACTGGTTATTTTTAGCAGTAATGTTTCGAACAGCTCTTAAGTAGAACTTTTATATTTTTAGAGGCATCCTTGTTCTATTTCGGATGAATGCGACGGTACTGCTTGTCTGTTGTGCCAGTGACTCAGTTACTTGTCGATACTTCCCTGAAATAGTTTTCCGATATGGTTTTTGGTATGATGCGGACTCAATATGACTGCTCGGAGTTGCGTCAGCTAATAGTTTTGTGAAAAACGATTTTCATACTGATTCATAAAACGCTTGGCTTGAGATATTATAGTTCAGAAGAAAAAGCCATAACGGTTATAATGTTTAAAAACCTCTCACTTAGAGATAATGTATATTAGAAAACGTCTATAAAAATGTTTCTAAGTGGTTAATCTTATTTATGTTTTCGCATTTTCCCTCCAAAGACTGAGTCAGTATATTTACTGCTTACTTACTTACTTAAATAGCTAACTCTACAATGTGCGAGTCCCAGCTTTCTCAATATCAGCTACTACGTTTCGTTCTCATAAATCAAGGCCGAGTCCACATGTCGGAGTCACAAACCTATTCACATTATGATCCGAAGGCTTGGGCGTGCCTGTGAAACTTGCTTTTATGTCCGGGCATTAGGGAAATGTGTCCAACAATCACTTTATCGTCTGTGCTTTAACGAATAATATTACTACTATTAAAGGATGCAGAACGGTGTTTCTGTAAAGTACCTATGGCTTCACTTTCTTTCAAAGACCAATGAGGATCAGTACTGTTGTAGAAAATTCAATAAAACTAGTATCTACGTTAATCTTTAAGACATAAGAAAGATATATCTTTTTGAATTATCTAAATCGGACCATTACTTACGAAGATATTAAGTAATAAACATAGGCCGTTTTTGCCGCTAAAAGTCAACGTACGCAGGGCCGCGTGACGTCATTATATCCGAATCGACCGCAGCCGGCGTACTATTGGGATGGAAAATATTTTTTTCCAGCTAAAGTATCAGTTTTAGAAAAAAACTTTTAATAACATTTATTCATCAAAATAAAGTAACCCATCGACCAGTAATTTTTAAAAATAAAAATTGTGAAAAATAAGTATCGCTATGTCCAAAAGCCACATTTTCATAGGATTCGATGCAATGCGGAGACGCGGTTGGGGTGAGTGTAACTTAATGATTGTTTGTATTGAACATAAAAATACATAATATGATGCTAATACCCAGTTTCTGGCCTGGGCGGGGAGGGGGGGGGGGTAAGTCATCCCAGTTTCTGGTCTGGGGGGGGGGGAGGTAAGTCATAACCAGTTTCTATGGGCTGGGGGGAGGGGCTAGCCTTACCCAGCTTCTGGCCTGGGGGGAGGGGGGGTCAAGTCATACCCAGTTCCTGGCCTGGGGGGGGGGGTATGTAATACCCAGCTTCTGGCCGAGGGGGAGTCATACCCAGCTTATGCTTATGGGCTGGGAGGAGGGGGAGTCATACCCAGCTTATGCTTATGGGCTGGGAGGAGGGGCTAGCCTTACCCAGCTTCTGGCCTGGGAGGGGGGAGGTCAAGTCATACCCAGTTTCTGGCATTTCTGGCATGGAGGGGGGGGTGTCATACCCAGCTTCTGGCCGAAGGGGAGTCATATCCAGCTTATGCTTATGGCCTGAGGGGAGGGGCAAGCCTTACCCAGCTTCTGGCCGGGGGGGAGGGGGAGGGGTCAAGTCATACCCAGTTTCGGGCCTGGGGGGGGGGGGTAAATCATACCCAACTTCTGGCCGAGGGGGAAGTCATGCCCAGCTTATGACCTGGGGAGAGGAGGGGGGCGGGGGAGTCATACCCAGCTTCTAGGCTAAGATTAAATAGATTTCCAGGAGGGAGCAGCTGTCCTTTCCTGCAGCAGCTGGCCCGCCTATGGGAACGGCGAATAGATAGGTAGGTACGTAGGTTTAACTCAGAAAAACTAAATAACAGGTAGGTATTGCGTGTACATCGAAATGATCTTCATAGCATTGTCTTGTAGCCTAGGCAGAGTGTATCTGCCTCAGCTATTACCTTATTGTTAGAAGTAAATAAATTAATACTTATACATTTTTATATTTTACTTGGAAGAAGATATGACTCTAACAACACTTATGAACACTTTATTTGAATAAATCGCCAAATATACCACCGCGGAGACCCCAATCGCGTCTCTGCGTTCCATTGAATCGTATAAGCGTATGGATTTTTTGCGTTATTTTTCACAATTTCTATTTTTAAAAATTACCTATCGATAGCTTACTTTATTCTGATGAATAAATGTTATTACAAGTTTTTCTCTAAAACTGAGTTTGGCTAGAAAAAAATATTTTCTATCCACGCAGTACGCCGGCAGCGTTCGGATCGGATATAGTGACGTCATCGTCCCCGCGCCGGGCGGTCAGTGAACTTTTTTAGTAATTTGGCCATAACTTCGTCAATTTTTGTCGTAGAACAAAAATTTTTGGACTGTGTATTAAGGATTTCTTAGCCCTATAAATCTGCATTCACAGCTAAAAATCGAAATGATCCTCATTGTAACTGGCTTTAGGTGTAGGTACGAAGTAAATGGCGTAGATAATTAAGTAATAATCATTACGACAAAAGAAAATGAATTACCCTGCGTTCTATTAAAATGTTTGGAGTATTAATCAGGCATTTTAATTGTTTAATTAAAGGCTGATTACATGAATGTCAATGTAATTAGTATTTTGATTAAATGGTTTGATTGTACCAATTAAAAAACCGTAACCCTAAATTTAGAATCTCTTGATTTTATTTTTCTTTTTAATTAGGCGGTGAAGAATAATTACTGGCTCCTATATAAAAGCTCTACAAGAGTGCTTATTATAATTTCCACCGATTTTCTTTCTATCAGTTTGATATATTCTATCAACGCAGCCACTCTTAATTTATCGTTTTAAAATGAGCAGAGAAGAAATTTTATTCGAAAAGGCTTTGAAAAAAGTAAATGCTATGCTAAAAGTCTCAGGCACATACTTCGATGAAGAAGATATCAACAGAAATGTCGTCGAGCGTTTCCTCAGTCGGAGATTCTACTGTTTCAACATCTCCTGGCTCGTCAGTCATATAATCGGGGAGTTCTTGTGGGTCATTGATGGAATTAAAACAAAAGCAAGCGTCGTGAAAATGACGTATCTGATCCCTTGCTTGACATTAAGCCTTTTAGGCTGTTGCAAGTCCTACTTTCTGATTCAAAACGGCAATCTAGTCAGCGAACTTATTAGAGCCCTTAAGTTAATGCAGTCTGATAGCGCTAAATCGGGGCTTAAGACTAAAATAGAGAATGAGTTGAATAAGCGACTGGTAGTTCTTAACATAGTGATGACCACGAATAGCGCTCTGGATGCGTTCGGTCTCGCGGTGTTTGCGGTAGGCCCGTTGATCATTACGTGGCTCCTGTATAACTCGACTGGGAAACTTGTGATGCAACTGCCATTCCTAGCCAAGTTTCCTTTCGATGAGACGGATATAAGGTTTTGGCCGCTTGCCTACCTTCACCAGATATGGGCAGGTAGGTATGTTTGGTCGTAATAGTGAGATCAAATAAAAGATGAGTTTTGATTGGTTTTTTAAGAGACGCGTTGGAAGAAATAATTGTAGAGCTATAACTATTATAAGGTTGTCTTCAATTGTTACAATTTCTTAAATGTTTTTTAAAATGTTCTCATAGGATTCATAGCAGTATCAACAGTCCACGGGCCTGACAGTTTCTACGCTCTATCATGCACCTTTCTCTTAATCCAGTTCAGAACGCTACAGTACGATATAGAGAGCATTATTCCTGAAAATGTAGACTTCATTAAAGTAGAGACGCAAAATGAATTTAAACTACGATTGAACAATATTGTTCGACGCCATGTTGAGCTTATAAGGTACGAGTAAGTCGCTACTCATTTAGTAAACTTTATGGAATATTATTCGATTACAATACAAATCTATGTAAGTATTTCAGATGCGTGGATATAATAGAGACAACATTCTCTAAATCGACTCTATGCAATATCTCAGTGAGTTCGCTCGTGATGTGCATTTCTGCCTTTAATATTACGGTAGGTGACAAACAAAGTTCAAAACATTATCAGGCTCAGATGTAACCTTCCTGGATAATTGATTGTTAATCAAAAGTTAAATGTTCGCATTTATTTTCAGACCATAGATGATTTCTTTCTGATGGTGCCATTCATTGCATTCCTTATCATGTGGACCTTACAGGTGTTTGTTCTCTGTTACTACAGCGACATGCTCATTGAGTCTGTAAGTTTACACCAATAAATTGTTATTATGTATTACGTAAGTGAACATATTGTAGTTATAAAAAGAAAAATCCTGAAAAATGAAAATCTTTAGTAAATCAAGACATTTTCATATTTTAAACATACCTATACCTACCTACCTATGTTCATCTCTTATACGAAAATGGCAAGTTAATTTGTAATATAAATATGAGGCCTTTACGAGTATGAAAGCTTTATTTTTGTTTGTTTATTTACAGAGCTCTGAAATAAGTAACGCTGTTTACAGAAGTAAATGGTATAAAGCGAATTCGGTCGTGATGAAGGATTTACTTTTTGTTTTGAGAAGGTAATATCGATTCGTCTATCGTATTTTAGATATTGATGTGTTTTTTTATCCACAACGAGGAAGCTCTTGGCCTATCTCTCAACCACGGAGGAACTGGCTATCTTACCTCTTAAGTAACTGCCGGAACATAACAATGCTGTTAACATTGTCATTGTTAACATTTCTTTTTCTTTATTACTACAACACACTACAAAGAGGTAACTAATTATATTGTTTTCACAGATCCCAAAAGCCGTGTAAATTAACTGCACTAGGTTTTACTGATCTGAACCTAAGAGTCTTTAGTAAGGTAAGATCAATCTTGCTCTGTAGATTATTTAAGTCAAAAATAAGTACCTTTTTATTATTTTCCTCTTTTGCTTGCAGATTATGAGTTCAGCGTGGTCCTACTTTGCTCTACTGCACACAGTTTACAATAAATAAAACACATAGGTAAACCTATATTTATTGTAAATTAGTTTATGAGCAAATCATTAATTTTATGAGTGAGTGATAAAGTAATATAGCCAGAGAGACTCTAGTTTTTGCTTTTAAACATCTTTTAAACCTATGTAAGGTTTCGATGCTAAAAGTTGAAAATATTTTAGTGATATAAAAGTAGGTCCTATCACTTATATGATGCTATGATTCATATACATATACATGTTCCCCACGCCTTTCGGTATACACAAGTTCCGTCCCCGCTAATCATTCCGCGGCTATAAATGGGATGATTTACTATGCACTATAAACGCATGTTTTCGTAGAGATCTATAGAATTTGTAGAGCCGTGTCGTTCAATCAAATTGTCACGGAATTGATTTTAACGATGTAGTTCGTATAACTTGTGTATTCTGTGTTTTGAAGATTGAAGTACGAGTACATAGGTAACAAAAGGCACATTAAATGCTTCTCGATAAATCAGTTATTTTATTTTATTCTATTATTAAAATTAAACTAAAATAGAGAAACACGGGTCTCAAGCTCAACGCGATATTTTTTTAGGAGTTTACATTGATGTGCATAATGTCTCATATAAAAATTAAATATCATCTATAGTCATACAAATTCTTACGTACTCCAAATGTAAGCTTAAAAGCAATTAAATATAAAGCCACGTCGCGTTCAACAGACAGAAGCTCAATTACCTAATAAAATTTTACGTTTGTATTAAAATAATGTATCAAAATTTCAGTTCGAGTAACTGACTTTGATCGAGCCATCAAACTCAGCTCAATTTGTAAATTGTGATTATGTTTACGCTTTATTTAAACAATGTTATTAGGTTCCTACATTTTGTCAAATACAGATTAGTTGAACGTGAGTTGCTGAATTTCTGAATAGGTTTATGAAAATACAACGTGACTAATAATTAATAATTCACATGAAAATTAGTTTCATATAGGTATTTTACCAATATCCCTGGTCAATCAGTATGGACTAAAACACCTACAGTCTTTGACGACAATAATTTGCGGCAATTTTCCAATAAACACTTCTTGTTATTTGGTATCTTTCTATAAACAAAAGATGCAATTTGTAGCGAAAATGAGACACGGATAAAATGGTAATTTACGAGCGCGAAGAAGTCCAACAAAAACAGACATCGCCCCTGAATACCCTGAATTAGTAGAGGAAATAATGCGGACCAACTCGCAGTCAGCTCATTTGCCCACTATTGTGAAACTAACTTGGTTTTTCGTTAGATCTCCAAGATAATTAGTTACTGTGAAGAATAGATTCAAAGATTTGCTCAGTTAATTTAATATTTGATATTTCATACTGATAAAGAATTTGAATTATGTCTCTACTCTCTAAGATAGGTACAAGATCAATTAAAAAAACTATTACCTAACCTACATATTATACTCAAAAAGCTTATGATTATCCTGGAAATATTGATCGATCAGTATAATTTCCTGAACTATCAGGTAAGCATGGCGGAAATTTGCTAGCTGGAACTATAATTTAAATGCGTTTAAAATATAAGTTTTGCTGCTAGAAGGAATAAAGCCTAGATTATTACAGGGAAAGCCAGTAAAACTTTTCTTTTACGTGACGTTCCAACATAATTTCATATTTTATGCTAGCCACGGTGAATGTCGAGTTATGACTTACTGTAATTAAACCCACGGCGTTTTGCGTTGTTTAAATAATAATTATAAGTTGACTAGAAAGGAATTTGAGTTAAACGTCTTATTATGTAGTCATTCAACGGTGTTGTAATTAAGCCTGTCTAAATTTATCATTTAAACGTACAGAATATCTACTAGGGAAAAAGAATAGGATTTTTGATAAGGCGATTATTTATTACTAATGTTTATTCTATAGGGCAGCAGGCACATAAACATAACGGAGTAAAACCTAGTACCTACTTAGTACTCGTAGTACTATTGTAGGTTTAAAGAACATTTATTTCCCATTAAAAACATTACAGTCACTTACATGAGAAATTAACAATTTTTATATGTAGGTAGATAATTTACAAGTTGTCCAATGGCCAGAACAAGCAGATGTACTTCTGCGGGAACCGTCCTAACAAACCTATAGTACTTACGTGAACTTTATTGTACATACGTATAAACACTCAGTTTTGATTGTATTTACTACTTACATTGTACTTACTACTTACCCTTAAGGCCTCAGCCTCGAACTTAGCGGGCAGCGGGGCGGGAGCGGCGGCGGCGCGGCAGCGGCAGGATCTTATGCGTGAAATCAAATAGACCGGTTCTCGAAAACAGCGGCGCGGCAGCGGCGCCGGAGCGGGCAACGAGCGGGCAGCGGCGAGGGAGCGGGTAACGAGCGGGCAGCGCACTCCTTCTTTTGCCCACAATAAATCGAGCGTTAGGAATAAATTTGAATCGAAATAAAATTGTCGCCGTTGTTCAGACATTTCGTTTGCGAATAAAAACAAATATCTCGACAACACAACCCCGAACACAACACTTCGCCGCTAAAGCGCCGCGCGAGCTGCCCGCTGGTTTCGAGAACGGGTCTGCGTTGCCCGCCCCGCTCCCGCGCCGCCGCCGCCGCCGCCCCGCTGCCCGCTAAGTTCGAGGCTGAGGCCTTAGGATGATCTTGGTTTATTGTTTTGTGTATTGGATTGATTTAAATCAGATTTGACATACCCTTACCTACTTCGTAAATATACCAGATATTCCGTATTCTATGACCTATGTTTGCGGTGATAACAACATTATTAGCGGCTCCGCTGACCGCTCATAAATCATGCTGTGTAAAGGCGGTGCTTTACGGTTATTTATGTCCTTAATAGATATTTAGTGAATCGGTATTTCAGGACGTCCTGAGATTCTTGTCTCTCGGATTTAGGGCAGTGTTACCTTGAGCCCGGGATTGTCTTGTGACTTAGGTACCAATATATTTCAGTGCTTATCTTTTGACTGATTTGTGGGCCAAATGTGGTAATTTTTGTTTTATTCTTCATTCTTAAATCTGGTAAAATATTTAAGTAAGTTTAAGTAGTCAAAGACAGGTGTATATTATTTTGAGAGCGATGCAGCAACTGAGTGCAGCAATGAATTAATTCTATTTTTCACTGCTGCACTAATCTCTGTTTTCAGTTTTCTTAGAGATCCGATCGATTGAAGCCTAAACTGTATCTGACGGCGAGAAAACTTCATCTAACGATCCAATCAATCTTGCGAGATCAATAACTAGGCAATGTTTTCTTACAATTAAAATCAATGTTTTCAGCTCTATTATCCGTTCCCAAGCCCATTTTACACACAATGTAGTATACCTATTTATAGTACACACTATCATTATTGAGCCTGCAATAAACCGTTTGATTTACGGCCCACAACAGATGTTCCGCGACGCATCCACTGTAAACAGATTGTGAATTAGTTTTGTCTACAAGTCTAATAATATTAGATGTATCCCATTAACTTTTAGTATGTAGGTAGTAATGAATTACGATTTGTTACGAGCTTGTCCAATGAACTCTTTGCTTTTGTTTTCTTGTGTAGTAAATATCATAAAATCACTACAATAATGTAGGTTATTACGGAGGACTGCTATCAAGACGAAACTAAGGCGTCTTGCGATTTGAGATAAAAATGTAAGTATAATAAAATTTAAGTGCTATTGATGGTAGGTACTTGTTGAAAATATCCAATAGAAAAATAAATTAACCACTTGCCGTCCTTTTCATGAGTAAATTGAAAAGGAAAACCAATCAAATCGAGCCGCCAGTGGATGTCTGGATTGTCTGGACCCTTAATCGATTGTAAGTAGGTATTACAGACATATCAAACTAAACACTTTGGCATCTTATGTAGTTATGATAGGGTGTATTTTGCCATGAAAATTATAGCTTGATGTGCTGTCGTCTCTACCTAGTACTTTGTAAAGCTTCAACCACACCAACGCGTGCAGATCGCCATTGCCGGCGCGATCATAGGCCAATGACAGGTCGCGCAGACTGTCATGGGTTGCGATGGCGATCTGCACGCGTTGGTGTGGTTGAAGCATAAGTTTAATTATTTTCAGAGCATAACGAATGACGTAGTTTGATAGTTCCTGGGATAATGCGTAACTTCACGGGTAAAAAACCTTCCGGCAATCAATCGCCCACGGTCTGATAAACTGGAGAAGTCGAGTATTTTATAGTTTGCTTCTTCTAGGAAGATGCGCATAAAGATGTCAAAATATTATTCTTGGAGTGTGAACTGATGGATGACGCTAGAGCCAAAGGTAACGGGTATTTTTATCAGCGTGTGCAAGTAGCTGATCTGAATTCTAAAGTTACCTATTGAAATAATGGGAAATAAGAGCTAGGTTAGTAGCTAATAACTGTATTGTATTTGATTCATTTCTTAGTTACAATGAATGTGCAAACCTAACTTGAAATGCTGACTGCTGTTATAATATTTCATCCTTGGAGTAAAGTGAGATAAATACTTTGGTCTTAGGATTTTGGATGAATTAAATTGAAAAAGCTGTTATGATCACTTGCAACCTAGGTCCTGGGATATTTCATGAAATTCTCTAGTTTATTTTAGTTTTCCATTCAATGTTTCCGTCTATTAGAACTTCCAACAATCTAGTTGCTGCCTTGCAGCTCATTATTTTATCAGTTGAGATACAGGTCAAGAGCTTCGTTGTGGACTAAAAAAAGTTGACCAAATGATCAAATTATAATTAGGACCAGAATGTACAGATTGAAAAACCACAGAACCCAATCTCCAGTCCCACTGGCGGGTGTGTCGCCTGTAATTAAGTGGGGAGTGTCCAAATTGGTGTAATTCTGCATGTGTACACAGGGGGAAATGTCACGTGTGCTAGGGATGTGCTTTTCGTATAATATGTGATCATAGTTGGATAGCAAGCAATACGCTGATTTGATCTATTGTTCGTTTTATTTGATACCTAGGTGATTCGATGGCATTAATTTAACACTTAGGTACTTTGTAACATCTACTTAATGACTATGTATTTTCTAATGTAAAGCATGAAAATAAGATATCGCATATTATATAAATTATGATTAATCCAAATAATAATCCAATTTGTAAATTGTTACGTTGAAAATCTATGATTACTATTGCCGGTTACTGAGCTTGGGGCATCCCTAATGTGTTTTGGTCACAGATACTTTGCGTAGTGTGGCTAAATTGAGGTATCTATGCTGAACGAACGTAATTAAAGATTTGGATATCTATTAATGTTTGTAGGTATTTTGTCGTTCATTTAAGCTTGTCTTGCCTTGCCTTAGATCTTTGCCATGGCAAAGACTCCTTTACATGTAACTTTGATATTCATATTGCGTAGGAAAATCGTTTCAATTATATGTCAAGTCAATATTATAAATCCTAAAATAAAAGTAATTTTACGCAGTTACTCGTACCTACTATACTCGTAAATAAAATTCCGCTGCTTTTAATTAACAACCCAAACAAAATAACAACTAGTAAGTTAACTTCACCTTATTCTTAGCAATCTGGGAACACAAATTGAAATTAGTACTATCCTTGTATTACCTGACTCTACATCTAGATCAATCAATACAAACAGACTGAAATAATACTCTTATGTCGAGGAAACTTTTCTTCTTTTTCTCGGGAAGTAATAAGTTTAATGAATATCTCTGTTTGTCACCGAGGCCAAATTGGACGCGACTGTTTACTTCAACGGGAATTTGAGGAGTAGAACATCAGCAGTTCAGCACCATCTGAAGTTACTGAATGAGATAGACCCCAAGCTTATTCAATAAATTATTATCATTTAGTTAATACACTGTCATAATATACCTAGGTACTTACACAAAGTGATATCTAAAACCAATGCTAAACACCGAGTTTTGAGCTAGATCATCATAACATGCATATTATATTGCACTGCACTAAGTTGAACTTTACACATAGAATTTAGTTCTTTTTGTGCGTCTTTGGATTAAGTCTGGCAATAATCTAGAACGAGGTCATCTTTTAATACCATTTGCAGTCAAAAGTACCGCGTAGTTATATTCCAAAAGTTTTGCGAAAAGTGCACAAAATATATTGTAGCATTGTACTTATTCACAGCCTGAAGGAGACGACATTTACGTTCGATCGTTACAAATGTCGTGAACTTTATTTTATATCAATGGACTGGAATACCGCAATATGATATTTCTACCCGGAATGGGTATTTTGCGCCATTTCGCTGCGATGAACGTTCCTTGATGTTTGTACGTATTAATGATCCGTATCTCGAAGCGATTTAGGTGTATTTTAATACTATGGTAAAGGTTATTTTGCTATCCAGCTTGTACAGTATTTTTCTAGTAACAAATCTTTTATTGAATAAAAATTTACTAGCTATCGTAGTTTAGGACTTACTGACTTTATGTTTTCGATTCTAACGAGATATTTTTCAGCTCACAAATAATTTATCAGCAAAGAGAGTCTGAAGTTGTAAAATCTTTTTCGTTGGAACTTCTGAACGACGAAGTTAGCAGCTTAACTTCTGTCGATCGTAGTTTGTGATGACCTTTGCGATAAACTTAGAGAGATATTACGCAGACACGTCAAGTTGGGGGGCATCTCATGTGGTGCTAAATATGCTGTATGTTACCCAAAAAATAAATAAAAATGGTCCTATTTTGCTAAAAATGTATAATCTGTGTGCTGTCACTTGCATGAAGCTGAATTAGAAGGTACTTCCACTGTTTTCAAATCCTTAATGTAGCTAATAACTTAGCATGATGAACTCTAAATACATTGAAAAACTTTTGTAAAGCGCGAACGGTGCTGAAATGAAAGAAAGAAAGAAAGAAAGAAAATCTTTATTTGACAACAACAATAGTAGAAAATAGATACATTCATTTTAGAACACAAACATCAAAAAGGAGAAAGAAAAAAGGAAAAAATAATAATAAAGTTGTCAAAAAGGCCACCCACTCAGTAACGTCTTGGCCCGTTGACCAAGACACTGATTTTCAGTGGGCGCCTTTTTGTACGTAGGGGCATTCAATTATACAAAATAAACAACAAAAAAAAATTGCATTAAATAATTATAAATTAAAATTAGTCAAAATAAAAGAAATAAAAAAAAATATAAAAAATTGGATTGAAAAAAAATAATTACATAATAAAACTAATAAAAATAACAATCATCATCAACACAAAAATAAAAAAAAAATAAAGAAAAAAAAAATACAATTTACAATAAAATGAAAATAATGAAATAAATGGCTTACTATATACGGTCCTCTCTGCGTGATTTATGACGCAATATCCATGTGAATTTCATGAACCTTATTAAGTACGGAAGTTTTACTATGTTTAAATTAGTTATTAACATGCCACAATGGAAAATAAATTATATTTATTTCTAGTTTCCGTTTTTAAATAAACTTAAGTAGGTAATTGGAATTCGTTTTTTTAATGCAGACCAAAGCAGGTATTTGACCGCTACTGTCTAGGATAGTACATAAATATTATCTGCCCTGTAAGTGCTTATTCGTTCTCGCCTTGAAAAAGCCCAGATTATAGTGTATTAATTTATTAGTTATTAGTTACATAGTGGAAATATTAGTCATTGGTACCTATTAGTATGAACGAAGGTATTTATTATGTATGATCATACAAAGCTGAAACGTTAAGTTATTCAAAGTCATGTTGTACAACCAGCAATGTTTTATGTTTTCAGAGAAAATTGCTAAACGATATGCACTTTGTAAATGAGGGTAAGCGATATGCATTTTCGATCGACTTCACAAAGATAGAGCTCTGAAGCAAAGCTCTATAAAGTGTTAGAGATTAGCTCTACAAAGTACTTACTCTCTACTTTTAATTTATTTTGTTCATTAAGTGTAGTAATTAAATACCCGAAACGAGTCCATTAGTTACAAAAGTTTTTGAAGTGAACTTTTTACATTTACTTGATTTTATTTTTCTTAGTTAGAAAGACTTTTCCTGAAACACGTAACTTTTAACTTAAAAGTAGGTAGATTTGTTTTAGCCAATGAAACCTTTAAATGAGCGTTTCAAAGTTCGGTTTAAAAATGCCAAATCGACTTGCAATATCAGAAAGCTACCATTTATCATACAATATCGCCAAGTCTGTTGGATTTGAATGGCCATTCATTGTGGCACTTTTATTGAGCTCTTTACACGATAGCAATGAAATATGGCTAGTTCCCTTCAAGTCGGTGATAAATAATTTCGACCTCTAAGGGTTGTGGAATAAGGGGTAAAATTCCGACGATATAGGACTTGCAACTTTATACTTGTTTCTATGGATTGGAAATGCCTCTACGTGACTATAAAACTCTTTGTTTCTTACTGACATTTATGGTTATGGATGTTCCGATTAATCATTTTGATTCAATGGTTCTTTTGTACCATATTATACTTTGTTGCTTATCGTTCAATGTAGAATGAAAAACGTATCAATTCCGCACCTTAAACAAGTTGTAAATGTATTAAAACATCGACAAATTATTGAATTATTTATTGAATTAGTAGATTTAGGTACAACCTACTCGGTATTGCTTATCTTTAGATTTTCTAGCGTTGCATGTTCAACCATCCAGCTACCCAGCGCCTAACCTTGAGTTGTATTTTAGGCAGGCTGGACAAAATCAATCTAACTCTTACCACTTCTATATGACTGTGATATGATCTGATGCTGTGTTTCTTTATTTTTGTGTAGTTAATATTTGTAAGAAAAAAGCATGGCTTTTACTTTACCCTACACAAAGGTAACGTTGATAGAATTGTTTCATTATAAAGAAACCTTGTTATGGTCAACTGTAAGAACACGATTTTTTTATATAGCTAAACTCGTTAAAGCTTGCCTTTCATTATAGTTTGCGTGTATTGTATTTATTGTTTTAAAAGCATTTTACAATCTCACGGAAGATCTGACACATAACTTACTCATGGCAGAAATTGTTTTAGTTACAACTGAAGTTTAGTGCAGGGGAGAGACATTAAAACATTGCCAACATTAATTTAATGTAAATGTTAATGGTTTGGTGCGACACTCACTTTAATGCGACAAAACCGGAAATGGATGCTCTTTGGGAGATTTAATGAACTTGATGTTGAACCTAAATTAATTATGTAAAGTTTTGCTTTTCTCCGCAATATTTAACGTAAATGAAGAAAAACTCTAATAATACAGATGGCATTATTGTAAGTTTAGTATTTTAACGTAATTTTTACCTCCTATATGTAAGTACCTACCTATAAAAAACTTTCTACTGAACTTTATCCAGAAACTTTTGAACTAAACACTAATTAAACCGACTTCTTCATAATGAATTCCTAGTACCTATCTATCTATAAAAACTAAAGGTCACTGACTGATTGACCCACTCACTCATCATGAAATCTCAGAAACTACAAGTGCTTGGAGTCTCAAATTTTGATTGGGGTTCCTTTTAGAACGTATGTGCTCACTAAGACGGGATTCTGCAAAATTCAACCTCTAAGGGGGTAAAACGCGGTCCACGCGTACGAAGTTGCGGGCGGCCGCTAGTATAGTATTATACTATAAATCATTCTCAATGCCAGAAACCACGCAACATATTACTTACAAAGTTATAATTTGTATTACTGCTTTAACAACTACATATTAAACTTGAAATAATAATTGGATAGTAAGAACTTGCTTGGAGTTTTCCTGCTACAATACGTACGTCATAAACTCTTTGAAGTAAACAAGTCACTGTTCTGTCATGACCAGATCTTAGCATTGCGTAATGGAATATTGCCATTTTGATGATCAAAACAATACACAGAAACAGAGTTGTATAGGTAAGTTTTTATTATATCCACAATGAGGAAGCTCTTGGCCTTTATCTCACCTGATGGTAAGTGACGATCAGGCTGAAGGTGGAAGCGAGCTTCACCCGGAATCCTCAACCACGGAGGAACTGACTATCTTTCCTCTAACTGCCGGAACACAATAATGCTGTTATCATTGTTGTTATGGCGACAGACTTAGGTTAGAATGGTGGTAATTAGCCAGGCGGACTTAGAACAAGCCCTACCACCAACCAAACCAAACAGAAAAATCTGCCCCAACTAGGAATCGAACCCGGGACCTCTGCGTCTGAAGCAGGTGGTCTTACCACTAGACCACAGAGGCGGTTATTTCATATAGTTTATGGTGCTTTCTATACATTTAATAAAGGAAAATGATTAGATCTGAACTAAAAGCGTAGTTGCGAAAACTTTTCGTAGATTAGAATGATAAAAACTTGCAATGTGGCGTAATACTTATTTACTGCTATAATTCAGATGGTATAATTTTCATAGACATTTCAATAACCTACTTGTTCATTTCAAAAACGGAAACAAAAGCCATTGTAGTGAATTTAGTTCGCAGTTTGCATACGGAGCTTAGATACAGAGCGCCTTCAGTCGATTTTCAAAAGCTTCATTTCCGTTACTATGAAAACACATTTGAATTTAACACACTTAATATTCAGCTCACGAAACGTTCGAGGCAGTTACAAGTCTGCTCACTGCATTTTCTTTACTATTAGTTAGTATACATAAAGGGGAAATTGTTTGTAAGGAAGATACCATTAAGTCATTAAGTAGGTACTAATTAATACTTCACCATTTAATTGAGACCGCTGTGAACCAAGACTTTATATATTGGGAGTACCTATTGTATATCTACACTTAACAGGATGTAGATTAAAGCCTATAGTTGAATAAAAATACAGTTAAATGCGGGCGTGCAGCAACAAAATGTTAATAGTTTAAAAACCATAAATCAACCCGTTCGACGTTGGAAAAATGCATGTTCACCGGGAACAATCTCATAACAGCAGTTAACTGACCTATATGGGCCGCCACGTGCATATTACGCTGCGGATTTTCGGTGCGCTGTTTTTAATAAGCTACTAATTTTGACCTAGTTTTTATATTAATATACGAGTAACAAGTATTAACTGTGTTATCGTGGAACTAATTATTTATTACATCGTCCATCTACCAGATACCTCAAAGTCAAGTAAAGACACATCAATAAAGGTTAGTGAAAAATGAAAATACTTACTGAAAGATTATATTCATTACTAGCTTTCCGCCCGCGGCTTCGCCCGCGTGGAATTTTGTCTGTCACAGAAAAACAATATCGCGCGCGTATTTACTCACCGTTTAGACCTACCCTGGACTACGACAAACATTTTAAAACCAAAATCAGCTCAATCGGCCCAGCCGTTCTCGAGTTATAATCAGACTAACGAACATCAATTCATTTTTATTTACCTATATAGATTGAAATAACTTGTCTTGAGCTGTGCCAATATTAGGTTGCAATATTTGAAATATTCAAATGATATTCAGGAACCTTAGATGTAATAGTTTAATACGAGTATTGCTTACTCTATCTATTCGATCTAAGTGCGTTATTATATCTCGCCTCGTAATACATTCATAGGTAGTGATATTTCAGGCATATAATGTGACATTATGGGCAGTATCTTAACTTCAGGGGTAAGAAGGTACATAATGATATTTCAGGAATAACGTTACATTATTATTATTTGAACTTCAGGACCCCAATCATACATCTTTTGGCGATAAGAATATAAACTAGCTATCTCTACATTTTTATACATTTGTTACAACTAGCGCTATCTACCCCAGAGCTTTTCACATTTGTTATGCAAATCGCTTCCTGTGTTATTCCTGGAGATAAAAATGTTGGTTTTCTGTTAAAAGAAAATATCTTTCACACAAAATGGAAGATCTTATTATTTTGATATACGCTGGCTTACCAGTGGAACTTGTTTTATGTACCTAAGTATTATGTTCCTAGAAGGGTCCGAATCTAAGATTAGGACTGTGTAAAACTTTGTGTTTTTATTTGGTTAGAATATTGTTGGCATAAGTAAACTTGTTTGTTCAAAAAGTAAGCCTACCTAATTAGCTATGATTACATGCTTCGGATGGCAAGTTCAATTCTTCATGCGACATATTCGACTCTAAGTTCAGACACTGCTTTTAAAACTTTAACTTCAGTCGTAAAACTCAAACGATAGAATAAAAAAAAATACATTTTTGGAATCTTATCAAGCTTTACAGCTTTGAATTTAAGCTCATAATACACTGGCATGACCTGTACAGCCTAGATTAAAATGCAAATGAGTGTAGCCAGCTTTATCGCATGCTAAAACTCTTCGTCCACATGTGCACACACACGGTATCCGCATCTCGTGCCAGGGAACTATTAATCTTTCCCCCCACTAATAGATAGGTGACCATCCATCTCTTAGCAAAAATAACAATTTATTTACGCCTAACCCAATTCCTGACGTTTGCATGTTCTATTTATGCACGTGTATTGTGAGAATCGCGCACAGGAAATGGATAATAAGGACGGTTTTTTTTACTGAAATAAATGAAGACACTTTTTTTCATGGTTTTATTTTCAGTCCTTTCGTTTTATCTAATTTTGTTAGCCACTTTGACAATAAAACTAATTCGACAGTCATTTAGAAACAGTTTAGTAAAGTCAACATTTAGAACCTTGGAAAATCAACACTGGAGCAGATTTTCTGATTATCAAGTTTGCCTGAAAAGGGAAAGTTGTGTAATAAATTAGTTCTAACTTATCTAAGAGCTTAGTTTTATTACGGTTACTAAAAACTGTTTCGTTGAGAACTTAAAATATTTAGTAACTAGAAAGATTTTAGTAGAGTACTTAGGTAGGTATGGTTAAAAGAAAATGGTAAATAATTTTATTCCTTTGTTCGCCTGTCCCGTTTGTTACAAAAATAATTTATTGGAAATATCTTGGCAGCAATAAGCACCCATTACATGAATGAATATTCAGATTCCGATCGTTCGTTACAGGGACAATCCCCAAAAATGTAGCAACACGTCGAGAAAATAAGATATTCCACGTACCTATACATTGTGTTTTATATTTATAAGTCTACGAAACTTATGAAATGGCGTGGATTATGTAGGAACCAATTTTTATAGTTCAGTGAACACCACTCAATTTTCCTTAGTGTAGGTAGTAATAATCTTCTTGAAGCTTTGGACATTTCGAATTAACGGTCGACTCTTCTATAATAATTGAGTTATCGTAGATGACACTTAGGTTATAGTGTCATTAGTCTTCCAATCATTTTGTTACTGAAAGTTCCACGGTTGATATAAAATTTATAAAGCGTAACATTCGATCTACTGGCACCACCCTAGCTAAGGGGTTAATCAAAGGATTAACATTGATATTCTTGAAAGGTAGTTTCACAGAAAGGAAGCCCCATTTGAGCTACTGTTCAATCTATACTTCTATATCTATACTAGTCTGTACTAATATTATAAATGCGAAAGTAACTCTGTCTGTCTGTCTTGCTTTCATGCCTAAAACACCGAACCGATTTTGATGAAATTTGGCATAAATATAGTTTGATTCCCGGGAAAGGACATATGATTGTTTTTATCTCGGGTTTTGAAACAGGGACGCGCGCGATAAAGTTTTTCTGTGACAGACAAAATTCCACGCGGGCGAAGCCGCGGGGAAATTTGTCTGTCACAGAAAAACCGCGAAGTTAGTGTCGTTTAAGTAGGTAGGTTATTACGTCATCATGTGGTTTACGATGCCTTGCTGACAGTGCTACAAATCGTATAGTAGCTTACTATGATGAAGTTGTCATTTATAATTCTCTCATATTTATGGATCGCAAAAGCGGCCTGAAAGGATGGCCCCAGTCATTTCCTACACCAGTCGCATTGCAGGGTTGATATTCACGCCATGCAGCCCATGGAATTTCCACGGAATGTGTCAGTAACACTATGGTAACACATTCCGTGCGCTTCCCATGTCACGGTCGGAAAATATAGGCTTTGGTCGGCATTTTAAATACCGAGTAGACTTACGAGTTCATTTGAAAAAGTTTTAGCCGTCGCTGAGCTGACACATTCTGCGTGCTTCTCTGTTGGCGAGGTCAGAAAATAGGGGCTTAGGCAGGCACTCTATTTGAATTTCAAATAGGACTACATCTAGCAAGATAATTTAAGTCTGAACAAAGATAATAATCTTGAAGGAGATGAAGTCAAGACAGTTTTATAGGAAGTCAATCAGTCCTCATGTAGGAACCCATGAAAGCTCATTAACATGCTTTTTGTAATAGGTAAAGTATTTCTGGGTAAGGTATGCGCTTGTGAATTCGTCCAAGGCATGTGATAAAATGCTGTGACAAAGTGGTTATGCGGACAAAGCCACGGGGAAAAGTTGGTCAACAATAATAACTGGAAACGAAAGCTCTTTACCATTATTTTTGGACATAAACAGTAACTTAATTTAATCTCCGATGAAGAGGATATATCCCATTTATTTACCACCCCCCGAGTTTCGAACTTGAGTGACGTATTTATAACAGATCAGCCTCCATTCAGCGACAGCTCCAAATGAGATCCTCGATACGCGACGATAAATTCATAAGATAAAATTCCTCTTACTTGTTTTCGATTACGGATGGGATTTCTGCTGCCCAATTTGAGGCGAGCCTAAACGCGGGATTCGCGTTATTTGAAGTAATTTCGGCTGGGAATGTATTAGATAGGCTATTAATTTTCATAACCTAAGGATAAGATTTTTATCACCTATTTCGATACATGTTGTTTGTGCCAAATTACACTTGTAAATGTAGACATTTTTACACAGGTACTTTCTCTCATTATTGTAACTAACTAAACTACGAGTAATAAACATGTGAAACTATTCGTTACCTATTACATTAGGTGCTACATCATACATTCAGTATCATTCATATATTCAGTTTCATTATGTGGTTTAATATTTACCTTAGGAAGTTTTTATTCGAATAGGTGAGCATTTTGGCAAGTATGCACATAAAAATTTAACTTGAAGACGTTTGCTCTCTAGAATTTTCTCTTTTGGTCCCCATAAGTATGCCGTAAACTTTTGTAGCTGTTCGTACCAAAACTCACTTGATTTGCATTGGCAATGTCGAAGTTCTAATGTTTTATTTCTTTTGGGAAAACGAAGTAAACTGGTTATTTTATTACACTTCCTGTATTCACGGAAACAGGAGACTAAATCCTGATAAAAATCTATGAAATTGCTATAATGATTCATTTAATTTGCAAGTAGGCTTACAAAAGTTGTTTTTTAAATAAAAAGTCTTCTCAGTCATTACACTCTTGATAGGATGGTCGCGGTCATCAGGAGTGAGGTATGGAATGTGGCTTTAGGAAATAAAAATAATAGGAATCTGCAAAACAATACCTACACAGTAGGTACGGCGGCCATAAATCAAGTTATATCTTAGAGATTGTACATCACTGAGAATATGGTTTATACTATATTTTACTCCAAACACAAAGCTTCAATACATATTGATATTTCGTGTAATGTAGACTTAATCCATTTAAACGCACAACTTTTGAGTTGCGTAGTAGGTACATCTCCGTTATAAAACAATTAAATTATTATTACAAAATCGTTTTGATATCGCGATTAAAATTGGTTAGCACGTCGTTGACAAAATAAAGCGTCCGCTTTGGGATTAGATGATTGATGTCGCCTAATGATCTCTACATTTTGTTATAATAACGATATTTTGCTAAGCAAGCATGGTTGAACATTATCATTTAAAGTGAGATACCGATTAAAATAAAAGAGTCTATAATTTTTATTACTTACTTAAAATATTTAGGAGTGTGAGCAGATCTTCCAGGCCTTCCACTAGGTGGACCGACGACCTGGTGAAGGTCGCGGGAAGTACTTGGAAGTGTGGAAATCCTAGGTCCAGCAGTGGACATCATTTGGATGAAACTAACTAACCTACCTTTGTTAGTGATCAAACTTTCCTAACTTAATAACATTGTTACCTTTTATCATTCCGTTCTATCATCAGATTAATCAGATAGTTTGTTATTTTTCAATTTCATCTAATTTTACCTGGGTCTAGTAAAACAAGCTAAAGTGATCGTTGAATGTAATTCACGAATAAGTCGTTAGACTAATGAAAAAGTTATGAATATAAAAACATCTCGTAAGATATACTCAGAAAATAACAGAAAACCTGCCCCCCTAGACAAAACGCACTTTTTGATCGAATCGAAAATCGAATCCGTCAAAACTCCATACAAAAAGGGGCTTTTCGACCACTTTTCGACTGGTTTGCGTTTATAATTTGCACTTTGTCTAGACCCACTGATCATGTTTACTTTGCCCCTTTTTCCTCTTTGTAACATAAATCCATCGACATTATAGATTTAATCGGACCTCTTTCAAATATTTTCGTAATTAACCTCTTTACATAATCTTACAAAAAAGCAAAAACAATTTGACATTAATCTGCCTGTCATATTTCCGCGACATTAACAATGAATTTGATCACAAAATAGAAAAAATAGGGCAAAAATGTCCCATGGAAAAGATTCAAAATGAACAGGTAAATTGAAGATAAGACAGCAATGCCGCTCTCAGCAAATTTTCGACGTGGTGAGTTACAAATACCTTGCAATAAAGCTTTTCATTCTCTTACTTTATTCAAGATTGAGAGAAATACATTTGTTAGGAATTTTTCATTAAGTAAACTTTGGTGTGTAGGTATAAATTGAAGCATTCTATTTAGCTAGATTAATTCAAATAACAAGCGTCTACTTTTGCTTAGAATACAAGCGATAAAATGGTTGATACGGTTCACATGCATTGTCTCCAGCAATGACAGATACCATGTTTCCAGTTAAGTATTGGTGCAGGTACAAAATCTACACTTTTTTTTTGCTTTACAGAGATGCTAGTGGCTTTGAAGCAAGCTAAAAAGAATAAAGACAAACAACCGGACTCAGAAGATGTCGACAAAGAGAAGGCAAATCAAGACCCGAACTTAACAGCTTTGGGCGGAGCTGTGAGCTCTAAACCCTCCGAGAGGGCTGAGGAAAGTCAGGCAAAAGCGGTAGTATCTAAACAGATGACTGGGCAAAATAACTCTAAGTAATTTAATATTGGTTCTTTATTATTATTATTTATGCTATTCTAAATACTAATTAAAATTATTTCAAACGAAACAGTATGTTTTCATTATACCCCATCGTTACGTTGCGCTGTAGGTATTATTTTCTGAAAGCTTTTCTCTGTCTCTGGTTAAGTCAATGTAATTGTTTCCATATAAATGAAAAATCAGTTCAAACATTCTACAGTTTTAAGTTTTGAAATCGTTCTTATCGTTTTCCTGATTATCCATATCTAGGATCACCGATTTCAGTCCCAAGCGCGTATAACCTAATAGTTACTCAGGGGAGGAATTGATCGCGCCGACACGACGCACAAGAGTAGGAGCGGTGCGGGTCGGTTCAACTCGAGCGGACCGGACCCGTCTCACTCCCATCTCCCTTGAACATCGTTAAGGCTGGTATTATAAAAAAATAATCTTAAAACTCTATAAAATCCACACCATAAAGCTTACATATTGGAACTGAGTCACACATTCGAATTTCCAGAATACGAATCTATGTTTATAATTTTAAAGAGTCCCAGTCCCTGGAGTATGATGTCACCCCAATGCAGGTCGCATCATTTTATTTACTTTATTTTTTATCAGCTCCTATTGATTAGCTCATACTGGCTCATAATAATACATACGAGGAATTTAAATATTAACATACTTATTTTTTTCACTCTGGCGACGTGTAATGCTGTAATTAATTTTGTGGTTTACGTCAAACTTATACTCTACTTCAAAGCAAGAAGTTTATAAACACGTATAAAATGTAAGGTTACTGAATATAGGAGCTGAAGAAACACGATACTGTGGAAAATTTGACCCTTTAAACATAACTATCAATCACGCAAAAATCCTTGGCATAGTAGATATTTGGGTTGTTTGGACACGTTCCTAAACTAATATCCATAGTTCATGAACTTGCAAGTTATGACCAATGGAAAATAAATGGTAGAGATAAATGCTTTTCATCGAACAAAAACATCGTTTCAGTTCCTATAACTACGCAAAGATGGCTTGCTATAAAAGTATTCGGAATACAAAAAAATTGGCATACCGCACCAGGTTTCTGTGTGAAACTAACACAGTACGCTCGAGGTAGAGCTATTAAAAAGATATTAGAACCATTAGAGCGTAGATAGGTTAACGTTTTCCTAACGTTGGCGCACGTGACTGTTTAAAATTAAGGTAGTGTTTAAAAGTATTGCAATAGAGGGACCTAGGTCACAAAAACTAGTTTACTCACTCTGTGTCTTTTGTTTAAACTGTTTTTGTTGAAAATTGTGCACGTTTTTCTTATAATTAAAAAAAAATGTTATATGTAAATGTTTGGTATTTTTGAATCTACTACATAGTTAGTAGCATAATATTATTCTATGCTCTACTTTATTTATTTATTTATTTATTTATTTATTTATTTATTTATTTATTTATTTATTTATTTATTTATTTATTTATTTATTTATTTATTTATTTATTTATTTATTTATTTATTTATTTATTTATTTATTTATTTATTTATTTAGGTACAGCAACAGAATACAAATTAGTTTTTACAAATAATTTAGACAATAAAAAGGTACATCAAATAAATTTGCACTCCAGTTATAGCTATACACGACATTTGCTTATTTTTTTATTTTAGCTAATGTGAAAAGAAATCGATGTATTTGAGGAATGTTTTAAGTATAAATAGTGTAATTAAATATTGGTTACTGAAGACCTTGGCCGATCGTCGCTTCCAAATCAGAACCCATACTCTTTCATACCCATTCCAGAATAGCAGTGAGTTATTGTTTCCGTCTTTGGGATATTGCTTTACACTGTTTGTTCGCCCTCAGATTGAGTGGGTTGGTAGGCTTATAATGTTTCTTCGAAGGCCAATCAATAGATATTATGTTAACATTGAATCTTGGGTGGATTGTGTATCTTAACCTTTCGTAACATCGCTATACCGCGAATACTAATGGAAAATATTTACGTATTCATATTAGTAGCTCCAGTAACTTATTACGTAGTAAAAGAAAAGAGTACAGTGACTTGTAGGTACTCGTATTAGTGTTAGTGCTTCAATTTCCAACTAAAAGCGTGCGTGTGTAAATTTTAAGTAAATCTGAATAAATCATTTGTCTTTTTATGAAATTGTCTATCGAATAATATCAACAGACTTAAAAACCGACTAGCCACCTCGTTATTCTCTACTTCTTGATGCTAGTATAAGTTGTAGGTACTGTTCCCTTTTCATTTAACACACTCATATTTACCTTTTGCTAACTACTCGTACTTAATTATTCTCGATATGAGAGGACGCAAAATGGGAAAGTTAATGTCATTCCTCCTCATCAGAGGGTGTATAACTGCCCACATTATATTGTGTTGTTGTGTTAACTTTACCTTAATTTGTGTTTGGGGATTATCATGCATGGTAAATATAAGTCCTTCCTTAATATAGTTTTATACTAGCAGTTACATCGTTTGTTCGTTCGTTTGTTTCAGCCAAATGACGTCCACTGCTGGACAAAGGCCAAGGCTTTCCATAATGAACGGTCCTGCGCTGTCGAAATCCAGGTTCTTTCTCGACCTTTACCAGACCGTCGGTCCACCTAGTAGGAGGCCTGCCCACGCTACGTCTTCCAGCCCGTGGTCGCCACTCGAGAGCTTTTCTGCCCCAACGGCCATCGTCTCTACGAGCTATGTGCCCCGCCCACTGCCACTTGATTTTAGCAATTTATTTCAGCTAAGCAATGCACGCTGTTGACACGACTGTTGCACTGCTAGTTATAGATCTCCTTTTTTGACCTCGATTGCCGAAACGATTTTTAAGTTTAATTTTCAGGAAAGTAGCTATAACTTACATTTATGAGTTAACTTGAAGACTTTGAGGTTGGCATGTTGAATATAATACCTTATCTTTTGAATAAACGTCACAAAGGCTTCTAAAGAAATTCCCAAAGGATACCGAAGCCATTAAATTCATAAGTTCACCCATTCTACAAACTTAGCTAAAATTCCAGTGACGTAGTAACGTATGACAATGTTACGAATGTAGGCCCAACTTAAGTTTCAGCGAGAGAAAATACATAATAAGCATAATAATTTAGCGTAAATAAAATAAAAAACAAGAGAAAAGTAAACAATATTTACCTATTTATGTTACTACGATAAAATTAAGTTAAGGAAATAGGATTTACGTGTGTTCAAAAACAATCAAGAGTTAAATCAAGCTTTTCAGTGAAATGGGGTTCGGATAAGAACCTACTCTACAATGCAACGACTATAAAAACATCTGACGTCACTAATTTAATTTGGCCTAAATTCAAAAGACCTCGATTAACAAAGTGCACCGCTGTGTGCACCCATATGAAACAAATGATAGTATTATTTACTCTTGAAAAGAAAATTGGATTTCCAAACGTAAGCACTTACCTACTACAAAATCACATACATATTTTAGCTGCTCTACCATTCGCAGTGAAAAATCAGTTGTTTGCGCACAGAAATGCACACAATTTATACTCTACATTTTTGCTGTATAATCGCAGTATTTTCAACTACATAACATGCTTGATGTGTTGTTGTACGTTTTATTTGCAGTGACTTAGAGAAAAATAAGGGTTATTTTTTCAGATCCATTCAACAGTTATTGTTAAGTAAAGTACATTCCCGAGCACATCATGTACTTTAACACATAATGTATTTTTAATTAGTAAGTTCAAAATACATTAGCAAATTTTGTAATTTCTGGCAACATGAATAAATCGTTGGATGGCGACCGCACTTTATAATACTTACTAATAATAATTAATATTGAAATTAAAATACGTAAATTAATTCTTCAGTGCTGGTTACAAAAAATATAGGGGAGTACGTTCAAAAATTGCAAAGTGTTTTCAGAAGTTAATGGGAATTCTGAAGAACCAGCTGAGCACCTTGATAAATTGTCTTATAAATATTATCGTTTTTTATAACTTTCCTAAACTGAAATCATAACATTTATTAATGAGTTTGTTTGAATTTGTAGCTAAATTGCAAAGCTTCTGAATTTAGATAAATTTTTATGTTTATCTATTTATCTCATTCACGCAAAACCTTAAAAACAAACCCTACATATATAGGTCCACATAGACTGATAAAATTAATATCAAGCGGAATTCTGAGAATACTCACACCGCACTGTTATGAAAGTTATGCCAATATGGTGCCAATATTGTGCCAACACAAGCACATTCGTTTACAATCGAATGTACCCACTGGGGATAATATTTTGCGAGACCATCTATTGCATACAAATATGTAACGTATCAGGAAAAACTTTGCCTCATAAATGCACACCACACTTATTTTTCGGTCAAATAGTAGCCATATTCAGGAAATGCCGTCCCTTTTGTCGAAGGGCAAAACCTATAAACCTTAACAAGATTACACATAAAAAATAACAAGCCGTGCCATTCAAAAAATATATCCGCATTAGTAAAATAGTGCCTGTATTTTATGGCAAAAATGTGGTAAAATGAAACGCCTATCATTTTCTTAGAGCAAAGTTTCTTGATCAAGAACTTGCTATTTTCTGTTTTTAGATAATAATATTTATATGTATTAACGCATGAAGGTAACTGGTATCTGGAGAATATTTTTATGGTCCAAGCATTTAACATTGACCTATTCTTTCTTATTATTGTAAACAGGTGTATTCACAACATCGTAGATAGGCATAGCATAGATAATACTTTAACAGCCTTAAAACCTGTTTCGTGCGTCACTCTTACTAGTTGTAACTGACCACAGACGCGGAAATGTGTCGTAAAATGAAGAAAAATATTTTTTGCCATTGATATCTGTCATTATTTATCACAACAAAATCAAATGTAAACAGTTTTATTTATTGAATAATATCTACAATATTTATTCAAAGTTTTTTACTTAATAAGAAGTTTTGATGAGGGTATTGTAATAGAATTACCGTCATGACGTCCCGAGCCGCGATGAAGAGGCGTGAACTGCCCAAACTTATGGCCTGTATGACCAAAACTAGTTTGGAGAACATGAGGAATAAAGCCCTGTTTAGCTTGGATATGCTTGATGCGAAAGGGATTCGAAGGTTTGTATGATGTCCATATAATAAGGAACCTTGTTATAGGTCAAATTAATGACTTTGTACTTCTTACTCTATTGAGTGAATTACATTCCACAGAAATCAGAATCCTAGTAAAATTTAGAGTAAAATACCTAAAGGAACTGCTATAGGCGTCTCACGTGGCTCAATAGGGTAACGTGCCATACGAAACAGAGAAAATAAATCTTTATTGCCATGGTTATAATATCAAGATTATAGATACGCAATTCGATTCTAAAACTCATTCAACTATTCAAAATATTATTTACATTTCTCGCATTTTACTTACGTTTTTAAATATTCTGCAGATCCATTAGGTAAACGGTCCAAGGTTGCAAATCCATTAGGGAGATTGACTGTTTGCCTGACATATATTTTAAACTGCTTGCATGCGTTCTATGAAGGATTAAAAGCTCTATCTAAACTGAGTAGTTGCAAACTAATTTCCTCAACAAGATTCTAGAGCTGTATATTTAATCACAGTCACATTTCATTTCTATTTCAGGAGGAAGTTTCCTTTACACGAGTGTCTCATTTTAGAGTTGAGAGAGGCAGGTTACACAGAATCCTCTGACTACCTGCAGGATCTTATTTACGATAATATGCAGCTCGTAGCAGAAGACGAAATTGGTATAGTCGTGGATTTAAGAAAGAGAGTAGATTACTTGGAGCACATTTGTTCCGGTCTGCAGAAAGCTGAAAAAGAGAGGGATAAAGGTAGCTAATAAAAGTTTTCCCGATGTTTCAGATGTAAATTAAATTGTGTCTTTTTCGGACAAAACATAAAAAAAGTATTTAAGATAAGGAACAGTTGGTTTACCAGTTTCAATTCCCTACTTGTGTAATATAACTAGTGTGATGGGACTTAAAGCTGATTTTTTCCTAAGGATAATCTTATAGTTTCGGCTTTTGCGTGCAGGTGTAAATAAAAGATTCCCTTCTATTGTATACAAAATCCCAGTACCCAACTTACGTCCACATACATTACCCACGATTTATTCCGCACACGGAACAACCTTATGTATGTCTAGATTATCTTGTTATAGCAGATAAATGCTCTACTTTCGCTGAACGTTTGTTTCGACAAAATAATTTGTACGTTACTTAACTTATTTTCACAACAAGCACAGATAAGATTGAAACAAACTAAAGCCGGATACAGACGAATGTAACTAATGTGTAATGTAAGACTACGTGTATTGTAACACGAATTCTACGTGTGGATATCGTATCGTTTAACGTAGTTCCGCTACGAGCATTACATGTAAAGTGCTGGCCATATTATATCCATTACATTACACGTTACACCCGTCTAGATACGGATTAAGTACACTTTGTCTTCAGAAAAAAATACTTTTAAACACTAAAATTACTAACAGGTGGTTAGAGTGTTAATTGTTGATTAATATTAGTAGTTTGCACCGACTACCAATTTTTTTCTACGATACCACATCTACGCGAGAAGGTGCAAATTCAATCAATGTAGGTATTTACATGAAAAGTTTCTTGTTTCTTATAATTAATTGTTGAAGTTTGGAATACTTGGCATCGATTTTCCTCTGTAGCACCGGATCATTAATAGTGGGTAAAGTATTCTGTTGTCGTTCATCTTTATTTCTATTTATCCACCGCTATGGTTTTCGCCACGGGACCGCTTAATGGCCCATAAATTCCTGTCGCAACTATAGGAACTATTGTTGCGTAAGCAATGGTATTAAAAATACATTTTTGGACTATTGCCCTTCGAGACTTGACTACGATATTACTTCGGAATTTTTGGAGTAAGTTGGCACTTAATATTTTCTGAGATACGCAAAACTTAATCGGTTCTGAAAGTTAAAGTCAAAAAGCTTTTTCAGTGATCTAAAACTTTTAAGTTGTTTTATTGGATTTGTCATCTTCAATAGGTACTTATTTTAGGTATTCAAAGTTTTAACTTAGGTATAATTTCTTAGAATATCTAGTCATATTGTGTTTTTCTGGCAAATAAAAACAAGATACTATAATGTGCAAATAACCACTTGAGCTTGTTAATTGCCACTAAGCATCGTCATTATGCTTGATACTCGGCACAATATTAATGTTATACAATTTCAGGAAATACGAAAAAGGAATGCCTAGGACTTCTAAGCCTAGCCATGCATTACGCAGAACAGGGAAAAGGTATCTTATGGTTGGCAGAAAAGTTCTATTTGGCATCCATTGCGGTATCCAGCCAGTATCTCATAGACGGCGGTCGCCAGAAAGCGTGCTGTAAATACCACTACGCCAAATTCTTGCTGGACAAATGTAAGTTTTAAATGGGACATAGAAAATAATAAATTATCTTTATTTACTATTGGGAACAATATCAAAGTAATAAATAAATACTGGGCAGTAAATAATGTGCACAAACTTTTTGAAGACGACCGTTCGGAAGATTGAGTCAGATCAACGTAAAGATATGCTATTTTTGTCTTTTTCCTGTGCAAGGTTGATTTATAGTCTAGATATGGGTACAAAAATAGATGTCACAAGGATCTTTTTATAGATGTTAAGAAATAATTCTAATTTATTTACAACTCAGTAGTATAAATATGTGATCTTTCCCACAAAAGGTCATACTGCGATTATTTAAATAAAACTTTCACATAATCCTAATAAAACTAGTTAGTATAGTATTTTTAGAATTTTTATTACGAAATAATCAACACTTAATGACTTTTACTACGTATAGTTCATAATTGACTGTTGATAGGATATCAGAGGTGGAATTGTGTAAAGCAATCGTAATCATTTAACAGTTCATAACGTACGATAAAGTCAGCTAAACAAAGCGTTTGACAAAATAATCGTACGTTATGAACTGTCAAATGATAACGATTGCTTTAAACAATAGACAGTTTGACACCATACCCCAATAATTCGAAACCACAACTGTTTTAAAAAGACCCTTCATTCTGGTCTTAAAAACTTAATTCATTTTAAATTACCTGTAAATTACGATTTTTGTTCGCATTGTAATTGAAAAAAGTAGTTTGATTGAGTTGACAAAATAGTGACGTCACTTGCTTGTAATGCCATACAAAATCTATGGGAGAGTTTCGTTTTGACAGTTTTAAAAAGTACGTCAATTGAGTGGTGGTGTCAACATGTCTATTCCACCTCAGAGACCAGCAGGGCTAGGATGCAAATATTATCGACGATTTTAGATGACAAATGTATGGATTTATCGGATAAAATCGATAAAACGACGCGATAAAAGCTTATCGCGTATCATCCTAGGCATAGGCCTTCTGCCTAGAGGTAGCTCTTCGTATCGAGTAATTATGTCCCAGATAGAGAATAACTAGACCTCGCAAAGGTCGTAGTTATTATTTGCCAATTTATACCGTAAAGGATATACGTATAGGCAAATAATAGTTCGCGAAGAGGAAGTAATGTGGTAAGTTATCCTTCGTCATGAGGAAATTCTTGTTTACAATCTCCATAACAAAAGTAAAACTGGAATACCTACTTAGCTTTATTAATTCGAATCACATTGTAGAGACCGCTTATTTGTAGAGTATAGTGGGCATATAGGTAAATACCGAGTTTTATCTTCCGAAAAATACCTATACTTACTTTAATCATATTCAAGTCTAGATTATTTTTAGCTATGCAAATTACAAGCTTTAAAAGAAATACATGGTACCTTCTTTTAATAATAGGTCTAAATAAACGAAATCGATTCTCTATTTAGACAGGAGTCTTTTACAATTCTGAAAGGATAAATTTTAAAATATTTTTTTTGCGAACGAAAATTGAACGAACGACGCAAAAAGCTGTCAACTAACTATAAAATATATCTTTGCGTCTGTTACTGAACTGTTCAGTTGCTGAGCCTACGTCTTAAGTAGATGCATATAATTCGTAATTTGGCAAAACGCTCATTAAAGAGTGTCAAGCGATTTAATTACAAGTTTAAGTGCTAACAAGTTTAATGTCCACAATATACTGCCTTGATATTAAAGTTTTAAATAGAATGGCCATATCGTCATTTATCGCTTTTTATGTGCATACTTAACGTAAGTTGTGCAAAGTGTTAGAAGTTTACCTATTTACTTATCTACCTAAATGTATGGAGAGCAGATCAACTGGCCCAAATTCTCCAATCTCTATCGTCACCGCAAGCCTGGACAAGCTGCTCAAAGGGTAAAGTTACAAGGGTAAAATGGGCTGTTCTGGATTGGCTGAACCACAAATCCAGTCAGAAGTCAAGTCCAATCAGAAGGCTTATCATCGTCATCATCATCATTTCAGCCATAGGACGTCCATTGCTGATAGGCCTCCCCCAATGATTTCCACATCGCCCGGTTGGTAGCAGCCTGCATCCAGCGCTTTTCTGCTACCTTTATGTAATTGAGGAAAACTATGCCCGTCCAAATATGTACCTAAATGTATATAAATACAAATAACCAATGATAGTTCCAGGATCTGATCCGGAGGAACCTTCAGCGATTCTTACTGAAGTAAGAGACAATGCTATAGGAAAGGTACGTATAATATTATAGTATCTGTTTGTGACAATATCTGATTATTTGAGTAGTATCAAAGGCTGCTGGCGATTAGCTTTTTTAACAGTAGTAGAAATATAAATTATGATAACTGTATAAATCGTTTCATCCATGAAAACGCGCCCCACCAATTTTTGGTCGAGGGAAGCACGGGGTGCGGGGAGTTTGTTCCGAGCAATCCGAGCGTCATTATTGTAGTGTGCGTGTGCACTCATTGAATTTAGCGTGTACCGATAACATTCAAACATTCGCGGAAGAATGGTGGGGCGCGTCTTCGTGTATGAAACGATCTATCTATACATAGAGCTTAATCACATAATTTGTTAAAATCTTTGAAAATTGTACTTTGGTTCCTGTTTTTTTTTTTGGTATCGCGACTTTGCTGAGGACAGTTATGTCACTGTCCTCGCGCGTAATAAATATCATGTCATGACGCATCCCATTCGCGGTAAGCAGTCTTTTATATCCATCAGCGACTTTTTTGGCTATTATTTTTTATTTTCAGTACATACTTGTTTTTGAATTACGTGAAATGTTTTTATAGTGACACTTTTGTTCCTTAGGTATAATATTATAAAAATAATCGTCTGCCATGACGAATCAAAAAGGTTCACTTGTTACCTCACTAAATTATCCTGTAAGGTACAGCCAGTGTCAAATAGTTCATGACACCCCATGTAGCCAATAAAGTTCGCCACACGTCTTTGATACAAATGGAATAAGGTTGTGTGTCAACTTATTTGCTACTTTGGGTGCTACGAACTATTTGACACTAAACTGTACAGTCTAAATTAGGCCTTGTCAAAGCGGACACAGTCTTGTTATTCCAGTCATCTTTACATTATTGCAAAAACACATTTTTATTTTTACGATCTAAATGATTTATTCAAGTTTTCAAAATTGACAATGTCTTTTTTACCCGACTGCATAGGAGGGATGTTTTTACGACTAATTTAATTAAACATTTTATCACTATTTTATTTAGGACTGGCCGCTCTACGAAGCTGAGAAAGAAGGTGACGAGGTGCCGCCGGACACGGTGTTCGCCATGACGGCGGTTCAGCTGCATCGGGTGCTGCTTGCCAAGGCCAGGGCAGCCAGGAAGACCGACCCCGCCAAGGCGGAGAGGCTCTCGCGGTTGGCGGAGAGAAGGGCTAAAGATGGTAACTAATTAATTGAGCTTTTGAAGTTATATCTGTATTTTTTCTTTAGTTAGTAAAAGGTGTAAAAAAAGATAATATAATACCTGCTGAGTTACATTTAACTAATTTTGCTTATTTCTATGCATATTTTTTCGAAAGTTAGTGGTTTCCTTAGACGATATAAATTCAGAAGAATCCTATGGTCTGTATTACGAAATGATGCATAAATCTTGATCAAATCTCAAAAAAGTAGGTCTAGTTCTGACTGGTTTAATTTCAATAATTCCACCAATCACAGAAAATAATTAACTAGGATAAAATCGAGTTTGAGCGTTGTTTTTCCATACGGACTTAAATATTCTAATCCAACGCCCAAGGTTGATCTCGTGAGATTTTGCAAATTGTTTTTGTGTATTAATGAATCCGCCTCAAGGGTAAATAATTTTCTATGTTTTTCCTAGCCGACGACATCAATAAAACCGCGGAGGCGATAATTGAAATTGGCGTGTGTCAGCTAATGATGAATAACTTAAACAATGCTCAGAAGACTTTCGAGAGGGCGTTCAAGATCCACACAGCTAGTAGCAACGTGGAGGGCTTGTGCGAAACGAGAATGCACCTTGCTGCTGTCATGCAAAGGTACACATTTATACAGCAAAATATTTGTAATTTTCCAAATTTTTAACTCAAAACTTCAATACGTTTTCATTGGAAATAGCGCCAAAGCTGTTATGACGATGCGTTATGACAAAACACCTTAAAGCCTAAACATGTTTATTTTTGTATTAAAATATACCATGATGTCATTAATTACTTATTAAAGGTATACCTGTTTACGACCTCGATTAGATTAATATTCATAGTAATGCACTTTTATGTTAACGCGTGTATTAACAATGATGCGCATTTTACAGCTTCATCAATATTCATTGTTTACATTCTAGTTATAATATAATCAAATTAATTTGACTTTCTAATCAAAAGAAAAATATGTGTGAAAAAATATACGTATAAAAATACAAAATATCAGACGTCAAGACCACGTAAGACGACGTAAAGTGCACGAAATTTATTTATGAGCGGATATGAAATAGCCAAAACCAAAACTCTAAACCAATTTCTGATAAAGTTTCAAGGAAGTTTATTATTTACCTGTAACATACCTTCAGCCCAATTCCTTAGTCCGAATCCTGTGAAACCAAGGGCCAGTTTCACCAATGGTGCTCCTTGCTTGAGTAGTGATCTACGATGAACTCTCAAATAAAAATGTATGGTCTTGGAGAGATGCTTATTGAATTCAACAATCAGTCAGCAAGTCTGCTGACGAAGATGGACTACGGCAGCGTTTGGGGCCGCGCTGATGATTAACAATGCGAGATTTATAAAACCATAAGCTGTTATTCCTGAATCCTTAACCTTTGCAACTGACTATGCGAGCTCGAGCGAGACTGCTGACGGAGATGAACTATAGACGGGACTTGTATTAATTAGTTGCTCCTGCTGATAAGCCTATCACTTCATGACATCAGACTGGGTGACCACGAGATGGCGGCGCGGCTGCTGACGTTGACACTCGCTAATAGTTTATCAGCAACTTATCTGTCAGATAAAATGCAACTTTTGGATTTGCAAGTCTCGGATACAGATAATTCAAAAAGTTGAAATGGTTTATCAGCAACCTTATCTGTCAGATAAACTACAACTTGGGCTGACATGTCTCAGATGAGTAAGTGATATCAGAGCAATGCAGTCACTGGTTATCACCAACTTTATCTGTCAGATAAACAGCAACGTCGGTTTCAAATGATGTCTCAGGTTTCAAGAGATAGGTATCTGACAAAAATGAAGACACCGGTTATCAGCAACTTTTATCTGTCAGATAGCAGTATTTGTCAGGAGACTATCAGAAATGTCAGGTAATGAAACTGACCCAACTTTTGGTACTTATCTGCTAGATAAGTCCCAGATAGACTATCTGAGACTTTATCAGGAGACCTGGTCATAACGGGCTAGGCAACTACGAGATTGTGGCGCGGCTGCTGATAGAGATGGACTATGGAAGCTTCTGGAGCGTGCGCTGAAGATGTCTTATTACGAGTATATCTCTAGTTGGTCCTGATAGCTATCACTTGACATCAGGCTGGGCGAGCACGAGACGGCGGTGCAGCTGCTGCTATGGAAGCTTCTAGAGCGCGCGCTGAAGATGTCTGATATCTCTAGTAAGTCCTGATAGCCTATCACTTGACATCAGGCTGGGCGAGCACGAGACGGCGGCGCGGCTGCTGACGGAGATGGGCGCGCTGGCCATGGAGCGCGGGCTGCGGCGGCAGCTGGGCCGCGCGCTGCATCTGCTGGGCGAGCTGCATCTGCGCCGCGAGCGCCCCGAGCTCGGCACGCAGCATCTGGCCGAGGCTTTCACGCGCTCCATGGGCCTGTGTCGCCACTCCCTGATTGTTTATCAGCAACTTATCTGTCAGATAAAATGCAATCTTGGGATTGACAAATCTCGGAAATCTCGGATAGACACAGCTCTTGAAAAAGTTGAAAATAAATGGTTTATCAGGAACTTATCTGTCAGATAAACCACAGATTGGGATCACAATGTCTTGAATATACCTAATCTAATGTTTGGCAAATGAAAGCCACAAGTTATCAGCAACTTATCTGTCAGATAGCGGTGTATGTCAGAAAACTAAAGAAAATATCAAATACCTAGTATTGAAACTAGCTAAAAACTTAGATCTTATCTGTCAGATAAGTCCCTGATAGCCTATCAGAGACTTTATCTGGAGCTGGTCTTATAGACTGGGCGGTGCGGCTTCTGACGGAGATGGACTATGGAATCTTCTGGAGCGCGCGCTGAAGATGTCTGATATCTCTAGTTGGTCCTGATGGCTATCACTTGACATCAGGCTGGGCGAGCACGAGTCGGCGGCGCGGCTGCTGACGGAGATGGACTATGGAAGCTTCTGGAGCCCTCGCTGAAGATGTCTTACTCTAGTTGGTCCTGATAGCTATCACTTGACATCAGGCTGGGCGAGCACGAGACGGCGGCGCGGCTGCTGACGGATCTGGACTATGCCTCTGGGGCTGGACTAATATCCTTGTTTAAGCTATAAGCTGCTCCTGATAGCCTATCAGTTCACTCCTTGGCATCAGGCTGGGCGAGCACGAGACGGCGGCGCGGCTGCTGACGGAGATGGGCGCGCTGGCCATGGAGCGCGGGCTGCGGCGGCAGCTGGGCCGCGCGCTGCATCTGCTGGGCGAGCTGCATCTGCGCCGCGAGCGCCCCGAGCTCGGCACGCAGCATCTGGCTGAGGCTTTCACGCGCTCCATGGGCCTGTGTCGCCACTCCCTGATAGTCTCTCAGCAACTTATCTGTCAGATACAATGCGACTGCGATTTGCAAGTCTCGGATAAAGAGGTCTTGAAATGTTTTATCAGAAACTTATCTGTCAGATAAACTACAACTTTTGGGCTGACATTGTCTCGGATGTAATACTGATATTTGACAAATGAAGATACCGGTTATCAGCAACCTTATCTGTCAGATAAACGGCAACTGGTTTCAAATGTCTCAGATTTCAGAGATAGGTATCTGACAAATGAAGACACCGGTTATCAGCAACTTTTCTGTCAGATAGCGGTGTTTGTCTGAAAACTAAAGAAAATACCTATCAAATATTGAAACTAGCTGAAAACTGGAAAGTTATCTGTCAGATAAGTCCCAGATAGCCTATCAGAGACTTTATCTGGAGCTGGTCTTATAGACTGGGCGGTGCGGCTTCTGACGGAGATGGACTATGGAATCTTCTGGAGCGCGCGCTGAAAATGTCTGATATCTCTAGTTGGTCCTGATAGCCTATCACTTGACATCAGGCTGGGCGAGCACGAGACGGCGGCGCGGTTGCTGATAGAGATGGACTATGGAAGTATCTGGAGCGCTCGCTTAAATGTCTGATATCTCTAGTTGGTCCTGATAGCCTATCACTTGACATCAGGCTGGGCGAGCACGAGACGGCGGCGCGGCTGCTGATAGAGATGGACTATGGAAGCTTCTGGAGCCCTCGCTGAAGATGTCTTACTCTAGTTGGTCCTGATAGCTATCACTTGACATCAGGCTGGGCGAGCACGAGACGGCGGCGCGGCTGCTGCTATGGAAGCTTCTAGAGCGCGCGCTGAAGATGTTTGATATCTCTAGTTGGTCCTGATAGCTATCACTTGACATCAGGCTGGGCGAGCACGAGACGGCGGCGCGGCTGCTGACGGAGATGGGCGCGCTGGCCATGGAGCGCGGGCTGCGGCGGCAGCTGGGCCGCGCGCTGCATCTGCTGGGCGAGCTGCATCTGCGCCGCGAGCGCCCCGAGCTCGGCACGCAGCATCTGGCCGAGGCTTTCACTTGCTTCATGGGCCTGTGTCGCCACTCATCTCGGATAGACACAGCTCTTGAAAAAGTTGAAATGGTTTATCAGGAACTTATCTGTCAGATCAACCACAACTTGGGATCACAATGTCTTGAATATAATCTAATGTTTGGCAAATGAAAGCCACAAGTTATCAGCAACTTATCTGTCAGATAGCGGTGTATGTAAGAAAACTAAAGAAAATACCTAATTAAACTGGCCCAACTTTTGGTACTTATCTGCTAGATAAGTCCCAGATAGACTATCTGAGACTTTAGCAGGACCTGGTTATATCAGGCTGGGCGAGCACGAAACGGTGGCGCGGCTGCTGGTAGTCATAGTCATAGTCATAGTCATAAATGTTTATTGCATATAGAGATAGACTATGGAAGTTTCTGGAGCGCGCGCTGAAGATGTCTGATATCTCTAGCTGCTCTCGATAGTCTATCTCTTCTTGGCATCAGGCTGGGCGAGCACGAGACGGCGGCGCGGCTGCTGACGGAGATGGACTATGGAAGTTCCTGGAGCGCGCGCTGAAGATGTCTGATATCTCTAGTTGGTCCTGATAGCTATCACTTGACATCAGGCTGGGCGAGCACGAGACGGCGGCGCGGCTGCTGCTATGGAAGCTTCTGGAGCGCGCGCTGAAGATGTCTGATATCTCTAGTTGGTCCTGATAGCTATCACTTGACATCAGGCTGGGCGAGCACGAGACGGCGGCGCGGCTGCTGCTATGGAAGCTTCTGGAGCGCGCGCTGAAGATGTCTGATATCTCTAGTTGGTCCTGATAGCTATCACTTGACATCAGGCTGGGCGAGCACGAGACGGCGGCGCGGCTGCTGCTATGGAAGCTTCTGGAGCGCGCGCTGAAGATGTCTGATATCTCTAGTTGGTCCTGATAGCTATCACTTGACATCAGGCTGGGCGAGCACGAGACGGCGGCGCGGCTGCTGACGGAGATGGGCGCGCTGGCCATGGAGCGCGGGCTGCGGCGGCAGCTGGGCCGCGCGCTGCATCTGCTGGGCGAGCTGCATCTGCGCCGCGAGCGCCCCGAGCTCGGCACGCAGCATCTGGCCGAGGCCTTCACTTGCTCCATGGGCCTGTGTCGCCACTCGCTGATTGTTTATCAGCAACTTATCTGTCAGATAAAATGCAACCTTTGGATTTACAAATCTTGGATAGACACAGCTCTTGAAAAAGTTGAAATGGTTTATCAGGAACTTATCTGTCAGATAAACCACAACTTGGGATCACAATGTCTTGAATATAATCTAATGTTTGGCAAATGAAAGCCACAGGTTATCAACAACTTATCTGTCAGATAGCGGTGTACGTCAGAAAACTAAAGAAAATATCAAATATTGAAACTAGCTAAAAACTTAGATCTTATCTGTCAGATAAGTCCCTGATAGCCTATCAGAGACTTTATCTGGAGCTGGTCTTATAGACTGGGCGGTGCGGCTTCTGACGGAGATGGACTATGGAATCTTCTGGAGCGCGCGCTGAAAATGTCTGATATCTCTAGTTGGTCCTGATAGCCTATCACTTGACATCAGGCTGGGCGAGCACGAGACGGCGGCGCGGCTGCTGATAGAGATGGACTATGGAAGCTTCTGGAGCGCGCGCTGAAGATGTCTGATATCTCTAGTTGGTCCTGATAGCTATCACTTGACATCAGGCTGGGCGAGCACGAGACGGCGGCGCGGCTGCTGACGGAGATGGACTATGGAAGCTTCTGGAGCCCTCGCTGAAGATGTCTTACTCTAGTTGGTCCTGATAGCTATCACTTGGCATCAGGCTGGGCGAGCACGAGACGGCGGCGCGGCTGCTGACGGAGATGGGCGCGCTGGCCATGGAGCGCGGGCTGCGGCGGCAGCTGGGCCGCGCGCTGCATCTGCTGGGCGAGCTGCATCTGCGCCGCGAGCGCCCCGAGCTCGGCACGCAGCATCTGGCTGAGGCTTTCACTTGCTTCATGGGCAGCTCTTTTCAAAAGGTAAGGGGGCGAAACATTGTTCCTTATTTCTTTTTACATAAGGTAACTAATTGCGCCTGTTAAGCTCTCTAGGAGTGTGTTCACTGCCATAGTTCTTAATATCTTAAAAACTTTTAATACCTTCAATTAGCATGAAAGGGTTCTAGGAGCCTAGGCACAGACCATCGACTTTTATTGGCTGATAAGTTGGAACGGGCTGTTAACCAGTATGGACATGTATGAAAGTGCGCACATTATATCGATTTGATATCGGCCGCAATCGGCCGATTCCTAATACAAGTTAGAATTGGGCCCTACTATTGGCCAACTAAAAGTCGATCCCAGGCTATGTTTTGAGCTTGCCACCGCACCGGCACATAGGCTGAGTTGCACGACCTTATTTTAACCATAACTATAACCTTGACCGGTGATTTTTGTATGTTGTTTGACAGACTTTTGACGATTGTTAAAGTCCATCTTGCTGATGGTGCATGCCAGCCTTATTGTGTAATAAAGAACGTGTGGGAAAGAATTTGATATTTCAAGTTATAAGAAAGACGTCTTGTTCAGTTCTTGTAAAAAATTTCAGCCCAGTGTCAGTCAATTTGATATCGGCGGCGGTGAAGATGACGATGAGGGTTTCATTTACCAATCACGGAAAAGGGAAATATTCGAAGAAGAAGCGGAACAGTCGCGACTAATGATGGCGATATCTGCAGGTAAAAGTTTACATAAATTTCTAAAATATGTAAATAACATAGTTTAAGTGATAATTTGTCATCTTTTAACTATCTTGATCATCAGCTACATAATATGGTAATTTGGAAATCGTATCATTTTATATGAATATAACAATAATATAGAAATTAAAATTCATAACTTAGGTCAGGAATTGATGGCGAGTTACTTCAGCCTATTACGAGAAGCAGGTTCATGCTCTGTGGCACAGACGAAGACCATAGAGTGGAAGCTATCACACGCAGGCTGGTGGGTCAGGAAGAAGAAGCATGACTTTGTGCCTTGTCTATGCCCGAAGCATAATCGAACGCCACTGGATATTTTAAGGTATGACACAAACATTTCAAGATCTTCTATCTGTGCATTTTATATTTTATATTTGGCGTAACTTTTGTAGGAATTTCTCGCCTCCAACTTTCACGATCAGGAGAATTTGATCCCTCTGATGATGTCTTGAGTATTTTAAAAGGCATATTCGTATTCGGCCGATTCGTAGATCTATTCGTCGTGTTGGTCTCCATACACGTGGTCTACTTGTCTTTTTTAAAGAAGTGTGACCTTCTAGAGGTCACTAGCTGGTTCGCTTTGCAAAAATAGTTCCTTTGTGAACCTAATTTGTACTGGGAACTATGGTGTATAGCTATCTATAGTGCTGTTTAGCAGTCACATATATCCACTTGCGTACGTGCTTGCAAACACGTGCTCTCGACGTGACGTCTTAGTGAAGTCACGTGAAGTCGTCTTTTAATGAGTCTTTTATTAGGGTGGTTTGGTTTCGCCTGCTTACTCATAATAAATTAGGCAACATGATCCCGACAAAACAAATGACAACCACCTGTCACATAGGAGCATAGTTCAGAAGACGTTCCTACAAGTCCGACTAACGGCCGGTTCACACCATGTCCCCGTTTTACTGTTCCGTTTTATCGTGTACGTTTTTTTTTTCGTCGATGTATGTATTACTGTATACAGAATATTGTGTCATGTGTGAAGTCGCTCATACAACTACATACGCTATCGACGAAAAAAAACGTACACGATAAAACGAAACAGTAAAACGGAGACATGTGTGAACCGGCCGTATCACGTGCCTGCAGGATGATGAAAAAAATTCGTCCTTCAAGTCTTTTTCCTACTACTGCTAAAATACTACTAAAATATTCATATCAGAGATAACTAATAGACTTAACACTACAGTACACGCGCCCCTTTTTTTACACCAATACACGCGCGGCCTACTCTGGTAAGCCAATTTAAAATCACTGTAAATCAGTTTGTAAGCAATTTAGGAATAAAATTACTATGTAAATAATAAAAGTGTTTATTGTAGTTCTTTTATAATCAAAGTTTCTTTATAAAACTATTTGGGATTAAACAATATAAACGGATTTAAAATTTGTAAAATTTTTGGACCAAAATTGCACTCTGATCTCCACGTTAGCAAAAAAATTTTTTACTGAAAAAATGTGATTTGTTTTTTATCTTTCATAGTATTCAAGACTTTCTACTACCTGGTACATGGGGTGAATCCATTTTTTGCAAGTCTTCCATATTTTTTTTGTCAAGTGATTTCGGGCTTTTGAGTAGACTCGCAGTTTTGACTCCCAATTTTAGAAAAATGCGCAGACTCTAGAGACCCAAGCTTTACTGGCTTATTGACAAATTTAGTAAACGAGGCTTTCCTGGAATGCCAGCTCTCTGGCGCAAGTTTTTAAAAAGTTATAGCGTAAAATGTTACCCTGGTCTACTATAGTAAGCCACGCGTGTACTCCAGTGTTAATATTTATGTATTCATATTAAAGTTCAATGTACCTACACTAGGGCTTTTTTCCTAATAATGACACTGATCTTGTGATTTTTCACTCAACAGGATGCAACTAAATATGAAAGCGTCTTCCACACTTGTGGAAATGGATTTCTCTGAAGGGGATGCCCTGCTTGGAAGAACTGACACCGTTGAGGACATAAGGACCCTACGCAGCAGCTACTCTAGAGGTCAGCGAATGGACTCCAAAGACGAATCTGTGTGATTGGGTAGTTGATTTCAAGTCTAAGCTTAATAACAGACTTAATTTTAAATGCGATTGATATCAATAACTAAATGTAATTGAATTGATTGGCGATGTCAACGACCCAATTAGCAATGATCTTAATAAATATCTAATTTCAGTTCTTTAGAATATTTTAATGTAAAGCTTTAATTTTATAATTACGGTTATTTATGTCGTAGCGTTATAATAACGACAATCCTTTGTGGTGATTAAAAACTAAATTACCTAATAAATAAGATTTCAGCACAGAATAATGATCTTTATTGCCAACCTGTTAGTTAAATCTTCTTTATCCACTATGGTAACAGTCGTTATGTTAGTGACAACATTTTCCGCTGCTTCATTAAATTTTGAACTGTAAGTGATGGTTGTATGTGAGGTTCAAGTTCAAGGACTTTCCTAGGGAATTAGAATGACGATGTTGTCTTTTCCTCGTAAACATCACGGTCATACAAAAAACTAGACTATTTTTAAAACAAAGTCCAAAGAATAGGCATAGGTACAATTTGTAGTGTGGTGTCATAAATCTAGATTAAGTTAAGATTAAGGCATACCTACACCTTAAAGTAGGACTTTAGAATCCCTAAAGTTCTGCAACTTGTTTTCCTTTTTTACGGCAAAGGGAAAATAATAATGGTATTGAAAAAGCCGCCAATGATAAAGGAGTTTTCTTACCAAAAAAATTCTTTTGAGAATCCGTCAAAATGTCACTCTGACATTTGCGCTTACTATGAAGTGTCGTAACAGGTTTTACTATTTTTTTTACGCATTATGTGGCTATAAGCTAGGACATAAATCTTTCTACATATGGGCTACCTTTTCTTTTATTTACTATATTTGACGTTCATAAGTGCCACTCGTGGTCTAAACTGAATAAATATTTTTAATTTTGATTTTTTCAAAAAAGTATAGAACAGTAATTTAATAGAATTGAATAAATTGTTTTAACATAAACATAAATACCAATTAAAAGTCAATAGCATTAATATTGTACAGCTCGTGTAAGATTTATAACGTACTATCTAATTTGTTTTTAATAAACTTTTAAATGATTTTGTTATCTTTATGAGTTTATTCAATTTATTTCCACTTCTCAATTGGGTGCAACGCGATTGCATTCGGTTGCCCCGCGGTTCAATAACAATGGTCATTATTTGTCCATTACAACATTTACATTGTCTTTTAAATAACATTAAAATCAAATTCAAACCCTGTTTATTTACTACAGACTTCAAAAATTTATACTGACATCTACTGATAGGTGTTAATAAATGACAGCATTTAATTGGCTGCGTTTGGCGAATAATAGCATTGTTAGAATTAATTTGCTAGCAAAATGGCGAATGCCATGGCAACCGCCGAAAACTTTAGCATGTTTTCGGCTAGGACACGTTTGCTAAGCTTCAAAAGTGACGTTTTCCATACATTTTTCGACAGTGACAGCACCTACCGCTAGAAGGACGCTATTTTATTTACTAGCGCTATTTTCCGCCAAACGTTTCCATTGTCAACATCAAGCTTACAAAATCAGGAGTCTCGAGTAACACTTGACGGAGTGACCAGTACGAGATTTCAATTTAATTTTACTCCGTATATCTCTAGACAACCACGTAGATGTTGTTGTTGTTGATGATGCATTTTTTTTTTTTAATGTAAGAATTTCCCAATGCACATCACTTTAATATGTTCATGAAATTCAATTTGAATTTACTGCATGACATAATTTAATTTAATAACGTAATTAGAAAATTATGGCATGAAAGTGCAACTGGCTGAAAGGTCATTAGGTGAATAAAATTGCAAGATTTTAATTATATTTTATTTATAACCAAATTACATTATCATAAATCACAAAGACTTAAACTAGTTATTTACAATGCATCGAATAGATGAAACTGAGCAAAAATGCAATCTTTTACCAACATCACTCCCCAGAATTACTGCCACCAATATTATCGAATCTCCTATTTTGACAGTAATGTTCTATTTTAATAATTTATTTATCACAAAATATGACCACCAACAAACTGCCTTCACATTACTTAAAATACGATTTGAAGTTAATGCTGCGCAAAGATATTTTGGATTCAAATACCGTTACCAAATTAGGAACAATTAAAAACCCCACCTAATCGTTTCTTCGTTGTTATTGATATATTTTTAAAGTAGGTAATATCTAGGTATTTAGAAATATTTTTTTTACTTTCGTTGTCACATTTGGCAACATTTAGGGTGAGTTTTATACTTTGAATTATAAGCAGCGTTGAAAATGTTCACTCTATCTATAGTCTATTCATGTTTGGCCTTTATTAACCCTTTTCTTGGCATTGTGCATTTAAAGATACGTTGACCAAAACAAAAATATGGGGGAGAAACCAAAAACTATTTTTAAATGTTTTTTTAATATTACGTTAGCCCAAATACTACTGATTGTGTTACACAATATAGAATCGCTACAGGCTGCACAGATTTAACAGTAATATTCAAAATGTCAGACCGTTGACAGGCGTCTACGCACCGGCTAATATTTTTTATCATTTTCGGTGTTTTTTTTAAAGAATATTGGTGATTATATGTAGTAATATGGATAGTAAATAAAGGTTTCTTGATGATAGTGCGGTTTTTTCATCCCAAATTTTGTATCATTATTCTTGTACGACGCGGATTGTCCGAATGTATCTCTAAATGCACACTGTCAGATACGTAATAATTTACTTTCAATTTTGAATGTATCTTTAAAGACACATTGCCAGGTTCTCGTTGACTTTATTTTATAATTTTTTTCATAGATTTTATCGCATAACAAAGGGATCATGTTATTAGTTAGTAATATTTAAAGCTGTAAATTATATGCCGATGTGAGTTTTAATTCATGTAAAAAATAATGTTGTTTTTTGGACAACTTTGTGCTGCGGCAACAAAATCAGGCGTGCAAAATGCTGGTTCTGGTTCCAAAATCTGGAACCAGGTCGAAAGTCAGTGGCGGTGACACTTCAGTTGATGAATTAGAAGCCGCACTTAGCCCCCTGATTCTCTTGGGTGGTTATCTTCCTACTCCAAACAACCCAGATCACCTCCAAAAAGCGAGCAGCCTATTCAGGCTGCTGCATGCTTCTGGTTATAAAGCTAGTGATTGAAGAATTTCAGCCAGTTCGACTGCTGCATAGTTTCCCAGAGAGTTCCAGAGATCCATTTCCGCTATCTTGCGTTTCCATTGTAAGTTGGGTATCAAATTATCTTCAATCGAAGACGTGAACACAGTTCGGTACCAGTTGGCGTCAATACCCCTCGTATTTCTTTAATGGTCTTGCAGGATTCCTATGTGTCCTATCTGCATTTGCTTCTCCTGGATGGTAAGAGGGGTGCGAGGTTCAGGAGGTACTCCAACGACGCTGATGGAGTGGTTCTCATACATCCAAATGCAGCTATACTTGCAAGGCGTTACAGACTTTGAAGTGGGTTTTTTACTTTGTTTTCAGTTTTTTGTAAAATATACTTATTTTTTATTTCTCAAATAAGGTATAGCTTAAGGTTTTGTAGTAATTTTCATTTAAATAACTAATTTTTACTAAAAAATAAACCATGTTTTAATTTACTACAAAGCTGGCAATGTGCACTTAAAGATACATACTATATTTCCAAAACTACATACCTAAGATTTTTTTTCGTATTTTTTACATGATTTTTACTCGTCCTAAATCCAATATTTATAGTGTAAATCACAAATATTAACCAAAACCGTCTTTGCCAAGTATAGGGTTAAATAAGTGTAGTAACTTATAGAAATAGGGTTTTGGGAACGTAATGGTGCCTATGAAACGACCTTTGGTGCCCGTTTCCTGGGTTCTAGACGGACTTTGAAACCTTCTGCTCTCTTCAGGATGATGTCAGCTTGGAGATTGAAGTCTGACTCTTTCAGGTCGGAGTGGACTCTGAAGTTTCTTAGGATGGTGGAAAGGATGATCTTCAACTTCAACATGGCGTATTTACGACCTGTTGGCAAAAATGTCTAATTAGAAAAATATTTAAGCTTTACTACCTAATAAGGAATTTTGTAGATATGTTATGTAACTAAATTCATTGGTTGCATAAACCATAGATAATGTTTTATTACAATATCTATTTAAAAGTTCTATAAAAACATCATCAACAATAAATACCTAATATAAAGTTTCACTTTCAATTCACTCACCTACACAACTCCTGGGTCCAGCGGAGAACGGTACGAAGGCATAGTAGTGGCGATTAGCTGATTGTTCTGGCAGGAAGTTGTCTGGGTTGAACTTCGTTGGGTTGCTGTATACGTCAGGCCGGCGGTGCAGCTTGTATGTGGCGATAATCACAGTAGTTCCAGCTGGTACTTGCTTTCCACATGACGCTGTATAAAAAAGAAATCAGTCAGGAAAAGTAAATTTTATGGTTCAATTTATGCATAATAGACGATGGGTCTTTTAATGTATGTTCTATAAACTCTCTACTTACGTAGCGTGATATCCTGCTTGAGGTGACGAGCTATGATCGGCACTGGAGGGTACATCCTCAGAGTTTCCATCAAACATCTTTCCAAATATTTCATTTCTAGTGTGTCTTGGAAGGTAGCTGGACGGTCTGAGTCTCCGAAGATTTGATCGAGCTCTTCGATCACTTTGTCTTGAATGTGTTGGTGGATTCCCATCATAGATAGGAAGAAACTACTGCCAGCGGCAGTGGTGTCGTGACCCTGAATAAATTATTTTTTTATTAAGATGTTCTTGCAAAATTAATATTTATTATGCAAAAAATATTGCAAACTTTAGAATTCAATCTTACCTCAAACATAATAGTGTCGACTTGCTCCTTAATTTCTTCATCAGTAATGACGACACCGCTCTGCGAACTCTCCAACAGCAAGTCAAGGAAAGCAAGACGCTTCTTCTGTCCTACGTCGTTGTCTTCGACGTCCAAGTCATCCTTGAGACCAGCAGATTGTCCAAAGGATAGACCTTCTACAGACGTGGTCTTGGCTGTAGGAATTTCAGTGGTTGTAGGTTCAACAGTTTCTGTTAAGACTGAAGGTTTCTTTCCAGCTTGGAATTCTTCCTTCTTCCTCTTTATAACCTGAAGGAATAAAAAGTCGTTAGTTTATTTATGTTTATCAAATAAATTCCTAACCAGAGAGGAGCTTAGGTAAATAATAAAACGTTAAATATTCAAAAAAAAGTAGTGTAGCTGATAATAATAGTAATAAATCAACTACGACTAAATCGGCTATTTGATTAATATTCTATACGGGTGCAAATCTATTTGACGCAAGTAAAAATTTACATAAAGTATGGTTTAAACCTGAATGGCAAACTGATGATTCTTTAAACCCATCAAACACGTAGCTAAGGTTACTATGCCAGGATTACCTTCTTGGTCAATCCATGAATGACGTCAAGGAGTTTTGTTTGGCTTTTGGCGTACTGCGTGAAGTTGAACAAGAATTCCGGCCTCAGCCAGATCTTGGTGTGTCTCAAGTGAAGGATGTCGCACATCTTCATCACGGCCATCGCGTACTCAAACCCGCTCTGATCTTGAGTGCTCTTGCTAACGCCCATGGCAGTTTCTGTAACACATAACAAACTATTATAATCACTGGTTTCATGACTCACATTAAAAAAGAAAGAGCTATTAACCTCCATAGTATTTAAAGTGGTTGAGTAACGTGGAGCGTAACGTGACAGCACGGCGTAACATTCTGTGCCCGTTGATGGCGAATATTGGCCATTATCAATACGTGTGCCGTGGGAGGTCGCCAAACTCATTTCAATACTACGTGTCATCAACAAATGATTCAATAACTACTGTACTTCTTGTATTATGAGTTAAGCAGACCTACCACGATACGGGCCTCAACTGATCCAAAGAAACAACATAATTAGCCGTTCCATAAAGTCATAGACGTAATACTCGTAGCAATTTAGTGAACATTTCACATTACAACTAAAGTACAGAACTATCATTACTTCAATGAAGAATGTTCACTATTTTTGTTTTTTAGCTTTCTGTATTCTCTGTTAAAAATAAAAAATACACGTGAAATAATTATTTCGATACGTCAATTAGTTTCCAAGATATTGAATTTTAAAAGTGCGGGCGGCGGCCGGCCCGCCATTTTATGCGCGTGACGTCATATTTCAGTGACTGGCTCATATTTGTATGGGTGGAATCTTGCAAGCTGAATTAAGACCCACTTCCAGGCAACCGATTAAGCTGAAATTTCGCAAACACATGTGATTTGGATGACCATGCAATATTATGATGACATGGAGCTGATCTGATGATGGAGCCATAGGAACTCTATAATAAAACGACTTAAATCCATCGAGTTTGGGCTCGTTCGTTTTGTATTGATGAGTACTTTAATTCTATATAGTAATCAGGGTGTAATGATGGAGCTGGAAGGTAATTCGCAATAAAACGACACAATCGCATCAAGTTTGGGTTTGGTTCAATTTTAATTTCTGTGATGGGTCTGGGTGTTAATATGTATAATAAGTTTGTATTTACAAAAAAAATGTATTTAAGTATGTTTATATCCGTTTTCTAGTGAGCGGACACTGTGAATGTACGTCACGCGGGGTCACGTGACCGTCGGCGGGACTCGATATTTAAGCGAACTTTGAATGCCTATAAAATCATAACTACTGGGTATTTTTGAATGAAATAAAAACTAATGTATTTGTAAATGTAAAAGCCTAACTGTAACATAGGTTTCAAGTGATTTTGCATACCTAGTAAGATTCTCAATTATTTCTAACGCCATTGATGAAAATATTTGCCATCGCGCTGTTCCGCAAATGGGTTAAATGTTAAATATTAACCAATGTGGTATAATCAGCGTCAGTTTTATGTGGTTCTTCGACCAGTTTTGTAGTGATGTAAATATTGTAGTCATCGATAGCTTGATGTGGTGTATTTACGGATAGGTGTGCAATTCTCGAATCGTTTCGCAAACTTTAAATCGCACTCGCTCAAGAACGGCGAACGTCCAGTGTTCCGGCGATCGGGCTTGACCTGCGTTGTCACCTGCTCTACGACGTGACTCTACTAGGAATTGCCCATTATCCTAAATTATTTTCGCGCAGACACCTTGAGTTTTGGCCCGATTTTTAATACGCGATTTATGCTTATACGTTTTTTTGCTGACCACGCGCTTCCGTTGTGACGATCGCAGATTGCGTAATTGTTACCGATAGTTTTGTGTAATTTTCCTCATTATGTTGTCAGCAACTGTATTACTTAACTAATATGTAAATATATCAAGATCATCGTTGATAACTTCGTGTATTAATTTTGAAATAATTCAGAGCAAGTCACGTGTAATATTACTAATTTAGTAATAATTTATTTTATTCGTGTTTAATAAAATAAAAAATCTGACCAATCAGGTTAGATGTTTTTAATTAAGTCATGGTTTAGCATTTTTTTGAAATTTAAAAAAATATTTGCAAGGATGGGCTTTTGACTTGCTAAATCAGCTCAACGAGACATAGTATAATATTATCATCTTATTTTTTTTTAAATATGACCAATTCAAACTATTTAGAATTAATTGACAGAAAAACAATCACAATTTTGCTTAAATTTTCACAGTTTGTATTAACCAACTCCAGCTACCCCAATTTGTACGAGTGTATAAATCATAACATAACATATTATCCTAATGTGTGCAAATTTTATATGACCTCTTAGTGCTAGCATAACGTAAAATCCATTTCTCAGAAATACTAGAACAATGGCAAAGATTCCAGTCTGCGATATATCTCACGTTGATCTTTTAAAAAATGAGAGTCTTGAAAACAACTGAGCGATGGGCGAACTCATGGGTTTCAAGAATTGACACAGCACACACATACTTTGCCGTTTGACGGAATCGCAGTTGGTTTACTATTCCACTCGCATTCATCATGATGAGCGTCTATCGAATAACTCATTCGCGCTGGGACGATAACAACTCTATTTTTTGCTCTAGGCCATAAATCCATAGGGCTGACCTGATGATCATTCAAATTACCATTAGGTAAACGATATATTCAGTTAGTGAATTGATGTTGATTTAAACATGTCTTTATTTGGACCTCCGAACATAAACCTTTATGTCGGATTGTTTAATTATTCATTATAATTTATATACAATGTATTATATTAATCTATTAACGTTGCTTGTGCAGCAGTTATAACATCTATGTGTATTAAGTATCATAAAATAAACTTCTTGCTACCTCCCAAATCAAATCAATAAATTCATAGTTAAGGGCCGTCAACTCGAGCGTTACTTAACCTAACGAATGCAATGAAAAATTGACTTACCAAGTAGGATTTCGACTGTGCACTCGCTCATGTAGTCATGGCAGTCGAAGGCACCGCTCTCTTTCTTGAGTTTGTCGACCACAGCTCTGGAGTTGGCGTTGAACAGGTCGATGAAGCTCTTCAGGACATTCAAGTGGAAGGTTGGGGCAATCAGTTTGCGGTGAGAGCGCCATTTTTGACCTAAAAACAAACGAGCCTATGTAACCAACACTTGAAATTCTTCGGTCTACGGAACGTTGAGAGTAGTGGTAAGCACGTAAGATGCACCGTGTCCTAAAAATTCACACTGACAAAATATTTTTTGCAGATAAATTTAAATATTTCAAAACTTTTGGACAGACACAAATAAACACGTTCTCCTCTCCGAAACATTGCTAACTTCGAGGCTGTTGTGGCCGTGATCTAGAATTACGTGTAAGAATTGTTTGTGTAAGTCAGTTTCCTTATTTATCACAAAAGTTTTAGCGGAATTATGGTACATTATGGAAAATTGACAAATCAATAATAGTTATATTTACCAGTGCTGATAAGGAGTCCATTTCCAAGCCATGGCTTGAAGAATCTGTATTCGTCAGCCTTGTCAATGTAGACATGACTGCTGAGGATCAACTCCACGTCACGAGGGTCGTAAAGGAACACCAGCAGCCTGGGTCCAATCCAGATCTTCACAACACCTTCCTTGTCATAAGGAGCGCTTTTCGCCACAAGGTTCTTGAATATGTCTGTAAACAAACATTGCTCAATCAGTATTACGTCATATAGATTAAAATCCGTTGAGAAATTGCACCCATTCACTGCCTGGATGTATATCACCAGAACAACACGAGAACACGACACTCACGAGGTCAAGGTTGTTCCAGATTCAGACGAAAACAAACATTGGTTTTGTTACTCAAAGACCTTCCATATTTTTATGGGCATTGATTAACATAGTGCCCATTAACATTCAGATAATGAAAGCAAGGGATGAATTTAATTTTAGTATGTTTTCCTCGTTTACTCTAAGTATGCTATTTCTCGGAACGATGTGCAGTTTTAATGTACAGTCAACATTACATGAGACTACACATTTTTGTTGCAAAAAAGGACTTATTACAGCTAGATAAAATACTACAATATTAATCTTGATGTGCTATCCGTACCTAGTTTTTAGACTTACCAGCTGATCCCCCAGTGAACTCCAAAGCGTTGCCGATGAGTGGCAGACCTGGAGGTCCATCTAATTTGTCAGCCAGCTCGTACATGCGTCTTCTGGACATCCTCCAATAGGCGTACCATAGTACCAACGCTGGTACCAGCAACACGTAGAAGAAACTCGTCGCTGCCCAGGTGCTGGTCTGCACCACATTCTCCGCTGAGTAACTCATCTTGAAAACTACCTATTCCTGCGAACAAAAGCACAGAAATAAAAACCTGACAGTGAACATTGTGACTGCATATGACACGCTTGCAAATGCTGATTAGCATTTTAATATGAAGCAACTGCAATCCTGCTATATTTGCGAAATTTAATAGCACTGTGACCAGCTAAAATTATTTAACTACTCAACTCATGAAATTCTCGTAAACCTAATATAATATGAATACTTATTGTAACCATTAGGTACGAGTATTACAAGACTAACATAAAATGATTAAGTTATTGATTTATTTTAATGTATTCTAGACAAGGTGCTTATAAAGCTGTAATACCAGTAATTGACTTCGTTTTATTATCAACACATATTTTGTTCATCTTCTTCTTTCTACAGTAGTAATTATAAGAGCTTATAGCTAACTTAACAAAAATAAGTAAAATGCAATTTCCGAAATAACGTTGCTAAGGCTGAAGATAATATGAGTCATTATTTCTAATTCATAATATTATGTATGGCTATGTGTATGAACTCAATGATGTTTCAACATACATACTTAATATGTTTATTTTGCTGCCGAAATCAATTAATGTGATAATATGATAAAATTACCTCATGCTAATAATAACAATCAAGTAAGTTGAATTTTTGCGCCCTAATCATGAGCCTAAGGTGAAATTTCGTTTGAGATGTGAGATGCGTCTATCAGGAAATAATCCGACATTAGTTATAATCGTTTGAAGGTTTATAAACTTACTTAAGTAAAAGTAATAACTGTTATTAACTTTCTCTCTGTGGTTTTGTGAGAAAATTGTGAATTACGCCTGCACTTTTAGTTGGTCTACATTTTTCATAAATACTCTGGTGAAATATTGTGTTTTTAAATTAAAACATACTTTATGTGAAATGTAGAGTCTATCATGTGTAATATTAGTATGGATATGTTTTAATTTGTCATAATATGAAACAAATACAATCCTTTTAGTGGGGAAAGTTTAAAAACTGAGAGGATTTCTACTACTTTGCATTTTGTACGACAGATTTCGCTCGATCAAGTTTTAGAAATATGTAAATTGGGTTCATTACATAACTCCGGCTTATGAATATTAAAATTAAAGTTTGATCGTTTTTCATCACGTGTGAATATAGTATCAGACATATTTTCTACAACCCTTACGATTATAATTATTGATTTTAATTCATAAATGAAATCTATGATAAAAATATCCAAAAAAGCAGCAGTTATTTTAAAAATGTTTGATATTGAAAATACCATTAATGTTATAATAATATGTATTTTGACACACTAAAATAAACACAGCAACTATATTTATAAAATACGTTATAGAAATTTGGATAAAATATTATGCATATTAAATAAGTTTAAAAAATAAATCTTTAAATTATTGACCCAAAATTTTAAATCGTTAATTTTTTTTGTCACTTATTACTCACCACAATTTCGCGTTAAATATTATGCAAATATTAATTTAAAATTTCCTTTCAATGCACTCAAATTATTTTAATGTAATTTTGAATTAATTTACTAAGCTGAAACAACACACGTCCAAGCACTGCCCTACCTTATTGAACACGAACTTTTCGGGGCCTCACTGTGTACTTCCTTTAATCTTTTATTTCTTATCCCATAAGGAGCGGAGGCGTGCGCGATCTCGACTATTGAATAGAATCCTGCGCAAGCGACTATATACACGGAGCCTACGTCACTGCAGTTTCATACAACGTACGCGCTGAGACGACGCGGTTATTCTTGATACGAACGAGCTTGCTTTAAAGAAAAAAAAGAAAAATCTGTCGGCATTTGTTTATTTTGTGAATTTAGGTTTCTTAAAGTATTTTTAGAATAACTGTACGTTGGCATTAGTGGATTCGAGATTAGTTCTTTGATCGTTAGAGACTTAGGCACTTGTTTAATCTATACTTATAATAAATCTGTAGAGAGGTCAATTCTGTACATGAAATATATTTTCAAAATAACTATCAAGGGGTGATTAGTGATCGATACTGATGCCAAAAATGGAATTAGCGGGAAAATCCTTTTGTATGAAAAATCTAAGCCGCTTAAGTTAGACTCTTGAAACTTGGCATGCAGGTATCTTAGTAAACTTAAAGGTTAGTTAAAACAGGATATTGCAAAATTCCCACGGGAACGAGAGTTAGCGGGAAAACACATTTGTATGAAAAAATCCAAACCGCGTAAGATAAACTCTTGAAATTTGGCATGCAGGTACCTTAGTAAACTTAAAGGTTAGTTACAACAGGATATTACAAAATTCCCACAGGAACGGGAGTTAGCGGGAAAAAACATTTGTATGAAAAAATCTGAACCGCGTAAGATAGATGAAGGGGGGGTAAAACGAGATCCACGCGTACGAAGTCGCGGGCGGCCGCTAGTTAATAAATATTATATTTAATAATTATTAGAATCATATTTAAATTGCTATCTAAATATTTCCTCCAAAGAAAAATTTTTCATTTGAAAATTTTGTTCAAATCTATAAATTTATTCAATTTTTAGACGATACTAATATGCTTGTATAAATATTATTTTGTTTGCTGTTTATACCTTTATCTCGAATTCAAAACTTACGTCTTGCGTGAGTAAATCGAATATTCGCGACTGATCGCAAAATTACGCCCATTAGGGCTGCATAATTTTTACTAAAAGTAAACAACCAAGGTTCAGATGTTTTTTTCTATTTGTTAATTTACTAGCTACCATAATTATTAATTAAACCATCGTGAACAAATGTAAAATCTATTCTTATTGTAAAAAATATAATGAAACCAGCATAAGGATACGTACGGACGACGGCAGATCGAGCTCAATACTGTGAGATCTTATGTTGTTTCAATAGGTGCGATTTTGTAACAAACTTAGTGTGTAAGTATTATCACAGAATAATAATAAGTACTACGTACAGAAGATTTACTTCGCGAAGGTATTTAAAAAAATGTATGCTCAATGTCATTAACAATATGGTGTAATTTAGCTTGTCTCAAGAGTCAAGCAAGTTTGTCAGAAGTTTTGTTGACAAACGTCAGTGATCGGTACTGCGCCGAAGCTATAGGGCTGACTTCGGTAAAATGATGTGACGTGAGGTGCCAATCTGCAGAAAATGGCGGAGGAAATACATGATTTAGCATGAATTATCATGAATAATATTAACTACTTATTTACCTCTCAGTGTCTTCAGGCAACTTAAAAAAGTACATTCTGTGTTTTTATTATTATTTAGGCAGTTAAATACTGCACAGTATTTAGTACACCATTTTCTTTATTTTTTTCCATCATACACAAGAATACGCGTGCGTGAGTCAATGTTCGCTCGTATGTGAGGCCTTGTCGAATAGTACTCTTGTAGGGGGCAATCGTGCGTGTTTTGTTTTCGATGTACCTAAACTCGCGGAGATGAACAGGCCTGGTATTATACTTAATACACATTGTATAATGTATTATTTAATGAGACTTTAGTTAATTAAAATTTATAGTTGTTGCAATTCACGAAGACAAGTGAGCTTTACATGTGTGGAAAAGTTTTGATAGACAATAATTACACTATCGTTATGTGCATGTACACGTACACACGCAAGTAAAGCTCACTCACCTTCGTGAGTTGCAAGAACTACGTTTGAGAAGAGACTTTCGTCTCAAGGAAAAGGATTAAACGTATAAATGTTCTTATTTATAACCATATTAATTAAACTTCATTACTTGATTCTGATTCCATAATAACCAGACGTGTTTAATCTTGAAAATGTAATCAATATGATATGAGAAAGTAAAGGTTCAATGTTACCTGTTATGTAATTGCATTATCGCCGTACGTTTTACATAATAATCATATCAAAGTCGTGCAGAACAAAGAACTCTATGTGTGAGGGCTTAATGGGCCCTAATGTTATGTGTTTCTGGATTTAGTATTTACATAACTGAGTAATGAATACCTACTTGAGATACGGAAAAATGAAAACATAATATTTACAAATTACGACTAGTGGAAATTATGTGTGCTAACTTTGCTAAGTGATAATTTCGAGGGTGATCGAGAAGAGAAAAAAAAAGAAGATCGATAAATTTCTTCATCGGAAAATAATGTAGTTTTTGTTAGTGGCCAGCGTTGCGCGGCCAAGGAGCCGAATCACTATGGTGTTAACTACACTGTGCACTGGCAAAAAAAAGAAAAAATCTAAAATATAGGGTAACGGCACCAGTGGTCAGCCTCATAACAGCTTTTTGAAGTTTTGACAATTGCCATTTCTACAACAATCGTCGAATAAAAAAACGTACAACATGTATGGATTTATTGTTTATTGTAGTTTCGAATCAACGTTTATCAAACACAATAATTCTCTTAGTAAAATATATAATTAATTTTAAACAAAAAATGGCCCAGTGTCCCAGTGAACAGCCTCTAAAAACCAATAAACAGCCTTGTTGAACCCAGTGTTCAGCCTATAGTAAGTATAACTAATAATGAGATCAAAATAAACAATGTAATATCAAAATCAACGATATTATTCACATTTTTATAGCAACGATTTACTTAGCACAAAAAAATGTATATCGCACATTATACAAATATTATTTTAAACATACTGTTACAATCTCTTTGTCTTCTTATTTTCTAGGAACTTCTTATTACTTATCATAATAAAAACAGCAATATTTATTTTTTAAAAAATCAACGATATTAGTATATAATATGTCCTATTGATGTATCTATAATCCACAATATATACAGGGTGGAAACGTTAAGTGATCTCACTCGATTATTTCTAAACTATACAAGATATCGAAAAACTGATTACTGATTCTGAAAGTGCTTCACAAGCTCTTTCAAACGGTGTCAATAATAGGTTACAGAATAAACTAAGGAGGCTGAAAACATTACATTTTCGGATGGATCCAGTTAATTCTGTAACCTAATATTGGTACCGTTGGATAGAGCTTGTGAAGCACCTTCAGGATCAGTAACCAGTTTTTCGATATCTTGTATAGTTTAGAAATAATCGAATGAGATCACTTATCGTTTCCAACCTGTATATATAATTATAATCAACCACAATACTAAGAGGTAACTTCAAATCTCTAAAAAGAAACGAGTTTTTGCCATTCGGCACTTTTAGCTAAAAAAAAGTGAACAATAATAACTTTTGGATATGAATACACATTATACCATTATTTCAGGTAAAACTTAACTAACATGAAGTATTACTCATAGATTTACACACAAGCATTCGCATTTATACTTAAAATATTATTTCAATAACATCGTGGCTGAATACTGGATCATTGAGACCCAGTGGTCAGCCGCTTGAAAAAATATTTTGAAATGCGGCTGACCACTGGGTTTTCTAACAATTAGGAAATACTTGTCTCACTAAATATGCAAATATAAATTTAACGGTTTTAATGGCTCGTTTTGCTTTTACTGTTAAAAAAATAGAAAAACCCAGTAATCAGCCCCGGGGGCTGTCCATTGGATCTTTCATAAAAAATCAGTATCCAATGGTCAGCCCCTCAAATTTTTAAGTAAAAAAACAATATTTTTTATAAAATTTCATAAAATTAAATGCACTAAGTAATGTATAAAGTTATTATCTATAAAACACAATCACATTTCATACTAAAATATGTTATTTCTCACCTTTCAAAAGAGCACCACGTGAAACAAAAAATATGGCGGACATGACGCTTCTGCTCTTGTCGGCGGACAGCACCTGTATGAACGTGTTTACTTCTCTCCCCTGACCCCCTGCCGCTCCTATCTCGTGATGCATGAACCAATAAGGAAACAGAGCTTCTATTTAAGTGCGCGTGATTTGGTTATTTTGATTATAGCGATATTTATGGCCAATAAACAACGCAATAGGCTGATCACTGGTTCCTGGCTGACCACTGGTGCCGTTACCCTATAGCCTGACCAGGAACATAAAAACCCTGGCATAGAGGCGCGTCAATTGCATTTGATAGTGCAACACTGAGTACAGTCGTACCTGTGTTAAATTTATAGGCTAACTTTATGTATCAGGATTCAGAGCCCCGATTACGGTAACTTTTAACGTCTACAATCCAGACGCGTTTCTGATTCTGCAATACGATTGGTCAAAACAGCTGACGTACGCTGTTGAACGACCAATCGTATCGCAGAATCGAGAAGCGTGTCTGGATTGGAAACGTTAAAAGTTACCGTAATCGGGGCTCAGGATTACGGGCTAAATTTTATATTTTCATAAATTAAAATTAAAATATTATTATAGGTAACCTGGTTAAATAAATTAAATGAAACCATCAATCGAGCTAGTAGGATTTATTTTATTATTCATCAATAATCCAATTCAGAACTTGAATATTCAACTGCAATATTTGCTCATGAACGCTTCAAACTCGGTACTTCTATCCCAATTCCATTAAATTCAACACTTAGAAAGTGACAATTTTTTTTTAAATAGGTAGTTGAAACAAACCACAGCTAATTTTCATAGTGGACTGTACTATGCGATAAACATGTCAGTCAATTTGACAACCTTTGTCGGAAACATTATTCAATGAAAATATTGTCCGAACCCTTAGTATTTCTCTTCGACAAATACTTTAACACATTGTGAACCACTTTTCTTTCACGACTATAAAAAGATTTTAGCAATTTAATTCACAAAATCAATTGCGCACATTTAAAATAAAGTTTGTTTACACTTTGACAGCAATAGACTGACATGCAAGGTGACATGTCAATGAAGTTTTCAGTTACTGTTGCCATTAAAAGAAATTAGTACCATTAGTTTTCCGCAACATGGCGAGGGTTTTTATGTTCCTGGTCGGGCTATACCACTTTCAAGACGTTTACATAAAATCAAATAGAGCTAGAGCCACTAGAGCTAACGAAACAATAATAATTTAAAATAAGTACCTATTAAACCCTATTTTGTTCGCTCTTTTCATCACTCTTATGTAAGAATCATCTTCAAATTAATAGTTCGAGGCATTGTACTTATCTGTAAAGGTTATTTTTTCTTAATTTAGTTTTAATCGGGTTTTTCATCGAAGATCACACAATATGCCACGCGTGTTAATTGATTTATCTATTAACTTACGGCATGGGGCCAATATTATAGCGTCAAAATCATAACATAAAAATATATGAAAGGAGATTGTTTTGGTGTTTAAATAAACAACCTACATAATAACTAGCTGTCACAGCGAACTTCATATCGCCAATAAAAAGTTGTCCTACCTTAACTATAAAATCGCAATATTAATTTCTGAACGTATCTTATTTGACACGTAACTATTTATTTATTTTTTGCATGCAGAAAGTGATATACTACTTACGACTTACATATTTATAATTTTGTTACACACAGCCAAAATTGAAAGAACCATACTTTACCTTTTAATATTTCCTCCATTTTGCTCCAAAAAATTAGTGAGTTAGAACTTAGAAGTAGAATAGCTAATACCTACTTTAATTAGGTAAATTGACAAATAACAAGTAATTAAAGCACACATTACTTTTAGGGTACTTACCAGGACAAGTGATTTTGTGTAAATAAAGGGGTTTCCCCATTAGCGTAGAAGCTAGAACATAAATAATCTATTATCTCTCAAACAATAAGCTGACAGGACAAACTTTGCTTAAAAACTCAATGTCAAATTAAACATTGCGGTAATTTTTTTATTGTTATACAGCGTGTAAGGGACAAAAATATCAGTACGTTTTTTTATCGGAAAAGAAAATGTATTTTATATTAAAAAACGTTTTTTTACCATATTTCTACAAGGTTGAAATTTTGTGCCTACACCCTGTATAAATGTTTGTCGACAAGTAAATGCAATATATCCTTCAAGGCAATTCAGGCACAACACCTTGTAGCAGTGGTCATTTATTTAGACTTACTTAAAATATAATTTATTCACAAAAATGCACGGAAATAAAGTACCTAGTAACCTACTTTTATGTCATCGAGTAAGTACACATACACATAAATGGCGATCAATTTTAAACAAGATCTACAGAAAACAAAAATTTTCATGGTCAGTGCAAAATTCGTAAAGGTGCAGCCACAGTGGTCAAAGTCACAGTTTTATGTTGATGAAAAGTGTTTGGCACATTTTTTGCAAGTAAAAAACGATGCATGTAGTTTTTTATTCAAAATACCGGTTGGATCATTGTGGATCTAAATTCACGAATTGTAGAGCTTTTCAGAAGAATTTATTGTATGTTTACTAAATAAAAATAATGATTATGTTTTGATGGAAATTTTTAAGTTCTAATTGGCTAAAGTTCATTGACGACAAACAACTATTATAAAATCTATTTCTATTAATAACTTATTGACTTCATGTATAGGTAATGTGATTTAATTTTAGCTATTTTTAGCTTACACTGTGTGTCAATTCAGATGATTATTAGCAAACCTAAAGTAATTTCTTCATTAAACATTATCTACAGATTGGTTAATAAAAACACCTTAGTGCACCTTCGTTTATTGCCGACGTCAGAAAAAAAGAGAATATCTGCATACTACCGCTTTGTATTTTTAAATCCAAAAATAGCTCGGCCGAATCTGTATACCAGTTATGATCGGGTCAAAAGATATTATTAGCCTGTACAATTCCACAGTCTTTACGTCATTAGGGCCTTCGAAGCTTTAATTGTTTATTAATTCAGAAACAGGGCTTCAATCAGTATATTATCCTAAATTAATGAGAGTGTAATGACTCAAGTCGGATGCTTCAATAAAGTTTATTTGCAATTTAAGGATTCACAGATAATCAATTTACAGACATTACCAAAATTGTAATAGTACTTAAGAAAGTTGGAAGGAACTCTATATTCCGTTGTCTCTACGAACGTCTCACTAGGCTAGATGCTCGTATTTGTATGAATGCGTGGTTTTTTAAACCGGTTATTTTTTTTAATTCATTGCATTGATTTATCAACTCGAATGCATTGTGGAAAACTTTTTTGTGAAAACGATGAATGTGTGAAATGAAATGATGTTTATCGAATTTTTAGAATGGTGTAAAACATGATTACATATTATATTGCATATTCTGATTAAATTAATTCGTTTTCTAAGACGGGTAGCTATCCCCCGGGATTACTCAACCAACATTGATTGGTTTGAAAACCAAGCTACCGTAGACCTGCAGGAGTTGCAGTAGTAGCATAACCGAGAGTCGGGATTAGTCCTATTTGACAGCAGGCTGTATTTTTTTAAAGTCCTCTTGAATAAAAGTTACGTTACGTTTATCTACTGTAAATTAATTAAAACAACAAATAAAATAAATGATTTAACTAACGATGACAAAGTGGTAAACAAGCATTGATATTATATGTAAGTAATGATGGTGCATACTTATTGTAAAAAGGTCTGTTGCATTTCGGGTTTTATTTATATTATTTTTATAAGCCTTATGACGTTGGCCCTTCGCCGGTTTGGACTCACATTTGCTCCAGAATGTTCTTTTTTAACTGGTTACAGACGCATTGACGTCATTCGAAGGTTAGTAAACTGTGGAAACTTTTATAATATGTACTTAATTCACTTCTAGTTAAACGCATATCCAATAATTTTTTCCTTTCATTTCATGTTATTCTTCTAACTACTGATACAAAGCTTAAAATAACCTGTATTTTAAGAAAGTATTTATTTATAGAAAACAATATTAACCTACTTAAAATAGTTTATTAATGAACTTTTTTTATCCGCAACGAGGAAGCTCTTGGCCTAATTCTCTGATGGAAAGAGTGTGAATCCTCAACCACAGAGGAACTGGCTATTAACCTCCACCTGTCGGAAAGATTCATTATAATTAACTTATTTTAATAAAACTTTTCAGTAATGTAAATTTGGGAAACACATCGCTGGTTTTAAAACCACATTACTTGAGTAATGAGATTTGATTTTGAACATCACACACTGCCACGGGCTTTTGCTAGCATTTTATACAGGGTGTTGGGAAAATGGGTATATGGGCCAACACTAGCCCATGTTAACATATGCATATAAATGGTATAGTGAAGTCAGTTAATTGATATCATTTTAATGTTCATACAAAATAAAATTTATAAAATCAGATTTGTATGAAAATTAAAATAATTAAAATGATGATATCAATTTTCTGACTTCACCATACCATTTATATGCTTAAGTTAACCTGGGCTAGTGTCGGCTCATATACCCATTTACCTAACACCCTGTATAGTCTCTGTGAGGAGTACATGTTCTATCAATGTGACATTCTATTTATTCTAGAAATCTACGTCAATCTGGGCGTAAAATTAAAAATATGCAAAGGATGCTAATTCTTGCATAATTAAGAGTGGAAAAAAACGGTAGGGTCATTTAATCAACGTTGTTTATATGAGTCCGTCCGTGTCCCAAGGTCCTGCTTTATGAAAAGGCTTTAAGTTCGATGACTCTATCATTATAAGTATGCATATTACATAATTAGTTAAAAGTGTATAATAAGCAATTTCTATTTAATACGTTTTAACAAAATATGTTATGTTATGTAATTTACTCACATCACCATATTTAATTATACGAAATTGTACCTACTTGCCTGCCCTTGACCATCGCATTTTACCGCACCTCATTATTCGTGAATGAGTTTGTATTTTGCCTTAATTGTAGAGGCTAACCAGACTTCTTAAACCTTCTATGGTAATACCAGGGTAATACTACGTAGAGCGTCATTTGCGTCAGGGCACTTTGTATCGCAACATGGTTTCGGCACAAAGTATTGGCACGGCACATGATAGTAGCGAAACAATATTATGATGTAAGAGTCGGAACAAGACGATCTTGTGCCCAAAAACTAGTAGAATTATTGACATTAAATGCATTTACATTTTTATGACTTTTCATTTATTTATTTTTTATTATTTATCTTTGATTTATTATTTTATTTTGAATGTGCATGCATGTTAAATGTTTAGGTAATTAAGTATGTAATTTTGTTGAACAATGTATGTGACTTTGTGTGCAGCACCAAATATTTTATTTATTGATTTTATTTTACTTTATTCGGAAACCAAACAGTGTTAATTGACTATTATTATTAACTGTCTGATATAAAGCTTTACACCACATCTGAATTTTCGCTGACCGCCTAACCCCCCCTTAACTAGCGATTACCGGTCACTGACATTAGAATCTTTACCAATATTGCATACATTAGAGGCTCAGGTTTCAAAATTATCCACACGTGTAAAAGTAATACTATAGTAGTATACAGGGTGGAATTTTGTAATGCCACCTGGAGGAAAAGTATCTTAATACTGTAGATAGAAAATTTTATTGAAAGAAAACATTCCTTTATTTTTGAAAAGAAAGAGAACTGCATTCAAAGATTTTCGATATTTTTTTCGAAAATTCTCTACCATACCATACAATTTCCTGTACATAATCAAAATAATTTAAGATTTCATGGTTTTCCTTTCATTTGATTTATCAAGTTTGTTAGAGAGATTTCATCCTTATAAACCCTAACGATCGATGCAATAAAAATACAGGGTGTAATTTTTAACAGATTTTAGTTGGTTCGAATCCCGGGTGTGGTAAGCAATTTTTTGGAAATCTTTGAATGCAGTTTTATTTCTTTTCAAAAATAAAGGAATATTTTTCTTTCAGTAAAATTTTCTATCTACAATATTAAGAGTACTTTCCCTCCAGGTGGCATTACAAAATTCCACCCTGTATACTCTTAATCACGATAATTATTTCTCTCATCGGTCAACCAAACCTAACTAGCCTAAACCTGATAAGTAGGTAATTTTCACATCTAGGAAAATTGTGGCACACGTTTTTAGTTCGTGATAACAGACAACTTTTGCTTTGTAGACTCCGTTAGTATTGCGCTATAAACTAGGCCTTCACTGGTTTAATGGCGGTCAAGATGTTAATTCATCTACATTTTCAGCAGTGAGGACGATGTTGGAATATTCGCGTTTATTTTATAAAATTATAAATGCAAAAGTTACCCTGTCTGCTACGTTTTCATGTTTAAATCACTGAACCGATTTTGATGAATATAGAAATAGTTTGAGTTGAGTCTTGGGAAGGGACATATGTTAGATTTTATCTCTTTTTTTTGTAAAAGGGACACGAGTGACAGTTTTTCTGTAACTGAAAAAATTACACGGGCGCACGGTGGATCGAAATTGCTATAAAGTGGACATAGGGATTTTTTCCGGAAAATCGAATTTTAAAAATAGCCAGTCGATAGTCCTTTGCTCACTCATCACGACATGTCATATCACATTTTTCTCCAAACCTGATACTTTAGCTTAAAAAAAATAATTTGTGTTTTTTTTGTATGAAACGAGACATAAAGTACTAATTTTCTCCGAAGACCTGCTAGATCGTGACTTGAAACAACCTAGGTCGGTACAACTGCATTATTTACTAATATTCTAAGCTATTTCCAGCTGCTCCAAACCGCAACTTGGCCTGTTAAACGATTCCGAAAAAAAATTAAAATTGACTCTTCTTGTAATTGTATTTTAGTTCTTTTTTATAGAAAAAGCGTCGATTACGGTACTAGAAAGTGATTTTATCGTTAGGTGACATTGTTATCTATTCGCAGAATCTGTTAAACCCTTTTGTTCCTATCAGCACATGACTTTAAAACAACAATGAAGTTACAAATACCTCGTAATTAACGTGTTTTGCGAATAAGCAGATAATGGTCAGGGGTGGGGGTAAAAAACAGATAAGGATTGTTTATTTTTTTTAAATTTAGTTTGGGCTGTGTGACGTCACCAATAAAATTCAACTTTAAATGCCTTTTCAACATGTAATTACAATGTAAACTATTGTGAATAATATAGATTTGTTAGTAGTCTTAACCTTTAACTATGGACGTGAAAAAATAATCACACTCCCATGGACGTCGGGTCTCACAGACCCCTATCTAAAATTCGTCATAATTATATCTGAACCAATTTGAATTTATCAATGACTTGATACCTATATTATATCTAATAACTATTAATGAAGGATCTAGTAGTAAATGTAATAAATTTTTAATCATTATTTAATTATTTTTTGGCAAATTTAAAAACCATAGACATTTTTCAGTGTTAATTGACTTGGCATCACATATAGGCTCCTTGATTACAGTCGATTAATAATAAATCAAACTAATATTTTTTTCCTTGCTAATTAATAACCGTGTAACATAAAAACATAAACAGAATTTCTGAAAGACATAAAAATAATGAAAATTTTGACAAGGGTTAAAATTACTAAAATTATAAAAAGTGGAACACTAAAGACAAATTATCTCTACAGGCATGTGTCATATTTCTTTGAGAGCTTTTATAGGCAAAATGTACACCATTTAGAATCGGAATCTGCAGCAATGGTACCTTCTAAGACATCTAAACTCAAAAGAAGGATCGTCTACAAGTAAAAACTTACTTCTGGAATGTTACTTAGATAGTTGGGCTAATAATATAGCTGATGTAGTCAGATACTTTCTGCCATTATGTATTCTTAAACTAGAACAATTTACAACATATTATAATGTTAAAATATATAAAAAATATGGTTGACAAGTCACATCCATACTAGTATGTTTGTATGGAAATTATAGTCATCGGGTCTCGCAGACCCCGATAAAATTTTGGATGGTTATTACTCACGTAATAAGTGCCGGAAGACGCGATTTTATGCCTCTTCGGTCCAAACACAGTTAAAACTGAAGCTACTGAGATGGTCGAGAACAGCACGTGGTGGGAAGGTGTTTAAACCGAGAAATTGAAAAGGGGGGTGGGCCTCTGAGACCCGACGTCCATAGTTAAAGGTTAAGAAATACGTTTGAACCTTTGATAGACAGTGAGGAACTTTATAATCACCTTTTTCAGGAAATGGTACATTTAACAGAAGAAAACAGTGTTAAGTTAAAAAAGTTTTGCCGGAATTTTTGTACTAATCTTAATGGACGATGGACAAACTGTCATCTATCTCTTCCCAATTTTTAAAAAGAAACAGTGATTGGCTGGAACCTTCAATTAACTGGGTCTGGCAACTAGTTTTTGATGAAGACAAAATTGAGGAAAATGTTGATTCAATTACTGAACCTAGTGAAAAAACAACGTCAAATATAGATGCAATGAAAGAAAACGTGCAACCTTCTACACCACATGCTTCGACTACTTCCTTTATCCCGAGGAAACCGTTACATAAATTAACTCCGAAACAGAAGAAAAAAAAACACGTGTGGCGCGTATAAGTGAGTCTTATTGTCCTGAAAAAATAAACGCAGCTACTATACATACATTAAAAAGATCTGAGGGCCTAGTGTGAGTTTACATCAAAGGCGCTCACTAGTGAGCGCGTCAAAAAATTACATTAAATGTATGACATTGTGAGCGCGTCAGACCCAGTTAATTGGAGATTCAAGCCAATCACTGTTTCTTCTTAAAAATTGGGGGTAGAGATAGATGACAGTTTGTCCATCGTCCATTAAGATTAGTACAAAAATTCCGGCAAAACTTTTTAAACTTAACACTGTTTTCTTCTGTCAAATGTACCATTTTCTGCAAAAGGTGATTATAAAGTTCCTCACTGTCCATCAAAGGTTTTAACGTATTTCTTAAGACTACGAACAAATCTATATTATTCACAATAGCTTCGATTGTAATTACATGTTAAAAAGGCATTTAAAGTTGAATTTTATTGGTGACGTTACACAGCCCAAACTAAATTTAAAAAAAATAAACAATCCTTATCTGTTTTTTACCCCCACCCCTGACCATTATCTGCTTATTCGCAAAACACGTTAATTACGAGGTATTTGTAACTTCATTGTTGTTTTAAAGTCATGTGCTGATAGGAACAAAAGGGTTTAACAGATTCTGCGAATAGATAACAATGTCACCTAACGATAAAATCACTTTCTAGTACCGTAATCGACGCTTTTTCTATAAAAAAGAACTAAAATACAATTACAAGAAGAGTCAATTTTAATTTTTTTTCGGAATCGTTTAACAGGCCAAGTTGCGGTTTGGAGCAGCTGGAAATAGCTTAGAATATTAGTAAATAATGCAGTTGTACCGACCTAGGTTGTTTCAAGTCACGATCTAGCAGGTCTTCGGAGAAAATTAGTACTTTATGTCTCGTTTCATACAAAAAAAACACAAATTATTTTTTTTAAGCTAAAGTATCAGGTTTAGAGAAAAATGTGATATGACAAGTCGTGATGAGTGAGCAAAGGACTATCGATTGGCAATTTTTAAAATTCGATTTTCCGCAAAAAATCCCTATTTCCACTTTATAGCCATTTCGATCCACCGTGGGGCGTGGAGTTTTCAAAAGCTGGTTGTTTATTAAATTTATATTTTTTTACAAAAAAGCCTCTATTACATTTATAAGTGTATAAAGATACCACAATATTTAACTTTATCTACGTGCTGTCGTCCAAATCCGTGACGTACTTACAAGTCCTACAACAGGTAGAGCCAGTATCGATAATGTAAATGAACCACGACGTTCGGGAGAGCGACCTAAGTTCACTGTTTGCATAAAGGTGAGAAATAAAAACGTGATTTTGTAACGTTTTAAAGGACACAAGGGACAATTTATATCTCTAAATATGAAACAATTGAATATAAACAAAATCAACTTAGTAAAAAAATAAAAGCTAACTAAAAGAAGTGTCCTCAAACCAAATATATTTGTATTTGCTAGCTCATAATACTTATTGTAACAAAAATAAAATGCATACCTAATTTCAAAATTATGTTAAATAAAGGTATTTTTAGCATTTAGAGACTTAGAAAATTAAAAATGTAAATACTTTTATTTTAAATGCATATTTAGTGCATCATTGACATTGCTTATTTTAAATGACAATAACCTCTTTGTAGGTATAATCGTACCAATAAATTGTATAATTAATATTCTCTGTTATTATTATAAATTTAGATTTTGAATAAAAGTAATCAAGTTATAAATAAAACACATAATGTATTTTTTAATATAGGAGCGTTTCAGGCTGCACTAACCAAATACAATTCAAGAACGTCGTACCCAAAAAGAATTCGAAAGAATGATAAAGTTTAAGTCTTTATATTTTTTTTACCATTGTAAAGAGAATATTTAATTTTACTTATTGGGCAGCATTATTAGCATAACTCAATAGGTACCAGTTTAACATAATTTAATTTACATCGTTTAATATTTGCGTTGGTAAGCGGATTACAGTGTAATTATCATAGAATTTATACTTACGGCCATTAAGCTCTGATCATAATCATAATCATAATCATTTATTTATTGATGTACCTACACTGAAAAAATTTCTACTAGATTCGATACAAGGATTGACAATGTCCTTCGCTTTTTGTTATTGTTCTTTCTATGTAATAAATAAGGGTCATGGTCTCCATAATGCTTCTACATAATTATTATTTTAATATTTCTCCCTTCCTTTTGTAATGCAAAGTAGGATTTAGTTACTGTTGTTACAGAAATTAAAGAAGTATTAGGTTTTTGGGAAAATCGCAAGGCAATCGTTCTTTCTTTTTATTAGTTGTGGAAGCGAGTTTAAAGTTTTGTAGGAAAAATGCTCCATAAATCTGATAAGTGAAAGTTAATAGGCAGGTAGGCTTATGTTTCGACAGCAGGACGCTATTTTTCTTTTTTATCATTCCGTTTATTGTTCGCACGTGATCAACTCACGTTTTTGATCATGAGTAACTTATGCCACACTAATAAAAAAAAAATAGGGAGTTGTTATTAATTAGATGCTATAAAATTTATTACTACTACATTTGATGTCATTCCATAAACGAACAAATTCATACATAACAAAAATTTATGAGTTTTCAAACTAGTTTAACTAACTAGTTAAACCAGTTCATCGGCGAACTTAATAAGAGAGGTCTAAAAACTAGGGGTGAGAATTACTACAGTCGGCGCCAATAAAGACCCTTTTTCGACTTTGGACAGATTCTTGTAACGACAGAATCTTTTTTCAACGGATTCGTAACATGTACCATAATCAGAATCTTTTTTCAGCAGATCCGTAATTACCGTTTTTTCAGACACAAGATTTTTATTGAATATGAAATTGGACTCCTTCGTTCCGGAGGTTCTGATTTGATTCGTAGGTCCTCTATTTGTTCTGAACTGAATTTTAGCCACCTGAATATTATATTTAGAATACAATTTATTTGGAGGACACGTTAGTCGTTAAGCCGTTGACCAATTTCAGCCAATAACGCCTGTGGTGGCCTAGACTAGGGTACCTAGACAGACACTATTACGAAAACTTGGTTGTTTTTTAATTTTTAAAGTTATATTTCTATGATTTCTTCATAGAAACACTTATTCGTTAAATTGTTATGTACCTACTTACAGCAATAAATAAGAGCAGCGTGTGTAAAGCAAGCTTGTGTCTGAAAAGCGCTTTAACTACATTAAGTACTACGAGTACTCAGAACTGGAAAAAATGATCGTCATACGGATGACCTAGTAGAGTCAATAACTGCCAGATGCTGTTGGCGTCGACTTTGCAACCATCGGACCTCGTTTATTGCAGCTAATTCGCAACTTTAAAGACGTTGTGTGTGCGTCATCACTGACTGTAAACTTTTTATTGCATAATTAGTAGTCTATAACTAAGTACTATCTGGGGGCACGGCAGTGCCCCCACCAAGTCGAGCAAAAAAGCGGCACGGCCGTACCATCCTTTTCTCGAAGCAATTCAGGCCATTTTCGACTGCCTGTAACTTCGTTGTGGATAAAACTAGAAGGCTGAATTTTCATTAGCTATGCAGGCATTGTAAAGACACGGTATATTTAAAATTTCATTCAATTTGAACCAGTAGTTTAAGAATTATAACGGGTCAAAGTTACTTAATTTTGTCACTCACTGACTCACTGACTCACCGATCATCAAAACTCTAAGGCACTTCTAGCAGACCTAGAAGCTTCAAATTTGGAATATAAGTAGTGTTTGGTGTATGAATCAAGGAAAAACTAAAATATTTGGGGGCACGGTAGTGCAACCGCCAAGTCGAGTAAAATTTTTCAATTTCGGTCCAGTTTTCTAGATACATAACTGCTGTCTACAAACTACAAAAAGAAATGAGATTTGGGGGCACGGTAGTGCAACCGCCAAGTCGAGTAAAATTTTTCAATTTCGGTCCAGTTTTCTATATACATAACTGCTGTCTACAAAATACAAAAAGAAATGAGATCCCATCAAAAACAATACTTGTCAAAAAAAACCAAGTCTCGCAACTCAGTTGTTCTACGGTAAAAAGTTGTGAGATCCATGTAATACCACAGAATAATAATAAGTGTAATACCAAGTCCAGGCCAGGAAATCTTTAACGTTTTACATAAATATATTGACTTGGCCATCGCATGAAAACACGTGTAAATTAAATTATTTAGTGCGATGGCCAAGTCAATATATTTATGTAAAACGTTAAAGATTTCCTGGCCTGGACTTGGTATTACATGGATCTCACAACTTTTTACCGTAGAACAACTGAGTTGCGAGACTTGGTTTTTTTGACAAGTATTGTTTTTGATGGGATGTCAACTTTTTTCAACGAAAAAAAAGTGTGTTTCTTCTTTAGTAAAGTTTCTAGGTGCCATAGGATACTATCGGTGATACTTATAAGCTTCACTTCTTCTGCTATTGGATAACAAAGGACGAAGGTCCTTCCCTTCACAAGCAGCATCTGATAAATGCACAGTATTTGAATTTCCGCTAAAACAATATGAACTTGAACATGCCTGTGTGGATCAATTTTTGACGAGTTTCTCTTAATTTTTTTGTTGGTTCAAATAATGATTTTTCTGCGTCTATAATCTTCCTCTCGATTTCATAAGCAGATCCGACTCGAATCAATGGACATTTAATGAGTAAAGAGGTTCCAATCCTCAGCATACGGCGTTGGCGTATGTAATTATCAGCAAGTGAGATTGAAATTATAAATGCAGACTAAGTATTAATACATATACTTATACTTAGATTTTAGTCAAAAAAGTGAACCAATACTTTTATCGTGGGAAAATGAGCATAGGTATTCTTATGTATTCTGTGGTTTAATAAACAAGCGCCGAAACATCCGGTCACCACAATAATGATGATATAAGTTGTTGACCGAAGCTTAGACTCTCAAGGCACGTGGCTGGGCCGAAGGAATTAATTAAAATCAATAGAAATCGCGAATGTGAAATCTCCGCTGTGTATAAAAATATATTATTTCCTGCAGTCTCCATTGATTTTATAGACAGTATGTAACATTCTACGATTCTGTAATTTGGCTTTTCGATGGTAAATTTTAGTTTTGAACGTCAATTCCCTGGCCACCGTGTATATTACATTTCCGATTGCTGTTTAGGAAATGTGTTATTATAATTTACATCACACATTTCCGGGTGATTTAGGGAATTCTATACAATTCCTAGGAATTGTATACAATGACGGATTTCATACATTTCCTGTGGTAACACATACATAAATTTGCCTTTCAAAATTATTATAACACTTGTTTGAGGGGATATTATTTTTGGTACGACGAATCAAGTTTTCTAGACATTATGCTATTTTTGTTTTTTTTTTTTGAATATTTAGTTGTTAATTAATTGCTTATTAAAATATGTTGGGCGGTGAATATCAATTTTGTATTTTAATCAAAATCCAAGTCACTAAATAAAATTTTTTCCTGGTTCTTTCAAAGAAAATTCAAGTTATGGTTGAAACTTAATGGTTATGATTAAATAATTAGTGAGCAATAAAGGACACAAGGCTGGGTTGCACCATCTTACTTTAACTGAGACAAACGTTAAATATCTGTCAAACTCCATACAAAAAACACCGGTTAACGTCATAGTTATGGTCAAATTTGGGTGGTGCAACTCAGCCTTACTGAAAATTGCGTTTATTACGCTGGTTCAGGGAATTTGATTTGAAAGTGGACTGTATAGGTTTTTTATAATAGAAAATTGATGAAAGGTAGATCAGTCCTCGCAACACAGAGACAGGTAATCTGAGCTTCACCAACCTTAAAATCGACCCTCGCCACGGACGGAAGCCAACCTGCAGAGCACGGCGTTCTGGGCGGCGGAGCACTGCCAGAGTATGCTCGGAGCTGATGCTGATGGTGATGATGGTACGCGGAGCACGGATACACGCGAATTATAGCAAAAGACACGGTCTTTTCAGGGAGTGAACGTCACTCGTAGACTCGCTAAGCGTGCGCGACACACGGGTGTGCGCGATGAGCGTCGCCGGGCAAGTGGGACTTGCTCCGACCATTGGACGATGGTAGGAAAATAAAGTTGGCGAAGCAAATGTGAGAATACCCGCCAATATTTTTACAAGGACTGGACACTTAGATACCTAGGTATATCTACTTTTTTGTGTGCAAAGTCCATCATGATACTTATTTGTTTCTTTAGAGTGTCATACTTATCTTAACACGGCCAATGCCAGGCGTCCTAATAAATGTGAAAATTCGTGAGAATGCAATACCTATAGATATTGGATATTTGACGCAAAAACTACTGAAAGAATTTTGAGGATACTACAGTCACGGTAATAATATCATACAGTATTATAACTTCATATAAACCGACGAAACGCGAGCTTTCCTTCGAATTTCAAATCTCGGGACGCGGTCGAAATCCAAAAGTTAGGGTTAGGGGTGTCGCGAATGTGCCGAACGGACGTCGATGGCCTAGCTAGTGTTGAAAATGACTAAGGTGATTGAATTTGACTTCATTTACGGTCAAATTTGTCAAAAACAAGTTATTAACAGTCAAAAATTGTCATTTTCAGTCAGTTTGATTTGAAATAAAAATTATATTGTATTAAACCAGCTTTTGCCCACGACTTCATCCGCCTGAAATTAAAGTAACAGGTCATTAAGTACTCATTTATGATTAGTAGATTCAAAATTATTTTAGTATATTTTTTTTATTAAATCTACTAACACAAAACAACGCGCATTTTTATCCTATTCCATTCACAAAGTATTTTGTTTGTCTAAATAAAAAAAAATTACAATAAACAAAACTAGATAGAAATTCTAAGTAGACAGATGTAATTAGAATGGGTACTGTAGGTGGGCAGCCCTATCGCATGTTGTCATACCGTGACGTACCGCGGGGCTGTTGACATTTATTTCAAAAATATGGCCGAGTTGGAATACTGTATAGATAGTATTACCGTGCTACAGTATTATCTTGAGTTTATAAATTAGATATAAGATATTATTTGTGGAAATCATTGAGGGAGGACTATGATGACGGCTGAAAATGATGATGATGATTATTTATTACGATATCAAAGGCATTACATTAATACCTATTTATATTGTATGCACCCTAAGACCATAAAGTTCTGGTGAAGATCGCGGGAAGAACCTGACCGGTCGTTATGGAAATCCTTGGGGGAGACCTTTGTCCAGCAGCGAACGTCATTTGGCTGAAACGAACGAACGAAGGCCATAAAGACAGTGGCCCGCATTTTCCTACATAAAAAGTGCAGTTACTATTTTACACCTTAAAACAGAAGTAATAATTGCCCAATAGTTTATGATCGAGACATGTTTGTGTTTGTATACTAATTGAACACCTTTATATCTTATTTATATTCTCATCCACGACTCTATTATAGTGTCACAGTAACGATTTGTTAATTAATTTCCTTAAGTTTTATGTTGGTGCTATAAGTTTTAGGTCTAGTATTTCATAAATAAATAAAGTATGTTACTATAAATAGACAATATTATTCTTCTTCAATGAATGATTCTTCGATAGTGAAAAATGCTAGAAAATTGTTTTGAATGCTTACGTTTTCCGCAAGTTTTCCTTCAAGCATCGTGAACGTAACCAAATTATAGTGTTGATTAATAGTTGATCGTTTTTACGAGGTATGCAACACAACAAAGTTGTTTTTCCTAAAACTGCCTAAATAAACAAAACAAAACATAAACTAAACATAGCATACTCTTCATAAACATATAACAAACAAAAACAATACAGCTTAGAATTGACGTAGATAAAATAAAAAAGGTGAATAAAACATTAAACGTAGAGCCTTCTAAATGTTTTTGAATACATTTATTGCCATTATAATTTCGGTACCTATACAATGAACTTGTTTATTAACTGGAAAAACGAGTGGTACAAAATCACACAAATATTATACAGGCGAAAGTTTGTGAGTGTGTATGTTTGTTACTTCTTCACGTCTAAACAGCTAAAGTGATTTTAATAAAATTTGGTATGGAGATAGCTGACACCCTGGATTAACACATTAGGCTAAGTCTAGTCAATTGATATTTGCAAACTAAAACCAATGAAAACTTAGAAAAAATATCGTAAATACATTATAGTGTTCTTTATCAACAAATATGCCTGTTTTTTAAAGCTACATCAAGGTTTCCATTCTTTACCCGGCAGCCAGTGTAAGAGTGGATAAAGTTGGATTCTTGACTCTGAGGTTCTATACCCAGGTTAGATGCATTACTATATTTTTTTTGTTTTAAATGTACAATGATTATGTACAAAATCTAAGTTATCTAAGAAATTATCGGAATTTACGAGTAGCACAATTAAACTGTGAAAGTTAATAATATGCAAATTAGAGCGTTTACGCCGTTTGGCGCAAAAACAGTACTTTTTCAACTCGTTACAATCATTAACCAGTAATATTACAAATATGTTATAGGCATAAATAGTTAGGCAATTTCGTCGTCTAAATAGTTAATTGAGAAAATATTGCGATTAGTTTAGTATTTAAGAATTCTATCAAGATAAGTCCACACAGGTTTTGTAAATTTCCACTTTAGCGTCAGTTTACAAGCTGAAATTTTTATAAAAATACTGTGAAAACGATTTAACAAACATTTATATCCTATAGCATAGATCCTTGGGCAAATAGTTATCTGAGAAAATTTTTAGATTTAAGCATTTTACAATAAGAAATCACAAATTAAAAGAACGTGAAATACCCAAAAATCAACGTGATTTTTTCACCAATGTTCTTCCTTTTTTCAACACAAAAATAGCTTAATATAATAGAAGAATATCTTATCTAAAATATTTACTTTGAAATTTAAAATAATTCATTGTAATTTTTTTTCTATGAGTATTTGAAAAGTACTATAAAACGCCGCGCACAAATCGTTCAAATTCAGTCCGCCTCGAGGCGTTCCAGAGTGAGGTCACGTCGCTCGGTGCTCTGCTGACATGTGTCACGCGTACGTTGATCTTTGACAGGTAGCTGGACTTTTATAGTGTATCCGCAAAATCTTGGTGGTAGATTTTGCGATCACGTGGTAATTAAAATATTTTATTGTTATTTTTCATTACAGTCTATTTTTACAACAAATTCTATTTCAGACTTAATGAAAAATAAAATTAAGTTATTTTTAGCGATGAAACGAAAACGAATGACGAAAATTTGGAACAGAAAGTTATGAATGTATACTAATATTATAAAGAGGAATAATACTAATAATTTATTTGCCATAAATAGGTGTTTACAGAATAGTTAATAGGAATGCTCTGCCAGCAGGATCCCACCTAGTTGTAGGGGGAACATACACAACATATTACAGTCGGAAAATCTTTGCGGTAGGTACCTCGGATTGTAGTTAGTTGGACAGTGGTCATTTGACGGCCACTTGAATCGTCTCACCCCTAAGCTTTTGGCTACCGCCGGCGCACTAAGCCTAATCTCGGAGGCCCGGCTGCACTGAGTCGCTGACTATACTTTTGCGTCGCGCGTTATATGGTCCTATATGGGGCTCGAGTATGGCACAGTGCTGTGTAGTCGTGGAGCATCCTACTGTTGAAAAAAGCGCAACGCATGATATCACTGAGGCACAGGCTGAGGTAATTCGTGGATACCGCATAGTATCCGCAGTCCGTCTATTCCCGGTTGTGGACACTGACTGACTATGTCCCTACTGAGGATAAATGGGAAAAAAAATATTGTCATTAGTGGCGACGTATAACAATCCTACTAATATTATAAATGCGAAAGTTTGGATGTCTGGATGTTTGTTACTCTTTCACTCAAAAACTACTGAACGGATTTTGTTGAAACTTTACGGTATTATTGTTTATAACTCAGATTAACATATAGGCTATAATTTATGACGATATGTGACAAATAAATTTCAATAAATAAATAAGACGTGTCTCAAAAGCGCAATCTATCGTCATTGGTTAAAATCTACAGCGCTGGACAAACTACTGTTTTTGACGTTCGTAAATATTCATGCGGGGGAAGCCATGAAACGCCATCTATCAACATGATATCAAACAACAGATTTTACGAACTAAGGAGTAAAACTAGGTCCACGCGTACGAAGTCGCGGGCGGCCGCTAGTTCAACATAAAATTAATAATATTTGTATTCGTCTGGTCTTACTTGACTTTTACTTTACGCATGTCATGCACGATGACATTTGCGTCAATATTTGTGTACGTCGCCACTAGGCATAATTGGGATGTATTTTTCTAATTTGTCATAAGTTGTGAGAAAGCCTGTAGCTACAACTGGGAAAGTATGTGTCGCCACTGGTGACAATCGATATTATTTATGCCATTTATCCTCAGTGGCGACAAAGCTAGTGTCGACAACCGAGAATAGACGCCAGAATGGGAAATGTACGTGTACGTGCACCACGAGAGGTGGAAACCAAAAGGTAGATGCTTGAGGATCTAGGCCCTAGAGTGCTGAAGGGTACGCCTGGCCGTCAGACAAATTTTACGTCGCACCATAGAGGCAGTTCTGCCTGTATTAGAGGAGTGGGTGCGACGGCATGATCGCCTCACACATAGGGCGACCCAGGTTCTATCGGGCCATGGGTGCTTCGGACCATTCTTCCACCGTATAGGCCGAGAGCCTGTAGATGGTTGTCACTTAACACTGCAGTCTTGGCACGTGAGTCACCGCAGCAGACTGACACGCTCCAACAGTGCCCAGCCTAAGCGAACGAGCGGCGGTTGGAAATGACCTCTCCCTACCAATCGGGAAGAGGCGTGAGATAGATAGATAAATTGTTTTTGTTGTAACACACACTTTTTTTAATGCTTTTAACACACATATTATGTATAGTTGCTATTGAAATTCAATTCAATATCGAAATAAAGTTAGTCAAGAAACACACTAGGTGACACCACTGGTATTTTGTTACACAGATTAGTAATAATTTCAACAGTTGCAACATAACAAAAGTGACAAAACAACAGAATATAAAGATGACTAGCGTTTCAAATAGTTCCCTGCGTCAGAGTGATGTGTGCCGCAGCGATGCAAAAAGCAAAGAGCTCAGTATAAACACTACCCTCAAAAGGGCAGAACACTAATTTTCAGCTTTTACTAGAGAACGCATGAAGCGTACAGGTACGTAATGAACCCGCTTGCTTTCGGAAACAATATCTACATTAGTATAAAATATATTCTTATGAGACAAATAATCTTATGGTATAGTGTGCTTACTTTCTGTGAAAGTGTTATTTCACAGAAAGAAGCAGTGGAAAGGGGGAGCGAGAGGCCTCAGCCGACACTCCGGTTATCCGCCGCCGACACCCTGGGCGCAAGAGGACAGCTTATGGTCTCCAACTGTCCCTTCCTAACAGGCCTCGGTCGCTAGACATGGAGGTGTCTGGTGGCGGCTAAGGACGAATGCTACAGGCAACAGCCAATGGCGATGTCCCGCGTTCCCTCATATCACTCATATGGATCATGGCAGAAACAGTCAGGTTTTTAGTGGGTGTAGGGGCACCCCACCTTCTGGTAGGAAGAACCCCACATAACCCACTAGCTGCCCCCGCAGCTGGTGGGTATGAAATGTTATGCATTTTCCGGATAAAAAAAGAATAGTTAACAGGAAAACTTTGTTTTGAATAGAACCGATTTGAAAAAATCTCTCACCATTAAAATTAAATTTTTTTTCTGCTGAACATAGGCTGTATAAAATATTCTCAAAATAGTAAAAAACCTTTGATAATTTACTATTTGATAAAGAATTTACGTATTTAATTATTTATTAGGAATAATGTATACCATGATTTATAATTATGGAGTCGGTGTTGGAAGATTTGAAGAATTTATAGTTTCCTTGAGCTGTCACTTGACAGCCTGGCACACTTTTACGATGGTGGATCAAAGTATTTTGGTTTGACTATAGAGCGCGAAAACACGCACACAGTCACAATTATTTTAGTGTGAATAAAAATAGCATCGAAATTACCTAAACTTGACATGCCACGCTAGACGTAAACGCTCTTAAATATGGTTGACATTAAAATTAAGACAAAAATGTTCAATTATCAGCAAGGTAGATCGTGATTTTAATTAAATGGTATGTACACATGAGTTTTCAATGTTTCTTTTATGTAAAAGTTGTTGGAAATAAATGCATGTGCATGTGGATTGAGTGATCCTTGCTTCGGCTCTGAAAGAGAGGTTACCTAGAACTGCTAAAATCAAAACCTTCGAGTAGCTTCCGTTCGCGGTTCTGCCCATGTGGAATAACGATTTTTTTAAATTTTTCCTATATTACCTATATTTACCCGTTGTGAAAATTATTAGGATTAGAAATTCGTCGATCACCATCAATATTTTTTTGAAAACTTGTCGAATACATAGGTGCTTCGTCCTTGAATTTTGTTAGCAATAGTATATTGACTAATTAACGATTATTTGTAATTTATATAGATTATTCCTGACGGCAATCAATTGACATTCTATAAAGTTCAATGTACAGTCACGGAATGAAAAGGTTCGTCAGTTTTCAAATTGATTCCTTCAACGAATCGCGAACACATATTACCTTTTGAAACTATGTTACAGAATAATCTCGAGTTAGAGAAAATAATCTTTAACTGTTCGTCAGTAAAGTTCAAAATTATTGATCAAAGTTGTTTGACGATTTATCTTGTCAAGAAGATTATTATGATTGATAAACTAAAACCTTCTTGTTGGTTCAACCTGCCATTATTATTTCTATTAAATAAAAAAAACTATTGTCAATTGGTCAATGTCATCATTGCATTGCACTGATGGGATAGAAAAATAAACAAGCAAAACCTTCCCCCCTAGACAAAACGCACTTTTTGATCGAATCGAAAATCGAATCCGTCAAAACTCCATACAAAAAAGGGGCTTTTCGACCACTTTTCGACTGGTTTGCGATTATAATTTGCACTTTGTCTAGACCCACTTATTCGTTAGCAAACGTCATATTTATTTAAATGTTAGCAGCACTGTTTCTTGCACTGTTATGTTGGCAGGTTTGACTCTTACAGTACCTACCTAGTGCAAGCGAAAACCGACACTAAGGTGACGAACCTTTCATTCTGCGACTGTACCTCTGCTATTGGCACGTGTATTTCTATACGAATACATTTATAACGAACACTACCAGTTGCATCGCGCTTATGTATTATGACCCACATTATCTGGCTATGTGAAGAATATATTAGAAAACAGGTTATTTGAATAAAGGTACTTAAATGTCCAGATATTTTAGTCCTAAGTATCTAGCCTTGTAAATTGCGCCTATTCCTATTCAACGTAGCGTAGTCCATACTGAAGTCCATACAGAGTAAAATAAATTGTGACATTTGAAGAGAGTGTGAAAAGAGACGGTTAATTATTATTTAGCTTACTACTTATAAACATGCTAGATAGCAAAAATTGCAAAAAATTAACAGGTTTGCCAGGAAGTGGGGTTGTTTATTTTATAGAGCAGCAAATTTCTGATGATAAGTATGCTATTTAATGGTCTCATAGCTGAGGTTAATGCCATCATTAGCAACGTCACTAAAATCTGCTGGGTAATTTGTTTTAAGGTTAACAAGTCTACGTAGGTACCTAGAAATAAGTACATATTAAGGAAAAAAACGTATATTGCGATGAACCCATCTCAACTAAGTCTAAAATACTAAGAATTACTTTAATTGAGTCTCTACAAACAAGAGTTAAAACTCACTTAGTCTTAATGCCTTAATAAATTAACTGTTACAAAGTGTCTAGAGACAATTTAGATAAATTCTAAATTGTGTAAATATCAAGAACTCCAAGACAGTGCTAAAAACCTAAGCACATTTATTTGAGGAGCTAGGATCTAGGTAAGGCAACCTTTTTCATTCATTGTTTCAGATCAGCTGTAAAAACAAACTAATGTCATTAGTGTCAGAAACAAAATTAAAGGTGTAATTTATTATTCAGGAGCAAAATATGTATCAAAAGCAAAAAGGAGTAAAACCCACATCACCACCATACAAGAAAGGGCGACCGATTCCGGGGCCAGTGAATTATATGCCCCAGATAGAGAAATCCAACGCAAGTTTAGAATCACAGCCGATCAAGGAAGAAACAAAAGCGGAGTTAGCTGAAGAGAGTCAGGAGCAATACGAAAGCAATGAAGCCTTCAAATCTGAGGTCGAGCGTTTCATTGAAATTTCAAAATATTTTTCGAGCCCTCTTCGAAAAACGGCGTCATACATATGCGAGAATAGGCTCATTTCATATCCGAATCCGTATAGAATCGAATACAAGCGTGGTGGCGTTACGACACAGCATATAAAGTTTTGCAACTTGACGCTAGAGCCGGTGTACATCAAGCTTTACAAACTGATACCGGATTTGGAACAGCTCAAGTACATAAACTTGTCTTTGTCGAGGTGCAAGAGGGTGCCGCCAGGTCTCTCCTTCAACTTGGGATTCGTTTACGACGATGTCAATGAGAAACCGTCGTGTAATGCGAAGATGATATTTGTGGCTTCCCGTAAAACGACGACGCCATGCTACCAGATATGCGAGATAGAGTTACAGATCGACGCTCAAAAGATTAGATTGGTTACTGTTTGATGAACAAAATTTGAACCTTGTATGCCGTGTTGTGAAACAAATATATTATTTTGTCTTCGTAAATCAATCGTCGTTTTGTTTACTGATTTATAACATTATCACTGATTATGTTAAATAATAATAACTAGCATATGCTAGTTAGTTATGCCAGGCGGAATAAAGGTCACAATAAAACCTTACAAGTAGGAGAAAGAACTCTCCCTATACCAACATCAAAACTGATGAGAATAACTGCAACAACCAAACGGTGATAAAATAATTACCTACTTATTTTTTTTATAAATAAGGGGGTAACTTACGATGCTTTTTATAAGGTTTTCAAAGCCCTCAGAACTGAAATGTAGGCATCCGTAAAGTAAGTAAAGTGCCTTCTTACTTCAACAGAATAAGATTTTATAACGGATGGATGTACCATGAAAAAGGTCTTACTTTGTTAAATAATAACTTTATAATTGTTAAGTTCACCGTTTAATCGAGATAACTACAATACCAATTCAAAAAATGTATTAAAAAAAAAGATAACAGGGACTCGCTGCCTGTTTTTGATCGTGTTAATGAGGTTAATTACTATCCGTCTGCATCTGAATACTGACCTCTTATTACTTATACGTGTTAAGTAGCAAAATAATACATAAGCAACATTATAACTACGTAAATATACTGCAAGGAAAACCGGTAAGTGCACGCGTCGGAACATTTCAATGCAATATTCAATATAGTTCTGGAAAATTACGCATAATGATGATTAGCAAGTAATGTACTTTACATGCTTGTTATCGTTATACTGATACAATGATACGTTATTTATTAATATAAGGCTACATAACAATTTTATTGATCCTTGTATAAAAAATGTTTGATCAATCCGAAAACAAATGAAAATGTAGAGCTTTAAGAAGGCAGATTTTGGTTTAGGACAAGTAAGTAGTTATTTATTTATGAGTTTAGTGTAAATTTTTTTATGAAAATCTATGCTATTTTATACATTGCAAAAATCATTCCCTGAATAGGTAAGTTTAAAGTACAAAAACTTATTAGAGTTACTGCCTTTGCAAAAACTAAGTACCTACTTCAGCAAAATTGGAAAAACTGCAGTTATTACAGGCTATAGGACTATAGGGAATGTAAAGAATCTCATATTAAAGTCTTTACATTGTTATTGTAATAAATATTTCCTCCACGCAGTCGGAAAATTAAAATTTCTGTTACCACTGGCGCACTCTGTGATAGTTTTCTTGAACTTAGTTGTCTGCCAACCACACGCTAACTCTCGTGGTTGTGCTGTTGCGTGGAATTAACTGGTGAAACATAAAAACGATTTAGTTGCTGCGGAAGGGTAGAGATGGCGCTTTTTACAATATTCAAATGAAAATTTAATTAAGGTTGTATGAAAAGTTTTCCACTGGCTGTCGTAATTTTAAAAAATATTTTTGTAATATGAGTTATGGTCAGTTAATAAACCAGGACACAATATTAATATTATTATACGATATACCAAACAGGCAAAATACAAAAGAAAATAATTAGAAAATTATAATACTGTGTACCTAGTAATGTGAAATCCATTATTTTCTATAGAGTTATTATCTGAATGCGTCTAGCAGCATAGTTAATCCAAAAAACCCTACTGGAATCAAACCTCAGATCCCTTACCACGATAGAGTTGCCACCGAGCCGTGCCAATAGAGTTGGAAAGGTGCGTTCAACTTCGACCTATTTATTATTATTATCAATATTACAAAATCAAATTAAATGTTACTAGTTATCTCTGATAAACCAGTCCTACAACCACTCTATAAATTATAGACTTGACAAGTAACAGTATTTGTAGGAAAACATCATAATATTTACGAGTAAAGTTGCATTTTGCAAATTATTTTAGACTACATCCAGCCTGTTGCTTCACGTCGTGTTTAAGAAAAACAATTATGAATTTTGATTAAACTTTTTATTGCACCAAAGCTCAGTCTTTACGAATACCATTTTCAATACCAGCAGTAAATCAGTTCATTTATCTACTAAAAAACAAACAACAACAACTTATGAACTATAGGTGTATAATGACAGTCATCACAAATATTATGGATTTAGATCACAAATATCACTTACAAAACAATTGATTTTAAAACGACTTTCGAAATATTCAAAACTGAAGTTTGAGCCAGTTTGTAGCCTCATTATGTCTACTTGTATCGTTATGTTAATGAAATGAGGTTTAAAAAGACTTACTTAAGTCCAAAACGTAACAGGGTTATTAGCGAAGTGTTGTTGTTGTGACGTTGCAGAGATAGCATAGCTCAAAAAACCCAAACAGCTCACTGGGTAAAGTGTTTATGGTATTATGCTGCTTTGTTAAAGCAACGAGCTCTACCATGATTTTCTTAGCTTTTCCCACAATCAACATAATTAAAAGACGAGTGCAATATTTTATTAAACTTATTATAACCTTTAATTGTGAATGCTCATAATTTTTGTAGAGTTGACTAAAAAGTAATTGAATTTAGAAAACTTGTGCTTTGGAACTTTTGGTAAATGGCATCAAATGCACAATTTTTTGTTCGTAGGAAATGCAACTGACACGGTGTAGTAATTTAGAACAATGTTTAGACATAAACCTTTCCCACTGATAAGTCTTTTTCTCGTACTCGATTTCACAATTTTAATGAAAATGAAAAATCTTTATGTAGTTAAGACCAATATTTGGCACTTATAAACTGTCTGTCTTACCCGTCCTGTGGACTCCGGCGCCTCGCCGTCAGGACTTGAGATCCCGTTACCCCCAAGTAGGCCACGCGACTCAATGCCATTGCCGTGAAAGAATTATGTGGACATTTTGCAGATCTAATCTTGAGGAGCACCGAGTGTTAAGACAATCAGGGGTTTTCCGTATTGCGGTGGGCGGTGGTGGCTCATGAATATGCAATCAGTTACGATGTATTAAATCAATTGGATTCATGGGGCCAATTAGAAGTTACTGGTATAAACATCTACAAAAACTTGTTGAAACAGCGCAAGGAATTTTTAATGATTTTTAAATACATTCTCATTTGAGTGTATATAGAGCAAGATTTGGTTTTCTTTTTTACCATACACATAATTAAATTTTAACTATAACGAATAATATCTCAGATTTAGTATTTCTCTGTTTGGCCAATAAACTACTGAAGTCATATCAGATGATTACGCAATTAAAATTTTTTGTACAAGTATTTAGCATCGTTATTAAATCCTAGCAAATTATGCAATACTGACCAGTGACCACTAACAATAGTACAATGTTTAAAAAAAACTCTATTTTGAGTCCATGATGTAATGATTAGTTTCATATCTAATAAGTTGCTCATCGTGCTTTTTTCCAACAAGTTTTTCGACCGTGTCGAGTTCGACATGCGTTCCGGGATTTTCGGCGGTTACGGTTTCTGATTCTCGGAACCTAACCCTTTGCTGGTTGAGTCAGGTTAAGTAAGACGTCCTTGAGGATAACCAAACAATATTAACCGTTGATTGAAATAGGTGTTTAAACTCGGTATGCCAGGATGTTTAAACTCGGTGGTACTTATGGGCTTAGAGGCTTAGAGAATATTTCAGGATTGCTTCAGGAAAACTTTAAGGGATATGCAAAGACTTCAGAAGTCTTTGGGTATTCCTGTTAAATTCTAAAACTATTCGGGAAGTTAGTTTAATTTCATTAGATAAAGCATAATAGAATCCCCACATCAATAAATACAGAGAATGTTGAATTCAGTACAAGTTTTACCTGTACCTATAATCCAATGGCAAGCTAAGCTAATTCTGTTAAGAAAATTATAAATAGTGTAAAACATTTATCTACACCTGAAATAAAAAAAAACCCATGAAACTTTTTACTGACGAAAAATGCTACTAATAATCTCTGTATTTTTCCTTGTGTCTAGAACATTCTCACAGTTTTCATTGAGGTGCACTTCTATGAGATTGAGTTAGGTCCCAACGACTCATTGACAATGACGCAACTCAACAATGGGTACAGTTATAATAATGGTTGGTGCGTTGTGTGTCAATGGTAATGATATTAACCTTACGCTTACTTGGAGCACTTCCTATTGAACTTTAGTGAGATTTGCGGGTGGCCTTAATAGATAATAACTCCTTTATTGTAGTCATTGTTTTGTTTTAGGATCATAGATAAATAATTTGAATTGGTGGGTATACAGATGATAGCATATCGAGCTAAATATTGGCATCTTATGTGTCTGTATTAAAAACGATTCTGCAACAAAAAATTAAATTCTGACGTGCTATTTGATTGTACAAGAACAAGCACACTGTATCGATAAAAGATGCAAGTCATCCATCGAAAAACCTTATATCTATTGAATTCGATTAGTCTGTAAAGAAAACCCACTAACATCTAAAAAAAAGTGAACATCGACATGTTTTTGTTTTTTAATGATTCCAATTAACTGCTGCCATTTAATTTACCGCTCATGTAATTAACTGTTTTCTTTGTTTTTATTGGGTAAGGTTGCGATGTCCTTGAGCATAGTGTACCGTTACAATCACACACATGTTGCGTATTATTTGTGCGTCACTTCGCCATACCACAGAATAAGTAATAGTACAGGTACAGAAGGATTACTCCGCAAGACGATTTAAATAAATGCGAGTCTTGCTACGACGCGATACAGTGGAATTCAGCTCGCACAGCACTACGTACCTACAATTTTATTCACCTACAAGTTTTGTCTCTTTCTATCGCGTGCCTCTGAACTTTTCTTACGCTGTTAGGGTTGCTGTCTAGTGAAAAAATATTAAACTACTTATTTGTAATGAGGTACGTATGTAGGTAAGTATGCATTCATTATGGAAAACCTTGGGAGAGGCCTTTGTCCAGCAGTGACGCAGAGGTTAGGTTCCTATACTATCCTAGTAATTATTGATTACCCACTTGGCCAACATACCTTTCAGCATCTTTGGGAAGCGAAAAAAAAGATGAATCCGGTAGATTACTTTTCGAATTTAAACACCCGAACGCCGCACAATATTTCTTTCTCTTTATGTCCATTTTTAAATACTACTTCGATCATAGAATTATAATCATACTACAACGCACGCCAGCGTCCTGACGAGCGCGCGCGTGACACTCGACTGATATAATACCCGCCGGCGGGGCGCTTCGCTGTAGGTAATTATTTATCGGATGTACCGCGCGGAGTGAGCCAGGCCTGGCCATACATAGCCTTGAGATCGGAATGAGTTGAGGCTACGGAAACAATGATTCAAACAAGAAAATGGGTTTTGAGAGTACAGCTGACGGCAAATCTGAAATGTGCAGTCATGCTGTATTATGGGTAATGTATTGGCGAATCGTATTTACTTTACATTATGGAACCATTATAGGATTTGAAATTGTAATTTTACTGATAAGACCCACAATTCAAAAAGTAGGTAAATTCAAATTGAACGCCATTATGTGTAAGTATTAAATTACTTGGTGGAATCCTTATTTTATTTAAATATACATAAACAAACATAACGCGCGTCTTACTCTAACATTTTGCTCCCGGCAGAATTGGATTCTGCAACCATATCTAGCAAAAACATAACCCTCCTTCTGGCGCAGTCGGGTAAAAACAAACCACCCGGCCAGACGGCCGCCTGGTTCCATTTTCTTAATTGTTACTTTTAACTGTAACTTAAACGTATTTTGTCTGCCATTGGGGCAGAAAAGTTCCGATCCGACCAAACTTTTATCCGAGAATAACTCCTGGTATAACTGGCACATTGACAGTTTCAGTATGGGAAATATGTCAAAACTGACGATTTATTCTGAGATTAATATTTACTCTTGTTTGGTCGAATCCGCCCTAAGTAGAAGACGCAGTTACTTATAGACAGGCAGACGTCCCACACGATTGACCGATGATCTGATAAAAGTAGTGGGAAGCGCCTGGATGCAGTCAGTAGAAATCCTTGGGGAAGATCTTTGTCCAACAGTGGGCGTCTTCGATTGAAAAATACCTTTTTTCATAAAGTAATTGCAGTAACTGTTTGCGTTGTATACAGCAGCAAAAATCGTTATCTACCATGGAGTTTCATGGCCTAGTAGACTACGGATGTGACTAATGCTACCATTGACATAAAATGTTCATGCGACTGATAATGGCAATGATATTAAGCGGGAAAATTGAAAACGGCTGAGCACCAACAATAGAGGCGCGATGATAACATATTTATTTAGATCGCCTTCCTGTCTCTGAATGGTTATTGTAAAATTTTCAATGAAAGTGGTACAGCCGCCTATGCATATAAATAACACCTATTACAAAGTGCATAAGATAATATTTGGCATATTATCTTATGCACACTGTGGCCAGTGTTTATCTTGATTTATTGCCGTCTGTTATTCTCACTGTAGAGGCATGACTTTTTGTACAGAGCTCTGAGTTTGCAGATGCAAATGGCATTGATGACTTGTGAAATCACCAAATAGTTAAGTATGTATTTATTTATTTAAACTTTTGCACAAAAGAAGAGTACCTACAGTGGCGGACTTAATACCGAGTGGCATTCTCTACCAGTCAACCACGGGTCAGGCAGAGAAGCTAAGTAATAGAATATCACTGAAATGAAGATCACTGATCAGGAGTATTTTTCGGGCTTCGAAACAAGGTTCGAAACAAACCGCATTTCTTTGGAATGCGAGAACAACCCCGTTTAGCAAAAATTACCTGTAAATGAGTCGTCAGTGACATGAGTCATGCTAACGCCGCGCTTGTTTCCTGCGCTGCGCGGGCGTCGGAGCTGGCCCATCATGATGCCACAATGGTCCCGCTTAACGGGAGCTTTCCATCTCGCCGTGGACGCCGTAACGGGATCGCTCCCTCCGATTTCAGTTTCATAGGCTTTCGATTTCGAGTGTTGTGTCGCCCGACCTCCACCTTGCGTCACCTCGCTGTAATCGGGTTTTAGAAAATGAAATTCAGCACGGTCGTGCGCATCTTTATATGGACACACTATGATTTGATTGCCGTCTGTGGACGCACTTACTGGTACGACGCCGATTGCACCACCCTCTCTCTCTCAATTGCTTCTCTTATTATTAAGACCTATGGTGTTCCAATACAGTGCAAAGACCTCTCCATTTCTCTTCCGCACACAGATAGCATAATTTATGCTTAATTTAGGTCTCTGGATAATTTAAAACGATTTTCGTAAAACATTGACCTCGTAGACACCGGATGAATGTCGTCAATAGTTTCAATTATTTATGACCAGAATGCGTTTGTCCAAAGATTGGCAGTAGAAACATATTTTAATGAAAGGAATTTGAAAATCAAATAAGATGATCTCTTGCTTTAATTGACAGTTTTTTATTCCGATGTTTGTAGAAAAAACAACTTAAATAATGCATTCCCAAATGCCAAAAGCCATTTCCTTTCATTAATACACATAATGTTGTTGTGTCTTGAATAAGACAAATAATTTTAAATGGGAATTAAGACATTCAAGAGCACGCTTTACCGTTAAAAACCTTTGAGGGAGTAGTAGGCCTACTTAAAGTGCGTATAAAATATTTCTTGAGAACAGAATTCTATTAGTAAAGTAAAACATTATTTTGCAAAATTATATGGATTCAAAAATAAAAGAAAATAATTACCAACTACTAACATACAGTATGAGGAAATGAAAAATTAAGTAATTAATAAAAACTACATAAATAACTTCACCATTTCGATAATAAGGGTTGAAAACCGGAAGTATGTTCAAGCAAGTTCATTGCCTTCATTCAATAGAAATGTCTGTGAATGTTGAGCATCCTATTTGTTTTAATTCTGCACCTCATTCATTTAGTCTGTAAAGAGGCTGACAATAGTGACTGAATTTCTTGCGCTGCTTCTTCTCAGCACTGGCCCATTTATTTTAAGCAGTGGTAGGGTTAATACTGGGACGTATAAAAGTGCTTTTTAAAAGCCTACCTGCAAATAAATGAGTTTTTTGAGTTCTTTTTTATCACTCTTTCAGCTTTCCAGCTAGTCTACCTAGCTGACTGACGATCTGGTGAAGGTCGCAAGAAGTACCGGGATGTGGACCGGTCGATGTGGGAAGGCTTTTGTCCAGCAGCGGACGTCAGTTGGCTGAAACGAACGACCTTTTTCAGCTTTCTGTACGCCTATAGATTTGTGGTTGTCATCCTACTAATATTATAAATGCGAAAGTTTGGATTTCTGGAAGTTTGTTACTCTTTTACGCAAAAACAACTAAACGGATTTTGATGAAACTTTACAATATTATTTTTTATAACCCATCTGTGACAATTTAAATTTCACGCGGGTGAAGCCGCGGGCAAAAGCTAGTGTAAAATAAATCTCTGCCGATTTGTAAACATGTCTCACAGCAGCATACATAATAATGTCCTTCATTACGTATGTACTTACAATGTTGCCTTTTCAGCTTATGAAAGAAAGGTGTAAATAAGTCCTTTCCATTTTTTAAGTTCCCAATATGGAACGTTGCCTACCTACATAAATCTAAAAGATAATTTATTGCTTAAAGTAAAAGAGTATAAAAAGTAGTATATTTTGATAAATTGTTAAAACTTCCTTTTTGTACACTTGGGTCTCTGAGCCATCGAAGTAAGTAACAACATACTTAGTTACGTACTTAATATGTATGTTGATATATCCTAAAAATATAATTATAAGGTATTCCATTCTGTGGTATTGCTGACTAAACTGCACAACATTTTTGTATTAAGTATTATAGACTCATCTTAGCTAGCAGAAAAGTTCTTGCGGCGACCACGGGCTGGAAGACGTAGCGTGAGCAGGCCTCCTACTAGGTGGACCGACGATCTGGTAAGGGTCGCGGGAAGAGCCTGGATGCGGGCAGCGCAGGACCAAGACCATGCATTGTGGAAAACTTTGGAGGAGGCCTTTGTCCAACAGTGGATGTCATTTGGCTGAAACGAACGAACGAATCAACGAACGATGTTAGTAGAAGGTAGTGCTTTTTTTTAATATTATTAGTAATTTTCTGATTAATTCAAGAGTTTTTATGATTGAGCTTTTTTTTTATGTGCAAAGAAATTACTGAGACGTGAAAAGCTAGTTGCTATAAAAAAATACAGTCCACGATAATATTAGAAAATGATGAAATTAATAAGAAAACGCTAACAACATTTTCAATTTGCTTAACTCACATTTAGACACTTTCTTTATTTGCTCAATAAATTGAGCAGAACAAACTTAAAAGTTTATATTTAAATCTGAAAATGTGACCAGGAATTGAATTCACTATTCATATCATAATAATAAAGTAATTTCCTTCATTATTATAATCTCTACTGCATTCGAAATTGCATGCCAAATAAACCATAATAACGCGCACAATATGAAATAATAACTCAATTATGAAGTTTCCCTACAAAAAGCTTGTAGCGACATACCTCTTTAAAGTTTTTACATCATCAGCGCTTGCGCCGCAGCCTGCGCCATTTTCCGAACGCATGCGAAAATATTCCGGGAGTGAGGGAGAGAGCGCGCGCCGTAGTCGGAGTGCGAGCGGGACGGACGACTCTACGTTGTTGCGGTAGAGGTCAGGGAACCACAAGTGGGTCGGCTCCATCCTTCCACAAGAGTAGGCCCCAGTTGAGTGACCTTGGTACTCTAGAAGACTCGATCCAAGGCGTGCAAATAGTTACAAGGCGTTTTACTATTTACATACTCTCGGCTAATGTTTTTGTGACTTTCGATACCTTTGCTACACTACTATAGGTTTCGTAGCGAATTATGCCAAATTATCATGAAAATGTTTACTTAAAATAAAATATAAATCTTTTATTTTCTTTTTTTGTGTGTGGCAATCGAGGCTAATTCTTAAACCGATCGTTTGTGAAGATAGATGACGTTCGATTTTTGTTTTAGGTCAAGTCTGGGCGTTAAGCGACTCCAGCGCAGCGCGGTGGTTGAACTTGGGCACGAAACACGGTTTTCGAATATGGAACGCAGTTTGGATTTCTTTTGAAGGCAACAAATGATATGCGCAAATGTTGACATGTCTGCGTCATTTAGGAGGACAGTCATGACTAGAAAAAAGTTATAGGTACAATAACCTGTTATGAGATGTAGTATTATTAATGTATCAATTTATGTGTACTAATTGAGGAAACTTGTTTTGATCTAGGAGTAGACATGAAGTCTATTTCGTTAAAAAATTGTTATGAATTCCTTAAGATATTTTATTTAGATTTTTGACAGTAGAATACGAGTAGATGGATATTAATCATACTAATTATTCTTGAATACTTAGGTAGGTACAGTCTCCATGATGACATTAAACTTATTTAATGGCTGAACAACACTGATGTAGTAGTAAGATTAAACCGAATTAGAAAGTCCGAAATTCAAAATTACCATGAACCATTTTAAGGTCAAAACATTCCAGTGAACTCGAGTTCATGAAACAATGATCCGTGGGCATACTAAGTAGGTAATTGATGCGAATTATATTTTATCTGTCCGTTTGAAATTTTGTCTAGAATTATTTTAATGATGTGTTAAAAAATGGAAACTTGAGTCTTGTTTTGAATTTAATGCATGAACTTCACTATTTGATTTGACCACAATCCGGTGTTAGCCAAATCTAGATACGGATAGCAATTAACGGCATGTCGAGCATATTTTACAAAAATAAGACAGTGCCTACATACTGGGAAAGCAATAGTTTGTTGATAAAATTCAGTTGCACCATAGCAACATAAGATGCCAACGCCACCGTACTTAGCTAGACGTGCTGTCGCGTCGTCTGTACATACTAAGCTGCCTACTTCCAAATAAAACGTACTGTCCTATTATAAATTACTGCTTCATATTTAGACGTACAACGAGGCATGCCCCAGCATACGAGTTGCAATACTTCCCAATGCGTCTCTATTAACGATCACCAAATTCAAGTCTTGCCTGAATGACGCAACCGCCAAAATGGTCAGCGGTCATTTCACTTTGGCCAACTTACGCTATGGACTATCACTTATCCCTTTCTACTCACTCCGAAGTAATATGAAAGAAAGAAACGCCACGACACCGATACTTTCTTCCGATACATCATGCCCCAAGCCTTCCATGGGCCCCTCGAAACCAGAATGAATCTGACTGCTTTTTGAAGAATGTTATGCCGAACTTGTAATATGCAATTAAGAGGTTTGCTTTGTTAATCGAGGCCTATATTTTTTAGTATGGATGTTGAAGATTCATCTTTCCTGTGCTTATTCAAGCATACAAGCAGTTTTTTTTAAATTAGTAAGTAGGTAATTTAAAAGATTGTAGTTGTAGGCTGTTGACGAAAGATTCTTTAACAGAGCAATACCTATATCAATTTGATACAGTTAAGGTTTTAAGATTCTGCATTTTATGACTGTATTGTTTTGTTATCTCATTTGTAAATAAAAGGACTGCCCTTGTTATGACGTCACGATTTATGACCGCTATATTCACAGGCCTGAATACGTATGCTAAAATAGACCTTTCCTCTTTCTTCGAAACCTTTACGGTTTTACTTTCAATAATACACAAAGACACAATTGAGTAAACGGAATGCATTACATTTGTGCATTTGTGACAATACAGTTAGAACAATAATTTATATTGCCCTTAGAAATAGAAAGTAGAGTTAGAGCAAAAGATTCTTGTGTTTTTTTTTGTTTTCATCCTTTTATTATGACAATAAAGTGAAACCAAAAGGCCTTCTGTTTAACAAATACAATTATATGCAGCGAAAAGGTTTTGTCATGGTATTTTGGTGGTAGAGACAATAATAATAAAAGTACCTAACACGAATTCCTGGTTTTTTGTTTGCTCAAAATGTGTAAGAAATTACTTATATTTTTATTTATTTATTTGATAGTTCACAGTAAGTATTTACTTATTGGATAAAGTTAATTCAAATTATTTCACGCTCCTTGATTTCTTAATTATGTAACCAACATTTTTGGAAAAGTCAACTGGTTCCTTCGAACCATGAATGTAAAATAAGAAAAGTAACGGTCCTCAGCCTACGCTTTATTAGCAAATCAACAGATTTGTATAATTAATGCAACTTACGTCCTGTTCAGAGAAAGAATTTCAATTCGGAGGTAATATCATCAAAATTCTTTACATTTTTTGTATTAAACCTAGTTTTTCCTGAAAGCTTCATTGAAAATTAAGGCTGAGTTGCACAACCTAACTTTGACCGTAAAAACTATAACCGGTGGTTTTTGTATGGAGTTTGACAGATTTTTGACGTTTGTCAAAGTTAAAGTAAGAAGGTGCAACCCAGCCTTAATAATTTTGACACCACTTTACCTAACTAAATTCATAAAGATGATAATAAGAAGAACATACTATGTTATATACAGGGTGTTAGGTAAATGGGTATATTAGCCGACACTAGCCCATGTTAACATGGGCATATAAATGGTATGGTGAAGTCAGAAATTTGATATCTTCATTTTAATTATTTTAATTTTCATACATATCGGATTTTATAAAATTTATTTTGTATGAAAATTAAAAAATAAAATGATGATATCAAATTTCTGACTTCACCATACCATTTATATGCCCATGTTAACATGGGCTAGTGTCGGCTCATACACCCATTTACCTAACACCCTGTATATCTTATGATAGAGCTTTTGTAACTATGTTTATATCTATAAAAAACGTGTAAAATTATTATTTTTTAAAGAAAAACAATTGAAAATTAATCAGTTAAGTTTGAATTGTTGTTAAATTATACTAAGCGAAGGCCCATTTCAGTTAAGTTCTATGTCGAACCAGTAGTTTTATCTCACCCACTCACGATGTTGTTTTCCTTATGTTGATTGAAGTTTTAGTCACATGCGACAAATTGCTTACCTTTAATTTTTATCGCTAATGCTTATCGGTTGCTGTGCATGGAAGCCTTACTATTCCTTCTGCTCTCTTTCTCCATTGAAAAACGCTGGTTATGGTTTCTATCTCATCGCAAATGATCTGTGGTAGACTAGAAATTATTAAGAATTGAAGTTCTATCCTTTACCAGATCGTCGGTCCATCTAGTAGGAGGCCTGTCCACGCTACGTCTTCCAACCCGTGGTCGCCACTCGAGAAATTTTCTGCCCCAACGGCCATCGTCTCTACGAGCTATATGCGTCTCACTTGATTTTAGCAATTCTGCAAGCTATGTCGGTCACTTTGGTTCCGTTTGGTTGGAGCCTGGATGCGGGCAGCGCAGGACCGTTCATTGTGGAAAACCTTGGGAAAGGTCTTTTGTACACTAGTGGACGTCATTTGGCTGAAACAAACGAAGTTCTATCCAAAACCGTTACTCTATAAGTATCTATTTCCTGTCTGTCTTAAACCTTTAATAAGAAAGCTTTGAATTGCTGCAATAGCTATGATCAGATATAAAAAAAGAAATTTAAACAATACTAACCCGTTACAAACCTTATGTACCCTCATTTTAATGCATGATTGATTATCGCTCTTCTGCTATCAAAACTTAGTTAACTAGGCGTATATTTTAAATCTTAAATCGGCATATCGATGTATCAGGTCACCCTGATCACGTGGCGCCGCTCCTACGGGCTGCTGCGCCGGCGCTGCTCACGTTGGAGCGCGCGCGCCTCTTTTGCGCCTCTGTGCATGTGTGTTAGGTGTTTTACAGGGTTGTCAGAGGCTAAAAACCATGATTAAAGTATAGAATAACATAGGGTTACATATTATTTGATAGAAATTTTCAGTTTGGAAGGAAATGTTACACTAGAAAAAGAGTTTATTTCACCTTGTTGTACTTACCAAAAAACGGAGATTATGAGTGTCGCTATTTCAACTCAGAACACCTTCCACCTATAAAAATATTTTGAATCCTACACATTCTTAAAACGTTGTTAGTAAATAAGGAAAGATCGCATATTTTTCAATATCTAGACACGCGGCAGCGTGTCAAGCCAAGTTCTGTTAACTTTTACTATTATGGTGGTGGATTGAGAAATGGAGAGTCAGTAGTAAAAAAGATTAATTGCGATTATTTATAGTCATATTTCTTGCTTATATTTCATTGAAATTAGACTATTTATTGTCAGCCCTAGGGGAAGCCCTGAACTGGTTATCATGTATTCTGTATACTATTTTGTTCAGAACGAGGGCCCATGGAAACTATGCGCCATGACGCCACCTCATGCTAATACGTTACATTGAACACATAGTTTCATTAATAGCATATGATTAACACGATTTGAAGACGAGTTATTCAATACTAAGCTTTTCCCGCGGCATGCATAGATTTTTATAAAGTTTTTCTTTTCGAATCCCTGTAAATTCCTGAAATAAAGCTTTCAGCGTAAGTGTAATTTTTTCCTGTCAAACTCTTGTTACGTACAATTTTACGAAAAATATAATGGAATTAATAACTTTAAGATAATTATGATCAAGATTCATGTAAAAACGAAAACTCTTACGCATACGATCCCCCGCCGTACTAAATGTTGTCGGGTCCTCCCGTCCTCGTCATCCCCCGGGCCGAACAGTCCGGGCCACTATAATTATGTAGTTTTAGAAACTGGATGAACATAAAAACAAACATTGTAATATTCTTTATGGTATACATGATAGCGTTTTAATATTTATTTTATTTTAGTTTCTTTAAATAATTAATTATATTAACATTTTAATTATATAGAGTAGTAATTAACTATTAAAGTTTGAATTATTATAATAATTATTACTAATATTATATTATTTGTTAATTTATATCACAATTTACCAAAATATTGTATTATAAAGCGATCAAAACAACACCTGCAATCGGCCGGTAAACAAGAGTGCACGTGCGCTCTCCCCACCTAAGTTAGAAAGTTGTTTTGATCGCCTTATAAAAGCGCTTGCTGTCTGTATCTGTGATTCATTCGTGTTCGAACCTTGGTCGAATAAACATCGCTCACAAGTATCTGTTCTATTTATTCATGGATCGTCTCCGAACCCCAACATCAGAAGAAGCGGATGACCACGCCCCTGACCTGCTCCCTGGCAGATCCTCACCAACTCTACCATGTGAAACTACTACACAAACCTCTTCATCATCAAAGGCTGCTCGCAACACCAACAATGAACAATCCAATGACGTCACACTTCTTCGACTTCAAGTTCAACTATTACAACAACTTCTTGACCAACGGAAACCAGCTCAATCAATGACGCCGATCCAGAAATTAAGCGAGATCTACTTACCTGATTTCGACCCTGATGAGTGTCGACTGACTGTTGAAGAAAGGTGCAAGCAAGTTGATTCACTAATCAATCTTCGAGGATTTTCTATGACTACAGCAATGATGAAGGGATTGTCATGCCTACGAGGACGTGCTAAGCTTTGGGCCGATACTAATGCACATAAACATGCAACATGGACTGAAATAAAAGATGAGCTACACGCCCAGTTTAAGGCAGAATCCCGTTATATTCATTTTGTCAACAAATTCCGTGATTATACGTCTTATGATGCAAAAAATTACGCCGAGTATGTCAGCGAAGCTTGGCGCCTCTTCTCAAGGATTTCTCCGAACGCTCCAGATGATTTGATGGTTGAAGCCGTCATATCAGGAATCCGCCCGAAATTCATCCAAGCGGAACTGCTGCGGTCAACTCCTAAGTCTCAAGCCGAACTGATTGCCAGTCTACGTAACTATAGAAAACGACCAGCTGAGTTTTCATCAACAAATGAACCTAATGCAAAACAACCACGCAACGAATTTACATGCAACAAGTGCGGAAAACCAGGCCACAGAGTTCGAGACTGCAAATCCATCTACTGCGAGTTCTGTAAGCGAGCAGGACATCTGTTGAAGGATTGTCGCTCCAAACCAACTACTCCGATGGCAGCTAACAAGGGAGGATCTCAAGCAAACCTGGTACGGCGCGCGACACCCGGCAGCACGGAAATCAACATTGGTAATGTACACCTTTCTTGTTTAATTGACACTGGTGCTGAATGTTCACTTATTTCACAAAAGGCTGCGGGATCCATTCCAGGAAAACGCACTGCCGAAGTTCTTAACTTGCTTAGTGTCACGAATCAACCTTTAATATCTAACGAAGTTATTGATACTGTAGCTAAATTGAATGGAGTATCGTTTGACGTCAGATTACATGTTGTAGAAAAATTACCATATTCAGTTATCCTTGGTATAGACACTTTGAAAACACCCGGTCTTAAAATTACGATTACTACCGATGGAATAGCCATTGAAAGGGAACTTAACATTTGCTATTTTGCCTCTCAGCCTTCTTTTGATTCTATTGACACTGACCTGACTGACAATTATCGGACTCAACTTGTTAAAATACTTGACGAATATAAAGATAGTTTTGGTATGAAGGATTTAGTTCGCAAAATAACTACTGGAAGCCTGTCAATCCGATTGAAAGACCCCAATCGCATAGTTCAACGACGACCATACAGACTAGCCCCAGTAGAACGAGAAAAAGTTAAAAATATTGTTCAGGATCTAAAAAATAAAGGCATTATAAGAGATAGCTGTTCTCCATATTCAAGCCCCATTCTCTTAGTTAAAAAGAAAAACGGCACAGACCGTCTTTGCGTCGATTTTAGAGAGTTAAACATGAACACAGTAAGAGACAATTATCCCCTGCCCTTGATCCAGGATCAAATTGATAATTTAGGAAAAGCTAGGTACTTCACAAGTCTAGATATGGAATGTGGTTTTCATCAAATCCCCATAGACGAACAATCAATAGAAAAAACAGCTTTTGTGACACCCGATGGGCAATTTGAATATTTGACAATGCCGTTTGGATTATGCAATGCCCCTTCTGTATTCCAGCGAGCTATTAATAAAGCCTTGGGGGATTACAAAGATTCAATCGCCCTTGTCTATATGGACGATGTCCTTATTCCGTCAGTAACTGTAGAAGAAGGCTTGCATCGTTTAGATCTAGTTCTGAAAAGATTGTCTGCCGCAGGCTTCTCACTTAATATTTCAAAATGTAAATTTTTGAAAAATTCCGTTGAATATTTAGGTAATATTATTTCAAATGGCGAAGTCAAGCCTAGCCCACATAAGACTAATGTTCTTAAAAACTCTAAACCCCCAACATGCGTCAAACAGTTGCGACAATTTAATGGACTCGCTAGTTATTTCCGTCGATTTATCCCAAATTTCTCGCAGAAAATGGCGCCCCTCTACCAATTAACAAAGAAAGATGTCGCATTTAAATGGACTGCAGTACACGAAAATATTAGACAAGAAATTATTAGTTATCTAACATCAGAACCAATTCTTTCTATATTCAATGATGAATTACCTATTGAGGTTCACACCGACGCTAGTTCTCTCGGCTATGGAGCAATGCTTATTCAAATTGAAAATTCCCGTCGCAAAGTTATTGGTTATTACAGTTTACGAACAACTGAACCAGAATCAAAATACCATTCTTATGAATTAGAAACTCTCGCAGTTGTGAAAGCTTTGAGACATTTTAGACATTTTTTATTCGGCAGAAAATTTACCGTAGTAACTGACTGTAATGCCCTTAAGGCAAGTAGTACAAAGAAGGAACTAACACCACGAGTGCACAGATGGTGGTCCTTTTTACAAAATTTTGAATTTGACATTAAATACAGAAAAGGTGAGGAAATGTCACATGTGGACTTTCTGAGCAGAAATCCTCTTATCAATATGCTAGCAAAAGATTCAACTTGGATTATTGTAGAACAGAAAAGAGACCTTGAATTAAATAAAATTAGAGAATCTATAATAAACAATGAAGACCATGATAGAAAATTTAGTATGAAAAATGACATTTTATATATTAAAATCCAAGATAGTAATGGAAAATCCTTCAATAGAATAATTATACCAGATGCTCTTGTACGTAACCTTATAAATGAATACCATCTTACTCTTTTACATGCTGGTTGGGAACGAACTTTGCACAAAATGAGAGAACAATTTTGGTTCAAAAATATGTCGAAAAGAGTCAGAAAATTTTGCGATAATTGCTTGAACTGTAAAGTCGGTAAAGAAGCATCAGGTAAAAAGCAAATCAACCTTCATCCTATAGATAAAAATAATGGTCCTTTTCATACAATACATGTCGATTTGATCGGAAATCTAACGGGTAGCACGCAAAAAGCTTACGCATTCGTCGCAATCGACGCTTACACTAAATTTGTCATTATTTATCCATTAAAAGATAAAACTTCAAATCTCATTCTTAAATCCCTTCATGAAATAATTAATCTCTTTGGAACCCCTAAACGTGTAATCTCAGACAGAGAACCAGCTATAATGGGCAAGGAAATTCAAGACTTTTTCACATCCGGAGGTATTGAACACCATGCTATTGCCAAAGGCGTACCTAGGGCAAATGGTCAGATTGAACGTCTGATGCGTACTATCAAAGATCACCTTAGTGCAGTAGCTCAAACTCACAAAAGGGCCTGGGCTACCAAATTAGGTGAACTTCAACTTTGTATCAATTGTACAAAATCTAAGACAACTGGACACTCCCCTTTGGAATTATTAATTGGCAAAATGTGCGCACCTCCTGCTATTGCTCAACTTACACTTATAGAAACCAATATTGATCGTGACGAGATTCGTAAAGAAGCTGAAATCAGAATGACCGAACAGTCCCACAAAAGTAGGGATCGTTTTAATAAAAAATGCGCAGCAGTTACTCCATTCAAGTTAAGCGACTTCGTTCTTTGCAAAGATACTCAATGGTCCAACAATAAACTAGGTCCCAAATATTTAGGTCCATATCAAATTACAAAAATACTTGAAAATGACCGCTATGAAGTAAAAAGTTTACGCAATGACAAAGTCACTGTAGTATCACACGAGCATGTAAGAGCTTTACCAACACCAAATTTAGATGACCGTGATAGCGTTACTGACACAGACGATGACAATTGATAGCCACTTGTCTGTACGAGTCACCACACCAGTGACTTAGTCTTACAACTGGGCAAATTAGTAAAATGTGCATGCCACTTGTCTGTACGGGTCACACCAGTGGCTTAGTCTGACAACTGGGCAAAATAATAAAATGTGTAAGCCACTTGTCTGTACGGGTCACACCAGTGGCTTAGTCTGACAACTGGGCAAAATAATAAAGTGTGTAAGCCACTTGTCTGTACGGGTCACACCAGTGGCTTAGTCTGACAACTGGGCAAAATAATAAAGTGTGTAAGCCACTTGTCTGTACGGGTCACACCAGTGGCTCAGTCTGACAACTGGGCAAAATAATAAATTGTGTATGCCACTTATCCGCACGGATCACATTAGTGATTCAGTGTGATAACTGGGCGAATAAGATGTCATCAACGTATGCGTGAGACATATTCGGACTGACAGACATAAAAATGAATTTAATTTACATTGTTTGTTGTAGTTAAGCTAGATTCAAGTTAACTGTCGTTTTTGTACGTTTTATAAAGAAATTAATCTGCTCTATTTTTATTCCTTTCAGATTGAATGTGTCTCCGCTCAGAGCACGAGCTGTTCATCAGAATGGCCGTGATAGCGTTTTAATATTTATTTTATTTTAGTTTCTTTAAATAATTAATTATATTAACATTTTAATTATATAGAGTAGTAATTAACTATTAAAGTTTGAATTATTATAATAATTATTACTAATATTATATTATTTGTTAATTTATATCACAATTTACCAAAATATTGTATTATAAAGCGATCAAAACAACACCTGCAATCGGCCGGTAAACAAGAGTGCACGTGCGCTCTCCCCACCTAAGTTAGAAAGTTGTTTTGATCGCCTTATAAAAGCGCTTGCTGTCTGTATCTGTGATTCATTCGTGTTCGAACCTTGGTCGAATAAACATCGCTCACAAGTATCTGTTCTATTTATTCATGGATCGTCTCCGAACCCCAACATACATACCTTAGTTAAACATTATTCTACGGTTTTGTTGTCCTTGCTGAATGTAAAAGTGATTTATATCTGAAAATTAGACAGTAAGATGAGATAAACATTTTGGTTTCATTGTTTTTAGAATGAATTCGTTATCTCCTATGCCCTGTATCAATTAAATCAACGGCAAGTGAATTTTATGCTGTTTTTACTGGTTGATATAATAAAAATGCAATAGATGGCGCTGTAAGACCTTTCGTTTTAAAAGCCACGTTATTTGAACAGAAAAAAATGTTTATACAAAACATAGATTTAGATAAAAATAATAAGTATGTATTTAGTTTACTCAACAAACATAATATTTTTAACTTTTACATTGTAGTCACTATAAACCACCTATATACATACAATTACGGTAACTAAATCAACTCGTAACGTCATACGGTATGAATTGTATTCATAAATTCCGAATAACTTTAAATAACTGGATAAATATAGGTGATTTAGTGCACTTGAATCGTTCTAAAACCCTTGAACCCATTCGTCAAAAGAAGATTTAATAAACAGAGGGCCTGCCAAATTGTACTATTTTATGTACTTAAGTATTCACTCCTTATTTATTTGTTAGGTGTTTTCTGTTTGTTCTCCTATTGTGAGACTCTACCTAATTGTTTTTAACAAGATATCCGATTGCGGAGCTTTTCGTCGCTACAGCTAAATCCGATGCCATTAATTTCCTTTTGTTTCTGTAGGATTTTCTTAAGATAATAAACATAATTCTGTAAATAATTTTAAACCCTAAAGCTCATTCGCCTCACTTGTAGACATTTAAATCATTTTAAAGTTCACGCGCCAACATGCGCATTGCGCATGGACAGTTTTTATTCCCAAATATCTTCAAGCGAAGTGTCATCCATAATGTAAGGCTACATCGCTACTGTTTGCATTGCATTACCTCATCACCAGTTCTCACGAACAATCGTATACATTCGAGACACGCCCGCGCCACTGAATGCCACAGACAATACCAAAATGACAACTAACTGTTCTTGACGTCAAATATCGATCGAGCGTCGCGATCCAAAAGGACGATTGGCAGACTTCTTGTTTTTGAAGGTTGAGGGCGATTTGAAGGTTATAAATGCGTTAAACATGTTTTTATGTCGATAATTTTACATATTTGTATAATGTATGTATCTTTATTTTATGGCACACGATAAAGTAGAGCAAAGTAATTTTTTTCCTCAAGCAACGATTAGTTTCCTCAAAAAATTAAATTGGGATTGTTATTATATGAATTAAAAGAGATAGATAATGTTACCTACTTCTATGCATCCTACATGTAGTATATTATCTGTCTTCTAAATAAGTAGAATTTTCCTACGACAACTACAATCCATCTTAATTACAACTTTGCGGTAGTACCACGCCAACCACGGTAGTACCACGTACAAGTACTAACTTAAAACCAATATATTGCTCCTGCTTCTACGTTGTTAACAATATGGGACGCCTTATCTCAGGGTATACGTCTTCTGTGCGTCCCTCATTCATCAGGCGCGGTACAGTGATTGCATACAAAGTGCAGACAGCACTGTGCTAAGACGACGCTAACCTTAATACTAATTAATGTTTAAGAATACTTAAAAGGCACTTATTAGGAGACTAACATCAGTGTGACTAGTAAGTATAAAAGCTAATCCAAACCGGATATTAAGAGAATAACTTAGCCAGTGTAATGTTGATGGATACCATGAAAATTAAATTAAATTAAATACGATTAGATACTGTTAGCGTCTAAAATATTTGTATGTTAATATCATCATTGCCTATTCAAGGATCAATATAACCAAACCTGAATTGTGCCTGAAGCCTGTAGCAAAGTGCGTAATATTTTACGCAATGCAACAATGAAATTATAATTTACGAAAATTGAAGAAATGCGTTGCTTCTACTGTCAGTAGGTATGTTAAAAAACTAAATTACCTACACATTTTTTACGCGAACATTAAAATTTGTATACCATCATAATTGCTTCTTACTATTTAGATGTACACTATAAAAATTGATTGTGCATGATAATCGCATGCTTATACTTAGTCAACGACGACCTGTCCAAGTGTTTGACTGTTGGTAACTAGAAACCAGTTGTAAATGAGCTAACAGAGGACATGTTTGCCGATGAAGTCAGATTGCTATGTCCACATAACATTACCGTTTGGTCTTTATTACTGCTCTACAGTTAATCTAAGCCGTTTAGATGCCTATAAGCGGATCTAGCTTGTTTTTTATCCTTATATGAGCTAGGTACCAGGAAATATAGTGATCAGCGAGTCTCGGAAAACGTAAGCATCTCCTTTTTATGCTAAAGTTGTAGGAGATTATTATGCAACTTGAAATCATGGTACCAAATTACGGTCTGGCATGGGTTTTTAGGCCGCTACCAACCAGACGTTATGGAAATCATTGGGGGAGGCCTATGTCCAGCAGTGGACGTCTTGTGGCTAAAATGATAATGATGATGCCTTTTCAACCAGATTTTTTTTCCACGCAGCGGTTTTCATATTCCAAATATGTATCAAATTAAAATACATTTCAAAATAAATAAATATTGAGGTATGTATTTGTCACAAAGCAGTCCCCCCTAAAACTCTATACTAATTAATTTTTATACGATTAGTTGTTCTAAGATAATAATTAAGTGTCTGAATTAAGCTCTGTGTTACCGTGGTACGAGGCAAGAGGCTTTTATCTCGAGAGGCTGGCCGGCTTATTTATAGAGGCAAGATGGCCTGAGATCGCGTCCGGCATAATAATGAACCACTGCACATCAAAACGGTTTCAGTTGAAAATTATAAAAGCACCATTTCATAATAATTAATTTTACATTTGACTAGAAACAAAACACAGTCGTTGAAAATAGTAGCGCGGAATAAAAAAAGAAATCTGTCAAATAAAAAGCAAAAAGTTTCTTAGTGGCCAGGCGCTAAGTTTGCTGTAGGTGCAATTAAATATTTATTTTCACACATGCGATCTTCTTTTATTTGAAAAAAATAAAAATATATTTTTCTGAGTCTGTTGCTGCACATTATCTCTATTAAGTTTTTACTTTAATTTATATCATCAATCCTACTTGTACTACATTATATTCATGTCTCTAGTTTATTTTTAGGCTTTTTTTCTGCAACAGCTAACCAAATATTATTATCTTTAACATTTGTCGCCGAATCATAATCTGTTTGTTTTACTTAACCTTGAACCTTCCCTTTTGGTATCCACGTATCAGGACAAGGCCAGTGTCATACATTGTATTGTGCCCGACGCCTCCAGCAATAGCGACCAAACCATAACAATACGGTGGTCATTACTCACGACCCACTATCAACAAAGGTCATCGTGGTATTAACGAGCAGTTAACTATAGAATTTGTATGAAGAAGCAGACCAATGTTTATCTTGGTACATTTTTGAATTGTCCCTCAGAAGCTGTGCTTCATCAATCAACAAGTCAGGATTCAGATAATCCACTCCTACGCGACATCCTAATTAGTTGTAAATTGTAATAATTGATAACAACAAAAAGTAAACATTTTCAATGAGACTGAGTTTGATGAAATGTTTTGAATTACTTTAATATATTATCAATAAAAACAAATGATTTTTATCAATAGATCCCGTAGGCGCGCATAACAAGTTGAAATAGCACCTTCACCTTAATGTTCAATTCCTAGAATTTAGTATTCCCGCAGTTATCTGCCTAATTTAACATTCCGCTCCTCGACGTTCACTATGTTGGCAATGTTTATCTAACTAGGCATCAAAGTGGGCAGTAGGCACCGAATTGACCTAGCAAATAGACTCTTGAATGCCTGATAAGATGACTAAGCCCTTCCACTAGCCAATTTGGTTAGTGCATATTCCCCGCACGTCTCTCTGTTTTAGGACGATGAATGGCAAGTGCTTCCAAGTAATCTGACAGTACCGTTATGCAGAGACCAAGCAGACGGCGACGGGTGTTATGTGAGTATCTGCAATCTCACAATAACATACACGTATTACGCGACAATAGTTCACATGCAATTATTGTTTGTAGGGCGCCGTCAGCAGACGCACCGTTAGGCGAGTGCAAGTTCTTCGGTGTAACAATCGCTAATTAAAATCTTTGTTGGTATTGTAATCGAGACATTAATATTCATAATGAGGCTGAGGAAGCTTGAACAAAAAAAACAAGCACTCTACCTAATCCATTTGGATAAATTAAAATACATACATATTACAATTAGATTGAAAGACCTCCTCCATATGAATTTTGACACACAAAATATATTAAAGTGTGCCAAAGAGGTCCTGAACCCAGAATTAGTCGTGAAAAATGCCACGACGCGTATTTTCAGCAGAGTAGCAGAGTCTCTACATTCCACCCATTTTTAAGAACCTAAATAAAGAGCTGATTAACATATTTCAAATATTACTAATTAAAAGTTTATAAGTCCAAATACTCGTGATATTACATAAACATGCTGCATAAAAGCAGATAAGATAAACAAAAAGCGATAAAGCCTTGACACACGCTGCGCTAAACCGTGCCTATACGGTGCTCGGCGCAGGCGCAGCTAACGGCGCCGCGGCGCGCACGCAAGCTTTATGTCACTCGGCCTTGGCCTAGCGCTCGCGTTACAAGAGCAACGGGCCGCGCGACATAACTGATGACGGCGAGGCAGTTGTAGACTTCTTCCGGGATGTAGTTTTTGAACTTGGATTTAGGTCGTGTCAAAAAGTTTCACTGCTGGATGCTATCTGTCATTCTATAATCGAGTGTGAATAGTAAGGGTTCTAAGTCTAATCTCTTCTTTATTTGAGGGTTGATCTTAGGGAAGTAGAGATAGATATTCTTTCTTGATGTGGTTATGGTTTTAATTATGGACGGCCTTTTTGTTTCTGAAACCTTTATTTTATTTCTTGCTCTCTTTGCATTTTCAAATGTCCCGTGCGCTGCGCTCCTATCTGAAACTATCCATATATGGCTGAATAAAGAAAAATTAAATATAACAACACTAAAGAACTTATTTTAACTTGTGAATATAAAAATACTCTTCGCGTAAATGTTTTCTGAAGTCAGCAGATAAACGATCAAAGTGTGTACTCCCACGATGTTGGTTTAAAATTTAAATATACTGTTAAAGTGTTTAATTTGCATTAACCTCTACTTTGGGCTTGAAGGAAAATAACAATAATTATGAAGTCCCTCTCCCACATGCTAACGATCATAATCGTTTTTGTTGTTGCTTTGTTTGTTTATAAAACTGCTACAAAAATACACAATAGACATAAGTGCATCATGAGTAATAAAACGTTTAATCAATTTAATTGACAAGGATTTAGTCATTACGCTACCACTGATCTAACAAAGTGTAGGTACTTAGTCTACAGAAATTACGGTATGGAGATAACGACAGTGTAAGTCAATTATGTACTGTCAGTAGCAGTGAATAAATAACCACTTGGAAGCTGTATGCAATTTGATGCACCTGTGCTAACTGCATGTTAGCCCATTAGATGCATTTATCTCTGCATAGCAAGTAGGCGGAAAGAAGTCATTTTTGCAACATACCTATTTGACGGCATTGAAGAAGAAATCTAGTTTTTCCTTTAGGCATGTTTGCTTTTTTACATATGAACATAATTATTTTCCTCAATTTGAATTCTTAAGACGAGAAGATTACGTGAACTAGCAAGACCAGGTAGTCATTCTATTGAGATTTAAAGAACTTTAAACAAATATAATTTTGAAGTAGATATCAATTCCATTGCTGGACATACACTGCTGGACAATGGCCTCCTTCAAGGAGTTCCACAATGACTGGTCCTGAGCTGCCCGCATCCAGGTGTTTCCCGCGACCTTTAGGTAACAGATCTTCAGTCTGTCTGTCTGGGAGTCGTATAAGTATCAGTTCATGATACAAATAGCTGATTTAATTTAGTTATATCACTAGAGGTAACCTAATCCTCAGAACAGCTCTGAAGAATGTGAGAATCTAAGTCGTAGCGATGCGATAGTTGTCTCTTTTAGTATTGAATTTTTTGAATTCAATAATTACAACAATCCCTAACAGCTAGCTACTTACAACTATCACACCTTACTTAATCGCTTGATTCATTAGTACAGTCCCCGCCCATCAAAAAATACATTCTTGTTGCAAAGTAGCATCTATTGCTAAAACATAAGATGCAAGTTTATCTTAGGTTGGGTTGCACCATCTTATTTTAACTTTCACAAACGTCAAAAATCTGTCAAACTCCATACAAAAACTACCGGTTATCGTCATAGTTATGGTCAAAGTTAGGTGGTGCAACTCAGCCTTAATGTACCTACATCTGTACGATTTTACCGTGTCCATGGAAAAGCGTAAGGAACTCAATTAAGGATCGATCCGGAGTAACGGCGAGAGACTACGGACGTGGGCGGCTAACTTTATTGCTCTTATTCGATCTATATAAGATAGATAACTGCGAAGGTAATCAGTGTCTATCCACTACTATGTTGCTCTAGGTTTATTGTATATTGATGAGTGTTATTTAGATGTAGCTGAAGGATTCCATTACGTCGATAGACTGTGGCTATACTCGTATAGATATTAACTTTAAGACGCCTAGATATATTATAAACTTTATAAGCCCTGTAATGACGCTCCATCCATACTCTATCGTTCGTTCGTTTGTTTCAGCCAAATGACGTCCACTGCTGGACAAAGGCCTCCCCCAAGGTTTTCCACAATAAACAGGCGTGGGCAGGCCTCCTACTAGGTGGACCGACGATCTGGTGAAGGTCGTAGGAAGACCCTGGATGCGGGCAGTGCAGAACCATACTTTATAGTTTATTGTAATTATTTGGACCAATCACCAGCTTGAAACTATCGTTGATCATGGATTCATGATTTCTTAATAGGGGCAATAATAATACATAGATATGCAATTCGCAATAGTTCCTAAATTAATTTATTCAAAAGCAGTCGATGTTTCTGTTGATCAATAGTTGCAGAAATAGATCGTACAAGAAAACTTAAAGAGGCTTTTCTTCCTATTTCAAATCTCATCATATTTAGAACATCGCTAAAGATTATCTTATTCATTGTGCCATTAGCATAAGTGGACGCTTACGTGCTATTAAATTGGCAATTGTAATTAGTAGTAAACATCTCCTATAACGATCGGCGGCCATAAACAAGGCTTTACTGCCAGTTTATGTTGCTAGAAGCAATCCCGCGTGTCCCTAATTAAATGTATTAATATGAGTTCCATGGCATAATGACCTAGTATACAGGATGTTTAGGTCTGCATAACAATAAACGCTCATGCATTGCTAAAAAGGATTTATAAAATTTATTTTTCGGAGCTTCTTTTGGACAGTTAAGTAACATTACTCTATCGCGTAAAATCATGTTAGTCCAATCAGTTTTATTCCTTGAAGACTAAAGAATTTGTAAATTATATGTATTGACTTAAGTTCTCTTGGATGGAGCCTTCTTCCTAAAAAAGGTTTCTATCGAATTCAAGATATTTATTGAGATATTGGTTAAAAATCTACCATTTAAATATTGTCTTACAACCTATATACGTGTGGAAGACATTGTGATGGAATAGTTCAAATTATTCACACTCAATCTTCATAGATTACCTAATAAATTCTTGACAGTTTCAATTTGAATATCTATTGGGCTAAAATAGCCCATATTTATGATTGAAGTCTTTAGTCGTAACTAGAAGTTGCTATTATATTTACTTCGATGTCAAGAGGGTATCACTGTTCCAGACTCGATATAGATTTATTTCCTGAAAATAAAAGTCAAAAGTTTATTATTACTTTTTTACCCATCAAATGAACGACATTTAAAATTTAGCCAACCCATCTTTAAAATCATTAAAGCATTATCATCGTAAAATAAAATCTTTTGCATACATGGCTAAGAATACCTAAAGCACAAAGATCCGGTTAATACATTTCTGCTAAATTCACAGTGTGTTGCCATAACGAATGTATCTCAAAATCAAGGTTGTGCATTGTGGCGAGCGCTTTGTTGAACGTTGCGAGTGTTGCGACGCCCACGCGTTGTTCTTTGTGGAGAACAAAAACTGCCTGATGGATGACTGACAAATCACAGCCCTTGCGCGGAGTTGCTGATAGGGTTACCAATTTAACAGGAAAATTGCGATTTTTTTTCATGCTATTTTGCATTGCTAGTGCAAGTAAGTACATCCCTTGCTACTTGAGGAAAACTCAATAAGATTAAAATTCTGCTTAGTATTTTTGTATCATCCAAGTCAATAGGCACTTGTGATTATAACATAATAATATGTTCGAAGCTACGAGTATTAAACCTCACTGTCTGAATATTAGTTTTAATACTGATTTTAAGTACAAGTAGTTGGCGGTGGAGCCTATCGATTAGGTCAAGTCTTTGACCTAAAAATCTACTATCTCATACTGCAAACGACATAAGAAATAATATCGAAAAACATGCAAAAATTGCAAAAACACTCAACACTATTTATTGACAACCTTACATTGGAGCCTACAAAGAGGGCACTGTTCTCATTTATTGGAACAAATACAAATGTGTTTTAAAGAAACAGAAAATCACTCGAATCCTTGACTTGGACTAATGACCAGATGACGATTCGGCATAGCAACGGGAGTATCAATCAACTCGGAGATGACTAAAAGCCACTTACTTCATGAAACAAAAGCAAAAGTATTATGGTAGCCCATCAGTTTGATTGACCGATGTGTCTGAATATGGATTTGGCTCAACTAAAAAGTATTAAAATTGAGCTTTTTTGCAACCAACTAAAAATCAATTCTAAAGTAAACGTTACCTATGATATTAGGTGACCCCTATGAAAACAAAATTCCGGTTAATGTATTACCATAGGGGTCACTTAAAAATTAGGGATAGATTTTGAAAACGGGCATTAGACGCCTACTTGTTTTTAGGGCAACGGCAACGGCTCTGTCGAATTATGTCGTTTACCTACATTGCTAGAAGAGAAAAAGAGGTGAGGTATTAAATCCTTTTTTGTTTTGAGCCGAAGTGGCCCTCAGGCCTAAAGTAACCCGCAAATACGGTAATTAAAAATACATAACGCTCAAGAGAACAAGGTGAATCATAACGATATCAGACACGCACATCAAAATCCATGAAGCCGTTTAGGCTACGGAAGGTCACAAGACAATGAAATAGACCAAAAATTATTTTAATATAGATGCATGATGTCAAGTTTGTGTTTGATAAAAAACATTGTGATTTAGTTTGATAGTGAATATATGTATGTTCTATGGCTGAAATGAAGATGATGATAATGATGATGATAATATGTCTTCGTTCGTTCGTTTCGGCCAAAAGACGTCCACTGCTGGACAAAGGCCTCCCCCAAGGATTTCCACAAAGACCGGTCCTGCGCCGCTCGCATCGCAATATGTCTTATTTGTACATAATAGATCACGTACTTAAATCTTTCATTTAATCTACATTTGTGTCTACATATTCCTATTGCATAATGCACCTACATTCTACGCTAATACCTACCTATAAGGTTTATTAAGTATTAAAAGTTCTTTAAGACTTTACCTGTCAATATAACCTTTACTTTGAATGGTTGCACATCTATCGCTCTATTTGTTTTTTCATCAATTTTGAGTGCTTTATTAATTTTGAAGAATGGACCCACGTCAAGTTATATCGAAAAAGTATTAATAATGCAAGAAGAGTATTCTTATAGATATTAATCATTATGTCAAGGTTTTAAAGCAAATACTAAAAGCATTTTAAGATAACATTATTATTACTGCCTTGTCACAAGGAACAAAGCTGTTCATGTTTTGATAATAAATATATATGTAGTTTAGGTTTTTTGTTACTTTACTTCTAGAGCAATTTGTTTTGAGGGGAGCATGAAAAGGGGAAAAAACACTAAATATCTATACTCGTGAAATTCTCAACTCCTTACATAAAAGATACGTTTAGCCATATTTGGTCATGTCACGGTCATGTGATACGCAATTGAAAGTTCATAAAGGTGCTTACAAATGTAGGAAATACTCATATCAGTTACTGCAGCCGCAAGAAAATGGTTGCATCCCACTTTTGTTGACTGGTTCCGAAATTACGAACAAAAAAAAAACTTCCATCAGGAACGCGATTGTGATTCTACATGGGCGTGTGTTCGCTTAATTTGGATTTTCATATGTTTCACAGATGCCTTTACATGACAGACTTTACATCATATCAGTAATCGCCTCATTACATGTTTTAATTGGGCTGGTAATGCTGGTACCAACGCAGGTGGTCAGTTTTTCTCGAAACGCGTACCGGAAACGCATGCGGGTACTGGACATGTGCACTTATATTTTTATTACGCAGTTTAATTAACGTATTATATCATTAGCTGAATCATGTTTGAGAAGTGTTAAATTATCATAAATATATCGGCTGCTTGTTAGAGCTATGAAGAAATATGTTTTCAACTAAAGAAACCATGTGAAATTCTCCAAAATACCTAGCTGTTTTACATTTCAAAAAGAAAATAACAACGTCAATGTTGTGTTGTGACTTCACTTGTTCCCATTACGATAGATGAAGTCGAAATAAACGAGATCTAGGCTGTCTAAATAGTAGTTTTACGTAGTACTCCTATTACATATTTACTTTTAAATGTATGTCAGCCTACGATAATGGATAAATCAAACAAGTTCATACTACTTATTACCGTGCATATATTTTACCTAGAATCATTGATTATGTATCAACCGCTTATTATATCTTTATTATTGGTAAGTATAGTTGTAAAAGAGTGTAAGTAAATGTATTTATAACTTGCTCCACAGGCTGTACACACAACAAGTAACAACGCAATAAGTAAGAATTTTCCTGTTCACTGGTGTTTGTAGCTATAACGGTAGGCAACGTCATACGCCTCTGTGTGGGCACTTATGACACTTATAGTAAGTCAGTAAGTGCAGTCTGTGGACTCACGTAACATTTATTGTTATGTATCGTTAGCAGTAATGCGGTGTAGTAAAGCCGTATAAGCTGCAAATGTAAGAAAATTGACTTAAACGTTTCACTCAAGTAGAGCGAGCTAACGGAAATTCAACATAAAAAAGGGTGCGAAGAAATATAAATTGTATGACGAAGGAATCAAAGCTAAACTATTTCTTTTCCTCCTTTCCTTAAAGTGAGGCACTTTTTAAATTTAAATGAAATAACGTTTTTGCAGTTCTTCCAACAAGTTTCCTTCGTATTTATTTAATTTATTAAGTTAAATTAAATTAACGTTGTCTGCAAGTAAGTAGGTAGGTACTACGAATTAATGGATTCAATAAAAGCTCTGACATAACTATATGATCCATATTACAGAACGAAGCTCATTAACTCAGTTTAGACCAATTATAGAATCTATGGTTGAAATTAAATCGAGTTCTGAGCGTTGTTTTGTACCTAACTAATATGTTATCTCGTGACGTGTATAATCAGACGTTCGCATCATGGCCGAAGCAGACCTTGACCGTGACTGCGCAGCGGTGCGCTCCACTCCCGCGCACCCCACCATTTCATCGCGGGCGTGTGCGCAATGAACATGGAAATGCAGAGGCATCATGTCTTTGAAATGTGCAATAACGCGAAATGTAGCCTAAAACCTTAAAGGCAAAGTTTTCTATAGGTAGGTACTATAATAAGTACGCGTTCTTTGTGGATCTTATAAACAATGTAATCTAAGCCTGCATGTAAGTAATGCAACTGCGAATTTTTGTTAGGATGGACTAAAGCTAGTTACAAAAACCAAACGAAGTGTGTAGGTTGATAAAGAGGACGTCAGAGGGAAGAAAAGTCCACCAAAATACACGAAATTATGAATTCAAATATTGCTATAAACATTTAAGCCTGAAATTGTAAGCAATAACTAATTAATATTTTTTTTCTAAGTTTAAATTACTTGGAAAAAGGTTTGCTTTATTGAAGAACATGGAGCTGATTGGAGAAGCTGTAGGTGTAAACTATCATCTGATTGTCATCTCTGCAACTTGCATTATCTTTGTCAGATAATACGCGGCACACTTGGTAGCAATTCGTGTCGCAAAATTACGGCCGCTTGTGTAACGCCGCGCAATACTCGTACTTATGATGATCTTATCATTGCCGACGGTGCCGCTTCTGCATTCGCTCATTATGATGCAACGTGCATCTAAAGATGGTCTTTAATTAAACGATTTTGCTAGTTAACTCCAATTTAAAACTGCAATTTTTTAAATTAAAATATGAACCAATTTAAAGAGCGACTTGCAAAAAGTCACGTGAATATAAATGCCACAAGTTTGCATAGTCTGTAACAAGTAGAGTTTTCAGAATCAGTGTATTTTATTTGTCTTTTTATCGAATTAATTGCAAATAAAATGCGATGTGTATCGTACATAAAGTCACGTAACATAGTCGCCACAAGTTTGCCGAGTTAGTAATAGTTATTTATTAGTCTATGGGCGACGGTAATCACTTACCATCAGGTGATCCGTCTGCTCGTTTGCCTCCTATCAAATAAAAAAAAAAAAAAAAGTTGAGTCTTTAAAATAAGTTTACTTATCTACCTAACTACACTCGACATCAAATAAATCGCACCTCCCGCGACAAGCACTTTCAAAAGTATGCATCCCGACTTCCCACCAATATTGGCACCATTTAAAAGCCTAGTTCTAAACTTCATTTCATTAAAGGAAAGGTTTTTACCTCAAAAATGTGTCTTTAGAAGGATCCAGAGTCACTTCTTCAAAAAATAGGTAGTTACGCTTGAGCCAATTTTTATGGCAATAAAACTGTTAATTTGGGATTAATCGCTATCCATCTGTTAAAGAGGACACGTGGGATCATTATTTGGTTTTATAACCATAAAAATTGGTCTAATTGATCCCAGAGGTGAGCCCAAAGTGAGGTTTTTTTTCAAGTCACATTTATGGTATATGTTAATCATTTATTAAGAAATTAAATGAGTTTTTCTTTAACGATATTTATTGGGCTTTCAAATAACACCAATATTGTTGGGGCACCATGATTGTGTCAGAAGAAAATCTTTAAAGTTCGCGTCGCGGAAGGTGCGATTTATTTGATGTTGAGTGTATTTTATTTGACACAATCATTTACACTACACCGAGAACGCGTTATTCATACCGAAAAAGGTCATTCGAGTCTATAGAAACTATACTAATATATTTAAACAATAAGAAAAACGAAACATTTCCACTGCATTACACCTTAACAATGTTAAAAACAATTCTAAGAACCTTCGTAATTGTACCTTTAAGCTCACCAGCTCCTTTAGGAGCGAGTTAATATAGGATGTGAGTTTTTGCCGCGACGCCTGCACAGGACCGGTCGAGTCCCGAGCCCAAGTAACTACATCGGTATAGTAAAGGTTGGACCAGACAATCGGGAACCAGTACCGCAAGCTAAATGTCAAATGTCTGTGACACTGACATTGAATCTTTATTGTTTATTATGTTGTACGCTTTGGAGCTCATTATTATTATTGTTTTATTTTATTTTTTATTTTTTTTATTTTTTTCGTTCTATTGATTAGTTTTATAACACAGCATGCCCATACGCCCAAGGCGTCCACTGAAAATCAGTGTCCAGCCATGCATTTAGCTGGCTGGATATACTGAGTGGGCGTCCTTTTTGGCACATCGCCTTTATAGACATTTATAAGTATTATTATTGTTATTGTAATTTTTTTATATTTTTATTTCCATATTAATGTCCTGATTTATTGTTTCTTTTTTGTGTGCCAAATAAATCATTCTTTCTTTCTTTCTTTCTTTCAAAAGATAAACGACTCTACTTAAGCTGAATATAGTCGGTGACATCATTGTAATAATTGGAGTACATTCATGTACACTGCACAGTTTTGGTATCTACAGGTATTATGGATGACTTTTCGATGCTGCTGCACTGCAGTTTTGGTACTACTTACTATGGATACTTTTTTGGTGTTTCAACCATGGTAACTTCAGGGTAAATCAGAGAGGTAGAGGAAGGAAAGACTGACATAAAAACCTTGTAAATTACATAGTAGTTTACTATTCCGGTGACGAGATTCTGTTGCTGGTCTTTTTTCGCCAAAAGTTTAGAAAAGTTTCAGTTCTCATGAACCATTGAACATGAAACAATATTTAAGCATACTAGAGTGTGTACAAATCCTGAATATATGTTTACAAATGCCAAGAAGGACAACATAATGACCACATAACGTGAGTCAATAATGGCCAAGCAAAAACATCGCTAATCTATGGCATTATTTGCACACTACTAGACAACACTGCCCACTCAGTGCCTGCTTAATACATACCTAGATAATATAGGTAATATCTACTTGTAAAAGTTTGTTTGTTATTATATTATATCAAGTCAAATTTTAACTAAATATCAGCTCATCTTATTTAGGCACCCATAAACGATACAAACTGTTTTGAGGTGAATTGCCTATAATGTTGCAACACTGAAATCAAAGTAGGTAACACAAAATGTAAATACAAATCGACACCCAATCCACCAATCCCAAAAATATCGATTTCCATCCGAAAACACAACATAAAACATACAAATAATGGGATTGAAAACGAAAACACATTAAGCTTACATTATTGAACGTTATATTAGGATTGACACTGAAACCTCGAAGTGATCAAGTTATTCACAAAAAGTCTCTTTTAAAATGTTTTCAAAGATCTTCATTTATAAATGTGGTTGGAGTCATAATGTATTGTGATGAAGCCGGATTGTAGTGTCACCTTGTATGGAGAAGTGCAACGCAAACAGCTCAGAGATGTATTTTTCAAACATTCGAAATTCAAATTGCAGTTTCACACAATTTGATTTTTATTTTTATTGCACTCAATTTCAATTCGAATTTTAAAATATTCAAATTACATTCATTTAAGCTATTTTTAATCTGACCCAAAACTTTTTATTTTATAGACCACAGATTATTTTAAGTTCATACCACTAGTGGTCAAAATTGAATGAAATATTATTGATTTTGATAAGTCGTGTGCTCCTATTACTTTTTAGTTTGTTCTTAAGTACATCTACCTAGCTATTTCTTCTTTAGTCTTATTAATTTAAATTACAAAACATATTGCAATGTTTTGTAACAAAACTGGGTTGACTAATTTAACTATTTCGGTGTACAAATCACACTACAGCCTTAGAACGGAAAAGGTAACGCTCTAATGAGAAAGCATAGCGTCAAAAGTCTACGACCTCTCGTCACGACGCGATGTGCTAAATCTGTCGGGTGACAGCCGTGACATACCACTATTGAGTTATTTGAACTGGAACTATCGGTTAGAGGTAGAGGTGTACGACATTTTGGCGTTTACGTGTTAGAGTAGCGTGTTTCGAGCACGAAGTTACGCTAGACGGGATATTTTTTGATGTCAGATAATTATGCGATAAAAATATTCTATTTATGATACGTGTTTGGTTATCTCTCGGTGCGGTTAATGTCAGTCTTTGGTTTTTACATAAACTCTCTGCAGGAGTTTCCAAAAATTATATTAAAGATGATCTTTGAAGGGTGAAACTGCATTGAATAACATAATATGTCGAAAAGAAAAAAACCCTTTGTAGTTCGAAAAATGATGCTCAAATTAAAAACCAATTTTTATCTTTTTTGTGTCCATGTTACAGGAAATGTATGAAATCCGTCATTGTATACAATTCCTAGGATTTGTGTATAAGTCCTAAAATCACCCGGAAATGTGTAATGTAAATTACATTAAACACATTTCCTAGGAAATTTACACATTTCCTAAACAGCAATCGGAAATGTAATTAAGATTTCTTTTTTTTCTCCGAAACTTAAATGGCGCTACCGCGCCGCGGGCGGGCCGCTGTGTATGTGTAAGGTCGCAAGTCTAACCCAACCTAACCGAGACTTTGTTATCCAGCTACAGGAGTACTAAAACCTTCATGCCAGTAATAGTTTAATAAAAGAGATGTTAAAATTAGGGTTTTCCAATACTTCAGCGTAATATGCGTGATGCCGAAAGTAAGGTATGCCAATAGGCAAATATTTTTTCAGCCAAAGTATAATAGTGTGAAAACAACTTTCAGGCTAAACAATAATAGTTTTGAGTTAAAAGTACCTATCGGCCAATGTGGTTTGGCTAAATGAAATTTTAGGCGTACTGAGGGGCACCCGATCACACGACCGTGCTTGTGTCGCTTAGTTTTATACATTTCCTAATACAATATTGGAATTCTATAAAATTCCTAGGAAAAGTATACATGTCCTAGGATATGTGCGTATTAAAAAATCTCTGAAGCAATATTTTATACATTTCCTAAATAGCTTCGGAATTGTATACATTTCCTAGGAATAGTATACAATTCCTAGAATTCATACATTTCCTGTAACATCCACATAAATTGTAAAATAAATTGAATCAAATCAAAGCCTACAATGCGAAGTGATGGTTTCTGATTGTACGCAGTGAGTGTGCGGAGGTCAATACTCCTACGATATGTAGGCCGCCGCCAGGCCCTACTGTGTTATGCTCAATGACCACGTCGCAGAAAGAATGGTATTTCTTTAACGCAGACTTGGCACTCGCCCTTCTATTCGAATAATATTAATATCAAAAAGAATATAATTAACATAATTTTATACAACAGACTGGAATTGCTATCACATATTTGATCGTAGATTATGTAGTAGGTACAATTAGGTATCTTTAGAATGAGAACGTTATTTAAAAACATATTTTACATATTTAAACAATATTTTTTAAACTGTAGCATATTCAACTACTTAATTTAATAAATAATATTCAAATTAATAAGTAGTGATTAAATGATTTGATCCATTGCTTAATTTACCAATCTAACTTTTTATCTAGCAATAAGACCGCCTAAATTGCACTGTTTCAATAATTAGGAGTATCTATCTCTCTAGTATATTTCAAAAAATTAAATAAGTATCACATCTCTAATTATTATGTACCAAACCAAAATTAAATGATATCATTATCCAAGATAGAAATGACGCAAGCATTTTTAAAACACGTACTTATAATGACGAAAAGCACATTTCACAGTGTCAAAAATATTTGTTCTTTAGTTACCTGGGGTTTTTTCTAGAAGCGTTTCGCGAGAAGTAATAAAGTGCTGCGTTAATGTTGTTATTTCGAACGGAGGCAAGGTCAATACTCCGGGAGTGGGTCAGCAATTACTCGGAGGCCCGGCAGGTCCTCTGAACTACTTAAGCACTCGCAAATATTCCAACTTGAAATTTAGCTATGAAATATTATGTCTTAGAGCTGGTAGCAAATAGTCAGTGAAGTTCTAACAGTGCGTAAGTCAAAAATGTGCATTTTACAGAAGATTAGTCGGAAAAAAGCACGACGCAGTCTTTCTTCATTCAATGGCATCAAAATGATAAAACCATCAAAAAATTACTTTAGAACTTTACTATCGAAATAATGAAATTCAAAGACAATGGAGAATTGCTGACTTTCATTGACGTTCGTTAATAGATTTGAGAAATATGTAGGGAAATAGTTTGTTATGCCAGTCTTTCCCCAGATAAGTTGGTATGTAAGAAGCATCTCGGTGGCTGAATAAACTTCGGGTAATGTTCCCAATCATACATGCAAGGATCACTTACACGACTCTACGTCATACGCGTCACGATGCATTTACGTGACACTGACGAGTCACATTGTCTCTTAGGCTGAGTTGCACCAACTTACTTTAACCGTAACTTTGACAATAACCAGTGCTTTTTATATGGAGTTAGTCAGATTTTTGACGTATGTCAAAGTTAAAGTAAGATGGTGCAACCCGCGTAAATAGTTGTACAGCCTTATACATATTCATTATACATTTTTATTGCACTAGTATCTATTACAGTTACATAGATGTTTTAATGTTTCCCTTAATGTTTCGTTTGTACGTAGTTGTCGAGCAACATGTTCCGCAACATTACGCCCCGTGTTACCTTTTGAATCCGTGTTTAATATCTGCCTTTCCGGTAGCAATTAAACGTAATATTTATTGAATGAGATAATTTAATTTCTATCAGATACACAGCTTCTTTACAACCGGCACTTCCTCTGTCATTATAGGGGAGACCAAGGTGAGTTGTAACAGAAAAGAGTTGTGACATTGACGATTTTATGAACTTATTAACTTCTAGCGAGCTCGTAACGTTACGCGTTTTTAGTTCAAGTCTCGAGCTACCAAATGCGCGCTGTTGTTAGCTCGCTGATAGTTATTTTAATAGGTTTCCTGAAATCGACAAAGTCACAACTCTCCCCTGTTACAACTCACCTCGGTCTCCCCTACAGTCGAGAAACGGATGTATTTCATGTTATTCCAGTTCTTACCTCAGAACATGTAACGAATAAAATCACGACGATTGATATCATCTAACTTGAATTACGTGGGATTTGAACTTCAAAACGTTCCGATATATTTTTGAGTAGGCTTTAATGTGAATAAACTCGTCACTTATTAATTGTTTGGAAATATATTTATGATTCATATTGTCCGATTTTGTTATCATATTCAAAGATATGAAAACATATTTCGAGCATCGACTCCAAAAATTTGGTTTTTAATTATGCATACAAAATTATGTGCATAATTTCCTTGGATTACATTTATGCATTTTGATTCAAATGGCATGGCATTAGAATTGAAATGACTAGTGGTCGTTGCTCCGTCTATAGTTTAAAATTATAAAATTTTGCATAAATACAAATCTATACATATAAAAGAAAGTCGTGTTAGTTACTCCACTTAGTCCACTTATAACTCAAGAACGGCTGAACCGATTTAGCTGAAAATTGTCAGGGAGGTAGTTTAGAGCCAGGAGAAGGACATAGGATACTTTTTATCCCGTTCGAAATTAAAAAAAAAGTCTGCTTATTTATTGCCATTAAGACGGAACAAAGTTCGCCGGGTCAGCTAGTATTATATAAGCTCGTAGCATTAAAGACCATAATATTGTACTACGTTCCATTTTATTTTTGCAGATAACATTTTAAAAGTGTGAATGCAATAAAAAACAATTGCCAACTTTAATTAAAAAGGTTCAGTCACTGTCAAAGTTTGGATTTAAAAACGAACAAAAATTCGCAAATCACACGTACTTCTGAAAGTTGTGCGCGAAGTGTGACGCCCAACCGCGAGCGAACTACGAGCTTCAGCGAGGGGCCTTAGACATAGCTCTTGTAGAGGACAAGAGAGGGCATTCACCTCGGTCTATTAAACGTAAGTTTAGTGTGGACTTACTGTTTTATGAAGAAAGATTTAAACTTTTTTTTGTAATCCTAAGCGCGTAATGAAAACAGATCAATAACTGAATTAGTAGTATATCCTATCGGGTACAAAATAATACTAAGTGAAATCCATCATTTTTTTTCTCAACAAGTTACTTCTTTTAAGGCAACAACATTAAATATTTTCCCTGACAAAAAATGTGCGACCACTATAGATTTCCCCGTTCTAGGTCTTCCCTTGTAAAAGTATCCAAATAATGATTTATCAACTAAAAATCAACATTTTACCTAATTTTTCGATTGAATTTTTTTAACGGTTCTGAAAGTTATTTGCCTTTACTAATTTTGGGCACAGCTTTTTTCACAGTAGGGAGGAAAAAAAAGAAGAATAGGTAAATACAACATAAAAAAGTTCTTTCTATTTTACAGCGTATCCATACTAAGCTCATCGCACACTGGCAGAACCAGCAAAGGACAGAGTAAGCTCGCGGAAATAGAGCCGCGACAAAAAATAGCATTGAAATCGTTCATGAGTCGAGGCGCTCTCAATCGATTCATCGACCATTACGCCATTATCGGTCTGAAATAGAGACAGTCAACCCTATTTGAAACGGGTAAAAAGGTTTATCTTGCAAGAAACTATCTAATTTCGCATACAGTGGAGCACACTGCAGGCAAAGCTTCAAAAAGCATCACGCATTGTTTTCAGTAGAGGGGACCTCTGTACATCATCATGTACAATATCAAATAAAATACAGTAATATGATAGAGGTGCTTTTCTTGACTAAAATTAGTTAGTAACTAAAGTTCTCGAAATAGAATCCAAAGTTTTTGGGCTAGGTATCTGTAGATAAGAGAGTAGAAAAAATACACAAAAATAGAATTTAGTTACCCCATTCATTATTTTAATTTATGTCTCATGCAATGTGAATTTTCATTTTACAGCCAGCCATAAGCCATAAGGAAAAGTCAAATGTTTCTATACGAAAGATCATTATTTAATTTTCCTAATCCAATGTAAAAAATGAATCATTGATCTTTGTAGCTACTTACACTAATCGTAGGTCAGAGTTTGATGATCTGCAATTAAGAGATTTGGAGGCATCATGATTTTAAATTGCTTGTTTTTTACTGTAATTATTCGTTACATATTATAACTCAACATCCGACTTATAAATTATACTTCGTAGTTGAAAGAAATAACGGTATTCTAATCGAGTATTATTCGTATTCGAGATTTTAACATATAATTTATCTGAAAATAATCATAATAACCTAAACGTTTCTTAAAATATGTTATACGGTTTATTAAATTTCGAAGTAACTTGGATTAGAGGAAATAAATAGGAAACTGTTTGGAGTAATCTCTATATTTCTAATTTCAGTTTCTAAGTAATCCAGTTTCTAGTTTCAGACATGAAAGTATTTAGCTATCAGACAGAACAATGCAGTACACACAACTCACCCTTACTGTAGCAGAAGAAGAAGTATCAAATCATTTATTCAGTAGGTACTTAGGCCTTTTCCAGGGCGCTTATACACGTCCCAAATATAGCTTGCCCTACCACTACCCTACTTGAGACAACATATGGACTGGTGCTAAAAAGAAGTCTTATCTTGTAACTTAGTCTCCGGCATCGGAATCTACGTCCTGTATGTACAACAAGATAAGCATCAAATCAAAACGTTCATTTAGTAATTAGGCCCTTTCCAGGGCAAACGTCCCAAATATAGGTTGCCCTACCATCACTTTGATGGGCTGGTGCTGAACAGAAGTCTTATCGTGTAACTTAGTCTCATGTATCCGGATTCTTGTACACCCTGTATGTACAACAAGATAAGGCATAGTAACCGGGACCATACAGAATTATTTTAGTTTTATTATTATTTTTATTTAGGTTTAGTAGCAGAAGAAGAAGCATCGGATGAAGGATCGGAATCTTGTACACCCTGTATGTAAAACAAGATAAGGTATAGTAACCGGGACCATAGAGTCGGCATCAAACATAGCGCAATCCAAGTTCCGCGCCTGTTTGTCAGTAATTAAGGCCATACTAACACTCAGGGCGGTCTTTCAACTCCACTGATTGATTGTAGACCGCTTAGTACAAGTATATTATGTTTGCAAAACCATCTTCGTTATTGACGGATCTGCATAATTCTCTTTGATGCTTGAGCAGCTTGTCCCTGTCAGTTTGGTCCACCTTTTAATTGTTGAATGGCTAATGAAGGAGTTGTATTTCTAAAAACTAGAGACGAGCCAATATAAGAACTGTAATTACAACTATTTATTTCGTACATAATACCTATGAAACTATTCTTCTAAGTTTTTTAGTTGTTTACATTCGTCAGCTCATCGATATATGTTTTTGCTTAGTCAATTATGAAATAATGTGATGCGTGTTTTGATGTCTTTACATAATAATTATTTGTTTTAGGACAAGTATCAAGAGTAAAATAATTTATTTAAAAAAATAGATAAAACGAGATAATTATTTTCAAATCCAACATGGGAAAGAACATCTAATCCTATTCAAAATGCGCCTGTTTATATTATTGCAGCTTGCAATATTATCTCGCGTGTCAATTTGTCCCATAACTCTGGTATAAAATTGTAAAAGTCGTACATTACACCACGTGTTCAAAGTAAAGGTGGTCATTGGCACTTTTACTTTATTGTAAAGTTATGCATGTGATTGATCGTGTTCTTAACACCTTGAGGGTATCCTCCGAACGCAATGTGTTTGCGTCAGTTGCAACGCTGTGACGTATTTGGCGATTATTCATAATTTGCGGACTTGCACCTTGAAAAAACTACTTTGAATCCGTTCTAATACCGAGAACTTTAAGGGCGACTACTGTTCATTTGAAGGGCTCTGTATAATATTTATTGAATTTATTTATACATAATTTGAGTTTAAATGTTTCATGCTGAATAACGCAATCACTTATTCGATTAGGTTCTTAGCAGATAACATACAGAAAAATACCTACTAATCGTAAATATTTGACTGATTTTTTTTAAAGTGCAAATTCAAATGGGCTCTGTCACAAAAGACATCACTCAGGAATAGCTTTCTACCGGTAAAATATTTGTTAATCGATATTAGTAGACCATAGCTAGATCCTCTTTCTAGTGTCCGACCGAATATGGATTTTCAGCCGAAAACGGAAACGAAAACGAAGCTTCGGCTGCAGTCTCATTTTCGGCCGAAAACGAAAACGAAAACGAAAATGACCTTCAACTCTCAAATTTCAGTCTGAAATTATGTAAAAACTTTGAAAACCGATAATGTTTTGACCAAAAACATAATGACGTTTGACAGTTCATTTTGATAAGGATTGATTAAAGAAAACCGGCATTAAAACACAAAAAATTTAATCATGAATTCTTAGTAGAATATTATTTCCGGTGTATATTGAAATTTTGGGAAGTGAAGAAGAAATAAAGGGTGTCCAGTGGGAATTTTCCAAATAAATTAATGATTTTTTATTATTTATTACTAATGCAAACTGGAGTTTAACAATGCGGATTTAATTTTTATAGGCAATGTCTTTTAAATGATGCCCGTTTTACTATCTTAGGCACTCTCACAGCCGGACCTTTACATTCGCAACTATGCGAGAGCAAATCGCGCTAATAATTTTCCTGCAACTTCACGGCGGATATTTTCTTACAGAACCTGAATTATTTACTTTTGACTTGAGATAACCCCACAAGAAAAAGTCACATGGTGTGAGATCTGGTGACCGAGGCTGCTAGGGTATGTCTCTGTACTTGCTGATCATTTATTTGAAAAAAAGAAAAAATAGTCCTCAGTGTCTCCATCGAGGTACTCTCCGTGTGTTGTTCTTCACACCTTCTTGCTGAAATAGAGTTACGTAGTTGACCGGGATGCAGTTGCAGTTGTGGTATCAGACATTCATCGATCATTCGACAATACATTTCAAATACTTATTGCTCAACTGCGAACGCTCTGTAGGCTCCCGACCAGTGACTCATGGCGTATTTCAAATCCGCATTAGACTCTATTTTGAAACTATTAAACTTAATGAAAACTCTTTGGTTTTATTGTATTCAATTTTGAACTTAGAAAAGTTTTCGCTGGACACCCTTTACAACGTAACCTCACTTCACAACATCAAAAGAGTGTGACAATACCGCGTCCGTTCAAGTCTGATTGGAACCATGAGTGCACCAGATTCACTCCCGAAGATATCGGAACGATAAACGTCACCATCTTATTCACGTATTTCTGATATTCGGTTTGGCCGAAGCTTCGGCTGGTTTTTGGCCGAAAACGAAAATATGGCCGAATGTCCATTTTTTGGCCGAAAATGGCCGAAAACGAAAACGAAAACGAATATTCGGTCGGTCACTACCTCTTTCTTTAAGCCACGATTTAAAGGGCTTACGGAACCCCAAAACCTTCGCAATGGTGTCGAATCAGTGCAGCCTGCGTCTGCGGTCGTATAAACATTTGCGCAAACGTCAATCCCGCCGACAGATGTCGTCTGACATTGTAACAGCTAATACGCTTCTGAGAAAGCTCAGCCAATTCGTTTACAAAGCTTTGAGCTTAATGTATGCGATTATGATTGTGGATTAGGGCATGCATAACTTTCATTTTAATAAAAATGAGATTGTCAAAATTATTAATTTTTATCTTTGCATTTTTCCATGGACATTGTAAAGTTTAATATCACTAACTAGCAGTTAAAATATTTAGGTACTCGTAATTAAATTTAAACGTAATCAAAATTTTGGATTCATAAAACTTGTCGTATAAATGTGGTACTTACTTAGGCTGAGTTGCAGCACCTAACTTTGACCGTACCTCTAACGATAACCGGTGTTTTTTGTATGGAGTTTGACAGATTTTTGAAGTTTGTTACAGTCAAAGTAAGATGGTGCAACTCAGCCTTAATGTTTAATGAACTAAACATAAACTTTAATGGTGTTATTATTTGTACAGTATTATGTACCTTCAGCCACGGTCTTGCAACAATAAAATCTAAGGCTGAGTTGCACCACCTAACTTTGACCGTAACTCTAACGATAACCGGTGTTTTTGTATGGAGTTTGACAGATTTTTGACATTTGTCAAAGTCGTCTAAGATTTTCGAATGCCTTTGCTTTATTTTCATGAAACCAACTATATTGACAGCCCTAACTTACAAAGTCTACTTGCCAATATGTGAAACATTTGGCAAATACATCACTTATTTTTGATTCTCTGTTAACCTGCAACAATATTTAGTACCACAGGCGAGATGCGGACGGTGGTTAGCTGTAATGAGTGCAATTTTAATGCACTTTTTCGTACCTTATTTCGTGCCTTCCGGTATTTAAAAGACAGATGCAAATAATTTGACATGAGTCCAGTAAGTACATGCACCGAAAAATATAATTGAATCTTGTTTTTGTATCAAAATTTCAAAAGGTGCGTTAATTGAGAATAATATAAATAATTTGTCCTGGTTTTATGAAATGCATCATTTTTATTATTCTTGGAATTTTTCGTCAAGACAGCTTAAACTTCTGGTGTTTTAACATTTCTTGTATTCTAAAACAGGACTTATAATTGCTGTAACTTAATTCTTAAGTGTTACTTTTTTTTTAACAAGATTATATTTATATAGAACATCGCTCAAAACTCGGTTCCAAATCGACCAATCAAAATCTAGGACATTAGTATCTATCCTATTATGCTTAATATTGGACTGTGTTTAAGAGTCGTTTCGTAATACGGGGCTAAGTGCCCGTAGCTCATTTCGTACTCGTAGCAAAGACGCTTGATGCGTTGATGTCTTTTAGGCCGCAATACGCAATCACGTAGAGCGCCATAAGAACATTATGTTCAATGGTTTGATCATAGAATTAGAAATATCTCATATAGAAACTAAATTATGTATTTGATGCGACTGTGTTTTTATAATTATGTATTTTTCTATCTATCCAGACGGCTATGGACATAGATTGAATAAATTGAATAAATGAAATAAAAACAAATTGACTTAAATATCAATTTATCTGAACTAAATACAAAAACATTGATAGATCCAGCGATACCATGCAACCTTTATGCAGGTCACAATAGCTGCGGCGCAATCCTTCCGCCGTGGGAACCACGGCAGATGCGCTCTAGTCGTGTAGAGCCTTTTTTCTAAATCCTTATACGTAGGGCGACCATCTTGCTTATCACGAACGTTAGTTAATCGTTAAAATATTTTATATGTTAGGTAGAATATTTTATTTTACATACCTATGCATCATTATCATCATCATCATTTCAGCTACAGGACATCCACTGCTGAAAATAGGCCTCCCCCAATGACTATGCATGTTTTTATTTAATTTTTATTTGATTGTTTAATTACCTATATAGTAAAAGCTCTGTAAAATGTTGAGTGTAAAATGACATATATTTATTGATATTTTTTATTTAATTACTGATTAATTTAAAAGCAATAAATAATACCAACGCATTATTAGTCTAAAATATTTCAGTAAAATCATCGTGTCATATTTGTTTATTTAGTTTTTAAGTAATAAATCTAATTATTGTTGGCGCCAATTACTAAAACTAATTAATTAGTACATTCATATTGTTTGATTGGTATCATGTACGTATTGAAGATTGAATATCAGCAATTATCTTGTCACAATAGTAATAACACAGATGCATTTTCAGCGAAAAATATTAGAATAAAATGTAGTGGCATAGATTCTAAAAATAATTGCATCTTCTCCAAAAACTAACTAATAAAAACTAAAAATATGTATCTTGTCCCAAAATAAAATCAACAAAAATAGACACCTTTTGATACGTGTATCAAAAATTTCCAATGGAACAGGAAACAAGGGGTCCTTTCTAATACTTATTTTTGGGAAACACCGATTTTAGGGTAAAATGCATGAGAGAGTTTTTGTGTTCAAGGGTTAAATTGCATCCGGTAAATGCGACACTTGTGAGATTTTTGCGATGTTGAAATTCGCATCAAAGTCGCGATTTTTTAATCGAAAAAAAAGTGCGTAATGCAAATACATAATTACAGCGTGGCGTTAAAAATGTAACATGTGTGTTTTTACCCGAATTACACAAATTCGGATGCGGGCAGCGCAGGACCGTGCATTGTGGAAAACCTTGGAGGAGGCCTTTGTCCAGCAGTGGACGTCATTTGGCTGAAACGAACGAACGAACGAGCACAAATTCTCCTGCAACGGTTAACGGTACTTATTTCAAGGCAATTATGCCTGTTGCCAACGAGCTTGATAAGAAAATTATTGCAGCATAAACTGACCAATTTGTTAAGACCTTTTATTCTTCGCCTAGCATAAGCATTTCTTATCAATTCCAAAGGTTACTGGTCAATAACCCAGAGAAAGTTAAAAGGAGCGGCTTCTTTTAATGTTAACCTTCAGTTAAATAGTTTACCTGTTCCGCAAAGGAGAGTTATTGTGTTCACTCATAAAACTTTCTTCGGAAACTCATTGTACTGATTCAAAACAGTCCCTGGAGATAAGGCACAGTTTTGGGCTGTTTTTAGGACATGCTTTATATGTTTCCTGTACTTTTGAATATTGTGTTTGACCACAGTTCAATTGAGAAGTAGGAACAGGGTTTTTCTTTTTTGGGAAATTCCAACAGACTCACTTTATTTTATAACAAAGTAACTACTTACTGTACTGATAGACAAACGCTGAAACATATTATGCTTTATGAAAGGTGTCAATAAGGATTGATAAATATTGTATTGATTAAGGTAATGCAAGGTATATAGTTTTCTTAGTCAACCAATGTAAATAAAACGAACTCCTTGAGATAACCGTGACATTAAAATATCTAACGGTTATTGTATAATAAATGTAGCGTAATTACTCTTAAGTCATTCCGAAACGCTATTTAGTATTATTGGTAAAGCATTGTTATTACAATAATTACAATAATAATACAAATACATTTACTTAATTGACGTATTACAGTCGCCTATAATGTGAATGGGTATGCTAAATTTGTTTAAAAGTGCATTAAATACAAATAGTGATGTTGAGTTTAATGAAAGGAAATTCATTAGTTCCAGAAAGTCACATTTTTGCGATAACAGAACTAAACGGTAGTTACTTGTACCAATTATTTAAAGGATTATTGTGATTTTCTACGGTGAAACAATCAAGGTCAAAACTGATTGATGCAAACAGATATGGGAAAATTTTAACTCCTCCATTTTATGTATGGTAAACTGTGGTTACATTTCTGGACGTGTCAGATTTTGTCACAACTACAGGAAAACCACCCTTTAAAATTCACCAGAGGAAAATGGAGGATTTGCTTTTGCACAACATTTCCCCCACTGACTAACCGGGTTCCACAATACTTCGGCTTAACTAACATACCTACCCTCTGAAGTATGACACATTTTCAATCTGACTAAGAATTAAACTTAGTCCTTCCAATAGAGAAAGTTCTACTCTCTAATCACAAAGTTCTGTATCAATAATATATTAAATTCATGGCATCGTTGATACCTTAATAACAAATTGATAATGTTAAACCACATCCATTCAATCTTAGGGACTTCCGGTAAAATCTCGTCCAAAAAACCAGAAAAATACTAATATACACAACAAGCCGGCCACAAAAAATAATACAGATGGCGCCTTAGCGGAAATCGAAAGGACTTTTTTACGCAATTTACCATTCTGCCCAAAAAAAAACCATGATCATACACTGAGACAAAAAACTAGTGAAAGCCGGTATCGCCCGTGAGAAATAAAATCATGTAAATTGATATTTTGGTGGCCTTTTATTAAGTGGTGGCAAAAACTATAATTTAGAAAACAACTGTTTGTTATCCTAACAGACTATTCTGGTGGAAGTGGGTCTTTTTGTTGTCACACATTAACATACATTACCTTAATGTAATAATACATAGTTTTATGAAATAAATAGCTTTGACTATAGCTAACTTTGTGTACATTTGCATTGGTATCTTTCATTAAATGTTAATTAACCTCGATATCAAATCGTCATTAAATCCAGTACAGTAAACCATGAAAGCAGTTTACTTCTTACGCATAAAATCGTGAAGCACGGTATAGTGTAATTTTGCCAATAAAAATAATTTGCTTCTGAAAAGGTAAATGAGTTCACAAGAAGTGAGGTCACCAAGAACATACAAAAGGTAATCATGGGTCATTAATGATATCAATTTTAAAAATAATGGGTACAGTATCCACAACTGTAATTTTAACTTGTTCATTTAACCATTAAACATATACAGTTCAAATTTTTCATTGTTTTTGTACCTTGATTCAGAGGAATAGGGGGAATATCCCTCTGTCTTAATAAGGGTTAAAACAACACGTAAAACTGAGTCTGAAAATTTTTTTCTTTAGCATTAAAGAAGTTTTTCAATATTATTATGCCAGGATAACATCAAATCATACACTGTGGCACTTTATAAAGTTGTATAAGTAAATCAATTCTTTGTATCCCATGTTCATTTGTCAAGTGTGCTTAAATATGCGAGAATACTGTAGAAGCCTATATGTAATCAAAGAATTATATGTATTATTGAAATAAAAGCGTCAATAAAAATAAGGTGCACTTTTTATCATTACTAAGGTTGGCTTTGAATCAACAAACAATGAGTGCGGTACAGCGATAGGGCACGGCGTGGGAGAGCGCCGCAGGTGTGGCGTTTCCTCCTCGGACGTCGCAGATGCGTTAGCCATAGCCCTGAGATGATAGTAGATATAGCAACACTATTAGAGTAGTATTATGGTACACTTAAGTTTAAGAAAAAACGGTAGTAAAGTTATTGAAGACGGTTTTCTTGTCAATAAAAGAGTTGGACTGTTATAAAAGTGATCAAACGACTTTGATGTTATTATCAAAATAATATTTACTCTTGTTATTTGCACTATGCGTTTTATACTCTACCAATGTTACTAAAGTAAAACCCATAAAAACTATGTTAAAAACCCATAAACGCTACGCAATAACAAAGATGTAGAGCTAACGAATCTAGTAGTTTTGACGGTCTATCGGCGCAAATAGTCACGATTGATTTTTTGCTAGATGAACGTTAGACTTGTGATCGTTATAAGTTATAAGTATTGCCTTATAAATATTGCTCATCTCTGTTTTTAACCCTGTCTATCTTGTTAATAAAGGCGACATACTTGCATGCAACATTGCAATAAAAACCCACTTACAAACACATTTAAATTACCAAAAGAAAAATAAAACTTCTTCAGCTGTTTCGTTTTCAATAAACCTTTACTTTTCGATAAGATTTGATAGCACAAGGTGTAAAACTAAAAGAAACCGAACACCTTATTAGCATCCTTCGCCCGAAGCAATCACTTCAGTCCCAAACAAAGCAAATCAATATTCGATAATAGCGTCCAAAATTATGGCCTTAGTAACCCATTCCTGACCTACCATCACCTGCCCCGCTTTTACCCATATGTTACAAATATAGGTCAATTAGAACTGATATTTGATTTTGCGATTCAGAATTTTCTGTTCTTGTAAATTAGAACTATTTTAAGTCGAATGTTTTACGGCTCAATGGATTGCCAAGCACGAAATTGGACAGTTGTAATGAATCTTTTGAAACAAGGGATCTGATTAGTATTATTTGTAGTAGGAAATTGGTGACAGGTGCAGATGTTTGCGAGCGATCATTTGTTAAAAGAGACAGGATTAGATCTCCATTGAGTTATTATTTGGACATTAGAAAGTGATGGTTTTTTCTTTATTTTTGTTTGTTTTACGGATTCATTTTAATAATGATATTCGTTTGTATTTGGATTCCGAACATAGTAGTTTATTCTTACATGTTCCTTGGATGTTGAGCTGATAAAAATATTTGTGAATTTCAGGTTTAATTACATTCAGGTACATTTGCTTCTACAAGATATTGTTTGCATAAAACTTAATGCAACTCAATTATCGCACAAGTAAATTATAGTTGGACCTAGGAATGTCTTATTAAAGTCATCCCATTCCTGCCTTCAGTGAGGAGTAAATTGCTTTATAATATACGTGAGGACCATCATTCATTAGCTGTTGACGGCCTTTCTTCAGGTGTTCGCGTGAAAATAAGAAGCAGACGGTACAAAGTCGTTGGCAATTAACATTTTAAGAGTAAATGGGTACTCATACCCACGGTTGTGTGGCGTCGGCGGTTCCCACATCATAACAGTCATATTACGATGCCTTTGCGTGATATTGCTCGGTGCTTGTAGTAAATAGTGAAGTTGAACGCTTTATTGGCTCTATGATTCCGTAGTTTTATTACGAATCTATTATATTTCAAATTGTGATTTCCCATTATTCCTAAGGGTAAGTATAGGAACATATCGAATATACTACAATCACTGGATAAAGACTAGAAATATTGTCTCTACGTGTTAAATAATTGTATTGTGATAAAGTTAATGCAAAAATAACAGATTGATAAACATCGGTTTTAAATTCATTCGGTAAGGGCGTGCATAACTGTTTTGTCCGTATGCTATATCTAAATGAATCTCTAATCTAATAGTAATATTAAATTATCTACAGGCACCGAGGTTCTATTGATGAGAGTATGATTTGATACAGAACGCTATTGGGCGATGCTTTAAAAATGGGCAATTTACTATCCATAAGCTATGATCGTAAAAACAAATCGTTTCCCTATCAACGACGATTTTCAGCGATTTACTAAGGAACCCTGACATATTTCTCAATCATTTTTATTTGCCAGGAAGGTACCGGATGCTTCTAGCAACTAACAGTCGTTACAGAATGCTTCTAATGTCAATGTGAAACGAATTAAATGCGCATTGTGGTTCGCGCATTTGCATTTTTAAGATTCAATCATTCATACTTTTTACGACTGCGTGAGAATTTGTATTAAAAGTATTTTAGTTAAGTCTATTATAAACTACAGTGTTTTGGGAACCAAAGAACTTTTGACCACAAAAGAGTCCAGATTTTGAAGCTTATTATGTACTAGCTTTCCGCCCGCGGCTTCGCCCGCGTTGAATTTTGTCTGTCCCAGAAAACCTTTATCGCGTGCGTCCCTGTTCCAAAAACCGAGATAAAAACTATCCTATGTCCTTGCCCGGGACTCAAACTATCTCTATGGTTTAGGCGTGAAAGCAAGACAGACAGATAGCCAGAGTTACTCTCGCATTTATAAAATTAGTATAGATAGTATAGATTAAGAAAAGTCCAACGCTTTAGTAAAATGCAGAAATAAAACGCATCGTGTTTACCTTCAACAAATAGAACGCAAAATAAATAATTTGAATAGATATTTCTTGAGGTAATCTTGGCTACAGAAGTTTACCAGACTATCGATCGAAAAAAGCTTTTTTTATAAAAGTTCAGTGCTTTCGCCAAAAATATTGCACAAACAGGATTCACGAAACACGTTTATTTCTTCAAAACTTGTTTTTAACTAAAGCAGTGGCTTGTACTTCAAGTTGCATTAAATTGAATGTTCGTTAATCTTGTTAAAATATTAATCGCAGATGCCGTTACATGTTTTAATTTTGAACATGTTTTGTTTTTGCAGCTTATTAAAAACCTGGTCGGCCCCTAAGTAGGTATGAAAAACTGGTCCATAGCGATTTGCGAATTGGGTATCATTGATTTTGAGACCTTTAATTGTCTTTAGATCTTTGAGAAGGCAAGAATGCAAGCCAGTAGATTTACGATTTAGTTTCAACGAAAAATGAAGAAAATTTTCAGACTACCAAATAAATATCTGGCTCTAGATTTTAAAAATCTGCTGACAGGGATTAGAAGGAAGAGTTTTGAACTCTTTCTTCTCTATTAATACAATATTGTTTAGGTATTTATCGATAATACTAATATATTTATTACTAAAATCTATTTCTAAAGTTACATAGGAGTCATAGTGCCAAATGTTAAAGTTCATCTGAGGCGTAGTTTCTTTGTACCTTCCATCGGCATTCAATCAAAGGTACACGAATACAAGCTCAATCAAGATTGAAGTAAGCCTACATAGATCACCATTTGAACTTTACGAGCACCAAACAGCTCAACTCTTATTGGTATTTATTTAAAAAAATTCCCGACTCTGTCTAAAAATTACTTTTACACATTTCCTGTAACATATACGAACCCACAACGAAGTGGAGTAATGATATCCAGTTGATCGAAACCATTGATGGAGCACCTTCATACCATAATCAGTTACACACCTACCACAAAAATTGTGTAGCATTATACAAAACGAGCGTTTTATCACAGCAAAACTGTACAATATACTTGTATTACATTAGTTACATAGTGCGCCATAATGCCTAGTAGCCGGCGACAACGTAACCGCGATGTAATGGCGGCGCGCAATCTTCCGTGATAGTGAACTTGAGTTTTTTCGCTGCGCGCGCGCACCGTTAGCTTGAGCTACATTCCGCGGTTGCCGCAACCGGCCGCGCGGCGGAGCCACCGCCGCAATCCCTCGTTCTTGCGCTTTTAAAATTACTTTTCTTGCTACTGCAATCTAATGTTAGGAATCCGGATCTCATGCTGAAGTTTTTGTACCTACGCGCTTTATAAGTAAGCACTGATTGCATAATGGCTTGCTAATGTTCTGCGTGATCGAGGGGATTCTAATGCATCTTGGTACTTAATTAGTACTAAAAACATTGTAGAGTCTGCATTTTCTTTGCTTTTACAATTTACTACCTTACTAAGTAACTACTTAGAAGCTTCTTAGGAAAGATACCAAAGTTCAGTGCAGTCAGGTAGAGCATTTAAAATAAAGTTGTGAAGGTAATGTAAGTACAATGGAAATACATAATATCTTGATATGGTGATAAATAATAGTAGGTGGTAAGTAAAGAAAAAGACAATCTATTGCTATTGAAGCTAAAAATGCTAGGTAAGTACTAAGTAATATTATACGATATTGATCTTCACTCAAGTTTGTATAAGTCTCTACTATTCTTAGATGACCTGAATAATTCAAAATTATAGTTTTCATTGTTACGTACAAAATAGCATCAAAGATTTGCAAATGCCTAGTTTTTGTAACACTAGATTGGTAGGTACGTTGAATTACCCAGCGCCAAATTGCGCGGTGAACAACACAGTCGCACAATAAAATAAAAACACGACGGAAAATAACAACCTCTCTAATGCCAGATCTAAGCTTCGAAGGTTGCGCGCGCAGGTCATCGACCCTCCATTGCCAATGTCAGCCATCTTGAGTTCCGCAGTCGCTTACGTTCTTCACGTAAGAGGCTGTAACTCTACTCTAGTGTGAGTAAGGCTTGTTTTTCAATGTCCAATGCGGCTGTGTGAGTCATTAGAAGCAAATAGTACACGCACACTAATGTACATTTCAATGGTATGCAATCTTAGACTGCTGGTTTTCTTCGCGTTAAACTAGATGGCGCTGTAAGACTAGTCTAGGCTAGATCATTATTTCCGTACAAAGTATAGTCTTCATGATGCTAAGTCGAGTGTTTTAGTAGATAATATTCATGTTTATAGCTAGCAGGTGTTACGAGTAGTAACAATGTTTTATAATAAAAGTGAGTAATGAAAGATTACATTTGAAATATAGAAAATGGCTCTAGGTAGAGTTTGAAGTGAACAAATATTTAACTTGTTCTTTATAATAATTTATAGGCAGGTGAGGCCAAAATTGTCCAAGTGTTTCAGCTATTCAATACTTATGTAAATTAATTAAAGTAAAATATCTTAAATACACATTTTTAATTTATTTTTATCTTTAACAGTATTAATCTTATTGTACAATAATATGCATTACAACAACTTAAAAGGTATTGAATTTGTTAATTATAGACTAGGTTAATAAGAAAATATTTTTTGTTAATCGTATTACCTATTTTAACAATGCGTTTACGCACGAGCGACTTCATGGAGATTTATTTTCAGACATAAGTCCTTGACAACTTAGAGAAAATAGTTAAGTAATTGTATTCACAATTCACATATATACAGCACTTGCTTTGACATACTCGTAAGAAGTATTTTAGAGTGGCTTTTATCTATTGATGGTTTTGTTTAGTTTATGAAATGAAGAAAACGCATTGAAACCGATTTACCCTTTCAAAATTTAAATACTTATCTGCCAAATACAAGACAAACTTGAAAAGGAAAGGCCCCGTAGAGTATTTAAAAATACATTTTATTTAAGTATTTTTGTCTTATACGCTGAACTTAAGCACATCCAAGATAGGGTAATAATTATTATCAAAATATTACCGTGTCCAAGATCACTCACTCAGTTCCCATTGTAAGTAGAGTTTAGAACCATAGTCAACAAGTCAAACACCCTCACATTCACGTAATTGATTTACTGTTGTGCCGGCATACAAATGTTGAGGTATTAAATTTCTCAGATAAACTTCACCATAGATTTAGAGTTAAAGTAGACCACCCAAGAAGCCGCATTCAGGCCGTAAAGTCTGCCAAGTATTACGGGTATTACGGCCGACGCAAAATGACCCAACCTTCCTCCTAGTGGGTCACGATTTGAAGTCGGGACCTTCAGAGACAATAATGGATTGCCAGAGTAATAAATGTATGTCTAGCCTATAGATTAATGGATAGATACTAACGTCTGGTAGAGACAGGGGTTAAAAGTGGTCGATACTAAGTTTACATTTCAAGGCATCCGATTTTCATATCGGATAGTCTATGCTGACACTGAAATCCTTGTTCCTCGGGAAATGAAAGCGACTTTAAGGCTGAGTTGCACACCTAACTTTGACCGTAACTATAACGATAACCGGAGTAATTTGTATGGAGTTTGACTGATTTTTGACATTTGTTACAGTCATTAATGTGTCCTCTTCTGGCGCATTAGCCGGGGGTTAGTGCACTGTATTTTTTCTATGATATTTTTATGAAGCTTTCCATGAGGTGTGACAGTTTTAACACGTATGTAATGATATTGTTAAAGATGAATAAATAATAATGGGAGCTCTATCTTTTTTCCAAAACTAATAACATTCTGGATTGTGATTCCATACATTGTATAAGTACCGTACCTAATGTTATTTGATTAGACCACAATATTATGTTTGTAGTCAATACACATCAGCTTAGACACATTTTGACACAACAAAAATGTGTCATTTCTATTGAATCTGAAAGTATTTCTATAATACGAGTATACTCGTAAATAAATTGCATATATTTATTTCGACCCTATGATATTGCTTAACGATGGACTGAAAAAATATTTAATACAAAGTTGCGAGCACAGCCAGTTTCTAGTTAATACATAATAATATATTACAGTATCCTGTTAACAACTCCAACACGGTTCAACTTACGATGAATAAATCGTATTCGCATTTTTATTGTTTACAAGATACGTATAAAATAAATCGAAGATTACAATAATACAAGGTAATATTTCAGCCATTTATTTAAATACGACACAATGTTTACATTTACTTAAATCAGTCAATACTGATGCGTTTCGAATAACGCTATTGATGTGAGTTAAAAATAACCTTTTGTATTAAGATCACGATCGCCAATGGAGAGGTAAATAAATAAGTAGGATATAATAACGAAAACAATAAAACAAGACGCACTATCTCTGTCGTAGTCGATGGGGTATATCCAAAGGTAATATATGGAGACAATATACTGATCGTAATGCTTGGAACTGCACAATAAATTGAAGCGAATGAAATACGGCAGCGTTGTGGTGGCTACGTTCAGATAATGTGGATGCAATGAAGCATTTGTCAATATCGACTTACCCATTCATTGGCCGGATTAATCTTTAGGGGTGCATACCAACAGCTTTTAAAAAAAAAAACTTTATGGACATTCACGTGTCGTTTTGAAAAAAAAAGTTACAGCCAAAAAAGGTAATCCTTTTCAGGAATGTAGCTATAATTTCCCCTAATATTTATTTATTTCACAGGTGTACGAGTAGGTACGTACTTAGGCGCTCGTAAGATAATTTTTAAATTATAATTTCATTGATTTATTCTACGATACCCTATTAATATCAACGTTACTGTATACGAGATAGTAAAATGATTTAGTGCTAGTGATTGGCACGACATGAAAAAATCCATACAAACTAATGTAGATATTAATATCGACCAACAACGCGCTTGTAATCATATAGTTTTTCTAACGTTGATCTTTCGATAACTCTAGGTTGCGTCCACGCAGAAAAAATTGACCTCGTATCTAGGGACCTTCACCGAAATGTTACCGAGGTTCGATAACCCGGCCCATTGTTCCACGACTCATTCCCATTTATTTATCGCAATCACGATCGCCTTCGTTATTTCCGCGTCATGAGCCACGTAATTTATTCATTAAAGTTTACGATACACGGGAATTTATGGCGTTTCGGAGGAGGACCGCGAATAAAGAGATTTATGCGCCGCAAACAATTATTGTTGGTTTAATTTAATACACGGCGAGTCCTTGTATTCGTTAATCCGATTTATTGCCGTCCCACATGACGCCGGCCTAAGATGCAATGTGTAGTTGGGCCCTTACGTGGTGCTTGCGTGATCCTGGGATGACAAAGCATGACTCAGAAATATGCCTTTAAAATATGATTATCATTATTAGCATTATCCTAAGCATACAAAAAAAAAACACATTTTAATAGCAAAAATAAAAGTAAAATTAACGCGAGCTTTTTTAATCTATCGTCTACTTATAGTATAAAATATAATGAGCTCTTAAAACTTTATTGAATAACCTATTAACGAGAATTAACTACAGTTTTATAAACTTATGAAGAACCTCATAGTATCTTATAATGTTGGCCATTATGAGGCTTACAGTATGGCTTCTTTATAAATGCCGCCATTAACATCGATTCCCTTCCGTTTCCTTCGCCTTTGTTTGTACTTCCTTATCCTTTATAATATAATTTGAATATTCAAGTGCCTAGCGTGAATATAGATTTTGGTCTATTCACTAAACTTTAAACACTCGAAGAGATAAAGAACATTTTAAACTGATAAATAAACTTACTTGCAGCTTCATTATGTATACTTACCCAATATTTTCGTATCTTAAGCAGTTTCGTGTTACGCAAATACAAAGATTTATTTGCGACGGAGCGCTCATAAATATTTTTTTCAGTTTGCAACAACAGTCAACAACTGACCGAAGTGACGCCTGTTATAATCCAATCTGTGTTCACCTTGACCGATCTTTTTGTCCCGCAACGTAAAACTCAACGGTTATAACGTATTTTTCATACGCGTATGCGCTACCTGTATTCACCCCCAGCATTGAAAGCCTTTTGCCATTGATTCACCGGGGTAAAGTACAATAGATGAGTGAACAACTCGATCGTGGGAATACACTCTATGAATGAAGGCACCTGTACGAAGACGCGGAGGCGGTGTCAGTTATTATATTTATAGAAAAAATCTAAGAGCAATTATTGTTATGTGTGTGAAAACGTAGTGACAATAGTGGAACTGATTGATAAGTTACTTCGAACGTATTTTACACTTAGTAAGGGAGAGTCCGCTAATTTGGACCAGTTTTTTTCAATCCCATTTTACACATAGTTTTCTTTTGTTTTTGCTAATGTCCATGGTATATAATAAAAGATAAATTATTCAACTTACTATTTCATAAGTATTAATTAACATGATTGTTGTATATTTAGCACAAATCAACAAAATACGAGCTCAGAGCTTCGGTCCAATTAAGCCAACCGTTTCGATAATTTGTACCACAGGGTTACTAAATTGGATTTCAATAAATTTCAAGCCTATAAAAAAATTATGGCAAAATATTATATGATAGATTCTTAACAAATTAGGAAACGAAAAGGAACAGTAGTTAATAACATAGACAATCGATATTGTTTTACACGTTATCACGATTTTGAGTACAAGTTTTGTAATTCCAATTATCGTAACGCACACTTGTACCTAATCGACTTTGCCAGTCTTTTGCTTTCATTTATTGTTAGTCAAACATAACTACGCTATTATAACTTCAAAATATGATTTACTAAAAAAAAAAATCAAAATCCTTTGGTAAAGTTCCATACAACTTGATGTGGTACAATTTAGCCGACTAGGTGATAGTGCTTTTAAAAAATCGGTAAAAAATATAGCTTATAAATACCGAAAAATGTTTCAAATAATTGTAATCCACACTAATTTACGCTTCTAAATAATATATTAGAAACACCCTGTGATTAAATTTAACAAAATTACAAACTAAACATACATTGTCAAAAGTTACTTGAAAACAATGAAAAAATACTTTTCAAAATAAAACACACGTGTTCGTTGTCACGGCAAAAACCAAATGGCCGATATTAATTGAATTTAGTTGCGTATCGCTGAGTGTTGCAATTACAGACATTCAATAAATACTTTACGAAATATGAGGGTGGTACAATTTACCCGGCGGTACAATATACCGAACTCTCCCCTATAGTGAATGATACAAAATAGCAATAAAGTTACAATATTTAGTAATTAAAGGCACTGGATAAGGTGACAATCAATCATCAATATACTTACTTCTTCATTTATTCGTTGATATGGTGCATTAAGTTATTATTTGCATGAACTATCCTTTGGAACCAATGGCAGTTTTCCTTATCTATTTTTTGCGATTTTCCTAAAGTGGGAAAGAGTCCCGCTATTGCCAAATACAGTATAATATGATGGTAATGAATACAAATACATAATAAGATTTACTTGTTTTTCCAACTTGAACATTTTGTATTAAGTCAATACATTTTGCGCAGTTCTTACATCACCTGTATTGCTTTACATAATATCCCCTCGATCGCTCTTATATATTTTTTTGGTTCTCAAGTAGAAAAATACATGAAAAAAGTAAGTATGCGCAATCAAAACGAACATACATAATGTATGTTGTCTGAACATTATTTTTACATTTACTCGTTTAAATACGTAACTTACCTATACCTAGGCTACACCTAGTAGCTGTTCCCTCAGGGAGCATGCTCGTCAGTCATGGAAGTAGTATTTGCCATGTAATGCCAATGCCAATGCCAAAGTCCCTGTGAGAGAAGCACCTTATAGCTTCAAGATCCATCCAGTAGATCAGTGTCTAATACATTTCGCAGCAAGACTCAGGATTCGGTCAAACTATTGCGATCAGCCTGCGTGCGCGATGGCGATCAATGCGTTTAAAGGTTCGGTCAAACCAACGCGATCACACGCGATCAGTCGGCGTGCAGCGATGGCGATCAGACTTAAATGCATTGATCGCCATGAACCTTAAGTCTGATCGCCATCGCCATCACAATCGCCATCGCCTTCGTGCACGCTGGCTGCACGCATTGGTTTGGTCGAACCTTCAGGCTTTAATACAAACAAATTAAGGTCTAGGTGATGTTTTAAGGTTTAGCTACAATGATGCTCCATTTGTAACAGTCCATATAAGGTAAACAGTCTCAGACACAATTTGTCGATCTTATCACTCAAAGCGTCCTCTTTGATGCAACCTTCAAGTAGAGGACAGTTCTTTGAAATTATTTAGGTAAGTATTGCAATGTTATTCAGAGCAATACAATATCTAATAACAATTTTTCTTTTTTCTTAAATGCTAGCTATAAGTCTGGACACACCTCAAAAGGATTTAAGACACTATTTAATCAAAGATATAACGGTTCAATATATGTAATAAATAAATAAATAAGTAATTACACTCTAAACATCTATACCTACTTAGAGGATAGTTTAGCTAAGAGAAGCTTAGGTATCTGAAGTAATAGGAACGCAATCCAAACCAAATAATTTATTCAGTACTTTCCTTTCCAGGCTACCACTTCGGGACAACAATGAGCTGATGCTGTGAAGAATTGGCAGAAGAAATTCTCACCTTATGCGAAACCTCACAAATGATGAGAATGCTATTCTAAGTCGTACGCGAATGTAATTCTATTGATTCAAGAATATTTCTCCGGGACATATTCAAATACTTCACGTGCAAGGGTCACCTTGACCATGTCTCCTTGTTTTCATGATGTCAATGCATCCAACTATACTTGCAAATCAAAGAGGTTGCGCAATGTTTAGGAAATATTATAGATATTCACTTTGTGTGGTTCCGGATGTACCTACTTACGTCCGTTTTAGTGACATATTGATTATGGTCTTCTTTCACCATCCCCGAGTAAAGTTCCAATTAGTTACTTCCTGATTACCACTACTTAGCAAGTAAAATAAAAAGTATTTGCGGTGTTCAGAGATTGTGAAATTGGATAAATTGCTACTCGCGACTTAAAGCAACGTATAGCCTACTTGACACATTACTCGGAGATGATGAACGAGGTCTTAAACAAAATATTATCGGGATTGCCATGGAGTGTTAACCGCATTAAGGGCTGAGCACATGCCCGTGTTATGAGTAACCATCACAAAGTTACAATTTATATGTCACTGTTGTACTCCGTACTTTAAGATATCTGGCTCTCAGGCTGGTTATTTCTGACATGCTTAAAAGGACATTATCCATTATGTAGTGACTCAAGGTTTGACACCAGAACGGATTAACTACGTCATTTGTACCAAATCCAAGTGTTAAGTGAGTATAGGCATATTCTTTGTTTACATTTCATCAAAGTTCACGTTAGAGATGGGTGAGATTGTTGATGAAACAAGCTAACTACATTATTATGACGTATGTTTAAAAATATAATAGGAGAAATAAAAGTACGTAAAAGTTGTGAAATTATGAGTCATTAGATGTCCTCCCTGTTCTATTATTTATAATAGATATTTTTAGAGAACCAATCCTCAGTCAGTTTTCCGATTTAACCACTACTCGTGTTACCCTAACTTCAGTATGTAACAATGAAAAGATATCAAGCTCTATATCCGTAGAATACGTACGGACAAAAAGTGAAATCATCATAAACAAATCGGTATAGTCGATTTGGGTTACAAATCGAGTTGTGAAGTAACACCGAGGCTCGATAGCGGGATCTGCTGTATAACCCACAACACGTCACGTGTTCACTCTCTGCAAGGCAATTGTTCGGTGGCAGTTAAAATGACGCCTCTTTTGATTTTGTTAATTTTATTTGGAAGGTGCTAAGTGCGTGGGCACGAACTTGACGCCATCCGCGGTAACCAAGTTCAGGAAAATGAAGGCTTGAGTCGACAAGATTCTTTAATATGAATAAAAACCCTGTCATTGGGTTCTTTTTCAGGGGGGGAGCCTGGGTCCTTGACATGCCAAGTGCTCATGAGTTAGCACTATCAACTATCATCTTCAAATCAGCTATATACGCGCATGAACCCTGTACTTCGGGTTGATTTGGGTGTAGTAAAAAATTACTTCATCAACAATATCAGATAGGAAGAGCTATAAAAATATCACTAGGATTCGATTCTCATTCACTATGAGCCTAGTTACTGTTAAGTGCTTTTATCGAATAGTAATCGATAACACAATATTTAGTCTACAGGTACAATGATGGTACTGTCAATGTAGCTATCAGTTATGTTTAAGATAAGGGATCCTCCACTTCTAAGGGGTATTACATAATCTAGTGACAAACACGCAAAAAATTCACATATTAACGAAATATTTTTATATTTCTGACATTAAAAGTTAACGGTAAACTTCATCTTAACACAACTTATAAAATTTTACTACACATTTACATAAACATAGTCTAAATTTAATACAAATCGCGGGTATAATGACAACGTGAGTCTGTATGTTAATCTGAACATGCGCGCGCGGTTACACAATAAATATCCTGAAAAACTTACTGAATTGTTATTAGGGGCCCGATAGCGGAATAATATCTATCTACATAACTTACTGTCAGTCTATTTTTATGTCTTGTTTTGTTTTAGAGAATAAGGCTGGGTTGCACCATCTTACTTTAACTTTAACAAACGTCAAAAGTTTGTCAAACTCCATACAAAAAACAGCGGTTATTGCTACAGTTACTGTTAAAGTAATTTGGTGCAACCCAGCCTAAAACAACTTACGCAATTATGACATGTGTACATGACGTAGATTTAAGCTGTGTATATTTTATCACATTTACTTTTATCTTAAATGCATACACTTTGCGTATGTGTTTACTTTATGAATGAATAGTCGTTTCATATTAAAATAACTAATTCTTCAATCGCTAATGTAGGGTCTACTTTTTAATTCATAACAAACAAATAACCGTGATTTGGTGACGGTTGGTTGGACTATAAGTTACTACTACAGAAAGTTAGACAACTAGACAACTGGCACTTTTTGATCGAATCGAAAATCGAATTCGTTCAGCTAAGGCCTTTCGACATTACAACTGTCACGTACTGCCACTTGTCTAGGGGGGTGATCTGTAGGAACCTACCAACCAAATAATCATAGAGGCCTGAAAATAGTCGTCATCGTACAAATATTTTTTTTGTGAAAAACGAATGTTGTGGGGAATCATTACCTGTTTGCATTTTTTTTTTTTTAAATTTAATTATGTAGTTCTATCGTTAATTTACAGTTGGTTCCACTAGCGAGTCATTCTAGTGAGTGCAACACAAAATGCAATAGTAATAGATAGATAATCCTTCTACCGCTTTAGTACTCATCAGTTGGCGCCGCTGTCTTACGCCCCTGCGCGCACTGTGAGACCTCATAGTAATGTTTGTGAACATTACTTGGTGCTACTTGTGAGGTCTGACAGTGCGCATGGACGCACAGGGTGACACACGAACCAAACACAGAGCTCTATTCAACGCTGTGCGTTCGATTTTCTGCTTCACATAAGCAAGTATCGTTTGTGAATACGGGCGTTAGCCACTAGCGAGTGACAAGACCTTACCCTACAGTAATGGCGCCAACTGGTGACGGCAAATAAAATGGCCCTTTTAACGAGGCAAAACATGTCTCTTAAAAAATCCTATGATCACTTAAACAAGTGTAAAAGCGTTTTCAATGATTATTTGATATTTAAAGAATACAATAACATCCAGTCTTTGTTGCCTTTGGCACGTGTAAATCCACCCAAGTACTTAGAATAATTTTAGATAGATACTTATATTATTTGCCAGTAAATATTGAGTACTTACCTACATTAGGTAATACTTCAAAATAAAATCAATCCTTCCTTCTTTTCGAGAAATACTCAATTTAAATTGATATAATTATTTTTTTTAATAACTTCGATATCATTTGATACCCACCACCATCATCATCATCATCATCTCAGCCATAGGACGTCCACTGCTGAACATAGGCCTCCCCCAATGTTTTCCATGTTACCCGGTTGGTGTAGCGGCCTGCGTCCAGCGCTTTCCTGCTACCTTTATGATGTCGTCGGTCCACCTTGTGGGTGGATTGGTGGTGGTTGATACCCAACTTCACATATTTACGAGAGGTATTCCGTTTTTTATATTTTTTCCATATTTTCTTAATTTTTCTACGCACTTCTAAGTCATAAAATTTTTCAATATTTAAATGGAGTACTCATGCGTAATAATTTGCTACTGTACCTATGTATTTCGCGCAGGATTAATTTTCGTTTCCCATGTAGGTATAATTTATAATTTACGTATACTTATACGTACTTTTTATATCTATTATATTCTATAAATTAATAATAAATAACACTCTGCATACGGAATTAACATTAGTTAAAAATACGTCAAGTTGCTGCTGTAAGTTTAAGTGAAACATTTTAAAACAGTTGTTTTTTAAATTATTTATTCAATAGAAATTCACAACATGTTTTTATTCTGCTTGCCCAACACGTGATACACGTGACTTAAAATTTCGCCTATTTTGGTTTTGTAAATTATTGATAAATACTAAGGATTTATACCCTCATGCATTCATTCAATTGTATTTTTGGTAAATTAATAATTGATGTTGACTGTAAAATATTTTTGTATGTATTATTATTCTGAAATATGTATGTATTTTGAGCGCCGAAAGTATTTTTATCGTAAAGCTCCGCTCTACATACAAACTGTCAACCCGGCGCGGCGGCCAGTTTGACTTGTATTTCTGTATTTCAGCCGGGCTAGGATGCATGCCGTGATAAAGTCTTATCGATGATTTTAGACGACTAACTTTGCCGTGCGTATCGTGTAAAATCGATAAAAGCTTATCGCAGCGCGCATGTATAAAAATTCTGTCATATTTACAACTTCTCTAAAAGCTGAAACAACACTGAAGTCAGTATTTCTTTACTATACGGCTTAGCCAATTCAGCCAATTGGTATATTGATAAAATTATTTTAAGTAGCCAAAAATCTGTAAATAAGTAAGCTTTGTCAAATATTTACTAATTGCGTTTGGTTATGCGCATGGACATGTCTACAAACAATATTTGTCTTATTCTGAATATTTTGCTGCTTAAAATAAAGAAGGACACAGACAAACAAATCGAATTTTGTAGATGTTTCCAGAAATTATCACTATTTGCAAATACAATTGGTAGATCTTGGAGGTAGAATAAGAAAAAATGGCCTTTTCATGCCTAAATACATTAAAATTCAGTAAACTTGTGGTGTTTTTTTGAAAATCACAAATACATACACGTGACTATATGATAATAAATTGTTGGTGCTTTAATAAATAAATTAGAATACTTTCTTTTTTATTGTAATTTATATGTATTAGTACTAGCGGCCGCCCGCGACTTCGTACGCGTGGGTCCCGTTTTACCCCCTTCTTCATCTATCTTACGCGGATTAGATTTTTTCATACAAATGTTTTTTCCCGCTAACTCCCGTTCCCGTGGGAATTTTGCAATATCCTGTTGTAACTAAGCTTTAAGTTTACTAAGGTACCTGCATGCCAAATTTCAAGCGTCTAACTTAAGCGGTTTAGATTTTTCATACAAAAGGATTTTCCCGCTAATTCCCGTTCCCGTGGGAATTTCTAAGTATACTATAACCTGCCCAGGAGTATGAAGAATAATTGTACCAAGTTTCGTTAAAATACGTCGAGTAGTTTTTGTTTCTATAAGGAACATACAGACAGACAGACAGACAGACAAAAATTTTACTGATTGCATTTTTGGCATCAGTATCGATCACTAATCACCCCCTGATAGTTATTTTGAAAATATATTTCATGTACAGAATTGACCTCTCTACAGATTTATTATAAGTATAGATTAAACGGAATTTATAGTCGCGATATATTTGAATCAAGTCACCTACGTCTTTAAGCGTAAAATTTTATATTTTCAGCTAAAATAGAAAGACACGGGTCTTAACGCGAAATCTATGAATGAGTTATTAAAATTAGCCTAAAATCTTATTTATATTTTCAGATTCCAAAATTTCATTTCGTATTCGAATTAAAATCTTGTAAATTCGAGTGTAGACTTTTTAATTTAGCTGACGACTTGTCAAAATTGTATACAAATCATTTCTTTCATGAATTTTATTACAAGTCACGTTTCCTGCAACATAAATGTTGCCCATTGTTACAAAAATAATGTAAAACAAATGAAATTTATTTCATGTTTGTTCAATATTTTATTCTCGAATTATCGAATAGGTACAAGTAGTTCTGGCCACTTGTGTAATTAATGAAACAATCAGTAGAAGTAATTTTAAGAAGATCTATTTACGTTTTATGTGTTCTACTTACTTACGTATTACCATAGAATAAATACTATTACTTTCAATAAATCTTAAAACATTGGGTTTTATAGTAAGATTTATTTAACTAAGAATGTGTTCTAAAATTAGATATATAGAAGAAAGATTTGAGATATTTATTACTTTTACGCAAGTTTTCTTATCTTAACTTCAAAACAGGAAATTTCATCTTGTATAAACTTTTGTAATAGATTTCAGCAGTGGACGTCCTATGGCTGAGATGATGATGTTGATGAAACTTTTGTAAAGGCTGCCGCGACACAAGCACAGCTTAGTGCAGCAGCCGCTAGAAACTTATTGTTATAAACCTTTTGTTGGCTATAAATGTAATTTTTCTTTTTTTTTTAATTAAAGCGTTAACCCTGTGTTAAGTACATAATGGGTTTTTTAGTTTTTAAGACAATGTTTTACGTCACAGGACGTCGGATCGACCCGTGTGACCCTTGCGCAACACCCGTGAGTGTAGTTTTATAAATTCACGTTGTCAGCGCTGTCGTGCGAGTTGACACGTGATTCCCTAAGCCTAACCTTCTCTAAAGTCACGGGACTTTTTATTCTAAAAATAAATCTGAATGTTTTTCATATTTTTACACTGCTGAATTTTTGTTAGAAAATTAAATGAAAAACGGAGCCTAATATCGCAAAAAAGAGATGACAAATTTTCATCTAGCTAGATGAACGATTGTATGGATATGACATAAAAAATAATAATTTGGATTTAGCAACTAATGAAAAATTTGAAAGAATGAAAAGCATTTTGTGTCAAATGAAAGCTCCTCTAACAAGAGCCCCAATCAGAAGCTGGTAGAGTTTGAAGACAACGCTCCAACTTCAGATGTAGGCTTCATCATGATTGGTGGATAGTTTTCAAGTTATTTTGTAGAAAATTATCAACTTAGATTCACGGTTATCTTCATCTTTCATGATTAATTATTATGTGACAAAATGAAAAAGAATATGTGTTTCTGATGTCATACTTTCTAACGGCGCTTGAATTTTAATAAATATCCACGTGTAAACATGGATGATCACGGGCGCAGATTCAAATCACTGGTCACGAAAGCCACAGTGTTGGCTGATCACGGACTGAAGCGCGTGCGCACTTTGCATGTTTTCTGCCCATAGTTTGAGAGGAGCCTTTTATACATAACACACCTGAAACATCGAATTAATAAGCAGTTTAATTCGAGCTTGGACACGAGCGTAGATTCAAATGAATGGTCGGTCGTCCATAGAGACGGCAGCAAATGAAGCATTTCTTCGGTGAACCTGACGCTTAGTGAATACACAATTTTAGACGATTTTCGTAACTGGAAATTTAGGGCTTTCCAATATTGTCATTGAATTATTGAGTTTGAACGTGCTTGCAGGAAATTAACTAATTACATTTTTAGATTTTTTTCAACATTCAAATCCTAAGAAAGACTTAAACAGCCAATTAGAATATTATTCTATTGTTTGGATGTTTCACGCAATTAACCGGTTATTTTAAGAAAATAGCTCATATCGATTGTGAGAGCTCAATTGCAGAAAAAACATTTACATAGCAGATGTTATATGAACGATAGACAAAGTTAAGTCACAGAATAACAACTGCACTATTTAAATTATCAAAATTGCAGCCCAAGTAGTACCCACATACCTACTTTTTCATTACCTATTGCCTATTTTTCCGTTCAGTATGATTATTTTAAATAGTAAAATTTCGACTCTATGAGCATTTTTCGCGAAAACCTACAGAGGATTTTCAACTGTAACGACAGTGGAATACAATTTAGAATTGATTACGTAAGGGATTACGTTCAACCAATCGATTGTAGCGATCCAGACGCTGGTGTAGTAAAGGCTTAGGTTTAACATCTGGTGTCAAAATTATTTTGAATTGTATATGAAGGTAACTTACGGTTGATTTTTGTTTGCAGCTGTTTGTGCTTTGGGGCTTTTTTCTCAGTGAAGGTAAGTATTGCGCGTAGAATACCTACTGAGCGGAGGCCGAGCAGGGTCGATGCCTTCACGGAGACACGTGAGCGGTACCGTTAGCCTGCACGCTGGGGCCTCCAACACATGGAAAGGAAAATCTGTAAGGCTGTACCGTCCGCAAATAAAGCGCGTGGAAAAATACTTTACGGGTAGCACCTGTATTAGGTGCTGTGAATCAGATTTGGACTCTACTTGGAAAGTTTCCGTTACTAATACAGGTATTTTGAGTTAGTAACCTGACAACAATATTAACAACCACCTAGTAACACATTTGCCTGGGTTTTCATGTATTTTTGTATAACTTAATTAGATTTTATAATAGCCATAGACCTAATACTTTTATTAAAACCAGCACTCACAAAATGCAGATATTTAAAGCTTTTATTCAATACCTTCTGAAGCTTAAAAAAGCTCAAGATTGTGTAATATTAAGTTAAATAAAATTAAAATAAATTGCTAACGCTACAATTATATTACTTTAATACGACAAGTTATATTCTACACTATGTCTCACTCTTAAGGTTAAAACTAAACTCGCTTCTTGGCGTGTGTGTGTGTTTTTTTTTACATTCGCAATGTTCATACATGTATGATAATTTGTTTACATCCTTGCGTGGCCGATATACAGAGGCCGCAGAAAGGTATCTGTCTCGAGTCTCAACTTAATTCTATTAAGAACATTTTGAATGACACTTATTTTTTGAGCCACAGAAATCCTATTTATTAATTGTTTCTTATTATTCTTAAACTGACAAGATATTGGCAGTCTGTAAATACGAGTAAAGTTCTTGGATATAATCTTTAATAACTTTTTTAATCTTGAATTTGCTGATCACTATTTTAGATAATTTTTTGTCAAAAATATATTCCGCCCTACTCAGTTATTAATTAATTACTGACTCATTTATATCCTGAAATTAATAACTTATAGTTTTTGCAATATTTATAATTTTTAGTATAAAATTAGCTACTTTAATTATTATTTTTTTAAACAGTCTTGAGATATTAGAGATATTTATAGATTATATACCATATTTAGCTTTTATCCAATTACAAAGCGGTGAAATCAATTAAAAATTATAATTCTCATTAACGTAAGTTATAGCTCCCGTTGATGTCTTTCGCTAGGAAAACTGAAACCGATGTACTCGTAATATTTTCTCCACACTAATTTAAAAAAAGTGTTTTATTAATCGTTTTTTATTCCGAGAATATTAACATTATTTATTAATAAGGTGCACAAAATTTTATTAAACTTAACGGTATTTAGCAAAAGAGCTACAGAATTCGTAGCAATTATTCGTAGCAACCAAGTAAAAGATTTTCATAACTTTATTTGTTGATATTCTTATTTAATAATCTGATATTCTATACAAAGAACTAGTTTATAGTTATTTGAATCTATTAGACTACAAGATTAAACGGATAATCTCTCCAAATTACCAGGAAGAAGCCTGCACTTTATTAATTTCAACATGAACGTGGAAAAACCAGTGTTTACTATGGAAATTGATGGTTCTGGAGCGCGGTTTTACAACAAGAGGATCAGTTACTTGCCCCTGACTTCCTGGAAGCAGAATCAAGGTTTCAGTGACACGCTCTTGTTTACTTCAGTTTGTTTTGCATCTGAATATGATTTTGAGGTCGATAACGTTGAATAACAAAGTCGGGTTAAGTGGGTCGGTGAGTGCACTCCGCATCCAGGGAACTGATGCCCGTTTTCACCATCAATCCCTAATTTTTAAGTGACCCCTATAACACATAACAGGAATTTTGTTTTCATAGGAATCACTTAAAATTAGAGATTGATGGTGAAAACGGGCATGAGGTTGAGGAATTAAAGGGCTTTCATTTACAGGTCTGTGCAATTCAAGGTTCAGATTTTGGGTATGAAGTCAGAGTGAAACTAATGGATCGTGGATTATTGTAATTTTCTGCACAAATATTCTTATAATATGCTAAAATAATCAGATGAGTTTTGCATGCTTGAGAACAAAATCTACCCGTGTCTGAAATACGTTAAAAGGTATTAATTTAAGTACGTAATATTCCGGAAAACCAATAGTGATTATTTTTTTTATTTTTTTTACTACGAAAAACCGACTTATTAAATTACCAATTATACTTGATTTCACGGTACTTTTAACTGACATGAAATAATTAGCTCAGCCTGAGCTTATTGATACTATAATTAATTTTGATTTATTTTATTGCATTTCATAGGTATTTCAGTGAATGTTGCCATTGGTGAATATTTTAATATTTGCCATTTAAAAGTGACAGAATATTCGTCTGGAATGTTTGGTATGATTTAAATATTTTTATTACTCACTTTTTCAGAATGCAATAATAGTAGCCTATTTATTGCATTATACTCGTATAAGGGGGTTATGTTTTACCACAAAATTCTATAAAATTTTATTTATTGAGGTCATGGACAAGTAACTGTACCCAAACTTCAGAAATTAATTATTGCTATCGTACATTTCGTGAGGAACGTGAGTAATCGTCATACAGTCGTAAAAATAAGTAGTGAGTCAGTAAAATATTTTATCAAAAGTCGATTTCAAGGTTTATGATCCCGAAACCGAAATATTTATTACTACTACCATTTCTGAAAGTCTATATTTGTGTCAAAGCGCTATTAGTCACATTTAAAAGCTCGAACAGCTTAAAACGACTGCTGAAGTGATTAATCCATCGCACAATTAGCGCTACTGTAGCCCTCTCCAATTAATTATCACATAACTTGTTTTCAAAACGGTGAGCTAAGTAAATTATAAAAAGCCTTACTAATTTCATTGTTTTTCTCACGCTGAATCATACAGCGACCAAAATAAGAGGCGGTCTGAGTGTCCCCATTTTTTGCCACAAACGACCGGCGGGGTCGATGGCCGCTGAGACACCTAGCAAGCGAGTGGCCAAACTATATCGCCACGCAAAAGCTCATAGGCTATATTCTCCAACTTTTCTTGAATTACGAATGACGTGGCAGCGTAATTTAATTTATTAACACGCTGTTCCAAATTTTGTAGTAAGTAAAATTGAGTTTTATTAGAGACAAGCAATCAATTGACATAATTTTTGGGTTATCATACGTCATCAGTTTCAATATAAAAATGTGTGTGACGTCATTGTTTTTACGAGTCTGACGACCGAGACTCGTGACGTGTTTCATTACATTTATTTTACTTTTGATTCATTAATTCGTAATTTCCAAAATTAACGTTTAATTCTTAATCTAATTTTAACTGCCTAATTAACTAATGCCACACTTATGTTTTAACTAGTTTGTTTAAACCGGTATTTTGACCTTTGCACGCGTGAATATTCATGCAATAATAAAAATCATGAATGACCCATTATTAATTATGATTTACGTATGGTAAAATATTCATAAACCGCAACTACTGCTAATTGAAGTTCAAATTTTGGTAATCTAATAAGCAATCTGAGACTAATTGCTGTTACAAGTTGCATCTAGCAACATTCCTAAATTTTCCAACATTACGTACTTAACTGGTTTTATGCATAATTTTTATGAAAAGTGGAGTTTGCACTCACATTAAAAACGCATTATGGACTTGATGATTTTTATGAACCTTACAGATGTTATTATTTAACCGAAATATAAATGATAGGTATCAAATGTATACCACGAAATAATTTTCGCATAACATTCAATTTTTATAATACTACTCCATTATCGAGCTGGTGAAGAACCGCTCTATAAATAAAATACACGTTGACAGAACATCACTTTAAAATAGGTGGATCGACTTGTTAATTTCGTTTGACTGTACATTCTTTGATTTCAGTTATCATTTACGAGTGGTCCCAGTTGCCGGAAGAATATTATTTAATTTTTACGGATCCGGCGACTGGGACCGCGGTCCCAGTTAATTGCGGTCCCAGTCGCCGGAAGCCTCGTTTTTTCATTCTTTCTATAGAAATTAAACTTCAAAAGTTATCCCTGAAATTTTCCATTTCAAGAAAATCTGAATGTTATTGGTGATTTTGAATAAACTTGATATTCAGTTGTTATTTATAAGCTCGTTATTCAGCCAAGGAGAATTTTTAGGGAAAAAATCTGTAGGAGATAGTATTTAACAAAAGCACTGCCATAACTTAATACAAATTATTAATACGAAACATTTAGCTTTATTTATCAAAAACTGTCATCGTTCATCGTTTTACATGACTAAAAAGTCGATATTACCATAACGTAACCTCTTTTTTGGGATGTCAACAAAACCCAACTATGCCATCGCCCACGGATTCGTCAGCCACTGGTCTCCAGCGTGAGGATCTGGGCGTGGGCTGCGTTGCTGTTAGTAACATTACAAGTTACTGACAGATGCGGGTAGAACTTTCTAGGTATGAAAAGTGAAAATAAGTAAAATATCGATGGTGGAAATATCAATTACTGTAAGGGACAAAACACAACTTTTCAGGAGAGCCAAAAAACGATTTTTTTTTTCTTTATACCTCAATATCTTTTTATGTGATGTTACGATTTAAATAGTTTCTATGGCAAAGTTTCTTAGAATTTTCTGTTCTTTCATAATATAAACGCCAAATTTTCGAAAAATGGGTAGTTTAAAAGATAGCATGTCCCTTACATTAAAGAAACGAGCTTGACTGTACCTTACAATGTTGAAATTTCACAGTATGGAATGTCATGTATGTTGTAAGGTACATTTAAGACTAAATACGACAGTAATATTATTGTAACTTGACAATTTTAACATTGAAACCTGATGTAAGTAGAGGTTGCATTCGAGTTTTCATTAACAAAACGAAGAGAAGAGATAGAAACAAGACAACTTAGTGTTCACAAATGCAGTTGGAGGCATCAAATACACATCACCAACAAAACATTTAGTCACTGATGATGCGTACGTCTGCATTTGTGAACAAGTTGTCTTGTTTCTATCTTTTTCTGATCATTTTTACGCAGTTAGGTTTTTTTTTAATCATCGTTCGTTCGCTTTAGCCGAATGACGTCCACTGCTGGACAAAGGATTTCCACAACAACCGGTCCTGCGCCGCCCGCATCCAGGCACCTCCTACAACCTTCACCAGATCGTCGGTCGACCTAGTGGAGGTCTGCAGCACATTACGTCTTCCAGCTCGTGGTCGCCACTCAAGAATTTTTCTGCCCCAGCGGCCATCAGCTTTGCAAGCTACGAGCTCCACTGACTGCCACTTGATTTTAGCGATTCTGCGGACTATGTCAGTCACTTTGGTTCTCCTGCGGATCACGTCATTTCTGGTTCAATCACTACGAGCATAGCACGCTCCATCGCCTTTGACCTTGAGTCTTCTTATGAGGCCCACAGTAAACGACCACGTCTCAGATCCATAAGTTATCAAAGACTTTTGTCTTGAGACAGTGCGATATTTCAGACGTGAGAATATCACGAAGCTTCCTGAACGTTGCCAGCCGAGTTGGATTCGACGATTGACCTCTTCCTCGAAGTTGGACCTACCTAAGGCTGGTTTTAGTGTCACGCGGACCGTCAGTGACTCAGTGCGGATCGCTCCGCACAGCCAATCTGTATGAACTGCTAGGGAGCGAGCGATTCCTGTGGACCGCATTACTCTAAAACGCTTCCTCGAAGTTTACAGATCGGCTGTGTGGAGCGGATCCGCACTGGACAGTCCGCGTGACACTATAACCAGCCTAACTGGACTGTTTGTACTAGGTATATATAATTGTCAACAACTGCCGAGTGTAGAGTATCCAACCTTTAGAGTGCGAATCGAAGGTGGGTTATTTACTCACCGTTGATATTTATGCCGAATCCGTTCCAGTCCAGAAGCAGTTCTCCAGGTGGTGAACAGTTTCGGAGTTTTCAGTTCCCCCTGTCTGCTGCTGCAACTGGTTTCGAGTCTTGATCCTGAAGACGGAACGACATTGTGGCGTTTTCGTACAAGACTTTCAACACTTCGATGTATCGATATAGTCAATTTGACACCGTTGGAGAAACTGTAGTAGGTACTGCCCAGGTCTCGATCGAAGCTTTCTCATAGTCCACAAACGCCAGGCAAAGTGACTGACTATACTCCTCGGTCTTCTGTATAATCTGCCGTGGCGTATGTATGTGGTGTACTAAAGCCTTTTCGGAAACCGGCTTGTTTGAGAGGCTGGAAGTCATCGAGTTTACGAGCGAGACGATTCGTAATGACTCTCGAAAACAGCTTGTAGACATGGCTCAGAAGTGAGATGGGTCTATAATTCTTCAACAAGGTTTTGTCGCCTTTTTTGAAGAAGAGTATCACCACACTTCTGTACCATACCGTAGGCGTTTTTCCTTCGAGGATGACGGAATTGAACAGCTTCTGAAGAGCCTTCAGCCCCTCGGTCAAAAACCCAACTGCGTAAAAATGAACAGAAAAAAGATAGAGACAAGACAACTTAGTGTTCATAAGTGTAGTAGGAGTGGGAGGCATTAAATGCATATTACCACCAAAAAAAGTAATTGATATCCTATATGCATATTAACGTAAGGGCCTAATTATGATAAATCAAAAAGTTTAAAATGAAGTAAGGTTCAATGAGTTCAAAAGTTAAAACCAACAGTTTAGGGTAAGGGCTGAATTGTATTATTAAAAGGAATTTACGTCCTTTAAATCATTTATTTCCCCAAAAGTCGTATTCAGACGACTAAAAATGTTTAAGGTAAGGGACATTTTTTTAAAGATATCAACATTTCAAGTATACCAATCGATAGAGCCGAAAATTCTGAATGCGTTGGTATATATAACTCATTTTGGCCAAAATGTCCCTTACATTAATTGATACTTCCACCATCGATATATGTAAACATATGTAAGGGACAGGCAAACCCTTCAGCAGTAAACTGAAAATGTTTCATAATTGTTGTGCCAAATCGTTATGTTTTGCCAAAAAAGTAATGAAAAGGGTTGTAGCTTATTCGTACTCGTTCTTATAGTGTGTGTTTGCTTTGCATCGAAACAACTTTACTCATTGAGACCACGCATTAAGGTCGCCTATTGTGGCAATCGACATACATAGATCATTTAATTATTAGGCTATCATGGCTATTACTGATTTATAAACATACTGTAACTACCAACTAGTCTCTTACACCCTTTACGATGAAACTTTTCACACGTTTGTGTAAAGTTGAATCATTTGTAAAGTCCCTGAGTCACACAATATGGGATTTTTTTATAGTAGAGGCTTATTCAAGCCTTTGAAAGTTGGATCTGTGCTATTCAGATAGGTGCCATTCTACGAAAACAGTAGTTTTTCAAGGAAAAAAACAGTTTTTTGATCTAACAAAATCAATACTTAGAGAGAAAATTGTATAGCGAATTTTTGACGGTATTACCTATGTGAAAGCAAGAATTTACAGATAGGTACACATATTATTAATTTCAAAGCTTATTTTACCAGTAGAAGGTAAAATTTCAATTCTATATAAAGTTTGTTATAAAAGTACAAAAAGTGCTTACTAGCAAATAAATCGATTACCTACATGTAACGAGTTTCAAAATGTACCTACACGCCTACATTTTTTAGATGTGCCCATTAAAAATTGAATGTGAATGGTAATTGGTAACGACGTGGTAGCACAGTCACATGGCAGTAGCCTTAGCCCTTATGTAAAGTAAACCCGTTCTTATTATGTCCCACTGCAGGGCAAAAGCTCAGTTGCTTAAGAGGTGAAATACCTCATTAATCATTATTAATAACCAATATTTGTTTTATTTTTCTTTACAGTGAATTTGTAATAGCTCCAGCAGCTGTTCTGATCCCAGGATCAGGACCCTGGTATTAGATTTTATAAGTCATCATAGAAAATGGCTCCATAGGTTCGTAATAATTGTCTAACCGAATAAAGCTTTCATAGAAGAGCAAGAATTAATTAAAAGAAAGAAGGACCCTTCTTCAAAAATCGCATGTCATCATGACATAGAGTTGCAGAGATGTTTCGTCACTCCTCGATGAGATTTGACATATTGCTGTTCTAGCACTTCTACTATAATTTGTCTAAATCAACATAACCTGTGCTAATTAGCAGTGGAAATAATTTTTATTTCGAATGTGTTAATTATTTTGTTTTCGTTTATGTGTTTTATGAATGTTGCTGTTTGTTTCCTTAATAAATAAATAAATAATAGTTTAGGTCTATTGGACCTACTGTTATTAATTATATTAGTTTATTGGATAAGGTTGCAGCGGTCATCGCCCCCCGCGCGTCCACGGCCTCCTTCCGTCAAACCTGACGGCTTCATACTGACCGCTTCTACCAACGAAGCCGGCAGTGCCACGCAGCTTCCTAAACTCGCCGGCTTATGTAAGAAAATGGTGGCTGTACTCGTTGGAACGATTCGGAAAAATCGAATGTTTCGACGCTCTATCGAACCTTGATGATGACAAAATTGATGAACTTCTGGGATTTTCGATTTGCTGGAAAAGCTCGCCTAATTAATGGACTGCTATTTTTCATATGGATGCGACAAAAACATTTAAAATTCACAGCCAATATTTTATGATGGTCATATAACTTGGCTGGTTGTTTTGACTCTAATCCTAATGTACTATCATTTATTATAAGCTATTAACATAAATCGCAAAATGCACTTAAAAGTTAAAAAAAAAATTAATTTGAACAACATTTTAAATACGAGATGACGGATCTTTAAACAAATTCTATACGAATATTCATGATTTTCTAATATCATAGCATCAATCAATACTTGTATTATCTGCTACATAAACATCGTTTGCATATTATACCATCAACCTCCAAATCCTATCTTATAATATTATAGTGCATTCGCAGTGGAATCGCTCGGGGACATAGAACATTAGTAAGTAATAAAACTCAAGGTAATAATATCACAGAAGATAATTAAGAGAAGTCCTCAAAAGTCATAAGTAAAAAATGTACTCCCAGAAAGCAAATGCAATACGAAGCTAGGTCATTCCAACCTTGCTCGCTCTTACAGGCTGTTTATTATTCCTGAAGACTAATCAACGACCTTCGCGGTTCACGCATGCCTCCTTCGTGCTGACAATTTGCAATTCCTTACAATAATAATTCAACTAGTAACATCCTTAAGTCCCCATGATACGCTACGGTACGATGTAGTTTTATCCGTATATTTTTGAAGGAAAAGGAAAGTGTTACTATTTGATTTTGAAAAATAAAGTATGGTAGGTACTTTATTTAAAATGAGAACATTATTAATTCTTCTATTTACTACTAACTTTTGCCAACAGCTTTAGTTGCGTCCTTCAGATTCTCTGCTTATTCCACACATTTCACCAGAAAATTGTAGGTTAAAAGTTAGCGTTTTGTCTTGATATATTCGTGACTGTATCTGAATCGATTATTGCACAATATTGTTTTAATTGCCAGTCTACAATTAGCGCGCTCGACCGATTTGCTCCACTTATTGCCGATTAACTTTTTACCATCGTCTTCGGCACCAACTTTACAGTTAACTCGTTCTGTTGCCGAGTTATGGTTAGCGATATAGAATTATAAATTTTATTAAAGCTGCTCGAATGGCGGCGGGTTGATTATATACATAATGAACGCGTTCTCGTATAATTATAAGTAGGTATTTTGTGAATACGTTTTGTATGTTATATTAATTAAATATCAATTGCAATTACATTTAGTTCATGTGATATTACATGAATGTTCCTTTCTTTTGTTGTTCAAGATTTGTCAAGCAAACCATAACGACTAGGTACTACAACTGTCGGCCGTTTGGTGTAGTGGTTCAGAACGGACTACTATGCCGAGAGGTCCCGGGTTCGATTCCCGGCCGGGCAGAAATTGAAATGATGAATTTTAATTTCTGTGACGGGTCTGGGTGTAAATATGTATAATATGTATGTATTTAATAAAAAAAAAAGTATATAAGTAGTATATCCGTTAAGCTAGCACCCATAACACAAGCATTGAGTTGCTTACTTTGGGGCTAGCTGGCGCTGTGTGAAATTGTCCAAAGATTTATTTATTTATTTATTATTTAACTATGTAGATACAAAAAGCCTTTTTACCCATAAGCGGTGGACTTTAGTTTTGATATTAATTAATTTCAAAATATTTATTTTCATCAACAACTGTTTGCTAGCACTGCCTGACCGACCTATGTTTCCACGACACGCTATTGACCATAGTTCCTTACTTATCCTTCCTTACTTGGCCTTACTAATCCTTCACAAAAATGCGATAAATGTCGCGAAAATAAAGATAAAATAAATTCAAATTACATTTGATAAATTGACAAAGTCATTAATTATTATTTCCGCTATAAACAATCACGTCATCATCCTCGACTGTCAAATGGCAATACAAAAATGTCCTTGAGTAAACGTTAGAGGTACAGTTACAAAAAATCTTGTCGTTTTTCCCAGACTGTGTGGCATAATGCCAAACACTTAAATTCTAGTAAGGGCACGTCTTTTTTAATCTTTACGTATGCGTCATATGTATAAGCTGAGTCTCCTACACGAAAACCGTTACTTCTCATCCTTTAAAATATTGTGCAATAACTTTGTCGACTGATTCCGTACAGTCACTGAAATGAGATAAATTTTTCATTAAATGTGCTTCTGAGACGAGTAGGTCAATCGAATATGCACTCTTTACCTGTTTAAAGAGGCCGCAATTTTATAGGCTTGAAATTGGATTAACTTGGAGCATTAATATTCCTTTAATTGACGTCCCAGCAGAGTTATTTGATCGTATCGTTAATCTTAATTTCATGCAAGTAAGCGAAAAGTAAAACTTTGGTACTAAAAATTCAAAGTTACCATTTACGTTAAGTGTTGACGTCACAGCACAAACATTATGAATAGAGACAAAGGACAATTTGTTTTAAATTCACGGCGCATCCACAAAATGTAGGTAATACTTTAGTATCGGTATATCTGCATACGGACATGCTACTTCCGCCGACGACTGGGGGCGCCCGCATCGCGATACATTTTCTCTGGCGATAGTCTATTTTTACAAATCGATAGGAAAACCGTCACCTGCTAGCCTGATTCTAACATTTTAAATTACAGGTTAAATAATTGTGAACGTAGATTCAAGTAGGTACGTAAGTGTTTTCACCAACTAAAATATGTTTTTTACTTATAAAGTTGTAGCTGGAAACTTGGTATGAAATGTTTTTTTGAATAACGGTTCATTGTTTATTCATTATTCTTTGTTTTAAAAAACAACATTTTTGACATTGAAGTGTGTCTCTACGTTTTGCTTATTTCAATTATAGTATACTACTAGCGGCCCGCCCTGGCTTCGCACGGTTGCAATGGAATTTCCCGGCTTTACTCTTCTATAATATGCTATCTATTAGAAAAAACCGCATCAAAATCCGTTGCGTAGTTCTAAAGATCTAAGCATACATTGGGACTTTGTTTTATACTATCACGACTATGTTGTGAAACATGTTCTATGGTTTCGTTCAAAGTCAAAGTCAAAGTCAAAATTTCTTTATTTGTTTAGACTAATAAATAGTTCTTACAAATCGTCATATGCTCTTAAGGAGCCTCTACTTGTCTCATAATCTTTTTACCCTACCAGCGCTTCGAGACCAACATTTGGCAAGTGCTGAGAAGAAGCGCCGCAACAAACTCAGTCACCACTGTCTGCCGGTTAATATAAATAAATAGAAATAGTAGTAGTAGGTACATTCGATTCAGGAGCAGTTCACTGAATTTACCATGCATTCTTGTATGGTGTATCATAAGAATGGGTATACAAGATTGCGTGGTATATTAAACAAGGTAGTGACGTGCTAATATCTAGACTTACATATTAAGGTACTAGTAGAAATGACTCGCATACATAAATTTGAATAACTTGGATTGACCAGTCCCCGAAGGCAGCGCCTGTTCACAGACATGACGAGTGAACCAGCCATCGCTTCACTCGACCATATTAGAGGGAATGTAACGACCCGCCTCACTACGCCACCACCCCAGAGACATTTTAGTGAGAATGACAATTCCAAGTTATCTCTTTAAAAAAAAAACTAATAATAAAGCTAAGTAACAGTCCAGATTGAGAAGCATGACACTATAACATTTGAGAAATTATTATTAGTTTATACAATGTTACTTTTCATTTTAATTCTTTTTAGTGCGAGCATGAGAGGACCATAATCCTACTCCCAGGATGACTTATCATTAAGAAAATCTCGAGTTGTATAATAGGCTTTTTTAAGCATGTGATCTTTAACTATACCTTTAAATTTATTATACGGTAGCTCTTTATATTTATCAGGGACTTTGTTATAAAAATGGATACCTTGTCCCATAAAAGTGGCAAACACTTTATTAAGTCTAAAAGCGGGTATAGCCAATTTATTTTTATTTCTAGTGTTAATTTGGTGAATATCACTTTTCTTTTTGAATTCGTTAATATTTTGTTGAATAAATAGAATACAGTTTAAGATGTATTGTGAAGCGGCCGTGAGAATGCCAATTTCTTTAAACAATTCTCTAAGGGACGCTCTTGCTTTCATTTTATACAAGTATCTTATCGCACGTTTTTGCAAAATAAATATTGTTTCAAAATCTGCAGCTTTGCCCCATAGCATGATTCCATATGACATTAGGCTATGAAAGTAGCTAAAGTAGACTAAGCAAGCTGTTGAAACATCGGTTAATGACCGTATCCTTTTTATTGCAAAAGCCGCTGAGCTGAGCTTTCCCGCCAGAGTTTCTATATGGGGGCCCCACTGGAGTTTTGAATCCAGGGTAATTCCCAGAAATACAGTAGAGTCTACCAGATCGAAATTATCAGTTCATTTAATTATTGGTTGTTCCGCAATTATTATTGTAAACTGTCGACAGTGTATTTTAGCGATACAATCACAATAATTTTGACAAATTCGGACCGCTTCAGAGAATGCGCCAGCGCAGGTGGCACCGGATGTGCAGTGACGTCGCTTCCGAGTGCCATTGTTAGCGAGTACCTAAAACGTTTATGTCCAAAACGTTACGCATGTAAAATAATAAATTTGCCATTACTTTCTTGCATGTATCTGTAAAAAGTTATTTATTCACCAAATATTTATGTAACTTTAATGCATTAGCTTGGAGATTATTTTAAATAAATAAATATACATCCCTGGACATTTTACACTACGCTTCTAGTCCCAAACTAAGCAAAGCTTACCTACTATGGATACTAGCCCCATCACAAAAATTCTGTTCTCATCATTTAAATTTCTGCCCGGCCGGGAATCGAACCCGGGACCTCTCGGAATAGTAGTCTGTTCCGAACCACTAAACCAAACGACCGACAAATTTTGATTAGGTAACAAACGTAAATTTTTTGATTTATTTAATCGAAGTTCAATACCCTTTTCAGATAGCAAAAAATACATTAATCATTAATTTACATAAACTTGTTTCTGACTTCGTGATAATATTGTAAGTTCGCGCCATTGCATTTTTTTTTTTTTTTTTTTTTACTATACTACCTATCTATAAGTGCCAATCTCGTATTAACAAAGTTGCGGATGCTACGAAAAGCTTAATCTGGTATATGAGGCAGAAATTCTCCAGCGATTTATTTCGATTTAATAAAACTTATTCATTAAAATTAAAACCCGCAAGAAATTTAACTCTATCATTGAATTGATCTTGTCCTAATATTATTAGTCAACTGTTCAAAGACAAGTTTAACCAATTATTTAAATACAGTTGATTAAAATGTAAAACAATTTACTTGAAATAGAAATATAGAAAGACACATTTTAAATTTGTTTTACAGTATTTCAGGTAGGTATAACACCTACCTACTGTGGAAACAAATTCTGAATTTTCTCTCCTGTTTTTTCGATCAGAAACATAGTCTAAAATCATTGCAGCTTTAAATACCTGTCCTTATTCTCTGTTTACTTTAAGATTACAATCGCTAAAGAAAATCTTTTTAGCCTTTATTTCTACCATCTAGCGTGCCCCCAGTTAATTAAAAGCCACCACGAGCTTAAATCATAAAGCCACTTTGCTTTGGCATGCAATAAGCATTAAACAATTAGAAATATCTTTCTAACAGGCCTATTCATTTAAACCTTTATCAAAATCGTTTTTTAAAAGCGCGTGTGGAATTTAATTGTTATTGCCCTCCGCCCTCCACCTGCTAATCAAGATTGCATAACCTTGGCTGCCAGTGCCACAGATTAAATTGCAGGAAAAAGAAGAGGTTTAATTTTGGCAGCGAACAGTCGGCCAGTTACGTAAGTCCAGTAGCCTATAACATAAGCTAAACAACCCTCTGCAGGTGTGCAACGAAATGATTTTGTCGAAAATTTTGGCAGCAGATTGCTGTCTCAATTTGGAACCTGACATTATAAAATGCAGCTGCGTCCAGTGTAAAATTTATTCAGTTTTTAGAAAGAGATTAATATTGCGTTCTTTAATAAAACGAAGACGTCTCCTTTGAGTTATTCAAAAGTTAATTGCAGTTTTTGGTGAAATAAACATTGATTACATGATTCAGTAAAAATGGCACTATTTATTCCATACATCTTCGATACAAAGAATGCAAATGGAGATTTACTGGGAGTCATTTGGCAGATAAATGTGGTGTACAGACCTCAACACATTAAGCTTAACGCTGTGGCATCTTACTTAGTCGTAATAAGCTCTATTTTTCAACACAAACGTGTACCTAGTTTGTACTTAGCTGTAATAATCTAGCCAGCTATTATGTCCAAGCCTTAAAGCCTCATTACAGGCGCTATTACCAGAACAACCCGGCATTTAGACCCGTCTATTGCTGTTAGAGCGTTGTTGCACTGTAAAATTGATTCCTTTTCATTTTACTCGTAGTACCGACAAGTGCATATTATCCTTATGTAGGTAGTTCTAATAAATGCGGTATTAGAACAAATATCTACGTAATTTCTGATGGGCGATTTTTCATCTTACTTGAATCATTCGAATATCTATGCACTATTAAAGTGAAAACCTTGTGTAATTCAGTAAGGTTTAGGTTTTTGTCAGTGGAAACCAAAGACCAAAAGATCGAAAAATACAGAAGAACCTACAAATGCTTTGCTAGTTAAATTAGCTTTACCGTAAAAATCATTGTGAGTATTTATTTACTGATATCACAAAGTTACAGAACATTGACCACAAAGATTAATTATTTATTTAGACGAAGCGTGCTCATGCATTTTCTTTATCTACATTTTTGTGCTAATTTGGACTCTAATCGTAAAGTATTAGGAGTAGGGCGCACCGATGTCTCGAGAGTTCATACAGTTGACTATGACAAAGAGATCCATGCATATTCATAAAGTGGCCTCGTTTCGTATACCTAACGCTGCGTCGTTGACTTGACACTGTTTCGAATATACATTCGCGACGCTAATTTGTCAATGTATGCCGGTTACGTACATATTTGTGTTAAGGTACTCGTGTAAAACATTACTTGTAATTTGGTACGTTGAACACATGACACAAGATTCTATTGAGGGTAATAAAGTCAACAAATTAGGTATATCTTAGTTTTGTGTATACTTTTACACCGTCTCGTGACATTCTGGTATGTAGATATTGTTTAACGAGAGGAAAATCTCAAAGCCTTAGTATTTGAGTAATTTACATCAGTATCACTTCAACAATATTCCCCTTCGTAAGTTCCCGAAGCTTTCTATGTGAGCTATGAAGCTTTTCCGACTGTACAAGGTTTTCAATTTAATAGAGCATAGATATTCGATTTTCCGACTGTAAAAAGTTCAGGATCGTACTAATACTTCTACGGATTAATAAAATAATCTCGTATTAGTTACATAATACACATTGTGTACAGATGTAAATACCAGTAGGTAACTAAAATGCTTGCATACTTAGTGTATTACACTTACAATGTAACACTTTAAATAAAAACTCGTCTCTAATTTTTAACACCTAAATACAACGGAGTTAATGATTGTGCAACGGGTTGAAGTTGACTTCTTTGTTTTAAAACACAATTTGTTTAAAACAATGTCGAAACAGTTGCACCAGACAGATCTTTACCTTGCCCCCCGAATTCATTGTTTACAAATTTACTTTTTTATACGTTAGCAGACACGAGACACGTTTTTTTATCGATCACGCTCTTGAGTCAATGTTCTGGCTTAGGTTTGCAAAAGTTATAATAGTTTAAAAACTTTTATTCGTCATACTCTCATTCTCGGCCATTGGCTGGGGAGCCAACGACCGGGTAAGGGATCTACGTGATGAATGACAGCAACGCATTACTATAATGACGTCATAATCGCGCAATATTGATCCTACTATAGATCTATTGACAGATGCCAATTATTGAGATGACACTTTATGATAATTAAAACCACCGTTCCTTTTTTGATCGGTCTTTTAATTTTAGAGGTAAAGCTAAAACTTTAAATTGAAAGATAATACTCCTCAGCTTGAAAACTGAGGTAAATCAGGATTATCATTGTGTTAATAGTAATTTTGAGTAGCAATTGAGTATATTTGATCGTGTCCACGTTCTCTGGGTATTTCTGAGTTTTTTGCAAAAAATGATCACACCCAGTTGAATTCATAGTCATAGAGAACGCTTTGTGCCTCCGCAGAGTCACCGTTTCATCCTAAAATTAGCAACTCGATAAATGGTGATGCGATACTCCTTTGTAAACCTATTTACAAGTTTCGTTCGCAGTCAGGCAGATGTCGCCTGGCATAGATAGTCTAGTCTTTTTGACTAAGAACAAGGAAAGAATCAATTTAAATTCAAATTAAGAATGTCAATTTCAAAAAACGAACAGACGATAAATGGAGGAGATTCGAAGAGCTTGGAAGTAATCATCTCCATCAAATCGTGTTCCCTTACTCAATTTGCATAGATACCACTCCTCCAAACCCGAAGCTTAACAAATGGTTATTTCATTTAAATCAATAACACTAAAATATCACGTCGTAAAATCGCTTAGGGGGCTTTTTTCAGATTCCCGTGACAAAAACGGGTTCTATCGGTTCGTGAGGCGGAGTGAGCCTGTATAGGCAATTTCGTAACATTTTGCCTTCGTGAGGTCTGTGTCTCGGTCAGGGCCAGCGGGAGGGGAGGGGAGGGGGTGAGGCGCGGGGGGCAACGTGCGCGCGGCGCAAAGCGGAACGCTAGATCGTGATGCACCGTCGAGCGCGACCGCTAAACCCGCCACGACTTGCATTGCAACATCGCTGGCTGTGTAATAGGTTAAGAAGTTTCTTCTTTATCCCGTCGTGAGCGAGATACGTCGGTACCAGTACCAAGCAGAGCAAAAAAACTGATTCTTTAATAGCCTTTTGAACTGATGTGATAGGATTTATAGAGTTTGATTTACAGTAACAACTACTTTGTAGGCGCTTTTCTGATCAGAGCTAAATTCAAATATGAATTTGTAAAACGCACTCGAATCTATTCCTTTCCATTTATGAAATTTACACCTTCCTTTGCTCAAATTATCGAGCTAAGGCCACTTGTTCAGTTCACAGAGTTCAGTTTTTTACAGAATTTCCCTATTCTTGGTCATTGACCGATTGATTGATTGGTTTGCGGAAATTATTTCAAGCAGCCCAACGTACTCATAGGTTTTTCCGATAAGTACAGACAGAGAGTACCGCTCTAATTTTTTCACTAACTTTGTTGAGTGGCCTTATTAACACATTCCTGTTGAGATTATTGATGAACCTACTATTTTATCTTCAGAAAATGGTGACGACTAAAATTTCAGTCATAATGTCAAACAATATAGTCGTATACCTATTGGACATTTGAAATCAAATATGAATTCATAATACTTTAAAAACGACGAGACGGTATTCTATATTCATCTTCAGGTTTATAAATAAATAGGCAACAGAAAGTAGCTACCTCCAAGCAACAAAGTATTGCAATTGAGTATACAGGTATAGCAGAAAGTGCAACCTCAATAGATGACGGCGGCGTCGGCGCAGACACCTCGCGTAAGTTACCGCTAGTGACGTAATAGTCCAGTCAATAAAGCATTATAGATGGAAAACTGTAGAACACAATTTCTGACTTCAGGACTTTATTTAGACTAGTTAGGAGGTGAACATAGCAAAAGTCCCCGCCCTTAGCCCTTGAGCCGGCGGGGAGAGGGGGGTTTAAAGGTGCCACTTTTCGGTTTTTCGCTTAATCCTCGGAAACTATGCGTCCTAGTGACATGACTACTTTGAACCAAAAAAAGCATATTCAATTTGCTACAGGTGAGACCGTCAAGTTTTTCTATATCTTGTATAGTTTTTGCGGCATCTGCTCTAGAAGGTCTGTAAAATTGGAAATTTTATTGTTGTCTTACATGTTCCTTTCAGGAGAAAATCGACTAAATCAACATTGAGCAAACACTATAGACATGCGGGAGCATGTTAAGCCTAGTTCCATGGAGGGGACTGCACCGTGCGTATATTTAGACGTAGATGTAGTATATCACCCACATTCAATTATATTAAAATAAAAAATTAAAACCTCAGATGCATTGAAACGCTACGCTTGATTCCGACTGTACTGCAGCATCTAGATTATGATGTGAGCTTTTTATGTTTCTGCAAAAAGAAGATTAATTCGTAAGTTAAGTGCTCAATCACCATCATGCTTGCTTGCACCTTTCCAGAACATGTAGAGACCAATCCATCGATCAACCCTTTTTCATAATTATTTATTTTATAAATATTCATTATCAATTAGTAGAAGTCATGAAGAATTACTGATAAGATTATCTTTTCAATAGTACCTATTATCATTAAATTCTGCTCGTGTATGTCGTAGAGACCTAGTTGTAGCCCATAATAATTGTTAAAATTCACATGATTATCCAAGCTTGTAGCTATTGAACAGTAAACGATCTCCAATCAGTAAATTAATGAGTGCAACATTCAACATGAAATCAAAGCTCACGTTAACAAGTTCATGCACTGCTATCATGTAGAGTACGCCCAACTGATTTTCTATTGTTTTTGGATGGTGGATGAGTTAAATCGACTGTCTTTTGTCAATTTGATGCAGCGACAACGCGACCATGCAAAAAAGAACCTTTTACCTGAAACTTTTACCTTTTAAAACTAGATAAATACACTACGCTGACTCAAGCATCAGTCACGATAGTTAACCAAATGGGTTATCAATAACGACGTTAAAAACATCCAAGCTATCAGTCAGGTGGGGCGAGAGGAGTAATTTCCATAAGTCAAACGGCTCGGAGGTCGTCGATCTAACAGACCAGTGGGACCGGATCTCGGGAGCTTTTTATGTGACCAACAAGAGCTGCTATATGTTTACCCAAGGAAAACAGACATCGGCTATATCCAATTTGTGTGTATGTTTATTTCAGCGAGCTAATCTGGTAAATACATAGAGATACATATGTATAACCAGTCTAGACATCCAGTCTCTGATAGATTGATGACGATTTAACGATTAATTCGTCTTCAGAAGGCTATAGAATACATAAAACCTATGTAATTACCTACATGTAAAGCGATTTTAGTGCTGATATAAATCTATCAAAGCTCTATCTTTAACTTAAGTGACACAGTATATCCTCTTTTGTCACGAAACTTATCGCGCTGACGACGCTAAAAAGATTTGACTTGATTTTACATTCAATAAAATGATGGAACAAAATAACACCTTCAAAATAAAGTTTTTCATAACTCACTAACAACACGCGAAAATGACGCTCATGTGATACATACCAAACAAAGACAAGAGACCAATTCGTCTATTGCCACTTTGTCAGGTGAACAACTCGTTTTTGCCAATTAGCACTTCGATGTCCGCCTCCCATGTTAGTAAATACCCAGTGGCGGGGCAACAACTAAATTTGATGTGGGCAAGACAAATTTCGCGAGGCCCTGTTCTATGGCGACCTGAAGACGGATTTTATAAAATAATAAAAACAAACAAAACAATTAACACTGCCAAGTTTTACGAGTTACTGACGAATTACGAGAAAATCAAATATTTTCAATGTACATGCATATACAGGGTGTCCCAAAAACAATGGATAACCCTGTAACCATCGATAGGCCTTGCCATGGTCTCCCTAACGTCCAACTTTGACTCCAATAAAAATATCACCGTTTTCAAGATTTTTAAGTTTTTGTGCATTTTTAGAAAATTGCCACCTGCGATTACTTTTTCTCATGCCATTTCTACAAATGAGGATACTTTTCAGTCTAGTTTTTTTCCTTATCATAAGGGATAGTTGGGTTATCAAAAGAAAAGATTAAAGTTCAACAAACTAGTTTAAAAGTATGAAAATTTTAAGAAATTGCAGAGAAGAAGGAAAAATTAATTCATTGTCTTACAACTTTGATCAGCCATCGTGTAAAAAAAATGTAGGAAGACCATCGTGCCCATTACCTTAAAAACTTCCTTGGTTAATTGAGATTCTAAAAAAGTATCACAAGCCTATGTATTCTGTATTATTTTTATCTTATGGCTACTTAAATTGCTACTAGTATGAAAACTGCAAAAATGAGTTTTTCTCGTAATAGTTAAACTAGGACTGCATAGTGGCATTAAATACAAATTGATAATTTTTAGCGTAGGAATTTAAATAAAACAACATTTTATCGAGTGTAGAGTCTCCAACCTTCAGAGGAGTGGGTGCAACACGGACATTAGACATGATTTTTGTCTTGTCCATGTTCATTCTGAGGCCCACTTGTTGAGAGGCTCTACTGAGGCCATCGAGCATTGTGCCTAGATCCTCCAAGGTCTCAGCCATGACTACGATATCGTCCGCGAATCGAAGGTGGGTGATGTACTCGCCGTTGATATTTATGCCAAATCCGTTCCAGTCCAGAAGCTTGAAGACATCTTCCAGGGCGGTGGTAAACAGTTTTGGAGATATGACGTCTCCCTGTCTTACCCCTCGCTGCAACTGGATAGGTTTCGAGTCCCGATCCTGGAGGCGGACCGATGATGGAATCACGGCTGAGCTTTTGAAGGCAGGCGGAACGCCGGTACTAAGGGCTCTTCAGAAGCTGTTCAATTCCGTCATCCTCGAAGGAAAAACGCCTACGACATGGCACAGAAGTGTGGTGGTACTCTTCTTCAAAAAAGGTGACAAAACCTTGTTGAAGAATTATAGACCCATCTCACTTCTGAGCCATGTCTACAAGCTGTTTTCGAGAGTCATTACGAATCGTCTCGCTCGCAGGCTCGACGACTTCCAGCCTCCCGAACAAGCCGGTTTCCGAAAAGGCTTTAGTACCATAGACCACATACATACGCTAAGGCAGATTATACAGAAGACCGAGGAGTATAATCAACCACTTTGCCTGGCGTTTGTGGATTATGAAAAAGCCTTCGATTCGGTCGAGACCTGGGCAGTGCTACAGTCTCTCCAAAGGTGCCAAATTGACTATCGATATATCGAAGTGTTGAGGGGTTTGTACAAAAACGCCACAATGTCGCTCGAAGTTGTTGACAATTATGTATACCTGGGACAAACAGTCCAGTTAGGTAGGTCCAACTTCGAGAAAGAGGTCAATCGTCGAATCCAACTCGGATGGGCAGCGTTCGGGAAGCTTCGCCATATACTCACGTCCGAAATACCGCAGTGTCTTAAGTCGAAAGTATTTGACCAATGCGTGTTGCCAGTGATGGTATACGGATCTGAGACGTGGTCGCTTACTATGGGCCTCATAAGAAGGCTCAAGGTCACCCAAAGGGCGATGGAGCGGGCTATGCTCGGAGTTTCCCTGCGTGATCGAATCAGAAATGAGGAGATCCGCAGGAGAACCAAAGTAACCGACATAGCTCGCAGAATTGCTAAAATCAAGTGGCAGTGGGCGGAGCACATAGCTCGTAGAGACGATGGCCGTTGGGGCAGGAAAGTTCTCGAGTGGCGACCACGGGCTGGAAGACGTAGCGTGGGCAGGCCTCCTACTAGGTGGACCGACGATCTGGTAAAGGTCGCGGGAAGAGCCTGGATGCGGGCAGCGCAGGACCGTTCATTGTGGAAAACCTTGGGAGAGGCCTTTGTCCAGCAGTGGACGTCATTTGGCTGAAAAGATGAAGAGAGATGAAGAACATTTTATCATCATCATCATCACCATCATCATCATCATTTCAGCCATAGGACGTCCACTGCTGAACATAGGCCTGTACCCCAATGATTTTCATAATGACCGCTTGGTAGCGGTCTGCATTCAGCACTAGTTACATTAATTTTTATTTATTTATTATATTTATTTATGTAAGTACGAAGGACTCCCTATAATATTAATCGTATCGATACGCGCAGGTCATTTGCACACGCAGATATGTCGAAAACGGTAAGTGATACGGCAATAATAATGGAATTTTGGGGACATTCCAGAGGAGAATGAATTCCGGCAGTACAAACGTTATGTATCAAAGAATTTGCGATATTCTGGAAAATCAACTGTAAACATCGTATAGTCCCGATTAATCGGGAAGTTTTTGCGATTTGCCATTAGGCAAGATGCCACCAAACCAGAATCACATCCATAACAAATAATATACTTTGCAGAGTCACACCCATCCAGAGTCGCACCCATTACCTACGGCTTATTTTTGTTTTATTCTCGCTTTAAAAATTTTTGAGTCGCGAGGCCCCTTGTACCGCGAGGCCGTAGGCGGTGGCCCACATCGCCCACGCTTAACGCCGCCTCTGTAAATACCACACCGGTTTTATTTTACAGTTTATGACAACGATTGCAACCTTTATTCCGGTTTTATGGCGCAAAATAAAGAATAAACCTAAAACACTAAAAGGATCGTTTTCATTTATTCGATTATGGTTTGGGATCCTGGCGGAAAAGCTTCGCGAGTTTTAATTCTTCTGGAGCACAATAGAGTTGGTTTGTGACAAGCCCGAGCTTTTTCAGCTGTATCTTATAAGAATTAGCTGGATATTAAAAAAAAAACAAGAATATTCCAAAAATATTCAGGGACGATTTTGATTTAAAAAAAAACAAATCTAATAATGCAGAGATTTGTTGAAAAATTTACTATCCTTCAGGCTTTCAGTAGGTACATAGTCCTAAACCAGTATTTAGGTAGAAAGCGCCGACGAAGTTTTAAGCCCTGCTTGTATAATATTGATAAAAACAATACCATTTTCATACCCATGAAAACTTCCTTTCAGTTATGTATATTTCAGGCACTACTAAAAACCAAGCTTAGGTAATAGGTACTTCCATGATAATAATATGCAATAAGTCAACAGTCAACAGAAAAAAAAACATTTGTTTTGACATGTTTCAGTCCTAAATATGTTTTTCTAGAATTACAACCGGGTTATTCTCGGTTTTAAATGCAAATTCGATATGTTTCAAGAGGCTTACACGGCATTTTCCCTGTATACATTATTTTGTAAAGGCATAATAACATAACATGTTACTGCTGAATCTATCCTTATATACAAAGAACGTTTATATTTAATTTTACCATCGTACTGATTTATAAATGCTTTGATTTGAATCGGAAAAGAAAGCATCAAATATTTTTACTATTAAAAAGCTCTTAATTTCATAAGCACCTGAATACCCATGTCATATTAATCAAGCCTGCTATTAATTGCATGCACATTAATGTTATAAAGTGTTACTTAAAAGAACACTTCAGTCTCAAGCTCATTATGAGAGAGTTACCGTCTCAAGGCAAGACTAATTACACTATTGTAATAATTACAGTCATATTTTACGAGATTTGTTAGTTTTCCTGTAAGCTTTCATGATTTACGTGCTTTGTGGATATTATTTAAAAATATTACATGTGTAAGGTATGTAAAAAATTAACATCGAGATAGATTTAGGGACTCTTAAGTCCATTTAACAATTTCCAACTAAAAATAAATATTTTAAACCGTTTAAAATTAGCTAGTTTTTAACGGCTTTTTCATAGGTATTCAAACAAATCTGAAAATGGACAAAAATAATCAGACTCCCTTTCAATATAATTTCACTGGCTAAACTCTGTAAATCCCGCTATATGACCCGCGCGCATTAGGGCAGTGTGTGCTTATGCGCTAACGTATACATAACACACACAACAGCGCCGTCTGCATTATGGCAAGCACAAATCGTACGGCATTCCTGCGCCGGCGCAGAGCGAGACGGCCGAGAGATGATATCGTGCTGTCTCGCTCCACTCGCAATCCTTTCCTCTACCTGTCGCGTTGTTACAAAAACCCGGTCCTTAGGGCCGCTACCTTACGTGAATTGAATGGGTATTGCGGCGAGCTACGGCTCGGCCCATATAAAGATAGGGCAAGGGCTATTATACATACGCATCGAGCCGAAGCTCGGGAGTCTTGGGACGGAAGGTACCGTGGGGACTGGGAAGAAGGTTTATGATACGGTTGCGTAATCTCGAACCACATTTGGAACGGGAAGGCAGCGTGACCAATCGCGCAAATGAGCTGGCACTTTTTGAGATCCATTTTATTGAGTTAGATACTTAATTAGAATTTTTAATTATTTTTCTGTTTTCGATAATCATATTTTATTATCCTTTTTTTTATTATTTAGTTAATACTTTAGTCATTCTTAGTAAGCTTTCAGGATCACCAAGAGCTTTTTATACGGTTTAAGCTTTTACAGAATCTATTTGAATATCTAGTAATCTCAATATTCGAAATTACAAATTCCTAACCTTTTTCGAGTGTTTTCAGAAAATAAACGTTTTTAGGTATTCTTGAAAACAAGTGACTTCATACAGTTCAACGGTAGAGACAGACCTTTTTACAAATACTCTGAAACGTGTTTGATGTTTTCAACCGACAAAAACCGAAATCTTATTTGGTAACCAAAGAAATTTGGGCGTTCCGATCGTGATCGCATTGGATTCTAAATTCGAATGATCCAATCGCGATAGTACAGAGCGCATCAATCCAAAAACAGGGTTCTTATGCAGTTTGAATTGGTTCTATTTTGCAACGAAATTTGTAGTCGACTGCTATACAAAGCTCGGTCGTGACGTGGCTGACATTCGCCGCGCATGCGCGGTCCGTGATCTTGGCAATGGTGCGGCAGCGCTATTGCGGTCGCTGTACCCGCCCGCGCCGCCCGCGCCCCGCCTCATCCCCCGCCGCTGCCTTTGACAACCGGTGTAGTAACTATACCATAAACGCTTGAGAATTTTCTGACGCTTAATTCACGTAACGAAGCGTTCCCGCAACCTCCACAATTGAACTTTTAATGCTTTTGGGAACGTGACGTGTTTTTTTCACAGTAACTCTATGTAATATGTTATCTGATTAAGCACTTAAAACCGACTAAGTACTGGGTAATTAACAAAGTAATGCGAACTGGCACTGAGTTACAGCGGTTGGTAGAGGTCATAAATTACTTATAAAGTGACCCTAATTTAGATACTTTTGGCGTGAGTGGACTTGAACTGAAATGAACTTGATGAGACTATACAATATTTAAAAAAAATTGCATTGACATCAATAGCAAATTTTACATGAAAGATTGAAAAATATCTACAGACAAACTCTCACAAGTATTTTATGTCAAAAGAAATAACTTAACAACCTAATTCCAATGGTTATACTTCATCCATAAATTGTTTCAATTGTAAATTCCATTTTTTCCAAATATGTCTAAAACTAACTATAAAAAGATGTACGAATAAAGTATTACAGCACAAAAAAGACAACATCGATCGATCCAATCCAACCGACCACTTAATCCTAATAACTAAGATCGGATAAAACATAAAATGTAACGCTATTTTCTAATAAAGTGGTGTACTCGTGCATCCAATTGAATAATATGACTGTCCAGTTGTGGTGTAATCATTGGACCGGTTCTGAACATTAATACTATTGCAATTTATTCGCCTTGATGTTGCGACGCGTGCTTCGGCGCAATCATCGAGAATACATGGTAGGGTACCGTTGCAACGATCTATATCGACGACACACTTGATGTGCTTAGAACTGATGCCATTCTGGCCTAAACGAATTGCCATCGGTCACACGAGTCGCCATCCAGAGTCTGCAATTGAAGTGGAACGTATTTGCCGTTGTCTTGTCTAACACCCCGACTCTACATTTGAAAATTGCATTGAATTAAATATTTTGATCAAACTTGCAGTTTTACACTCAACATCAAATAAACCGCACCTTCCGCGATGCGAACTTTAAAGATTTTCTTCTAACACAATCATGGTGCCCCAACGATATTGGTGTTATTTGAAAGCCCAATAAATATCCTCAAAGAAAAACACATTTAATTTCTTAATAAATGATTAACATATACCATAAATGTTACTTGAAAAGAGACCTCACTTTGGGCTCACCTCTGGAATCAATTAGACCAATTTTTATGGTTATAAAACCAAACAATGATCTCACGTGTCCTTTTTAACAGATGGATAGCGATTAATTGCAACTTAACAGTTTTAGCGGGAGGTGCGGTTTATTTGATGCCGAGTGTATTTCGTTAGCCTACTAACACAGCAACTCTACATTTAGCTAATTTAGTACGTTACTCTACATTAAGTACGTTAAAAATCTTATGTCTAACTAAAAATTGTATTACATTTTTCTTTTTCATCAAAACCGTAGACAGTAAACTCCGTTTTCTTTAATTAACATCCGATTCTACATTCAAGACTAAAAAACTAAAAAGTAGGCTTTTAAAAAGCACTTTTATACGTCCCAGTAATAACCCTACCACTGCTTCAGGACAATAAATGGGCCAGTGCTAAGAAGAAGCGGCGCAAGAAATTCAGCCATTATTGTCAGCCTCTTTTTCAAGGGTTCACAGACTTCAAGTGATTCAAGTGATTCATTCCTATGTCCGTTAACAATGTGTATTTTAATCGAACTTGAAATATTATTAATACTGTTTCCTTAGACTTAGTTTTTTTCTTAATCACAATGAAACAAAGCTTCCTAGGAAATAGACAATAGTAGTTTTTGTATCAGCAAAAGAATTTGGAGAATACCTCTATAAAATTGAGATATCTCTTTTTATAGACGAATACGTTTGAATGAGCTTTTTCATAAATTATATTAATATGACATCATGAAGATTAGGTGAGTTAAATCTACTATTATAATATGTATTTATTCAAAATCGATCGTTAAATTTATAATTAAATCTAAAGCAAGTTTAACCGTTATCAGTTGATATTATTGCATCTCCGAGAGAATTATAAAATAAAAGAATTCTTAAATATGTAAAATAGATGCAAATCGTGCGGGTCAAAAGAGCGATCTAATCTATATTGTACATATATAGATACATAATTATGTGATGGCAAAGATATATTGGTCTAATAATCAAGAACTCGAGTTTTAGAAAAAGTGTAGCAGTTTATTACAAACGATAGAACGTCAAGTTTAAAACTATCGTTTCTTATGTAGTTGGAATAGGTGGTATTTTTCAACAAAAAATCATAATACTGATTTGCCGACGACTGCATAGCGAGAGAAGCAACCACTGTGAAAAGGGCATGTTAATAGAGAAGATAAACTATACAAATATAAAACTTGTTCAATGTAAAACACTGCGTTGTTTTTAATTACATGCGTATTTTAAGAAAGGGGTAATTATTTTCTGCATATTGAATAAACCATACCATGCATGGTTCTTATAAAGATGGTTGTACTGATGGAGTCTTACAAAGTTGAAACAAATGAAAACGATTGAAATTAATTCTACTTGTTTGGGCTTCGTGCCTTAAAAATGGGATTCATAAAATTTTTTACTAACTCTAAGGCATGTCACTTGTAAATTAAAGCAAATTATTAAGTTCATAAGATATCTGGATGTTGGGTTATTAACTAAAATCTACATAAAAGTAGAAGCAGTCATTTCATAAATTGTTGTACAGTTTTAGGCCCATCAAACTATACATTTTGTTGGAAATTATCACTACTTAAGATGCCATTGTCTTTAGTGTCGTTGTCCTTAAAGAAAATAAAATTATGAAATACGTCACTATAAATGAAGAGGAAGTAATATCACCTGTAAGCTCCTTTATGGTCGCTGAATCGTATACGTCAATTTTATCATAAAACTTTGAGTTTACGACTGTAATACAAGTGACTCTATATCAAATAATAATATTCAACGGGTAGAGCGTAAGATAATAATAGGGAAGATTTTGCAATAAATAGTCTTATGTGCTCTTGATTTATACCTATGTAAAAATACTTTAATTTATGAAAGAAACCTCACTAATACGAAAAATATATAGCAATAAAACAAGACTGTCACTATCTCAGATTTTCAGTAGGTATTGTTGTATTTGGAAATCGCGATCGAGTGGACTGTATCTGTGGACGGTATAGGCCTGCTAGTAATTGTATGTAAAAGCTTTTAAGGAAAAACTTGGAATTAGGCTAAAACAGTGTATTTACTCAAGACAGTTTATGAGACAGTACAAGCTGTGGTACAAGTGTAGCTTCAAAAACCAAAAACAACATCAATAAAAAAGTAAAAAAACTATAAAGAATTATCAAAAAGTATTGCTGGCAAAACTGCCAGCACAGTATTTATTATTTACTTAAAATGAAAATGTCGGTACATCTACTGAAAGCAGCGCTTTCATTAATCATAGGGTAATCGTATCTTTGTGATGAATAAAATTCTCAGAGTTTTCTTAAAACTTCTAGATTAATTTATTAATGACTTCTAACACAATAACTACAGACTTTCAAACATTTATTTATACCCGTTGAAAACCCGTCAGTTAATGTCAATGCCATGCGTATGCACATCTTTCTTATATTCTGTTTTAATGTGTCATTAATAAAACTTCTCATTATAAAATAATTAATTCACTAGACACGTCATATTGAATGTATTTTAAACTGGGTGACTTTTTAATATAAAATGTAGAGCTATTAATGGTTAATAATCGCAGAAGAATCGAGAGTAGGTATTAGTGTAGTTTTGAATAAGTTTCAAGTCTTTACAAATAGAAATATCGTACTAATTTCACTAAGATTCAATGTAGTCCAGTCAATGAATGCCTTAACGACGGTGTAGAGAGTAGTAGTAGTAGAAGTAGAGTAGACATGTCACTAGGACGCATAGTTTCCGAGGATTAGGCGAAAAACTGAAAAGTTGTACCTTAAAACCCCCCTCTCCCCGCCGGCTCAAGGGCTAAGGGCGGGGACTTTTGCTATGTTTACCTCCTAACTAGTCTAAATAAAGTCCCGAAGTCAGAAATTGTGTTCCACGGATTTCCATCTATAATGCTTTATTGACTGGACTAATACCAGAAAAATAATGTCAAGCAAAATAATATTAAAACTATGAAAATTTACTATTCCTGTATGCTTGCGCCGATCATAATACTGATAAAAAAATGACAATAGGACCAATGGCAAAATAGCGAAAGGGATTAAGAATCGCCATAATATTATGTGCTTACTTAACCTACCCAGATGCAGTTAGATCGGTGACAAACGTAAACTTATCATAATCTCTAACATCGGTTACGTGTACCAAGGTTGGGGCCAACGTTGGCGAGCCACTTCCACCTAAACTTGAAGGAGGTTAGCGTTGCCGAGAACTTGACGGGCGGCGGAGCGGAACCGGCGCACGCGCAACACCGCTTGCGCAATCGGCACACGCACCGCAGCCGCCGCCGCTCGGCTGAACACAGATCCAAGATCATTATTTTATCACATAAATCTCAATTAAAATCGTATGAGAAAGATGCGGTATTTACATAAGTGGCCGTTCGCTCGCGTAAAATACAGACGAGCTTAATGCCCTTTACTTGGCCAAATTTTATAGGATATGACAGTTCATTCTCAGGTAAATCAGTATAGTTAGCTGTACGTAGTGTGTGCACAAAAATCACATACACTATACGAAAGATCTCTAAAAGACAACAATTTTAAAGAAAGAAAGAAAAACATTTATTTGGTTCCAACTTAAAATATAACACACAGATAACAAAAAACAAGTACAAGTTAGAACCAAAATTGGCCACCGCTCAGCATGTGTGTCGAGAATGGTTAGCATTTTCTTTTCTTTTTTTTGCAAGCCAATTTAGTTGACTTTTTGAACGATTTTCATAAATGTAATTTAGCAACGGTTTTCAAAAAAGGAAATAATAATGATCATCAATCATATTGACTAAGGTGATTGAGTTTCTTCCGCCACTTCTTCTTAGCACCAGCCCATATGTTGTCCCGAAGTGGTGGTAGGGCAAACTATATTTGGGACGTGTATAAGTGCCCTAGTAAGGACCTATGTACTGAAAAAACTATTTGAATTTGAATCCCTCCTGCGCACATAAAAAATATACCCTCTCGCGGTACATACCTATAGTGGTTTATTCATACTGTCTTGCAAGCCACTTGTCAAAATAATTTTGGACTTTTTAGCATCAAGTTTTGTTATTCCAAAGATATTGTTCGCCACCTCAGTCCAAATTTAATGTAGCGTGAAGTTAATTAAATTCTCGTACAGAGCTTACATTATAGTTCCACGCGAGCGCAATCTGAATCACTCCAAGTTGCGCACGATTTTTAACACGCTAAAAAGATAACCGTTTTTAAATTATACCTCCTTTAAATCTGTAAATTTTGGTTCATGCAAGTCCACGCATTTATCCTGAATTATTTGAATACTTTCCACAACTTTACTTTATCAACCGCTGAAGCATACATTACATTGCGCTTTTAGTATTTGTAATGAGCGGTACGGATCTAGAGTGCTAAGCCTTAAAATCGCTTAATGCATCATTCAACTTAAAAAAAATGTATTGGGTCATATAAGTATCTGCTTTGCTTTTGCAATCAGCATCAGAACATCTTACGCATGTTTCACGTTGCAGCGCTAGATACATTATAGCTACTTCTTTGATACATGCATGACGCGAACAGCTCATAAGTTAGACAAAAGTTATTATAACTTTATGTTCTTGTGTAAGTGTGAATACGCGAAAAAGTAAGTTATTAAAGTACGCTTAATTGCGTGATAAATGTACGACTTGATTACTACATACGCGCATTAAAAATTGTCCTGTTATTTTTAAGTGGATGTAATTTAAACGATATTTATATTGTAAGCAGCAGAATTTACACCTAGCTAAACACACTGGTATTTATTCTACCTTCTTTCAACAAAAAACACGTGCCGTATAACTTCCATTTTTTATTTGAAGCCAAAAAAGTAAACAACCATTTCGGTAGCAAGTTACAGTTTTGCTTTTATTTTTAACGCGAAACAACGCTTTGCCACTTTATGGTCTCGTTAGGTGCATTTATATTAAACATGATTTATGGTTTTTGAAATAAAGGTTTATTCAACCATGAAAATCAAGGCAGACCTATCACGTTCTCCATCATGCATACAAAGTTGAATCTTGCATCTGATAATCCTTTTATAAGTTATGGTCAATTTCTAAGAAGAATATTGAACAGCCTAAAAAAGTTAAAACCAAGGAATCATAAACCACCCAAAATCTTTTATAACTTTAAAAACAGTTAAATAAACAGTGAGAAGTGCCACCATTGTTGCTAAAATAATCAGTTAAGTCGCAAATTCACAGGTATTCGGGAGGAATCCACTTGCTCGCTTGAAAAAAACATAAACCGTTTTCTTGGTACGGAGCTTTAGAGCTTAAGTTATTTGTACGACGTAAGTAATCTCTTCTTTACATAGCTTTGCGGATTCCATTGTGAACTGCAAACAAATTTCACAGCTCATTTCTTTATTTGTTATGTTTTTAAGGGAAATGGTACCCTCAGTGATGTCGGAATCATAGAATGTATATTTAATGCCTTCTTAAATAAGTTTGCACTTCCCGTCGAGAATCTATAATACAGGATGTGGACACACTTCATAAGAGAGAGGAAGTCCATTATAGGATGTGATTGAAGAAATTGCAAAAGAATTGTGTTATCGAGTGAGTCTTAGCAGAAAACTTGTATAGTAAATCTGAGATTAACATATTCGTGTTAATATTTCTGACACATCTGAAACATACCAAAGGATATGTAATAAGCAATAAGCAAAACAATCGCCAGAAAGATATGAACGGCGGCAATAACAAAGACGCCGACAATACTTTCAAAATGGGCCAAACAATAAGATTTTAATTTTAGCACCAAAACTATGAGCAGACAAAAGGACTGTAAACTTTATTACCATGCTTTATGCCCGTTGCTTTGTGAAAGGATACGAAACAAGGAATATTTTCCCTTCAGTGATTACAGTCTGCCCGTTGCCATTATTCCGTAGTTTCCCGTTGATTGAATCGACGCCGACAGAAAGCCGTGGGTATTTTTTTACCAGAAACATGAACATTGAAGCTTGCTGTATTACCTCATGAATATCAGCAGAGGACTATGACTTATCTAAATTTTATGAAGCTACTCCTTATTTATGAAAACGGTATATAACAGAAATAGGTTTAAATAAAATGTAAGTAATTTTAAATAAAAGAAATGTATTGGTGAAATTAAATATATATAATAATATGTACTTAATTACAAAATACATGAGTGGAAATAGCCTTGTTGATGAGTTTTAGCAAAGATAACGGAAAAAAATAATGAATTCTAGAAAAAAAGTAAATTCAAGTATTTTGAGGTAGGTCTTGATTAAAAATTTGTAAACCTAATAGCTTTATTATTATGTAAATGAAGTGGATATTGATTTACATAATTACACATTTTATTGTAAAAGACAGAAGATTTGTTATTACTCATAATATTAGCATCTAATTTATATTTCCAGGTATTATTAAAATAAAAAAAACAGAATATTAAAATCAGAAATCAAAAACAAGCCTTAATGAGCCGCTTGTTGTGAAAAGTTTAGACCGCGTTAAATGAAGCTAAATAAAAGAGGTATTGTTGAATGATGAGTCTGGACACCTATACACGATGCAGCACTTTTACTGGTAATACAGGAATGTGTGGTTGTGTAAGTGGTCGCGGGCCGGGACGCGCTGGTGTGCGCGGGCGCACCGGGCGGGCGGCGCCGGCGCGGGCGGGGGCGGACCTGTTCGGGCAACGGTGTCGAGGCACCGCACACTAGCTCTCAGTCCTTTCGCAGCGGCCAACGGTACTGCATGTGCCGCTAGCTGCTCCGCACAAAATAAACAACGCGAGGAATCCTACCGTGCAGTGTGATGATACGATGCTGACTTGTGAATTTTAAAGACAGTGACAGATACGAACAGGATCGAGTGCAGTGTACATTTAACGCGACAAGATGCCGAAGATTTTCCTTATAAAGAAACGGCTGCATGAGCAGCAGTTGGGTCTCCAGGAGGGTCAGGAGTTGCTCGCCAGCAAGGCTGACACTTTGTGCCCTGGATCTCCATTAGATGACGGGCCCATACCCCTTCTCTCCAAGAAGGATAAAGAATGCGCCGGTAAGTCATCTCAGTTTCATCTTTGTACCCTCATAATGGCCCCATTCATCTCAACATTTTGTGTCTGATGCTCTTGGTCATTTTTCAATTGCTTATTTGTCCATACAACACACATTTATATCTTTTTTCTTAATCCATCATCTTCACATTCGTTAATTTTATCTTAAGAATTTGAATCGTCGGTGTATCTCATAGCATCTTCACCTGTTTCTTCACTTTCCTTATTCGATATCATTACTGCGGATCATTCATGCATTACATTATTTATAGCTCCCACATTGGCGATCCAAGTGTAACGCTAGTTTTATTTTTTATCAATGCCACCATAACGGCCACTTGCCATTCCAAAAAAGTTGATCGCACTTGGATAAAATCCTGTTCTTGGTTTCGGTCTGCTAGGAAACGCCTACCTGAGAGCATTTGTGTGACTTGCGTGATCCTAATCCTTCATTTGTTGCTTTTGTTGGAGCCTTTGCTTTTTCTTCGTATACTTTTACATTTATTTTTATTTACGCTGTAGGTTTTTGGTTTTAAATAGCAACAAATGAGATAGCGTTGTATTTTTACTGCTTACATTTTTTGTTTCAAAGTTGTCATTATAAAAAATTTTGGAATCAATGTAAACAATCATTAGCCGGAGTTGACCAGCGGCTCATTTTAACGGTTCTATGTAGGTAGTCACTAAGTGTGAATCACTGATCTAACTGTGATGTTTTTATAATTCTACGAAATGTTTGTTCTCGTGTACATGCTAAAAAGTTGGCTCCGTGTTATTTTAGCTATATCTCACTTTTTTGTGAAGGATAAAATGACAAGTTGAGTAGGTATGCCCAAAACCTTTTTGTATGCGACCGATATTATCAGCAAAGGCATCTGTGACTCGAATAGGAATAGCTATTCCAAGGATATGACTTTGTGCCTGTCGGAGTGACTAACTGTTGTAAAATGGAGGCTCCATTTTATCTATGAGACGGCAAGAGGATAGAGTTAAATTAAGGCAGTGGACTTTTTTTTGCTCTCTAAGATTAAATGATGGGGAAGAATGAGAATGAAGGAAAAGACAAGATATCTTGCAAAACGTAGTCACTTTTGGATTGACTTTTGACTAATATCCAAAAAGAAAGAACCCTAAAGCAATGAGTGCATTGGGCGTCAATATGGCCTATTTTAGTCCAAGATCGATTTCCGAGTCACTCTGGATGGTTCTGAACCTACACACCTTCGCGGTTCACAGCCAAAACGGTGACCGTTCGACACGCTAATAGGCCGACCACGAGACTGGAATTGACCGGATGATGTAGGCACGAGGTGTCAATGGTTGCAGCACAATGGCGCGACATCCGGCGCTGCCATCGACGCCGCTTTGTATTTAGGTTAGTCACCGCAATCTCCACTGTCATTTCAATATAATTAACATGTACGCTGTATGCGTGGCCTGTATTTGCATAGAGTTCGCTCGCCATGTCACACCGGTTATTCAACGCCGCATTCATTCATTTGTTTTTAAAATTTGGATGACCCCAGCTGTACAGCAGACGATAATATGTCGTTTGAGTATGAATTTAAGACGACCTTTGTAGAACAAAAAAAATTACTTCAAATACTTATGTAGTTCAAACTTTATTTTATAGCACACCGACCATTTACATGCAAACAATAAAACTGCATTAGGACCACAAATAACATAATAAAACCCTACCGAAACAAAATTAAGGTCTCATAATTATGTTGAATTGCAAATGTATTTTAAAGTTATTACCAACGTAAATTGTCCTACATATGGTGTCCATGCCTTATTTCAGTTTTCTAAAGGGCACAAAAATAGATAAAGTGCGCAATTACAGGTGCTCCCACACCTGTACGGTAAAGGGCGCAGTACGAAGGACACGACCTGTGTCCCTTATAAAAGGCAATGTGCATAAAATGAGGGCTTAGGGGAAAATTAAAATGGGGTCATATTTCTTAAAACGCTCGCCGCATTTCTTTTTAACTAATTGATAACGAGTTTTTGTAAAATAACCCTTAATTATGTGAAAATTAAAACCAAATAGAATGTAATTTCGTTCATAGTACAAAAGACATCAACGGGATGCTTACGCCCACTCTGTTATCACATTCACAGCTGAATCTACGATGTTTCGATTTTGTAAAATTACATTTAAAAATATATTTAAATACAATAGACATTAGTATCTACTTTAAACTATACGATCCAAATATTTCATCGTAAAAACTGTAAAAATACAGCGACCTTCATTTGTCATTTTGTCATCAAAAACCTTTACCGAAACGACAAGTTAATTATTCTTCTTAATTTGAATAACGAAAAAAGAATACGTTATTTGAAAATTCTAAAGACCCTTTAATCCAGACGTTAAGTGAATTAGGCAAGACAGATGAAGGTCTACTAAACGGAATTAAAGTTCACAGAAACCATTCATCATGTTTCAATTAATTTTGATATTTTGTATCGCGATAACTGTAACCTTTTTAGGTCTTGTAATTTAAACGATACTGGTACTTTTCATTTATCACTGCGCTCAAATACCGATTTAAATTGGTGTTCCTTATTTGAGCACTTAACGTAAATTACGACTTGGGATTTTGATTTATTTACAGATTTTAATTTTTTTGGCGGTAATAAGCAATCATGGCATAAAATCTTACCACATTTATAGTACCTCGTGGATTTTGCAAACCATAAAAATTATTGATAGCAAAAAGTTCTTAATATAATTTTAGTAAATGATACATCTCCTTAATGCGCAACCGCAGACGTGGAAAACCGATAACGAAGTCAAAAAATAGACAAATCTTATCTAGAACTGATATAAAATTAAACTCAGGCGCAAGTAGGCGGAATATTGATCAACAACATGAGCGCGGACTGTTGACACGCACATTAAGGCCAAGGGCCCTGGGAGTTTGTCTTATGACAAGCACAATATGACAAGTATGACAGATCCATTTATTTAATATCGAGTTAAATATTCCAGCGTTTACCTCATGCACCTCAGTGCCTCAGCTATCTCTGGTTGCATCTCTTTATTGCAAAATGTGTATTTAAAGCTTATTCACTTCATATCAGTCCATCTGCGTGTTCATACGAACTACATTCAACAGTTGTAGGTATACAGATTCAGCATGAATGGAGAAATGATCCGGCAAACCTTATCGCGTGTTTCTAATTGCGAACAGTAAAAATCTGCATCTTTATGAATAGCCCAAAAAGAAGAAACGTATTCCACCATGTGGCCCATTGTGTGCCGCCATTGTGCTCAACTACCTTTTTAAGGCGATCACAAAAAAACAGATTAAGATGTGAATACCTCCGGTAAATCTTTTCTCGGAATACAGTCCGGTGATTGTTGTACTGTTTCAAATGCTGAATAGGTGTTTATTGGTCGATCTTTTACTAACTCGGTCATCAGGAAAACGATAACATTTGTGGCTTTAACAAGAGATAGCAAATATTTAATAGCATTTTGTCATTGATTTGGATAATTAGTGCCGGTCTTTAGTTTACCTAACGCGGAATGGCAACATACAGAGACCTTCATTCAACAGCGTGCATTGAATATTTACAGCGATGAACACAGTAAATCTAAAACTTTGAAATTCAACGATGATGATATGCGCATATGCGACGACAAACGCCCTCAATGCCGTTATGAATTTGCGGAAAATCGGTCCATCTTGATTTTCATTGATACAATTGTTGACTTAGGTATCTGTGATTTGTAAATCATTTTTTATGTTTGATGCAGCTAACTGCTTTGCACTAAATTTGCGATAATGACAGTTAGATTATAGTTTAAAAACAGTTTTATTACCTATATATTTCCTGGTTCTCAAGGTCGAATTGAAAGTAGAACAGTTACATGGCATTTTACGTGCCATAAACTAATATTTGTACCGCAGTTACGCAAAAGTGAACAATTGCTCAATTTGCATGAGCGTCCGTGTGAAGGAAATTGACTTGTGTTAACATCCTATGCCACTTAACCTATGGTTACGGTTATTGGGATCTCGTCTTATTTGTTTTAGGGATCCGCTGTTGCATCAAAACATGATCCCTATTTAAATTGGCTGTAGAAAATAAAGTTAAATGCGCTTGACATTTATTCTGTTACATTCTCGTATTAAAATTATACTAATGTTAGGTATATCATGTTATGTAGCTTTAATGAAAGTTGTTCATTTGTTGTATTAATAACTTTGATTTACTATAATTTTCGGGTAAAATAGAGCAGATTTAAGTACTAATATCCCACAATGCTATAAATATTATGATCCTAGAAATGGCTCTGCCTTTTTGCGATTAACTAACGGTTATTAAAAATTTAATATAATTTACAATATCTTTTAAAAGTATGGAACCATAGCGAGCAGTGTCAACGCACTTCGCGTATTTTTTGCAAGCCCTTAAAAGCAAGATGCCTCGCACGTGATGGCTCAGCAGTCGTTCTAGGAACGGGCATGGCCGCACATGTCCTTTGGAATAAAAAACACTAGAACACCGGTTTTGCCAACATACGAGTACGAGTATGCGGGTCCAGCCTGCCTTTAATTACGTATGCATCTGCCTTTTTGTTTGCTAACGAAGATGCCTCCACTTAGCGACTACACAAACATAGTCTTCTGAACATGCCCACTTTGTATTTCTGATTAGGAATTCAAACGATACCTCCTAGACTTGTTATTGATAATGTAAAGCAATTTTGACTTTTTATTTTAGCTATAAATGATTCATGGCTATCATTCGTAGATCAAAACCACTAAATACAGCCCAACTAACAATGAAACACAAGAAATAATAACTATTCTCACAATATAAAAAACATAACAAATTAATGTAAAATGACCCTGAGTTATACCCCCATGGCAATTGCCAGAATCTGAGAAAATGACTCACATTCAACCATTCTAGGAAATAGGCCACTAACAGCCAATTCGATTGTTTCTTTTCAAGAATAATAGGCTGGGTTGCACAATATTACTTTAACTTTAACAAACATCAAAAATCTGTCAAACACCATACAAAAAACACCGGTTACAGTTAAAGTTACGGTCAAAGTTAGGTGTTGCAACTCAGTCTTAAACGCGTTTGTAAAACTGTGATAGAAAAATTAAATTTTACAGGCAATTTAAATATTGACTTAATAATTAAATAGAAGCTAAGTAAATAGTCTAATAAGCACTTGTACAAATTTTGCACACGTGTAAAAAATATTGCAACAAGTAAGCTTGTTCGTCTTAAAATAGAAGTCCTAGCTTTTAACAAAACGTACTCTGATAAAGATTACAGATCGATTAAAATTCAATCTAAGAAGATCCAAACTACTAACTGTGAAAACACGTTACACATGTGATTTTGAATCATTTAATATGTTCAAATATAAAATATTTAATCCCCTGGCAACAGACCTTTTTTCACATGCTACAAAACGTGACGAAAGCAATACCATAGTTGGTCACAACTGTTGAAACTTAAATAATTCGACCAAATACTCTAAGGTAAATATACAGTCTGTTACTAAACATACAATTTAAGTCGTGTATGTAACAGTAAGTCACGGTTAGGAAGACAATAATATACAGGTTGTATCTATAAGTATGGACCAAACAAAAATGATTGAGTCTACTTACAAATGCAAAAACTTTCCTATAGGAACTTCTCTTGGGGAGAGTTCATTTGAACCGTAGAATCAATCCTTTTTTTAATCTATACTTACAGGCACACCCTTTATAAATACAAAACACCCGCATAGTCATTAACGGGAACACTCTGCTATCGAAACGCATTAGGACCACCAAAGAAGAAAAATCTTATCTCTTTTGTAAATGTCAGCTTTTAAAATAATGAGTAAATAATATTTCTTATGAACTAAGCATTCCCCACAACAGATAATCTCATCTGTCATTAATTATTCAAGTACAAGTTCAACTTGAATGTCGTGGTCAATTTTCTCTACTTACCAACTCACATCTAAAACTAAGGTATTTTGTAATGTTCGAAAGTCTGTCTTTATCAATATAAAGCACTGACATTGTTTTTTCAAAGAAAACGGGCACGCATGTATTCATTTTTGTTAATTTTAAAGGAAAAGGGTTCAGTCGTCGAGATAAAAAATTACATAAAAATAATGAACTCCATGTATACAAAACTGCGGACCACAACTAGTTTGCCATTTGATGTATCATAAAAAGACGGATATTTAGCGAAGGTTTACATATCTCGAGTGTAAGGTCATCTCCTCCATTGTTGTGTCATGCGCAATAAAAGATTTAATTTATTTTGGAGCAATTTACTACGGCCCGCCCACAATCTAGAGCATCTTGACAGTTCACAACAACCACAATATTAATATGCTCACAACAAGCAATCCAGTATTATTATGGATTAACATTAAAATCACATTTTCCGATCATTCCAAATATCAATCTTACTACTTAAGTTCCAAGGTGTTTTATCAAGTAACGCATATTTCTAAAGATTAGAGCGTTTACCCATTAAAGTTTCCTGGCTATGTGGCCCTCGAGCGGACATCTTAATGATGATCCTCGAAAAAATTTGAATAACGGTAACCCTTTACGGAAAAGTGAATAGGTACTAAAACCAAAGTAGCTCCGCTTCAAGTAATATTTTACCGAGGAAAACCAGCCAACCGATCGCCTTCATAGATACAGATTTTTTTCTATCAACTGCCGAAGTAGTCGGTGTTAGCCTTGAACACTTCGCTAAACATATTTGGGTCATTAACCCTCGCCAAATCTGGTTGTGATTCACGTCGTGATCAAAATAATAATAAAGCGTTGAACAGTTTTTGCGACCGTTCGTTCAGAGGCGACGTATTAGAATCACCGTTTTTTGCCGCTCACCACGGGCGTTGAAAATACGGAAGGCTAAGCAATTACATTCGGTAGGCGGAGCGGGCGTAGGAAGGCACTGGCTCAACCTCGCGACCAGATAACGAATGTGTGATTGCAACAAAGGATTTTCGGCTAAACAATAGCATTGTCGATCTACTGACCTCTATTGCTCCGTAACAGACTAACGCAACTCATTTTCCGTAATTGAAAAAAGCTCTTAGATTTCAGCTGACGTCGTCTGTAGCAGGAAACCGTTTGAGAGTACATGTGTTCCGAATTGAGCCCAGATGTGACCGAAGTGCCGGACACCGATAAATAATGAACAAAAACTTGTCCTTGATCGACCTTTTAACCGATGCTCGGCGCACGCGCTCCCGTACCTACGGGCCGTTGGTACTCGCGCCAGAAAAAAGGCTTCAACGGAATTTTATGTGGTCTCTGTCCGCAGCGGTTCTTCATAGCTGTCTTACGTTTATAACGCGTTAAATGCTAACAGCGTCCGATAACCCCGGCAAGGACAGCCCGCTCCGCCCGAGCATGCTAGTTTTTAATGCCTCGGGCCAGTTTTACTGCCGCCTCTTTATTATGCATTATAATATATGTGCCGTCTATCTGATATATTTTGCTTCAAAAACAAAAAGTTTAATTTAAAAGTCCAAATGATCTCAACCATTGCAATAATTTAGTATAATGGGATCTTGTTCTTATGATATTACACTAGTAATAACTAGGCCGGCCGTTTGGTGTAGTGGTTCAGAACGGACTACTATGCCGAGAGGTCCCGGGTTCGATTCCCGGCCGGGCAGAAATTGAAATGATGAATTTTAATTTCTGTGACGGGTCTGGGTTACTATGTATAATATGTATGAAATTTAAAAAAAAACAAAAGTATATAAGTAGTATATCCGTTAAGCTAGCACCCATAACACAAGCATATTAATTGCTTACTTTGGGGCTAGATGGCGCTGTGTGAGATTGTCCAAAGATATTTATTATTATTTATTATTATTAGCTGGAAATAGTGCATAGATTGAAACAGCCGAGAGTAGAGTGACTTGCAAGGTTTAGCGCATGGCAATGTGCGTACTAATTCGTAACATTGTTCGATAGACAAGCCATAATTAATCATTTTGGCGTATTATAATAACGTTTAACCAGTGATTAATGTATCGATAATTGCTAGGAACACTAGCATTACTTGCAGGCCGCAGAATGCGCCAATGTTACTAATGTCCCACACAACAAGGCAATTGTTATTCAATAATTACCTTGTTGTTACCAAATCGATTAATTGTATTTGATTACTTTTAAATGTGATATTAAGTTAACTGGTGCTAAAATTTTTCGACCTTCATTTCGTTCCGTATTAGCACTGAATAGATATATGCTTATAGTGAAGAGTACCGTATACATAATACATTTCAATATGTTTTTGCAAAACAAAACTGTAGCATTTAGCGGAATACACTAACTCTAAATTAGGCTTCGAACATGTTGTGCTATTTCGAGTTTTATTAGAATAGCATTAAGATTGCTTTGTAGCAGACTGACGGCGCTTTAGATTCACTAATTATTGCCAAAAAGTGATGCGAAGAAGGCAGCCGTTAATGACCAAATAATGAGCATTCGCATTCAAGGTTGTTTCTTGGCAGGAAACGGCAACTGAATACTCGTAGATATGGACGTGGTAATTACGGGGCCTTGACTTACCGTTTTAGAATAAAAACCGCACTATTTAAATAGGACTCAATGGGTTTTAGAATATTCTTGCGAAACTCACAACTAAAAGTTATGTTGGACAACAACTTGAATTTAATTTGAGAATTAATTTTAGATCATGTCTGCCTAGATGTTAAGTTAAGAAGTTGAACTGTCACGGGGGACTATTTTATCTTAACGGCATAACTGAGTATTTGAATATGTTTTATATTAATAAACTATCTGTACTCATAATTTTCAGTCAAAGGGCAGACGATGTAGAGACGCCAACATCTGAACAGTTTTGCACATAGCTTTTTACCTATGATTTTTTTCTAAAACATGTATTCAAGTAAGCTTCATAATATTTTGTCGTTTTCAACTTAAACAAAAATTACACCCAAATACTGTTATGTAGCTAGGAGATGATGGAATAATGTACGAGTAGTAGGCGTAGGTACAAACTAATACACGTGCTAAGCACAAAAACATCATTTTTGTTTTTATTCTCGAAGTCTACACTAGGTACGTAGTGGACTAGTATTTTAATATCTCTGATAGTGGTAAATACACTGTTAGGCTGAGTTGTACCACCTAACTTTAACGGTAACTATAACGATAACCGGTGCATTTTGTATGGAGTTTGACAGATTTTTGACATTTGTTAAAGTTAAAGAGATGGTGCAACCCTTTTTTAAGTAAATTAGGATGAAATTTTCTATTGTCTCTTGGCGCTGCAGCGCTGGCGCCTCCAACATTGTAGTAAATCTTCTAATGCAAAATGCAACTTAAACTAATCGCTATAAGTTAAAATTGGCTTGTTCTCCGATACTCAATGGCACCATGAACGAATTTCTCATTAGAATTCTTAAGTGCGCCGTTGGCCCGCCACTGTCGCCCGGGGAATATTAATTATGAACCTTAGTCTGGTTTCCAAATGTCAGGCACGAACGACGTTACCGACAGAATAAAAAGTCTACCTGTGGCATTTTACGCTTCATGCGCATAATCACTCAGAATTTTTATTAATATTTAATTATCAAAAATAAATGTTTACGAAACAACTCGTCCGTTAATTCGTCATGTGTCAACACAGCGCCGTTTAACAACTGCATTTCGCGGATATTTTAACTTCATCGACACTATTTTAATACTACTGCAAATATAACGTAAACGACCGAATATTGTTGTTTTAATGATCGTGTTTTAATTGCTTGGCGACAAAATAATTTTGTACCTAATTACTTAATGATGATATTTTGTAATAAGTGTCATAAGTGAAAAACAGGTTTGAACTCTAAGAATAGGTAATCATTTAACAATCAGAGCTTTGACAAGATAAAAATCAATCACACAGCAGCTTCCCTATGAATAACGTCTAGTGCTCAAGCGGTAATTTGTTGTCTAACATACTACGCTTTTATAGATAGAATTAATCAAAACTTTGGCGACTAATAAAATCAACATTTAATTTTAGTACCCTAGCTGCGCAATTATAGTTTTTATACGAAAGATAAAAGCGTAGTTATGGAACAGAGCACGTACACCTGTAGTACAAATATATTGAGCATATGCTTTAACAGTTTATAAATTCTATATGCAATTACATAAATCCAATTTGCTGGATGAAATTCTACTGGTTAAAACGACCTTTAGCGAAAACAATGGGAACCTACTTACTCTGTACGCTTATCTTTATAGGAAGTTTTTACAAAACATGACCACATAATTACAATCCAATTATAAAAGTATATGGTAAGTACTGTAGTGACTCTAGCTAATATTAATATGTTTTCTCAAAAATCTTAACAAGTTCAAAAATTGTAGATGTTTGGCTACAAATACACTTGAACTATCGGTTCAAGGGTTGCCAATGAACCTCCGTAAACAGGGGATCGATGTTCGTGTAAATATTAATAACAGTATGCTAATCAGTTTCTGTCTGAACAATGAAGTGGCAGACCCGTGTAGTTAAAATATCTCGTGTATGTTTGGCTTAAAACACAAAAATGGTCTAGAGACGTTTCCACATTTCAGTGTCCTAAATATACCTACATATTAATATTCCAAATCTTGACTCAGACGGTCCATAACCCTGTCCATAAACTCGTCCGCCAAAAGTTTCCGAGAACTCGAAACGTACAAAGTAAACATGCAATTTTTATGCGCCAGTTTTAAGTCTTTAAGTGCTGCTATAAACATCTCTAGAAATGTTTCTTAATGGTACTTTTTGTAAAAATGAACGGTGCACTATGGACGAAGAAATTCAAAATTAGAGTCCGCGGTCCGTCACGCCCGCTGCGCAGTCGCATACAATTACGGGACCGAACAAAAAAGCGCCCCAACAATGCAGGCTCGTCCTTGGGTACCTAACAAAAGCCGAGAAAGGGCAAAGGAACTCGTTTGGGCCAACCTTGGGACTTTCACTGACTACCTACGCACATTTCGCTATAATAGGGTTTTTTGTAACATAATTTTGTCTTCCTTGAATTTCACGCTACATTCACTCTTGTTTCGTTATTGCATAATCCCGTAGGGCACTTGTTTGTTATCCTTATTTTAGGCATATATCGTAGTAGCTAGATGGAAAAGTTTGACATTGATATTGGGCTCTATAGTTGCGTGGCAATCATTATTACCGCCAAGCAGGAAGTGTTCAACAGTGACTGAATGAGTAAACTGCGGCATCAATGGTTAGCAGATTTAGGTCGAGATTGAATTTGTCACTTTGCTGCTGTCGCGCCAATTACAATAACACTACACACATTGAACCGTGGGCGTGTGTGCGGAGGCGAGTGTTACCGTTATGGAGGCACATACCAGTGACGTCAACGAGGCTTCATGCCTCCGACGCCGCACGAATACGTTAGTAATAAGTCGAGGACAAAATATAGCATAAACCACCTAACTTATTGTTTAAGACAATCTTTTGAATTTTGACTTTTCGTGGGAGTTTATATAAATAATAAATATTGACTTGGCACTGTTGTTATAGGCACTCATCAAATATTTTTACTCTATTCTTTACTTTAAATTACTTTCAATAAATTAAACAAAATATTTTATTGGTTCCAGATCGAGATGTATTCGGAGAAAGAAGAAGCCCTCACGACAAACGCTCAAAAGAACCTAGAAGATTCATATCTTCTATTCTTGGAGGAGACATTCCATACGGAAGCCACAGAGGACATGTTCTAACGCAGGCAGAGCGTAAACAATACTTGCCTGTGGTTGTAGAAGAGAAAAAAACTGAAGATCGTCCACTTATCAAGGAAGAGAAAGATTCCCTTGATAGTGAACCGGTTGTACTTCCAACTCGAAACTCACCTTCACCTGAATCTGCGCCTTCCCCAGGAATTGATAACAACGTAACGTGTCAAAAGGTTTCAGTTATACAAAGAACACCTTCACAATCACAATTCCGTGATAATAAAAAAGAAATATCTGATGTGAGTTTACCAGCAACTCTTCCTACGCCCGAACCTGAACAAGATCAACCGATAGACTATGTAATAGCAAAGAAACGAGGGGAAACTGAGGATGAAGAAACAGAAAAGAAAATCAGAGAGCAAAGGAGAACCAGCAGTTCAAAAATTGCTAATGGAATTTTAGCTAGACCCGTTCTTGTGCTAAGAAATTGTCCAGCGAATAAAGTTCCTGGGATATTGAACGCCGCTGCAGGCCACGGACGTTCAACTGGTGGCAGTGGATCTAATGGCGGATCTCAGAGTAGTGGGGGTTCCGGCAGTTTCAGCTCAGGTGGTGGCAGCACTGCGCCATCATCAGGAGGTGGTGGTGCTATTGGCGGTGGCTCTGGAAGCGGAGGCAACGGCCGTGATGGAAGATCAAATTACGGACCCAACAGCCCACCAACAGGCAGTCTTCCTCCATTTTACGAAACTCTTGGGCCATCCTCTAAGGGAGGTCAGAATTCGTTTAACGCCAATAGCACATTCTCAAACGAATTTAATATTATCAATGGATTCAATATGGACTGCGAAAATAATGAAAATGCCACAAACTTCACAGAGCAGAGTAAACAGTATTCTTTAATGCAAAATGCCCATTACGGCCTTGCTCTAAAGGACGAAGAAATAGATTATGAGAATAAATTAGAAAACTTAGGAGGAATAGGCAGCTATGGAAGTAATTTTGATGATTCTATGGTGGTTGACATGGGTGATGACGTAATAGACAACTACCAATTTTCAACAACACTAACCTTCTCCGGTGCAAACGAAACTATTTTAGGAAATTTATCTGACTCTACGGAAGATTTCGCAAGCTTACTAAACAATCACGTAGAATCTATAACCGATTCAGATTTACGAGAATCATCATCAATAACGCCTGATTCAGTTCACAACCAAGTGGATATCGAAACAACACTCGCAGAGCAAGTATCGTTAAGTAGACAGTATTATGAAAAGGCTAATTATTTGGCATTCGCCAGCCAAGAACAAAGTCCATCCTATAATTTCTCAAAAGAGCGGCCAGATTTACTGATGCAGCTTAACCCAGCGCTTTTACAACACAACGAAGGTCAAATGCAGCAGTTGCAAATCCATGTCCAGTTCCAGCAAAGGCCACAGATTCTATCGCCTGGCTTTCCTTTCTCTACAAGCAACCACTCCTTGGACTTGGACTCGCCGACGGGCGTGTCCCTCCCGTCACCCGGCGGAAACAACTCTCTGGATGGCAGCAACCACATCGAGAACGCATCATTAAGTCCTGCCGCCGCTGTAAGTTTGAAGAAGGGCTCTGGAGATAGCAAATTCCAAATCTTACAACAAAGGGTAAGCATTACTTGATTTTAAGGCGAAGCTTTGATTCGTTTTTCTTCTTCAATGTCGTCAATATTCAATTATATTTGAATCAGAAAGACGACATCGAAGTTAAACAATGAAAGTCGTTATTGTGTAACGCTGAGCCTGAATCAACTTATGCTTTCTTGTATCCCTTTTTCTGTTTAAATGACTTTATTATTACTTTAGCAGCATTAAGCTCAGCCTTATAGATTTAATGATGAGTTTACATGTCTAATTTCATTTTCAAGTCATTTATTAAAGTTATGAATTATTTTTGAGATAAAAATTAACATCACTAATGATCTGTTTCCTTCTTTACAGTTGGGACTACCAGCAGAACTGCCATTGGAATTTATCAACGGCGGACACGGCGTAAAAAATCCGCTGGCAACTGAAGCCAACGCACGGCAGAGGGAAGAGGAGAAAAACAAACAAGTTTTAGTCAGTGAGGATGATCCCACGAAGTTTGTCTGCAGGATTTGCTCGAAGAACTTCAGTTTACAGAGGCTTTTAAACCGGCATATGAAATGCCACTCGGATGTGAAGCGATACCTTTGCACGTTCTGTGGCAAGGGTTTCAACGACACATTTGACTTGAAACGACACACCAGGACGCATACTGGAGTCAGGCCCTACAAATGCAACCTCTGCGAGAAGTCTTTCACCCAAAGATGTTCCTTGGAATCACACTGTTTGAAGGTTCACGGTGTTCAACATACTTATGCGTACAAGGAGAGAAGGACAAAGGTAAGGATCCAATTTTATTTTTTAAACATCATAGTTGCATAAATTATCACAAAATGCTTTGACGGCAAGGGAGTTTAAATAAAGTCATCAATCCTTGGATAGCCAGAATTCTAAAGACTTTTAAAACATGTGAGAGTTGTAGCGACACTAAATTAACTAACTAGGTTAAAGTAAAATTCAGCTGCCCAGTGCCATCGAATTAACATTATTGTTGTATCTTTCCAGATGTACGTGTGTGAGGAGTGCGGTCACACCACGTCGGAGCCCGAAGAGCACTACATGCACCTCAAGAAGCAGCACCCGTACTCCCCGGCGCTGCTCAAGTTCTACGACAAGAGGCACTTCAAATTCACGAACGCATCCTTCGCGAACCAACTCCTAGGACAGCTACCCATGCCTGTCCACAACTAAAAGTACCTTAATTAAATTAAACCAATTGGCATGACTATGGAAACTTTTGATATACCAATCGCGGTAATCGATGTCAATTCATCCATTTAACAAATGGAACGAAAGGTACTTAATTACGAATTTATTCCGTCCGTTTAAATGTAGATCATATCAAAATAATCGAATGTACCCCAGTGCTTATTTAGGTATTGTTGTGACTATGCACACGGAATTCAATAAATCAATTTGTCTTCCAATAAATGTTGACATTCCGCATTTCAAACTGTGACATATTTTTGAACGGTTAAAAGTTAAACTACGTAACTATCCACCTTTTGTTCCCATAAAAATACCTTAATTTTTAACAGTCAATGTGAAATTAGCCCACTGGCCTAGTAGCGTTAGGCATGACTGCAAAAATCAAAGTATCGGGTATTATGTGCAATCTTTGGTGATGGTACGGGATATCACTTAAGTTTAGTTCGTAAGTTAGACTTTACTGTTTAGCTCTAGTTCGTAGAGTATATTTTAGTAATTGTTTGTAAGTTTCATTTCAAGTCAGCCCAGGTCACGAAGAGATTAAGTGTGTATCGGGATGAAACAAACAGGATGGTGCTAAAGCGTGCGCGTCGCTGACTTGAAACGAAGCGGCATGGATCGGATGACACTTATTGTCCGCTCCATGGAATAATATCAAAGAAAACACTTTGGTATGAACTAACTCCAGAAAAAAGGAATCTCTTTCCTCGTATTAGTGATACTAGCTTCTAATTATCTCACAAAATATTAACACAAATTATGTCACAATTTTATGTGTATGTAACTATAGAAAAATGTTATGTTTGTCTTTTGTTTGTACTTATTGTATTATTCATGTGGAAATTTATAAATTCGTGTGACGAACCTAGAGTTCGGGCGACATGTCGTACCAAGTTGAAATGCATTTCTAGAAATATTTATATTATTTAAATTAAAGTATCAATCGGTTACTGTCTGTGCTGTGAGTGTGTGTGTGAGAATTATCTATTTGTGTAAGTGAGTTATTTAATGCGTCGATTGTTATAGTGTTATTATTACGTCAAGGCCGACTTGATGAAGAGCTTCCGATGAACTGAAAGGGTAGACTATGATGCTCAATTGATACATTTGCGCTTTCACAGCGAAGCTTGTGGATACTTAACAAAATGTAAATACGTCTAAATTTAGAAAGATAGTAGTAAAATTTTGAGAATGTATTAGCTGCATAATTTAGTAGTACCTAATTAGCATTTATGAGATTTATTAAAAAGATAATGTTATAAATATTTTGTACAATTCGATAAGTTTTGATAGATCTGAAACTTTTATATTGGCTTATCAAAAAAAATTTGGGTCCATTATTAGTGTGATAGCGCAATGCCTTGTTTTATACTTGTCTGTTGCATTTACTAGCATTTTGATACATCAATCTAGTTTCATATTTAAGAAACAAACTCTTTGTTACTCTGTATTGATAAGCAATATATCATGATTAAAATAATTCATTTCTTTTATTTTACGACCCCATAGATTTATAATGACACTGTAAATCTCTTTTATTAAGTGAGTTTGAATCCCCGATGCACAAATACACTGTGAGGTAGTCATAAGATTATACTACAGCCAGCTACTACTACCGATGTGTTATCCTGAATACATTTTATCAGAGACTGGAATATTTTGCATCGATTTTAATTCATCAAATAAGGGAATCATCTGAAATCGGATCGGATCCTTACAATCGTGTTTGTCAACTTTTATCACGTCAAAGTCAAAGTCAAAATTTCTTTATTTGTATAGACTATTAAACAGTGCTTACAAATCGTCAAATATTTTGCTCTTAAGGAGCCTCTACATGTCTCATAATCTTTTTACCCTACCAGCGCTTCGAGACCAACATTTGGCAAGTGCTGAGAAGAAGCGCCGCAACAAACTCAGTCACCACTGTCTGCCGGTTAATATAAATAAATAGAAAAAGCAGTAGTAACTAGGTAGATTTGATTCAGGAGCAGTTCACTGAATTTACCACGCATTCTTATAAGATACATATAAGAATGGGTATACAAAATTGCGTGGTATATTAAACAAGGTAGTAACGTGCTAATATCTAGACTTACAGATTAAGATACTTAAATACTAGTAGAAATGACTCGCTTTAATAAATTTGAATAACGTTTTACCCAGACTTCTTATCTTCATTTATTTATTTATTTTATTGGGCTATCAACATGAGATACAGTATTAAACACAATAAAAAAAACAATAAGCCAAAGGCTTAGGCTATCAAAGTTAGTTTTTACATTTTCAATAAAGCAGTGCCATTAGATATTCGAGCATAACATCTTTAAAAACATTACCCCAAAATGTGTCAACCAGAATCCCATATTTATGTCTATCACGCATGGGCACATAACAAAGTCACTATCAGAATTAAAAATAGTAGAGAGATTGAGTGTTCACGAATCACAATAGTTTTGAGTAAGTAGATCTTTTACTCGGTTTCAGAATACAGTCCGGTATTGAAGTACGGTAGTAGGGTAATTGTGCCGGTTTTCCGTCCAGCTCCTGTTTTCGTCCATTTGAATGACTTGCCACAAAGAAATACGGAAAATTGGAATACAAACCTAACTTTCCGTGCAAGTTTGGACTTGTTACAATCTATAATATCTAAGTAACAGTTCTGCCTGCATGAAAATGTAATTTGACAAGTAATAACTCCAAAAAAATCTACGGAAGTTGCTGCTGCACACAGGTGAATGGAAAACGTCGTCAAGTTAGAAAAAAAACGTGCCGGTAGGGAACTTTCATGGTATGTTTAATTACTGTTTTAGCTACTTTACGTAATGTTTTTGGCAAGTATGTCTAATTATTAGCATAATAAACACTATTTTAAGGGTTTATTAAAGTTTTTGTATAGAAATCTTAGATAATTAAGTGGACTAATAACTAGCATAACAATTTTGCAAGATTTTGGTTTTCGTCCACGTGGACGGAAACCCTGACACCTAGTTAATATTTTTAATAATCATTTTACTTCAATGGACCTACAAAATACATTGTTTTTTCTTCCAATATGATCTTTATTGCTATTACATTAAACATTTTAGTTTACGTCCACTTTTTAACAGTGATAAACCCATAAAAACCGTTAAAAAGATGTGGACGAAAACAAAAAACAGCTTTAAACGTTGTTGTGTTTTCGTCCATGACGTCATGAGCAAGCACTGGGGTGGACGAAAACCAAAATTAGCTATTCCTGTAGATTAGTTTTCGTCCATTTGTCCTTCGACCTATTGAAATATTTTCCTAAAGAAGAACGGTCATTTGTGACCCAGACCCGACAGAAACGAGACATACCTCAGTTTTTTTGTCATGTCTTAATTAGTTAAATTATATATTTTTTATATTCGAAATCTATGTATAACACCAAATTATTACCCTTTGTTTTTGTTCAGGCGTCATACAAAAACTAATACAAAATGCCTATTTATCACCAAAATTGGTAAATGTATGTACCTAAATAGCTGCTATGGAATGTATCTAGGTGACTTGGAGATACAGCCGGATTATACAGGGTGGAAACGAGAAGTTACAAAATCCAAAAATTCAATGTTACCAGCTTCCATAATCTGTAACCTATTATTGGTGCCGTTTGAAAGAGCTCATGAAGCACTTTCAGAATCAGTAACTAGTTTTTCGATATCTTGTATAGTTTAGAAATAATCGAGTGAGATCACTTATCGTTCCATATGTATAACCACCCTGTATAATCCGGCTGTATCTCCAGGTCACCTAGATACATTCCGTAGCAGCTGTAATAGACATTTAGGTACATACATTTACCAATTTTGGTGATAAATAGGCATTTTGTATTAGTTTTTGTATAACGCCTGAACAAAAACAAAGGGTAATATTTTGGTGTTATACATAGATTTCGAATATAAAAAATATATAATTTAACTAATTAAGACACGACAAAAAAACTGAGGTATGTCTCGTTTCTGTCGGGTCTGGGTTTTTTTTGTATGGGGCGTGACCGTTCTTCTTTAGGTAAGAAACTTATTTAAATCTTTTTGATATCATTTGAAAGCTAACAAAATTACCTTTCAAATGATATACCACAATCCATAGTTACTGTATTGTAGAATTGGTTTTAAGTTAACAATTCAACTGCACCCTTTTTTCTACACAGTGGTCGAAAACTAGCGTACACTAGGACGAAAACTGATTTTTTTGGACGAAAACTAGTGAAATCGCCTCTTTTGCATAAAATATTTTTTATAAAAAAACCCGTGGTATTTACTTATTGTCATATAATATTAACGTAAAGTAGACTATACAAGGACTAAAATGACATATGATACATATGAGTAAGGGTATTTTTAAGATATTCATTTCGCATCACAAAGTTGGCAACTCCGATAATTGGACGAAAACTAGCGCACTTACCCTACTTGTAAAAGAAAATACGTGCTAGAAAACGTCCTGGTGAATACTTTTCCACAAAGTTTCAGGATTATGAAAATCAATTTCACATTTGTTTATCACCTAGATATCAAACCTAATTCGCACCGGTCTTCAGTAGGTTAGGCAAGAATTGTTTGAGGAAGAGGTGTGCTGAAGAAGGATAGCAGCATTCCCACTGTGATGAGTGAGACGTAAGATCATCAAAGTTAAGAAACAATGCAAACAAACAGCTTCAGAAATAAAACTTAGTAGGTATGCTGTTAGTGTATTAGTAAAAAGTTATCGGGCAGGAAATTCCGATTTCAATCGAAATCTACTTATAATTGTTTCTCCTGTTAAATATTTAACGGCAATTTACAATCACGTTGGATTACTTACTTAAGTTTATTACAAATTCATTGCTTAAGTAATTGAATTAGGGTCGATAGCAATCGTTGGTGACAAACACTCCTACACTGTTACTTGAAGAGATAGGAAACTCCAGCCAAGAACCGGTGCATCAGCACGAAACAAAATATCCCGATGGAAAACAATGACAAAATTGAGTTAATTCGAGAATACGTCAAAACATTTCAAAAATACAAATATTGGGTATTACGAGCATCGGGATATGGAAGATTTAGTATAAGAAATAACCGAATCGTTGAAAAAACTTTCAGTTCTGTTGTTTATGGTGTTTTCGTGCTTACAATCAGCATTGTTGTCATGACCCACGTGATGTATGCGACAGCGATCCAAGCCAAAGTTGTTTCATACCCAGAAGTTGTAATATCTATGGAAGTATCGATAATAGTTTACTTGTTCGTGATAAATATCACTTTTGGAAATAAATCCAATATGGTGAAGATGATCGAGCACAGTTGTGAAATCGATGTGTTGTTGGGAATAAAGGAGACCAGATTCATGAGAGACATAGCTGACACAGCTTATTCTGCTATGAGTCTACTGGTGTTTATTTTCCAGCTTTTAGTACTTACAGTCGTGTGGTTCATATATGATGTTACAATTTTTGTGCATGTGATGGGGCACCTCTTTTTCTCGTGGGAATTTATCGTATTTTACGATGTCAACTATTTATTGACCCACTCCACTTTTTTAAACCTGAGGGCGCGATACATGAACGTGGCGTTGATGAAAGCCCTCAGAGTTAGGATCGAATATATTCCAGACTTGTTATTTTTCAATGGATTTTTTTGGAAAAGTAAACACAATGATCTAGTAAATATACAAGGGAAAGCGGATGTGATGAAGGTTGTTAAGGTTTACAAGATGTTCTTCGCCCATTTGAGGCTATTTGAAAAATGTTACCAATATACCGTAAGTACCTAAGATGCATTCTACCAGTGCGTCAACATTTTATTGGGAGTACCTACCAATAACAGTCTTTGAACGTCACGACCAGTTACTTTAACAAATGCACCTTATTTCAACTTACACTTAAAATCGCGTCACAGACAAGAGGTTATTTCCTGAATATTATTTTCCTTGATTGTGTAAAATTTTTCAGATTTTCACAGGAATACTGTGCATATCCATAGGTGCTTTATCCTGTGTGCAAACTCTCATAACTTTTGGGAAAACGGTGAGATTATCTTTTATTACTTCTATTAGTTTATTTTTACTTTTAAAAAACATAATATTAATATTTACTGGGCAGGTATTTACCACCCTAGATTGCATCTCTCTTGAAGTCCATAAGATTTTGTGAAGTAAAAGGATTATGATTAAAAGCGAACTATTTATTCATTGAATGTATGAACTTTGTAAGGGAAGCTATAAATCAACATAACTCCATAAGTTTTTTTGAAATTTTAAGATTTATCTATACAATTGTAAAATGTTTATTAAGGTTTGAGCTTTCTGTGTCTTTTTAATGACCTAATTAACCATAATTTGACTTTCTCAGGCATTTATTAAGTACGATTAAAAAATGAAACAGTCATCCCTTCATTAATTTTTTTATCAACATAAAAAGTAAATCCTCTTGGTAACTAAAGATACATATATCAGTTTAAATCCTTCTGTTAAGATTTATGTTTGAACCAAATAAAACCTTTCTTTCTTTCAAGAATCAGTCTTCTTTGTTTAGTAATAAGTAGGATACCTAAAATGATGACAATCAAAGTTGTTTATTTAGGTAGAAATAACGCATGATTTATGCTTGTTAAGACTTGGTGATATTTAGTTCTTAGTTTATTTTTTTACCAACAGAATCTAAGTCTAAAACTAAAAAAAAAAAACTCAAAAAAAATTTTTTTGGTGGTATTATAATAATTCGAAAATTTATTTTTCCCATACAGGAATTGGATACACCGAAAAAATATATCCTGATCAGTTGGCTAGTTTTGAGTTGGCTGTACTTGTTTGGTATGAGCCTTTTGATGGAGGTATTTTCGAGGCAAATAGAACAGACCAAATTAATTTGCACCTACGCTCAATTGAAATGTTTAAATAACGGTTAGTTGACTTTTCATTATGTTTTTCGTCCCTTTACTACAAGAATAATTTATGAAAACAACCTGGATTGATATTTATTTTCAGTAATGTTGTTTCGCTACAAGATTTCGCTTATACGTAATTAATTTTATTAAAACAAAATATGTTGTTATTCGTAATGTTTGCTTGTCTCTGTCGTATAAAATCTTAATATAGTACAGTCGCGGAATGAAAAGGTTCGTCACCTTAGTGTCGGTTTTCGCTTGCACTAGGTACTGTAAGAGTCAAACCTGCCAACATAACAGTGCAAGAAACAATGCTGCTAACATTTAAATAAATGTGACGTTTGCTAACGAAGAAGGTTTAGTTTATTTTTCTATCCCATCAGTGCAATGTTACAAAATGTATTTTTTTTTATTTAATAGAAATAATAATGGCAGGTTGAATCAACAAGAAGGTTTTAGTTTATCAATCATAATAATCTTCTTGACAAGATAAATGTCAAACAACTTTAATCTGAATAATTTTGAACTTTACTGACTAACAGTTAAAGATTATTTTCTCTAACTCGAGATTATTCTGTAACATAGTTTCAAAAGGTAATATGTGCTCGCGATTCGTTGAAGGAATCAATTTGAAAACTGACGAACCTTTTCATTCCGCGACTGTACAACAGCATATAAGAAAATAATTTATGAGTTATTGTATTTTTATTACTTTTCAGAAGCAGTATACAAGTTCACGAAGCCTATATTGCGCGCACTTGAAGTCAGGGTGGCGCGCACCTCCATATATGGTTTGTTTTTCTTCGATCCTGGAGCGACGCTGCGCCTAGCAGCCTCTACTTTCCTTTATATTACTGCACAGATTCAAATATCAATGCCTGACGAAGAAATGGGAAATAGTGGAAACTTTACTATTGCCGGTTGTGATAAGGTTTCAGGAAAATTATAAAAAAAATGTTACCTACTATTGAAATATGTAATTTAAAACAAAGTAATACTCGTAGTATTCAATCTCACACTAAGTTCGTAGATTTAAATGGGTAAATAATATGTAATGTTATGCCTATGGCATCGAAGTTCGAACCCACGGACTATCACTAGGTAATAACAAACAAGTTTACATCTATTTATTAATGAACGCACTATGAAGAATTATTGTATTGATAAACTACTTATACTATTAAAGCTTTAACGACGACGCGACGGAATCGCATCGAGTTTGGGTTCATTGGATTTGTCTTGCCGCGCACCTTTTTAGTGCAGTAATTAAAAGCGTGTTTTTTGTTTTTTAAACTAGGTACTAATGTACAGTCACGGAATGAAAAGGTTCGTCAGTTTTCAAATTGATTCCTTCAACGAATCGCGAGCACATATTACCTTTTGAAACTATGTTACAGAATAATCTTGAGTTAGAGAAAATAATCTTTAACTGTTCGTCAGTAAAGTTCAAAATTATTCAGATCAAAGTTGTTTGACGATTTATCTTGTCAAGAAGATTATTATGATTGATAAACTAAAACCTTCTTGTTGGTTCAAACTGCCATTATTATTTCTATTAAATAAAAAAAACTATTGTCAATTGGTCAATGTCATCATTGCAGTTTTTTTGGCGGGAAGCTCTCGAGGCGGGAGGTTCAACTTTTTCTTTGCGAGTTTAATAAAATTTAATTAAATAGTTAATCTAACAGTAAATTAGCGGCTATAGTGGCGAGATGAGTTCTGACAGTGGGGGTAAAGACCCCAAGCATAATACTAAGAAGAGAAAAGTAGATGAAGTACAAGATGATGAGTCTATACATGCACCATACTACAAGAAGAACCATATACGTTGTTATCCTGATAATTCTCCAGGTTGTATATTTCCTGTATACATACAAAGCACAAATGACACTGTAAAGTTTGGAAACAAGGACCCTATCTACCTAAATAACATTTTTAGTCGGTACAACAAGGGAGTCAAAGAAATAAAACGAGTGAATGCAATGCGGTATGCTGTTATTTTTGATAATGCAAAGAATGCTAATGCGTTACTGTTTAACTCAACATTCTTGTCTTCTCATGACATCAAAGCCTTCATCCCTGCGGCAACATCAGAATGCATAGGAGTTATACGATACATTCCCACAGATCTTAGCTGCAAACATCTATTTGACAAACTTCTCAGTTCACAGGAGATCCTGGCAGTCAGAAGGTTCACGAAGCGCACTCCTGAAGGTATCATCCCATTGCAAACTGTATCTCTGACCTTTGCAGGTAATGTACTCCCCGAGCATGTTAACTATGGTCTAAGCATTGTACCTGTAACTGAATACATTAAGCCTGTAATGCAGTGTTATAAATGTATGGCATTTGGTCATACTACTAAATTTTGTAAAAGGAACATCGTATGCTCCATATGTTCACAACCTCACTCATACAAAGAATGTACTAACGCAAACAAACCTCTATGTGTCAATTGTAAAGGCGAGCATATTGCTGTGGCAAGGATTTGTCCAGTTAAACAACAGAAAATTGAAGAAAACAAATATAAAATAATGAACAAAACTACTTTGGGTTCTTTCTTCCCAACTTTAAACAAATCTTTTGCCAAAGCAGTAGGTTCCCGACCTCAACAACAAAATGTTAAAGACACGAAAGAGATTAAAAATAAAAACTTGTTGACTGATGTTATCAATAATGATCTAATTATTAAAGCTATTGTTGATACTTTATTAACTTTTTGTGACAAAGAAAACAGCTTGCCAATTAATTCCTCTAATATTAAAGAAATGTTTTTAAAGAAAGTTTCTCAAAATGGATAGTAAATCTTTAGTTATTGTTCAACACAATATTCAGAGTCTTAAGCCTAAGACTCCCTTCGTAAGTGAGCTTTTAATTACACTCAATATTGATATTTTAATTCTCAATGAAACTTGGTTAAATTCATCAGATTCAGTAAAATTTAGAGGTTATAAAATATTTAGAAATGACAGTGACACTGGTTACGGTGGTGTTGCCATTATTTGTAAAAACTCTCTTTTAACATCAGAAATTGTTACAGCAAGTAATGATAGAATCCAAACATTAGCCATTAGTGTAAAAGTAAATCGTAATAGTTCAATAACAGTTTTGGGTGCGTATTGTCCTCCACGTCCTGGTCGTTTTCCAGTAAATAATTTAAAAAATATTATTAGTTCTTTACCTTCTCCAGTTCTAGTAATGGGCGACTTCAATGCCCATCATACAGCATTTGGGTCTTCTACAAACAAGCCAAGAGGTATTCAGATTTATGATATGCTTGATGAAATTAATTTGTATATATTAAACGATGGTCAGCCTACCACACTAAGCCGTCCCAATCATTCGGCATCAGCAATCGACATTGCATTCGTATCTCCTTCATTAGCAGCTTCAGCAGAGTGGTCAGTTTATACAGAGGATACCTTAGGTAGCTATCATTTTCCTACTTTAGTTAACTTAAATTATGATTGTGAAATATACCAAGATTCCTGTAGTTTTGAAAAGTTTATTTACAAAAAAGCTGACTGGTTAGGCTATACAATCAAATCTAGAACGATTTTTAATCATCTTCTTGATTATCCAGACCCGCTCTTTGCTTATGCAGAATTTTGTGACTTATTAAATGCTTTGAGAAAAGATTTTATACCGATACACACTTATGATAGTAATAATAGACGCAAAGTTTATAAGCCTATGCCATGGTGGAATGAAACTTGTTCCAATGCAGTTAAGGAAACTAAATTAGCTCTTCATATGTATAGACGTCATCCAACAATAGAAAATTACATTATTTATAAAAAACTTGAAGCATCTAAAAGATTGATTATTAAAGAACAAAAGATAATCAGTTGGAAAAAATTGTGTTCTAGCTTTGATCGTTGTACACCAATCAGCAAAATATGGAAGTTCATTAAAGTTTTTAATAGAAAAGCTTCAAAGCCTGATAGCAAAGATGAAGAATTTTTACAAGATTTTTTTGATAAACTAGCTCCTAATCATGATTCTGTAGATACTGACCACCTCAACAATTTATTTGTTTTTAATGATTTTAATATACATTTGAATTCACTTTTTACTGAAACAGAGTTTAATTTTTCTTTAAATTCTAAAAAAGACACTTCTCCAGGACTTGATGATATTCCGTATATTTTGATTAAACGCTTAGACCCTTCAGCTAAATTAATTTTGCTTAATATTTTCAACAATTTGTGGTCCGCTGGCTTAATACCAAAGTCATGGAAAACTATCGCTGTAGTTCCTATTCTCAAACCGGATAAGGATCCTAAATATGCTGATTCTTACAGACCTATTTCTTTATCTTCTTGTGTAGGGAAAATTTTTGAAAATATGTTAAAGACTAGATTAGAACTTTTTGTGGAATCTAGATTAATTATCCCTCACGATCAATTTGGGTTTCGTAAAGGCCGTTCTACATTAGATAGTCTTGTAAAGTTCACAGGTGATATTCAAGAATCTTTTTGTGATCACAGCTATTTATTATGTACCTTCTTAGATGTGAGTGGAGCGTTTGATAACGTCAATCTTTTAACCCTTGTTGAGATTCTACATAGCTTCAATATCCCAGGTAAAGTGTGCAAATGGATTTTTGATTTTTTTTATTCGCGTACCGTTTATTTAAAGTTCAACAATGTCCTTCATGGTCCAAAATTAGTTTATAAAGGGGTTCCTCAGGGGGCCACCTTATCTCCCTTGATTTACTTGCTGTACACATCTCAAATACATAGGTTTATTTCAGTTCCTAGATTATCGGTTTTGCAATATGCAGATGATATTGTGTTGTACACTACTAATAGAAATTTATCACTTGCCGAATTTACTATTAATGAAGCTTTACGTCAATTATATTTGTATTATAATGTTAAGTTGAAACTAGATGTAAATCCCACTAAAAGCTCGGGCATGATTTTCACTAAGAAAAATGATTCTCAGTCTCGTGATCATGTAAATATTGTATATAATTCTGTAAATATTCAATTAGTGGAAGAAAAGAGATTTTTAGGTATTATTTTTGACTCTCAATTAATTTTTCATTCTCATGTGCTTAAAATTGTAGATAAAATGCAAAAAACTGTAAATATCATGAGACACTTAGCAAGTGTTACGTGGGGAATGGACCCAAAAATTTTAAATATGGTCTTTAAGGCTATAGTTAGATCTCATTATGACTATGGACTTATTGTTTATGGGAGATATCTAAGTAATTTTTTGTATCGTAAGCTAGAAGTCATTCAAAACAAGGGATTAAGAATTATAACTGGAGCTTTTTGTTCAACTCCAATAAATTCCTTAGAAATAGAGTCCGGGATTCCACCAATCTTAGTTAGACTTAGATATTTAACAGAAAAGTTTTATGTTAAGATTTTAAGTAATAAAATGTACTTTAATTTGTATTACAACAATTGTCTTTTGCAATGTGAGCATTTAAATGAACTAAAAGAAATTTGTAAATGCATAGACCATAGGGTAAATTGGGATCTAAGTACATTAGAAATTCAGACTAAGATACCAATGGTTTGCTTGAAGAAAGTTAATAACAACTATGAGTTTGTCCAATTTGTAAATAGCGAAAAGGTTCGGCATCGGAAGATATACACAGACGGTTCTAAAACTGAGGAAAACACTAAAGCAGCGTATTATGATTCAAGAGTTAAGTTTGGGAGATGTTTTACACTTGATAAGAACGCATCAATTTTCACAGCGGAAGCCTATGCAATATATACTGCATTGCAATATATTGGAGGAATAAGAGATGAGAATACTTTCTTGATTGTTACCGACTCCTTGAGTGTCCTCACTTGTCTTCAAAACACTCATATTCATTACAAGACCAACATCTACATAACGAAAATAAGAGAAATATTATTGAATAATGATTGCAAGCAAATAGAGTTTATGTGGGTCCCCTCGCATTCTGGGATTACTGGCAATGAAATAGTGGACAGATTGATGAAGATAGAAAGTCCATATAGTGGCGATTCACGGTATCCAGCGCCCCCTGTACCCATCTCAGACTATGACTCCATCTTGAAAACCCGTATGTTCGATAATTGGCATGAAGAGTGGAATATCACTAAATTAACCAAAGGAAAATGGTATGGACAAATACAACAGAAACTTCCAAGAAAACCATGGTACTGCAAGTCGCAAAGTTCTACCTCAAGAAGTTTCATCACTACAATGAATCGCTTACGACTTGGACACGCAAAATTTCCAACCCACCTTAAACGGATTAAAATGGTCACTACAGATAAATGTGAATTTTGCCAGGCAGATGCGGCAGACTTAGACCATCTTATTCTTCAGTGCCCAGCCTTTAATTTGGAAAGGCTTCTGCTAGTGGATGGCTTACTGAAGATCTATCAAGAAGATGAAAATATTCCCCGCCTCTTGCCATCCATACTAGCGAATGAAAAGACGTACCCACATATTTACCAGTACATTGTAAATACACATATAAATTTATGAAGACATTTCAACTAAGATACAGAAGAACAGAAATCCATTGAAAACACTCAGAAAGTACTCATGAATGAAAATATACAAAGAAAGAAATAACTCACTAAAGAATTGGCCGTAAGGACACTATCCGAAGCCGTTAAATCTGTTCAAAAAAAAAAAAAAAAGTCATCATTGCATTGCATTGATGGGATAGAAAAATAAACAAGCAAAACCTTATTCGTTAGCAAACGACATATTTATTTCAATGTTAGCAGCACTGTTTCTTGCACTGTTATGTTGGCAGGTTTGAATCTTACAGTACCTAGTGCAAGCGAAAACCGACACTAAGTTGACGAACCTTTTCATTCCGCGACTGTATTTAAAGCTCGAGTGACCTATTTTTCTTGAAAATTGTCTGATCGGATTATGAAAATCAATTTTATATTTTGTTTATTACCTGTACAACATAAATTATTCGCACCGATCTGCAATGAGTCGACTCAGTATCGTGCGAGGAAAAGGTGCACTGAGAAAGGATAGGTACAACCATTCCCACTAAATTGAGATTTAATAGGCTAGAAATTAAGTAGCGACTTTAACATTTTTTTTAATCAAAATCAAGCTATTAAAACTAATACAAACTTATTACATAAACAGCTTCAGTACAGTACTTGGCATGTACCAGAGTACTTACTTCTTGTAATGACTACTTCTTCTAAGTGACCACTCAAATCAATGTTATCAGTAAAAAATATTATCAGATATAAAATCACATTACAACCACCCCAATCCAGACTTTATACGTATTCTTTTTAAAATTGTTTCCCCTGAGAATTACTTACGGCAATATTTTACAATCACATTTGTTGATCCATTGCATTTGAATTAGTGTTGATTACAATCGTTGGTGTTAAACACTCCTACACTATAACGTGAAGAGTCAGGATACTCCAGAAGCAAAAGACCGGTGCATCAGCACGAAACAAAATATCCCGATGGAAAACAATGACAAAATTGAATTGATTCAAGAATACGTCAAAAAGTTGCAAAAATGCAAATATTGGATATTACGAGCATCGGGATATGGAAGATTTAGTATAAGTAATAACCGAATCGTTGAAAAATCTTTCGGTTCTGTTATTTATGGTGTATTCGTGCTTATAATCAGCATTGTCGTCATGACCCACCTGATGTATGCGACAGCAATCCGAGACAAAGTTGTTTCATACTTAGAAGTTGTAATATCTATGGAAGTATCGGTGATAGTTTACTTGTTGGTGATAAATATCTCTTTTGGCAATAAGTCCAATATGGTGAAGATGATCGAGCACAGTTGTGAAATCGATGTGTTGTTGGGAATAAAGGAGACCAGATTCATGAGAGACATCGCTGACACAGCTTACTCTGTCATGGGTCTAGCGGTGTTTATTTTCCACCTTACAGTAATTACACCCATGTGGTTCATATATGATGCTACAATTTGGATGCATGTGATGGGACACCTCTTTTTCTTGTGGGAATTCCTCGTATTTTACGATGTCAATTATTTATTGACCCATTCCACTTTTTTGAACCTGAGGGCGCGATACATGAACGTGGCGCTGATGAAAGCCCTCAAAGTTAAGGTTCAATATATTCCAGACTTGTTCATTTTCAATGGTTTGTTTTGGAAAAGTAAACACAATGATGTAGTAAATATACAAGGGGAAGCAGATGTGATGAAGTTTGTTAAGGTTTACAAGATGTTCTTCGCCCATTTGGAACTATTTGAAAAATGTTACCAATGTACCGTAAGTAACCTAAGATGCATTCAACCAGTGTCCAATATTTTTTGGAAGCCCCTATCTATACAATGCCACGACTGTTGCTTTAACAAATGCACTTTTTGTGATTTGATTTTACACTTATTTATCCGTGATTGCGTTTATTTTTTTAGATTTTCACAGGAATACTGTGCATATCCGTAGGTGCTTTATCCAGCGTACAGGCTCTCATAATTTATGGGAAAACTGTGAGTGGCTAATTTTTATAACTATTATTACTTACTTGTAAGTCAACATAACTCCATAAGTTTTTCCTTCAGATTATAAAGATTTAGCAAAAAAACGGTTTTTTCTTGTAATTTTGCTTTGATTGCAACTTCCAATAATAATTTATTGACTCATGTTTAACTTTCCATCAGATATTTTAAAATATAACGTCAAAAATAGCAAATGATCACATGACATATTATATTATTATATTAATTCGTATAATTATTATTTTTTCCCATAGGAAATGGATACGCTGAAAAAATATATCCTGATCAGTTGGCTAGTCCTAAGTTGGCTGTACTTCGTAGGTATGAGCGTGTTGGTGGATATATTTTCGAGGCAAATAGAACAGACCAAATTAATTTGCACCTACGCTCAATTGAAATATATAAATAATGGTTAGTTGCCTTTTCATTATGTTTTCTGTGCCTTTACTATACAATTTAAAAAAAGAACTTAGATTAATAATTTGTTTTCAGTAATGATGTTGTTCTACAAGTGATGTAGCTCAACACGTATTTAATTTTATTAATACAATTTATGTTAGCCTAGGTGTAGACCACCGACTATTAGTTGGCCGATATTTGGATCAGGCTGGAGACGTATGAAAGTGCTCACATTACACCGATTTGGTATCGGCCAATTTTTCATACAAATTAGAATCGGCCCTAACTATCGGCCGACAAAAAGTCGGTGGTCTGCGCCTAGGCTTATTCGTGATGTTTGCTTGTCTTTTGTAGTACGAAATTGAAACATAGAACAACATTTTTTTTCAGAAGCAGTATACCAGTTCACGAAGCCTATATTGCGCGCACTTGAGGTCAGGGTTGCGCGCACCTCCATATATGGTTTGTTTTTCTTCGATCCTGGAGCGATGCTGCGCATTGCAGCCTCTACTTTCCTTTATTTTACTGTGCAGATTCAATTTTCAATGCCTGCTGAAGAAATAGGAAACAGTGGAAACGTTACTAATACCGATTGTGTTGAAGTTTTAGGAAAACTATAAGAAAATTATTACTATTGGAATAATTTTAAAATAAGTAATACTCGTTGTGTTCAATCTCACATTAAGTTAGTAGATTTAAATGGGTAAATGTGTAATATCGTAGTAAAATAATGAGTAATTATGCCTGTGACATCGAAGTCACGGACTATCGCTAGTTACTTGTAATAAACAAGTTTACATCTATTTATTAATGACCGCACCATGAACAATTTATTGATTTATTATATTGATGAACTCTTTAAAGCTTTAGCGTGCTAGATGCTACTCGTTTAAAGCCTACGCGAACTTTTGTATTTTTTTTTTAATTTCCTGATACATACTTTTCCGCAAAGTCCCAGAATTATGAATATCATTTTTTTACTGATTACCACATAAAGTATTCGCACCGATTTCCAATGAGCTTACTCAATATCGTGTAAGAAAAAAGTGCGCTGAGAAAGGATACAACCAACATTAGGAATGGTTGAATTAGGAATGGTGGAAGGGACATATTAATGTTGAAATGTAATGGGCTAGTAATAATACAAATAAAGAGTGTAGCATGTAGAGTTCTTCTAATGATTACTTCTTCTAAATGACCACTCCATTCAATGTTATCGGTAAAAAGTTATCAGGCAGAAAATCGCATTACAAACACTCAAATTCCGACATCATTAAAATCTGTTTCTAATTCTTTCCCCTGAGTAATATTTAACGGCAATATTTTACATTCACGTTCGTTGATAGTTATCTAGGTACGTTTATTAGAAATCTATTGCATAATTGAATTAGTGTTGATTACAATCGTTGGTGTCAACACTCGTACACTATAAGGCGAAGAGGCAGGATACTCCAGAAGCAAAGGACCGGTGCATCAGCACATAACATAATATCCCGATGGAAAACAATGACAAAATTGAGTTGATTCGAGAATACGTCAAAAAGTTACAAAAATGCAAATATTGGATATTACGAACATTAGGATACGGCAGATTTAGTATAAGCAATAACCGAATCGTTGAAAAATCTTTCAGTTCTGTTGTTTATGGTGTATTCGTGCTTATAATCAGCATTGTCGTCATGACCCACGTGTTGTATGCGACAGCGATCCGAGACAAAGTTGTTTCATACTCAGAAGTTGTTATATCTGTGGAAGTGTCACTGATAATTTACCTGTTCTTGATAAATATCACTTTTGGCAATAAGTCCAATATGGTGAAGATGATCGAGCACAGTTGTGAAATCGATGTGTTACTGGGAATAAAGGAGACCAGATTCATGAGAGACATCGCTGACACAGCTTACTCTGTCATGAGTCTAGCTGTGTTTATATTCCAATTTATAGTAGTTACATGCATGTGGTTCATATTTGACGTTTCAATGTTTGACCATGTGACAGGAAGCCTCTATTTCTCGTGGGCATTCCTCGTATTTTATGATGTTAATTATTTATTGACCCACTCCACTTTTTTGAACCTGAGGGCGCGATACATGAACGTGGCGCTGATGAAAGCCCTCAAAGTTAAGGTTCAATATATTCCAGACTTGTTCGTTTTCAATGGATTTTTTTGGAAAAGTAAACACAATGATCTAGTAAACTTACAAGGGGAAGCGGATGTGATGAAGTTTGTTAAGGTTTACAAGATGTTCTTCACCCATTTGAAACTATTTGAAAAATGTTATCAATATACCGTAAGTTCCTAAGATGCATTCTGCCAGTGCGCTTAATATTTTTTTGGAATTTACACATAAAAAGCTATTTATTTATCCTTAATTGCATAAATAATAATAATCCGTGATTGCGTTTTTTTTTTCAGATTTTCACAGGAATACTATGCATATCCGTAGGTGCTTTGTCCTGCGTACAAATTCTCATAATATTTGGGAAAATGGTCAGTGGCTATCCTTCTAACTATTATGTCTTCTCTCAGAACCAATTATACTTCATTTTTTATATTAATTCAACACATTCCTTTAAATAAAGTTACGGTAGAACTAATTTCCAATAGAAATTTAAATACAACTTGTGGTCGGAAATCATTATTTTTAGCTATCTAGAATGTAGATATTTTAGCACTATATTTATGACTAAGAACTAGCAAAATAAAAAAAAACATGATAACTTTAAAATCAGGAATTATTCGCTTAAATTTCTTTAAAAAAATAGTGTTTTTCGACCATAACTTACATAGAAAAATCTAATGGAAATGAGTTCTACCGTTACCCCTTTCGAAGAATGAATCGAACTCCCGGTGACCCAGTATATTATTACATAATGTATATTAACTATAGCGAATTAAAAGCAAACTAAGTAACTAGGTAACTACTTGTTCAATGAATGAAATGAACCAATGGGAACCTTTCATCAATAAAATTATTTTTTTCTTGATTATAAGATTTATCTTTTGGTTTTTTTTTTTACTTGTAGCATTGCTTTGTTCGATTGCAACTTCCAATACATTATGCATTATTATAATAATTTGTATATTTATTTTTCTTACAGGGAATGGATACGCTGAGAAGATATGTTCTGATCAGTTGGCTAGTCCTTAGTTGGCTGTACTTGCTAGGTATGAGCGTGTTGGTGGATATATTTTCGAGGCAAATAGAACAGACCAAATTAATTTGCACCTACGCTCAATTGAAATGTCTAAATAATGGTTAGTTACCTTTAATTATGTTTTACTATACGATTAATTTATGAAAACAGCCTAGTTAGATTTTTTGTTTTTAGTTGTTTTGTTGCGCTAAAATTTATTAAGCTTAACACGTATTTAATTTTAGTAAAACTATGTTTGCTTGTCTTTGTGTAGTAGGAAATTGAAACACTGTAATATGTACCGTACAATATGATATAATAATATGAAAATATTAATTATTGTATTTTTTTTCCAGAAGCAGTATACCAGTTCACGAAGCCTATATTGCGCGCACTTGAGGTCAGGGTTGCGCGCACCTCCATATATGGTTTGTTTTTCTTCGATCCTGGAGCGACGCTGCGCCTAGCAGCTTCTACTTTCCTTTATATCACTGCGCAGATTCAATTAACAATGCCCGCTGAAGGAAACGGCAACAGTGAAAACTGTACTATTGCTTATTAATACACCACAAAATTTTTATCATCGAAAAAATTTTAACAGGTTATGTAGAAACGTGTGAAATATTTAAAGCAAAAGAAAAATAAATGTTTTTCATAAAGTTAATTTTTTTATTAAATTTTCTTTAGTCCGTATTTTACGCGTCACAGCTTTGTCACTCCGCTGCTCGCTAGAGTAGTCGTACGCACTCGCACGTTGCATCGATCTGTCTGTCTCGCTCACGCCTCGACCACGCTTCCAGTGTTATTATTACATACTTATCTAACTTAGACCATTTTGAATTCTAATAAGTGTTACATTATCGTACGTAAATAGTGCTAGCGACGCGTGTGTCCATAAATTACCAATTTTAGAAGGAAATTTTGAGTCACTTTATTTAACTTCTTTTTTTGCGCAAATGGGATCAGTATCAATAACTCATTACCCAGAATTTTTTTTTTCGGTGATAAAAATTTAGTGGTGTATAATTAATTTAACATTTGTTTATTACCCGTAAAAAAATTAAGTTAAAAATTAGGCCGTTTATGCCTCCAAAAACGTACCTACCTATATTTGGACAGTCAAGGAAAAGAAAATGTATTGGGTATTTTCCGCTGAACTCTCAAGTAATACTGTCTTATAGGGCAAGTGACCCGGTTGTGGCCACCGACCCCTTTGTGGCCATTTAGAACTTCAAATCGTTATAACTAAGGCAAAGACTAATATATTACTATATGGTTTACGGGAATAAAAATATCTAATATTAGCAACACTGATAGCGTTAACAGCTTTGATGTGTCAAGCTTCACTTCAATCCAACAAGTCATTATTTTTTGAGAAGCGGTAATTGTCTTAAGTCTTAGCAAAAAGGCTAAGGCGAGCGGGTGAGTAAACAATCATTATTTTCTAAAGCCTTCTTATTTTTTTAAATGTTTATGTTAATCCTTAATAAAGAATACACTGTCTAAGTGGTACTAATGATATTTTATCGCTATTTGTTTATTAAGTGGGTTTATGAGAGGTGGCCACTAATGGAGCCAGAATGAATGAATTTTCCCATCTTTGGCCACATGACTGGCCAAAAGTGGTGCACGAAGAACCCCACTTTTGGCCATTTAGTTTTTATCGTGATTTTTCAATTTAATTACTTAGCTATTATGATATAAGTAATCGATTCATTTTCAGAGTTACGATTATAATGCCACCAACGAAACCAAATACTAAAAAAATCGGTGTTGTGAAAAGAAAATTGTTCTAGTACTAACCGCATAAACTTATACTATAGGTTAATGTTGATCTCCTTAATTGTAATTTCAATTCAAGCTGAGATATTATATTTCATACTAGCGGCCGCCCACGACTTCGTACGCGTGGATCCCGTTTTACCCCCTTCATCTATCTTACGCGGTTTAGATTTTTTTGTACAAATGTTTTTTCCCGCTAACTCCCGTTCCCGTGGGAATTTTGCAATATCCTGTTGTAACTAAGCTTTAAGTTTACTAAGGTACCTGCATGCAAAATTTCAAGCGTCTAACTTAAGCGGTTTAGATTTTTCATACAAAAGGATTTTCCCGCGAATTCCCGTTCTCGTGGGTATTTCGGGAATTCCTTGTAACTAAGCTTTAAGTTTACTAAGGTACCTACATACCAAATTTCAAGCGTCTAACTTAAGCAGTTTAGATTTTTCATACAAAAGGATTTTCCCGCGAATTCCCATTCCCGTGGGAATTTCAGGAATTCCTTGTTGTAACTAAGCTTTAAGTTTACTAAGGTACCTACATACCAAATTTCAAGCGTCTAACTTAAGCAGTTTAGATTTTTCATACAAAAGGATTTTCCCGCGTATTCCCGTTCCCATATGAATTTCTGGAATTCCTTGTAACTAAGCTTTAAGTTTACTAAGGTACCTACATACCAAATTTCAAGCGTCTAACTTAAGCAGTTTAGATTTTTCATACAAAAGGATTTTCCCGCGAATTCCCATTCCCGTGGGAATTTCGGGAATTCCTTGTTGTAACTAAGCTTTAAGTTTACTAAGGTACCTACATACCAAATTTCAAGCGTCCAACTTAAGCAGTTTAGATTTTTCATACAAAAGGATTTTCCCGCTAATTCCTGTTCCCGTGGGAAGTATACTATAACCTGCCCAGGAGTATGAAAAATAATTGTACCAAGTTTCGTTAAAATCCGTCGAGTAGTTTTTGTTTTTTTTTTATGAATTTTGATGGCCAGAACTGGCACATGACTGTGGCCAGAAATGGGGTAAAGCTGGCCAAAAATGGCACAAATTCCCATTTCTTTTTCTTTTCTACAGGATAATTTTTCCATTGGATCATTATGAAAAAAAATGTATCCTTAGGCTAGATCTAATTATATTTAATCACTTTTTACAAGAAATAAGTCCGTGATAACAAAAACTGTAAAATTATATAGCCTCAAAGTCTAAAAAATTCTTAAAATGGCCAAAACCGGGTCACCTGCCCTACTACAAGTATAGAAAAACCGAAATTTTGTAATTAAAACATCATAAAAACAGGATCGTTATTCCCACAAGCTTGCATCGATTTTTAATTATTTTCACGATGTAGTTTTCGATATAATATGATGAAGTATTTTAAAAAATCCTTTGAACGAAATCCTCGATGCGCGAGTCCGTTTCGCGCTTGGCCGGATTTTTATCGAAATCAAGCCATTAAAACTAATTCAAATATGGTTATTTGTCCATAATATCGCTTTAGTATACTACCCACAAGCATGTAGAGCTACTTCTAATGACTACTTTTTCTAAATGACCACTCTAATCAATAGGTATGTTATCAGTAAAAAGTTATCAGATTGAAAATCACTTAAGAAAACCACCCCACTCCAATCCAGACTTTATTCTAAATCTGTTTTTAATTGTTTCCCCTGAGTAATATTTAACGGAAATACTTTACAATCACATTGGTTGATCGTAAGTAACTAAGTAGTTACTAGATTTTACGATTGTTAGAAATCCATTTCTTAATTGAATTAGCCTTGATTACAATCGTTGGTGTTAAACACTCCTACACTATAACGTGAATAGACAAGATACTTCAGAATCTAAGAGCCGGTGCATCACAGCACGAAAAAAAAATATCCCGATGGAAAACAATGACAAAATTGAGTTGATTCGAGAATACGTCAAAAAGTTGCAAAAATGCAAATATTGGGTTTTACGAGCATCGGGATATGGAAGATTTAGTATAAGAAATAACCGAATCGTTGAAAAATCTTTCAGTTCTGTTGTTTATGGTGTATTCGTGCTTACAGTCAGCATTGTCGTCCTGACCCATATGACGTATGCGACAGCGATACGAGACAAAGTTGTTTCATACTCAGAAGTTGTAATAAGTGTGGAAATATCGATGATAGTTTACTTGTTCGTGATAAATATCACTTTTGGCAATAAGTCCAATATGGTAAAGATGATCGAGCACAGTTGTGAAATCGATGTGTTGTTGGGAATAAAGGAGACCAGATTCATGAGAGACATCGCTGACACAGCTTACTCTGTCATGGGTCTAGCTGTGTTTATATTCCAGCTTATAGTAATTACATCCTTATGGTCCATATATGATGTTACAATGTTTGACCATGTGACCATGAGCCTCTTTTACTCGTGGGGATTCCTCGTATTTTACGATGTCAATTACTTATTGACCCATTCCACTTTTTTAAACCTGAGGGCGCGATACATGAACGTGGCGCTGATGAAAGCCCTCAAAGTTAAGGTTCAATATATTCCAGATTTGTTGTTTTTCAATGGATTTTTTTGGAAAAGTAAACACAATGATCTAGTAAATATACAAGGGGAAGCGGATGTGATGAAGTTTGTGAAGGTTTACAAGATGTTCTTCGCCCATTTGAAACTATTTGAAAAATGTTACCAATATACCGTAAGTTCCTAAGATGCATTCTGCCAGTGCGCCTAATATTTTTGGAAACACCAATTTTACCATTACACAATTCCATGACAGTTGGTTTAATTAACAAATACACCTTTTGTGATTTGAATTTCTTAAAAAACTATTCCTTGATTGCCTTAAATTTTTCAGATTTTCGCAGGAATACTGTGCATATCCATAGGTGCTTTGTCCTGTGTGCAAATTCTCATAACTTATGGGAAAACGGTCAGTGGCTATACTCATTACTTCATTTTTCACTTTTAAAAAAGTTAGATTATAGCGAATTAATATGATATGGTTTAGCAAACTACTCGTTCAATGAATTATCTCAACTTTTTATGGGAAGCTTTAATCAATACAACTCCATAAGTTTTTCCTTGAAGTTTACGATATATCCAGCATTATTTTTTCTTGTAACTTTGCTTTGATCATTTGTTAATTTGTATACAGGGTGATTTTGTTATCAGATTTACGTAAAGAAAACATTTATTTTTCATTTTTAATTGTTTTTATCAGGTGCACGTGGTTTTGAAATTGACACCCGCGAATCAGATTTTCAATACTTCTTTCGCGAAAAATACCGCGTTAAGGATAATTAAGATAAAGTTGTATTGTAAAAAAGCTCTTATTAAAAAAATTGGATACTGATAACAAAATTACCCTGTATTTATTTTCTCTACAGGGAATGGATACGCTGAAAAAATATGTCCTAATCAGTTGGCTAGTCCTTAGTTGGCTGTACTTACTAGGTATGAGCGTGTTGGTGGATATATTTTCAAAGCAAATAGAACAGACCAAATTAATTTGCACCTACACTCAATTGAAATATATACATAATGGTTAGTTACTTTTCCTTATACTTTCCGTGCCTTTACGATACGAATAATTTATGAAAGCAACCTAGATTGATTTTTTTAGCAATGTTGTTGCGCTACTATTGATTAAGCTCAACATGTATTTAATTTTATTAAAACAAATTATGCTTGCTTGTCTTTATGTAGTACAAAATTGAAACATAGTAGGTACAACATTTATTTTTATTTTTCAGAAGCAGTATATAAGTTCACGAAGCCTATATTGCGCGCACTTGAGGTCAGGGTGGCGCGCACCTCCATATATGGTTTGTTTTTCTTCGATCCTGGAGCAACGCTGCGCCTTGCAGTCTCTACTTTCCTTTATATCACTGCGCAGATTCAAATAACAATGCAAGTTAAGTCTAAGTTAACGTAAAAAAATTACGTACCTATTTGCGACAGTCAAGGGAAAGAAAATGTATTGGGTATTTTCCATTGACCTAGATCTAAGAAAAGAATGCCGGAAATTGGCGTCTTTTTTTTTCGCGCGGCCATCGACCAAACTTTGTTTTTTTATTACAAAATAGTGTAATAAACCAAACTTACTATGACATGTCATGTATACCTCTAAACTCAGTCTGACTGAACTGAGTTACGAGCATTAGCATTTCTTACAAAACTTGCGCACAAAAAGCAAATCTAGTATCAAAATAATCAAACTTCTAATGCTCGTAACTCAGTTCAGACTAAGTTTAGAGGTATACATGCCATAGTAAGTTTGGTTTATTACACTATTTTGTAATCAAAAAACAAAGTTTGGTCGATGGCCGCGCGAAAAAAAAAAGACGCCACTTTCCATACAAAATCTGGCATTGCCATTTTTCAAGTGATACCGTCATAAACTAGAAGTATAGGAAAAAACCGAAAACTATAAGCACATTTTGTAATTAAATCATAAAAACATCGTTATTCCCACAAGTTTACACCGACTTTTAATTATTTTCACGATGTACAGTCTTCGATTTATGATGAAGAATTTAAAAAATCCTTTGAACAGAACCCTGGGTGCGCGAGTCCTTATCGCGCTTGGCTGAATTTTTATGGAATTTAAGCTATTACAACTAATACAAATAAACAGCTTTAGTATTGGCTCTGTGCACGATTACAGCGCCAACTAGCGTCCACAACTTTGTGGGCTCCGTCACATTGACATTTAGGTCGTATAGATAATTGTGAAAAAATATCGAAATGAAAAAATAACAAATATTTTCGACTAATAAATTGTTGTGATACCACGATTTGGGTGGAAAAAAGGTTTTGAAATCATTTTGGTCATGCAAATCAAATTAGGTAAGTCCAAAAAGAGTGTTTAATTTTGATTGTGTCAGGGTTTGTTTACTTCATTTATAGTTGTAGTTTTACAGTAAAACAAAAAGAAAAAGCTATTTTAACGGTTTCATTATATAACAGTAAATATAAATGTTCCTGTATCGCTAGTAATAAATTAAATATCGTTTTCAGATCGAAATGAGTATTGTTTTGAAGACCGGGTTTGTGAGTGTTACAATATCAAATTCCAACCACAAACCGTATTTAAAGTTGTTGGTATTGGCTGGACAAGTCCGAGATGTAGAAGAATTAAGAACAAAACAAGGGCAGAGTTCAATAATTCACGCTCTCATCATAAGGCAAACATCTGTGCACAACAACTACTGTGACTCATTTTTGTCCTACCACGTTGTATAGTCTAGTTATTTTCAAATTGTAAACGGCTATTAAACCAGCCCTATCGAAATACAGTCCACTCTTTTATTTAAGTTCCCAGTATGACACTTTTCATGCGATTAATTAATGATATTAAAATGTATTATGTAGAATCGCTTTGCCATTGACAGATACATCTGATGACAGAGCTTACATTATTTCTACTTTTGACCACCATGAGCGCTGCGATAGATTATGTTACCCCCACCTAGTACTTCGCACCCAGCGAATAGTACCTACCCACTAAGCATGTAGGTAGAGCTACTTCTAATGACTGCTTTTTCTAAATGACCACTAATCAATAGGTAGGTATATTATCAGTAAAAAGTTATAAGATAGAAAATCACATTACAACCACCCCACCCCAATCCAGACTTTATTCTAAATCTGTTTTTAATTGTTTCCCCTGAGTAATATTTAACGGAAATACTTTACAATCACATTGGTTGATCGTAAGTAACTAAGTAGTTACTAGATTTTACGATTGTTAGAAATCCATTTCTTAATTGAATTAGCCTTGATTACAATCGTTGGTGTTAAACACTCCTACACTATTACGTGAATAGACAAGATACTTCAGAATCTAAGAGCCGGTGCATCACAGCACGAAAAAAAAATATCCCGATGGAAAACAATGACAAAATTGAGTTGATTCGAGAATACGTCAAAAAGTTGCAAAAATGCAAATATTGGGTTTTACGAGCATCGGGATATGGAAGATTTAGTATAAGAAATAACCGAATCGTTGAAAAATCTTTCAGTTCTGTTGTTTATGGTGAATTCGTGCTTACAATCAGCATTGTCGTCCTGTCCGACATGACGTATGCGACAGCGATCCGAGACAAAGTTGTTTCATACTCAGAAGTTGTAATAAGTGTGGAAATATCGATGATAGTTTACTTGTTCGTGATAAATATCACTTTTGGCAATAAGTCCAATATGGTAAAGATGATCGAGCACAGTTGTGAAATCGATGTGTTGTTGGGAATAAAGGAGACCAGATTCATGAGAGACATCGCTGACACAGCTTACTCTGTCATGGGTCTAGCAGTGTTTATATTCCAGCTTATAGTAATTACATCCATGTGGTCCATATATGATGTTACAATGTTTGATCATGTGACATCAAGCCTCCTTTACTCGTGGGAATTACTCGTATTTTATGATGTCAATTACTTATTGACCCATTCCACTTTTTTAAACCTTAGGGCGCGATACATGAACGTGGCGCTGATGAAAGCCCTCAAAGTTAAGGTTCAATATATTCCAGATTTATTCATTTTCAATGGAATTTTTTGGAAAAGTAAACACAATAATCTTATAAATATACAAGGGGAAGTGGATGTGATGAAGTTTGTTAAGGTTTACAAGATGTTCTTTGCCCATTTGAAACTATTTGAAAAATGTTACCAATTTACCGTAAGTTCCTAAGATACATTCTGACAGTGCACCTAATATTTTTGGAACCCCGAATTCAACGACAGTTGGTTTAAAACAAATACACCTTTTGTGATTTGAATTTATTAAAGCTATATCCTTGATTGCGTTAAATTTTTCAGATTTTCGCAGGAATACTGTGCATATACATAGGTGCTTTGTCCTGTGTGCAAATTCTCATAACTTATGGGAAAACGGTCAGTGGTTATACTTACTTCATTTTTCACTTTAAATAAGTTACATTATAGCGAATTAAAATGATAAGGTTTAGCAAACCACTGGTTCAATTAATGATTGAATTTTGTATAGGAAGCTTTACAATAAGCACAACTCCATAAGCTTTTCCTTGAAATTATACGATTTAGCTTTAAGCATTTTTTTGTAGCTTTTCTTCGATCGTTTGCTAATTTTGTTTATTTATTTTCTCATACAGGGAATGGATACGCTGAAAAAATATGTCCTGATCAGTTGGCTAGTCCTTAGTTGGTTGTACTTGCTAGGTATGAGTCTGTTGGTGGATATATTTTCGAGGCAAATAGAACAGACCAAATTAATTTGCACCTACGCTCAATTAAAATATATAGACAATGGTTAGTTACCTTTTACTTATCTTTTCCGTGCCTTTACGATACGATTTATTTATGAAAACATTCTAGATTGTTTTTTTAGCAATGTTGTTGCGCTACAATTGATTTAGCTCTACATGGTATTTAATTAAATCAAATTTTGTTTTTCTTAATGTTTGCTTGGCTTTATATAGTACGAAATTGAAACATAGATTTTTATTTTTATTTTTCAGAAGCAGTATACAAGTTCACGAAGCCTATATTGCGCGCACTTGAGGTCAGGGTTGCGCGCACCTCCATATATGGTTTGTTTTTCTTCGATCCTGGAGCGACGCTGCGCCTAGCAGCCTCTACTTTCCTTTATATTACTGCACAGATTCAAATATCAATGCCTGCTGAAGGAAACGCCAACAATGGAAACATTACTATTGCCGATTGAGTTTGAAGAATCTTGCTACATATCTACATTAATGAGATGTTAAGGCTGAGTTGCACCATCTTTACTTTAACTTTAACAAATGTCCAAAATCTATCAAATACCATATTAAAAGCACCGGTTATTGTATAATTAAGTAAGTTGTTGCAACCCAGCCTAAGTGTTCCATAAATATAATAATTTCTGAATAACCACTTTGAGTTTTATTTTCTCTTAATTACTATCATGCAGTAGTGATACCATAAAATAATAATTTACCTATTTTATACCTGATACAATTAAGGCAAACGGTGGTGGAAATCTGTATGTATTTAGCTTGAAAATTTCCGTGTGTTACTGTCCAATACCATGAACTAATTACCATAAGAAACCCTGAAGTTGAGATCTGCCATGAGTCAGTACAATGGACTGGAGTGATTAGTATTCGTCAGACTAATGTATCGAGTCACTTTTAACAATCACTCACTGAATAGGATCAATGACATGCTTCACAAATTTCAGTGACTTTTTAAGTGATTTCCGTTAGCTTATTTTGTAATCCCGTAGTAAAATACAAACACGACGGTTTTATATTCTACCTCTAGTCTTTATGATCTATCATAATTAGTATTAATTCTAATTAAGGTTTAGTTAATTAAGTATTTTAATTAATAGTGTTTGTTTGCACACGAATTGAGCTAATTTATGAATGTTGAAGCACTGTTGACTGTTTTGATGAACACTGTAACCCAGGTTGTTTAGACGAGATTTCATACTAGAGATAAGACCACTACTTGTAAGCTTTCAATGTGTTGTATTTTTCGGTCTAGTGTTTAATAAAGAATAAGAATATCAATCTCTCTTTTATTCAAAGCTACAGTATCGTTGGACGTATTATATCCTATCTCTATGAGTTGCTCATTAATATACTTATACCTACGGAACATTCAAAAATGTGACTGTATTGTTCAGCTTATCTGCTAGAACTTCCTAATAATTTGTTTGTGCTATTGTTTATATTCGCCACAAAGGCCGCACTTTTCGTATATAACTAGACGAGTTTTGCTATTTGTAAATCAGTTTCAAAGAGAATCTTCTATTTTCAAGACAGTCAAAAAACTAAAAAATATCATCATGACCAAAGCAATTTTATGTTTAGCTGTAATCGCGATGTTCGCAACAATTGTAAGTATTTATTGAACATGCTTTATTATTGTGTTACTTTAATCATAGCTGGGCACCGTTAATCAAATAGTTAACTTCGTTAATCGTTAAACCGTTAATAAAAAATTTAACTTCGTTAAACGTTAAAACGTTACATTTGACAAGATTTAACGCAAGTTAACGTTAATCGTTAATCCGTTAACACATGTTTAAAACGAAAAAAGTAATTGTATGCAAGGTTCAAATAATTTGAAAGCTTGTATCGCGCACGGAATTTATCCCTCTTTTATGTTTGCGCTACAAGCTTTCGAAATTATTTGAACCTTGCATTACAATTATTTTTTTCGTTTTAGTAACAACTGCATTTCAGAATACAAGCTTGTTTTTAAAAAAAGTATTTTATTATTATAATATTACACTTTTTAGTAGTAGACTAAGAGCTAGTGAACGCCAGACCTACGTCATTTTATAAAAGCTGAAAGTTATACCATAAAAGTTATTTTTATGTATAACTAGTGGCCGCCCGCGACTTCGTACGCGTGGATCCCGTTTTACCCCCTTCATCTATCTAAAGCGGTTTAGATTTTTTTCATACAAATGTTTTTTCCCGCTAACTCCCGTTCCCGTAGGAATTTTGCAATATCCTGTTGTAACTAAGCTTTAAGTTTACTAAGGTACCTGCATGCCAAATTTCAAGCGTCTATCTTACGCAGTTTAGATTTTTTCATACATGTTTTTTCCGGTAGCGCATTTTCTTACATAACTTTTCAATTCCTATCATTGGAGGTCCGAAAATATTTCTCATACAATTTGATACCATAATGATCATTCTTCATAAAAAATTTAAAACCTACATATTTAAAAACATAATCATTGATATTCATAATATCACTAATCATACACTTAGTTTTTACTAATATTTGTTTTCATATATTTTTCTATACTAATGATCGAAACTCATAATCATTCGAATAAATAACTATAATATTCATAAACGTGATGTATCCTAATATTTGTTTTCATAAATTTATTACTCATAAGTGTATTTATCCATAATATTGAAAATCATGATGTCTATATTCGTATTAAATCGTATTTTAACATTAAATTAATTTGAAATGGTCCAAAACAGACAATATTTTGTGCCACAAAACTAACGTGACAGAAATGAATCGCTGCAAAACCGACTCCACGTAGTCTTGTCTGCCCTACCCCTAGAGTGTAATTTAAAAGCCGGAGGCGCGGAGGGAGGGCAGCCCTCGCCCGCTGTAACGAGGTTCAGGCGCCCGGGTGAGTTGGAGCGGCTGAGGCTGGTCGCCGAGGCGCCGAAGGCGCCGATGGCGATCCAAAAAGCCGAAGCTGCGGAAGCAAGCGTGGGCACCTGAGCCTCGTTACGCAAGGGCGGAAGGGCTGCACATCCCGCAGCGCCGGAGACGAGGAGATACCAATGCATGCTGCATGCTTGCTTTCATCTTTCATGCTGCATGCTCTGCATGCTTATCTACTCTATTGAATTATATATGATTTTTTTAAAGATACGAGTATGTCTGTTATAAAGTAAATTATTCTGAACAACAAAATTATGAGTTGAAGTATGTTCTTAGTAACAACATTATTAATTAAAACAATATGATCAATGAATGTTATGAGGAAAAAAGATCTGAAAATAAAAATTATGTATTTTAAATGGTTCTTGGTAGTAACAGTATTGATAAAAAAATTATGATTACTAACTGTTATGAGCTCCGATGGTAGTAATAAAAATGTATGAATAAAAAAAGTATGAAAAATAAAATTATGAAGAGAGATTATTATGAACACAAATCGGTAGTAAGACAAAGAATAGGATTTACAATTTTATGTGAGCCAATATAGAACCGTTTTTTCCCGCTAACTCCCGTTCCCGTGGAAATTTTGCGATATCCTGTTGTACCTAAGCTTTAAGTTTACTAAGGTACCTGCACACCAAATTTCAAGCGTCTAACTTAAGCGATTTAGATTTTTCATACAAAAGGATTTTTCCGCCAATACCCGTTCCCGTGGGAATTTCGGGAATTCCTTTCTTAGTGCACCTCTACGGTACCTAAACTTTGCCCCTTCTAAATTTCAAGTGCCTACGTTTAGCCGTTTAGGCTGTGCGTTGATCTGTCAGTCAGTCAGTCAGTTTATCCTTTTATATATTTAGAAGAAGAAGATATTTGGGCAATGATTAGAAGTTGTTTCGACATCAGTCACACAGTTTTGACAGTTCCAACTCCTTGCCAATTAGTTTTTTTTAGGATAGCTACCAAAGCAACGTTGACCCAAACTTCATAATCCACCAACATTCTAACCTATATTGGGAGCATACGCTGACAAACTTTCAGCTTTTATAAAATGACGTAGGTCTGGCGTTTACCAGCTCTTAGTCTATAGTATCTCAATCTCAGAGCCTTTGTTCAATTACAATACAATTTAGCACCCTTTATTAATCTAAGTTAGCACCAAAGTCCTCGAAAAGACAATCCAACAAACCCAAACTCGATAAGTTTCCACCGTTTCGTTTAGGAATTCCTATGGCCACCTCCTGACTCCATCATCAGGTCTCTGGACATCATCTAGTACTAAAGTGCTCGAAAAGACAAATCCAACGAACCCAAATTCGATGCGATGCCGCCGTTTCATTTAAGAGTTCCTATGGCCACCTCCTGACTCCATCATTAGATCAGCTTAATAGTACCATAACATTGCATTTTCATCGTACTCACATAAGTATACTAAATTTCAGTTCAATCGGTGGAGAACTGGTCTTAAATTCAGTTGCAAGATTTGTCCCACACATACTAACAAGTGAAGTCAATATAAAGCTTGTAAATAAATAAAAAAATAGCATTTTTATATCGTTTCGTTCTGGTTACAAAAACTGTTATTTTGGGTTCTGAAAGTTCTGGAAGCTCGAACGTACTTTTTGTCAGAACGTAGTGTTTTCAGCGTGCCTGCTGTGTCTTTTTGATAAATAGTAGGTACTGGATTAACGATTAACGGACTTAGGATAATTTAACGGAAGTTAACGAGTCCGTTAACATTTTTTAAAGTTAACTTAAAAGTTAATCCGTTAATAGAAATGTTAACTTCGTTAATTAACGATTGACGGATTAACGAGTTAATGCCCAGCTATGACTTTAATGTAGTTTTTGCATCTGATAGCTGTACTTACTAATGATTTTTTCTCCTTTTCAGAACGCACTCCCGGCAGATTCAGGTAGATAACTCTGATCTTTACATAATTATTTTTGAATAATCTAAAACTTTTTGAATAATAAAAAAAAAATCAAAAATTGATAATTAACCCTTTATATCACCGTGTGACATAACAGTTACAAACCAATTACTTCTTCATAAAATTCCAAACATAAATTTTATTCCATTTTAAATCAATGTCGCACGACGGTGACAAACCGTTCTATGCATTTTAGTGCCTTTTGTGCATACGAGATGGCGTTACTTGTATCAAAAGTTGGACGAAAGTCACTTCCCGCCAATTTGTAAGAACCGTTCGCGAGTCGTAAATGGAAAAATCGAAAAAAAATACTATATAGAAGTAAACTACGAAGCTGTTGCATAATCTAGTAGGTAAGTTTATGATTATGACTATTTGTTGTTAGTAACGCATAATTTTTCGTAATTCTTGATAAATTCATCGAATATTTGTTTGTGACATTTCTGTTACATTGCGTTGTAATGTTCCCTTAGTGCAGTATATTGAACTTTGTTTTATTATTTGACAGAATGGCTTCTCGGAGTCTAAGAGAAGAAGAAATTGAGAAACATCTCTTTGATTATGAGGTCAGCAAGGACAGATATGAAGATGATGACGACAGCGTTGCGGACCCTGACTTTATTCCAGATCTGGAGCAACCGTTCGAAGATGATGCTGTTGAAGTGGTTGAAGGATTAGATATCGATGATATTATTGAGAACTTAGAGCACAATGTAAGTACTTCTCAGCCTTCAGCTACCATAGAATCTTCTTCTCAGCCAGGACCATCAGCTCGTCGTCGAAGCAAGCCTAAACTGAATGTACGCTGGAGAAAGAAAAACTTACAACGAAACGCTACTCGGTTGAGTATGTTGGCAGTGTAGAAGAATCGGAGATATCCACAGTCGTCTTGGACCTTGTCATGTCTAATGCCTGGATTTTATATAAAAGGGTACGCAAGGCGAACAACCCGCAAGATGCGCAGCTGTTGTCTTCAGCAGATTTTCGCGAAGAGATTGCTACAATATTGTGCAAAATTGGTATCAAAGCGAACACAACACGGCGAACCATTGAACCTGAAATTCAGGCCAAAAAACGAAAAGGTCCAGCCCAATATGTCCCTCCGATAGCTGTGCGACAGGACCAAGTTGGGCATTGGCCTGTATGGGCAGAAAAGAGGATTCGTTGCAAGTACCCTAACTGCGCTGGCGTATCACAAACATTATGTGAAAAGTGTGGCGTAGCATTATGCTACAACAAACAAAACAATTGTTTCAAAGCGTTTCATACGTCTTAAACAAAACATTAAGACGTATGAAACGCTTTTAAGACAGTGTAACAGATATGTCACACTCCCTATTTTGTAATTTTGTTACTTTCATAATTAAAAAATAACAAAAATAAAAAATACGTGTTTAGTTATTTACTAAAACCTATTAAAAAATCAACTTTTTAAAGAAATCATAGTTGTTGAATTATAAAGGGTTAAAATATGTGTGTAAATTTTCAGCCCCTTCCGCTGATACAGGGTCTACGCCTTCGTCTTCTACGGCAGCACCGAATCAACGTAAGTAATATTTAAACGAAGTCAAAATTTCTTTATTTGCTTACTTACAAATCGTCAAACAGGTAAAGAACAAAATAAAAATAAAAAGTTTTGCTCTTACCTTTACATGTTTCATAATTTTTTACCTAACCAGCGCTTCGAGCCCAACTATTTAGTGTTTTTGTTAATACCGGCAAGTCGCCATGTAGTTTACAGAAATATAAGGGAGAAAACAAAATTTTGAGCTAATTTTCATTATAATTTTCTCGTTTCAGCGAACTCAGACAACCCCGCAAATAAATTGTTCAATCCCCTGGCCCCGCTGAACGGAATCTTGAAAACAATGGTATTAGCGAAACAAAAAGCAGTCAACGGATTTCTCAGTAAGTTTTAAGGAACCTCTTTTATATTATGAAAAGTCATAAAACTTTTTATAAAATAGTAAAAGTTAGAATGATAAAGGAAGCACTAACGGAAATCACCATAATGCTTAAAGCCAATGAACCTATACATTATCTTAATATTTAATTTCCTGATCCAACACTGGTATTCGCGTTTATGGAAATCTATGATGTAAATTACATTTTCAGTGTAATTTGTATAAACACACCTGTCAGATGCAATTTCTTCTTTCCGTTGTTGCTATGAAGACAATTAATTTAGTTACTTATTGTTATGAAACTGCTATCGAAAAAAATTCTAGCTAAATAGGTAGCAAGATAAATAGTAGGTAAGGTAATTATTACAATTTTATTTTCCAATCTTTTAAAACTTTTTCTTTTTACAGATATGATCCCCGGAGGCCCGAAACTTCCTACAGAATAAAACGTTACTATTGACATCCTTACATCTACAAACAAGTTTATGTTAAGCTGACCTGTGAAACTTTCAAGGAAATAAACAAATGAATATTATAATGATTCTCATTTAACTCGTACATACCTTGTCCTAATATTGGATTGTGGAAATAAACTTTTTCTATTTATTCATTAATTCATTCAATAATTAAGTAACGCAAATATAAATACCGACAATGAACCTCCATATTCCACATAGGTACAACTTTTATTTTTATCTATATACAGTGTGAGTCACGTTAAAGTGTACATATGAAAATAGATGAAATTAGATCTATTTTTATCGACAAAAAAGAGGTCAAAAAATTTTTGAGATTTTTTTTTTATTTTTTATAGATTTTTTTTTCTTCCAATTACTTATTGTAAAGAAAACGTAATAAATTTTAAACTAAGCTGTATATCCTGATAAAATAAAAACAGTAATAATGCTAAATAATAGGCGATACTAAAAAAATACATAAAATACACAAAAAAGGCCAACAAATAATAAAAAATGATACTTTTTGAAAAAAATCTGCTTTTAAATTCGTGTTTTTTTGGTTATTTGATAAATTTCTCCAAAAAATGCCCCTATAACAGGTGGTTTTTATTACTTTGTATTATTCTCTATCGTATTATCTTTGTAAAACCAAAAATCGCATGTCTCTATCCCTATCACAACATTTGCTATGAGCGTTTGAACAAAGGCCTGCCACAACATTATTCTCCGCTGCAGGTAGAGAAAATTTTAATTTTAACTAAAATGCTTATTTTATTTCGAAATCTTTTGTTTTTATTTGAAATTTAACTTGTCTGTATCTAAATTACAAATCTAGAGCCATTTTCAGTTTCGTTGTTAACGAAGCGTTGAATAGCGCGCCCGGAGAGGCTTAGTTCAAACGATCATTGCAAATGTTGTGATAGGGATAGAGACATGCGATTTTTGGTTTTACGAAGGTAATACGATAGAGAATAATACAAAGTAGTAAAAACTACCGGTTATAGGGGCATTTTTTGGAGAAATTTGTCAAATAACCATAAAAACACGAATTTAACAGCAGATTTTTTTCAAAAAGTATCATTTTTTATTATTTGTTGGCCTTTTTTTTGTGTATTTTATGTATTTTTTTAGTATTGCCTGTTATTTAGCATTATTAATGTTTTTATTTTATCAGGATATACCGCTTAGTTTAAAAGTTATTACGTTTTCTTTACAATAATAATTGGAAGAAAAAAAATTCTATAAAAAATTTAAAAAAAAATCTCAAAAATTTTTTGACCTTTTTTTTGTCGATAAAAATAGGTCTAGTTTCATCTATTTTCATATGTACACTTTAACGTGACTCACACTGTATAGGTATATCGTTTCCAATAAATATTGCCTTAAATTAACCATACATACTAAATGCTAGTCTCACATACTGTCTGGTCTTAAGTGACCGCTTTTCATAGAACTTTACATAGGTACCGCTGAATTTCAGGGTAACTTTTTTCAATACTTAATCGTTTATTGCATAACCACATTAGCACAATCGCATTAGGTCTTACAATTTAAGCAGTTATAAGTACAGTAAAAATGTTGATATTGTAGAGACAGTGGACCTAGGAACAGCAGTCAATATAGATAATACAACATCGCAAATGCACACTATTTAAAGATTTTGTGAGGTTCCCTGAGAGTTATTATGCCCAAGTCTGCAACCATAAGCTATGCTGCTCAATAAAATAATGTTAGCATTTGTTTCGAAAAAAAAAATACAATTGGATAATTAGTATCCTTCTTCTATTAGTTACTTCTGTAAAAAAATGCTACACCTTAAGCTAACCCTAGTTACCTACTCTAAGTTCAATTGTTTACGTAGGTTTAACATGTTGAAAACGATAAGACGTGATCTTACTCGATTATATATTTCTAAATTATACAAGATATTAAGAAACTAGTTACCGGTCCTGAAAATACTTCGCAGGCTTTATATCAACCGGTATCAATTATAAGTTACAGAATAAACTGGATCTATCCGGAAATTCAGCTTTTATATATTTTGTTCCGCCCCATGGCACTCAAACTGCACAAAAAATGTAGGTACGCATACCTAATTGAGACGAATTAAATCGCAAACAGAATTTAATGTACAGCTGCGAACCATTTTTTTAACTACCTATTTTCTTATGGATAAAACTTTTCATAAGGTGGCGGTGGGTAAAACTTTCCATAAGGATTAATAATTTTAATATCACAAGTACTGCTACTGCTTAAATAGGTAAGTAACTATTGATTGCAGTGGCTTAACTATAGGGTGGCAGAGTTGGCAAAATGCCACGGGCCCCCGACGCGAGGGGGCCTGAAAAATACCTATAAAAACCCCTAGATACGCCAATGGCCCCGTACACAGAATTTGGCACGGGCCTCGGATTTAGTTACGCCACTGATTGATTGATATATCTTTTGCTGATCCTGGTTAATAAGAAAGGTAGAACCAGGAATTGCTCCGTAAAGTAGTTTTTAGCCATTTAGAAGATTTTGTATCATAAAAATATCAACTGAATCGAAATTGTTGTTAATAAAAAAAACTAAACAGTCACATGATAGGAAATACACGTCACGCCACGAGTCACGAAAATAGTGTCCGAAAATAACAAAGTATGACTGATCGGTGGTCTTGAAGAGTAATTATTCTTTATTAAAAATACAATAACTAGTACTTCAGGATATTACTAGGCTCATAAGTCAGTGTTATCTATGAATTATTTTTGTATTGTTCGTGTAGTTAGGCTTTTCGTATATAAACCAGTACTTATTCTAGACATCTCAGAAAGCAATTGCATTTGGAGAGATCTAAATTAACCCAACCAAAGTTCCTAAACATGAATAAGATTATTTATTTGTTTGTGATTGTAGCGGTCATCGCTCAAATTGTAAGTAATAACCACAGATCCTACTATTAAGTTATAATACCTAAACGTTTGTCCGTTCGACTCTTTCCTAACGTTGAAGTCGATATGAACAACTGGTGCGCAAACGGTATTTTTATATTTATATCTTTCCAGTCTGCCGTGCCTGCAGATTCTGAAACAGCGTCTAAAGATGCGGCTGCAAAACCAGCAGAATCACCAGGTAACGCGTTTACATGACTTCCTACATTCGTTCTCATTTCCGCTCCTTTAAAGCGATATTGTGAAAAATATTGTTGGCAGGTAAAATATTATAGCTCCCAAGATAGGTCCCCTTAATATTTACTGTCCGTGGTGTACCTATATCTTTTCTTAAAGGTTAGGTACTTATCCTTTGTTTTGTCATCGGTCAATAAAAATTGTCATCCGTTTTACACTGGATGGGAAGTCGAACCTTAACTTTGAACTCATATGTACTTCTGATTAGTTTTTTTTAATTTAGTTGCGAGTCCAATGACAGTTTAACTTTTATTAGTGGTTAAGCTGTAGATCCTGACTAGGTACTCAGGAGTTGCAGCGATGGGAACGAGAGGTGGGAATAGTCCCGTTCCTACATTCGTTGCTAATCGAAGGTTCAACTAATTTAGGAGAATGAAATGACCAGAAAACTTTATTTATATCACAAATATATTTTTAAACCTAGTAACATTTATGGAAAAAAAATTGCATAATAATCGACTAGTGTTTCTTTTTAGCAGCATCGGCCGATGGTGTTTTTAAAAAAATACCAGATATGGTAGGTGGCATGGTAAAAGAGTTTGAGCAAGTACCAGCACAATTTGGAAAGGTGTTTGGTAAGTACGAGTTTACGCAAATAAGGCATTTAATTAGTTTATTCAATTAATACTTATTTATTTGGTTAGAGTGTGACTCGCTAAAGTAGCGACAATACACGTTATGCGATTATTGCAAAAAATGTTAACAATTGGACTTTTTTCTTGTTGCTAACGGCACATGTTTTAGCACTTTAGTATACAGGCTAGCTGCAAAGTGAAAACCAATCCGATTTTAAAGGGGATTTCTAAAGTTAAGAGCTATGTGAATCACCCATGTAATCTATTCTGATTAGCATCAAATTATTGGCTTTTTCATGATTGTCATGAAATTATTAAATGCATTACACTTTTCCTTAAACTCGTGTTATCTATCTATCTGTTAAGTTAACTAAGTATTCAGTACATACTTACATAAGCTACATTACCTTACTTTTGTATTACAGAGAGCAGCGCAAATATGTTTCACTGAAAATTAGAAGACCCCCAAATCTCCTTCAACGCTGTAACTACGACCCTTGCGACGCCCAGATCCCATTGATTTATTAGCCATTTAATTTTGAAAAAATAATATTTAACAGTAAAACGCTATTGTACACGATGTTACAATAAATTTGTTGCTTTATTTTATTTTTTATTTATCTTTCACCATACACTTACTGCCCTACTTAGCGTCTCAATAAACCTACTCAGCTGACAAAAGTATCATAACAATACTTCTAAGTTTCAGAATTATTCTATTATAGAGATAAACATACCATAAGTATGACGTATGAGGTACCTACTTACCTATTACGAATTACAAACGTGAAGATTTAACCATGAAAGCTTTCGTTACGGTTTTCAATGAGGCCGAATAATTCAAGTAAACAACTCAACTACGTAAATGATGATGACATAGCTACCAGTACCTTAATGAGCTACTTTTATTAAATAATATTTATTTAAGCTAAGGTCGTATACTAGGTCTACTACTAGGTCGTGTACATATACTAAAAGGCCACGCCTATTTAAAAAAATGCTGGTAATCTTAGCTCCGCAGATTCAATCACAACGAAAGAGAAGTTGCGTATGATTCCTTTTTTCGTCAAAAAATAGATTGTTTGGAGACATTTATGTGGGACTCTTCCTACTGAGCGGGGCCTACTAAAGCCTGACTCTACTATCCTCTGGGATCTATTGAGGTAAATAGATGATGATGATGATGAAATTGACACCCGTACTTATTCACAAACGATGCCTGCTTAAGTGAAGCAGCAAATCGAACGCACAGCTTGGAATAGAGCTCTGTGATTAGCTCGTGTGTCACCCTGTGCGTCCACGAGCACTGCTGTGAGACCTCATAGAAATGTTTGTGAATACGAGTTTGGATCTGTCTCCAATATAACTTTATCTAGGGGGCGAGTCCTCTCATACTAGTAAACTGCATTCTTTGTATACTACTTCCATGTAACTAACCCTTTATGATAGGTAAACAAATTATCTACTCTTGCTTCAAAAACAAAGTTTGTCATGGTGAAACTAAACAACCGCAATATATTGAAATAGTTCCATAGAATTTGAATAAAATACAATAAAATTAAAATATTTAAGCAGTTTCAAAAACATGTACGAGTAACTACCACACTACGCCGTACAGCAATTGTACAAATATGCGCAAAACGCCCATTATTTGATCAATTGTTGTGATAATTTTGATGTCGCCTTATCCGTATATAATACCTTGTATGTAGAACCTCCCAAATTCAGTAGAAGATAGTTCGTGTAGTGATTAAAACAGTGAAATAACTGCGGAATCATGACTAAAATAATCTATTTTCTATTGATTGTCAGCCTTGCAGTGCTCATCGTAAGTTATTAATTTTATTACCAATTCACCAAGAGCTTTTACCACTAAGTATATCAATTCCAGTTTAGGTACATTATATTTATTTTATTAGGAAAACATACAGCTTAGTGTAATAGAGCAAACATACTTATTTTAAAAAATACTAAGTACATAATAGTTTTAATTAAACATGTTGTTCTTCTAACAAGATAATATTAACTAAAATGTACCGTGTTTTAAGCAAAGAAATATTTAAATTTGAAAATTTTACATAAATACCTGCCTAATAATAAAGTTTGAAACAATATCGGAACTGCGACAAAGTTTAATTTTATTATACGCTCGCTATCTTCACGTCCATCTATGCAGCATATCGGCAGTTTTTTGAGCTTATCTACTATTAAAGTTAATAAGAGGTTTAAAGTGAAATATCTGGGGGCACGGCAGTGCCCCCACCAAGTCGAGCAAAAAAGCGGCACGGCCGTACCATCCTTTTCTCGAAGCAATTCAGGCCATTTTCGACCGCCTGTAACTTCGTTGTGGATAAAACTAGAAGGCTGAATTTTCATTAGCTATGCAGGCATTGTAAAGACACGGTATATTTAAAATTTCATTCAATTTGAACCAGTAGTTTAAGAATTATAACGGGTCAAAGTTACTTAATTTTGTCACTCACTGACTCACTGACTCACTGACTCACCGATCATCAAAACTCTAAGGCACTTCTAGCAGACCTAGAAGCTTCAAATTTGGAATATAAGTAGTGTTTGGTGTATGAATCAAGGAAAAACTAAAATATTTGGGGGCACGGTAGTGCAACCGCCAAGTCGAGTAAAATTTTTCAATTTCGGTCCAGTTTTCTAGATACATAACTGCTGTCTACAAAATACAAAAAGAAATGATATTTGGGGGCACGGTAGTGCAACCGCCAAGTCGAGTAAAATTTTTCAATTTTGGTCCAGTTTTCTAGATACATAACTGCTGTCTACAAAATACAAAAAGAAATGAGATCCCATCAAAAACAATACTTGTCAAAAAAACCAAGTCTCGCAACTCAGTTGTTCTACGGTAAAAAGTTGTGAGATCCATGTAATACCAAGTCCAGGCCAGGAAATCTTTAACGTTTTACATAAATATATTGACTTGGCCATCGCATGAAAACACGTGTAAATTAAATTATTTAGTGCGATGGCCAAGTCAATAATTTATGTAAAACGTTAAAGATTTCCTGGCCTGGACTTGGTATTACATGGATCTCACAACTTTTTACCGTAGAACAACTGAGTTGCGAGACTTGGTTTTTTTGACAAGTATTGTTTTTGATGGGATTATGTTTACCATATAAATAATGGCATTTTAATATAAAATATAAAAACTCATATTATTTTTGTTCGCCTATAAGAAACAAGTCTTATTTCATACCTAAATTTCTTGATGAAAAGTGTTTACTTGTGTACGCTTATCTCGGGAACTTGGTCACACATTTATCAAGGAAGGCTTTAACAATATGCAATATGATTTTGTTATCATCAGTATCCAAATATTTAGGAGCGACTCAGAATCAGCCTGTATACCATTATGCTATGACCAATAGGAACAGAGTATCAATGAAAACTGTTGGAAAAGTGGGAAAATATTCACTGTTTTTAGGCGTACAAAATCCCCCGGGCATTCCTACCTAGAAAGATATGATAAAACGAACATCTTTACCTAAAAATAAATTGTACTTACTTAATTAACTTTACAAGGTATCTTTTGTGCACATACACAACACACATGCAGAACCTTACTGAAAGAGGAAATACATAACTACTTTATTTTCTTTTTCAGACTGCCAAGCCAGCAGACGGTAAGCAGCACACATTTTATTTGTTCCTACCTATGATAGTTTTGATACACGTTTTGCAAAGCACAGCTATAGGCCAGTAGAATTAAACACAAAAATGAATTAAATCGGAAATAATTCCTACTAAAGATTTTAGTCCTTTAATGGCTTCATTAGTTGCCCATAAAGACTCTCCTAGGTTTTCGACTTCGACGGAGTTGTGCTTAAGTGGTGGGGGCCCACGAAAGGGGCGCTTTTTCGGTTTTCCGGTTATACTGCGTAAAGGACTCACCCTATCGAAAAGTGGTCTTCCTGTCGGTTGAAGGGCATTTAATCCTACATTAAATAAGATCAAATTCATATGTTTTGAACAAACCGTTCTCTGCAAATGTTCGGCAAAGTAGAAAATGTGTGTATAATTAATGACCCTCTCCACGTCCAATGGCTCATTACCCGCAGGCTTCCAAGTCTTGAAAAGGAGCGCCTCAACCAGTGTAACCCTATCAAGTTTTACGAGCTGGATGCGCCTATTCTTGTTCGTCCCAGCCGTTCCTTAACTGCGGTTGCTGCACCTCTTCCTGGCACTCACCTGAACGACTGTGTTACCTACTGTGGCTGCCCCTCTTCCTTGTACTCTCCTGCACGACTACGTTGCCTAGCCGTAAGCCTGGTCTAAGGTTCGACGCCAAAAATCAACAACAACAAGTTCATATTAAAACGCTGAAGAGTTTTTTGTTTATTTGTTTGAACGCGCTAAACTCAAGAATTACTAGTTTGATTGAAATAATTATTTTTGTGTTGAATAGCTCATAAATTGAGGAAGGCTATAGGATATATACAATCACTCTACGACTAATAGAGGCGAAGCAGTAAAGAAAAATGTTGCAAGTAAGGAAAATAGTATTTAAACTATTTTCACGCGTACGAAGTTGATTTTGTGGCTCGAACCTTAGACCAGGCATATGGCTAAGCAATGCAATCGTACAGGAGAGTACAAGGAAGAGGGGCAGCCACATTAGGTAACACAGAGTCGTTCAGGAGAGTGCCAGGAAGAGGTGCAGCAACCGCAGTTAAGGAACGACTGGGACGAACAAGGATAAGCGAATCCAACTCGTGAGCCTTGACAGGGATACGCTGGTTAAGGCGACCCTTTACAAGGCTTGGGTGCCTATGGGTGACGAGCTATTGGACGTGGAGAGGGTCATTAATTATACACATATTTTCTACTTTGCCGAACATTTGCACGAGAACGGTTTGTCCAAAACATATGAATTTGGTCTTATTTAATGCAGGATTAAATGCCCTTCAGCCGACAGGAAGACCTCTTTTCGATAGGTAAGTCCTTTACGTAGTATAACCGGAAAACCTAAAAAGCGCCCCTTTCGAGGGCCCCCACCACTTAAGCACAACTCCGTCGAAGTCGAAAACCTAGGAGAGTCTTAATAGGCAACCAATGAAGCCATTAAAGCAATAAAATCTTTTGTAGGAATTATTTCCGATTTAAAATCTAATTTTATTGGCCTACTAAGTCATTTAGAGATGGTTAAATCGTTCTCATAAAATATTTCTATGACTACTAAAGATATTTGAGTGAGTTATCGTAATTAATAAATAAAATTTAGCTTTCTTTTATTTTTAATGCCATATAAGGCGAACTTTATGCCATAAGTCATTCTCTACCAGTTTACCTATTAATGTTTGAGTAAAGCATTTGACTTAAAAATTTGATAACGTCCAATAGGTATTAGTCCATGGAGTTACAACTAAGTAAACATTCAACTTGAATTTGAATCAAGATTCTAGTTTCGTTTCGTGATACGTGCTTAAGGCGATATCACATCAAGCTACGCTTGATGCTTCACTGCGGCATCTTATGCACTTGAAAGAGGTGTTATTTTGCATCACTTTACATTTCGACGTGATATCGACTGTACTTACACTGTTTTGTTCAAAACAGATGCCAAAAAGGCAACAGACGCTGCTAAGGATGCGGCTAAAAAGGGCGAAGACGCTGCCAAGGATGCGTCTAAAAAGGGCGAAGACGCTGCAAAGGATGCGGCTAAGAAGGCCGAAGCCGCTGCCGCAGGTAAATAAAAAACTTTCCTGAGCCTTTTCAAGGCGAGAGTGAATAGGCACTTACAGTACAAATATGTACCTACTTACCAACCTAGACTGCATCTCAATTAACACCAGGTGCAGTTTCCGTCAAATACCTGCCTTGCCATGCATAAAAAAACATTATTAAAAAGAAAGAGAAAAAAATTCAGAGCATAATCCTCAAAACGAAATACACAGATCAGATCTGTGTACATGGCAAACAAATGAAACCTTCAGAGGATCGTGCAAAGTTTTAACCTGTATTGGTAGGGTTAATAAAACAATTAACGTTTCATCTTTATACAGAATGATGAAATTGAAATCGTTGACATCCTTTTAAAATAAGACTTTGATTGTTTTAATAGCTTTTCACACTTCCTGATCTCCAGCTAGATGCGTTAGTTTGAGAGAACAAAATTAAGTACACATACTGAAATGTAGATAAGAAGTCAGTTACGACCAACTTTTCCTTTTCTAGTATAGTCAACTCGTGTCGTCAATCATCGATCGTATTCGATCTCAAATGTCATTCGTGAACTTGATATATCTTTGCTTTTAAGTAGGGATATTATGGATATGTAGTTTCGGTTATGGATACGGTTACGGATATAGGAATAATATTATACCGGTTTCGGATATTTTTTTAATTTGGATATCCGAAAGTTTCGGTTACGATTACGGATATCCAGTTTACGGATATCCCTGCTTTTAAGAATCTTAAGCAAAATAATGTTGCGAGTTGTAAAGTTCGCTGTGGGCCACGCGCCCCTTTCTCGTGGTGTCTGCAGAATACCAGTGGCCGTAACGTGCTCCCGAGTACGTTATGGACTCATACTGAGAAGAGACCAATTTAGTACAAATCCTTTTTTTTTTGCTCTTTATGTTGACTTGTATCGTTCTATTTTTAGTACCAAATAAATATTTTTTATTTCTTTCAAACAAATATTCACATGTTGTATGTTAAATACATATTTCTACATAGACGTCTTTATTGTTTCAGATAAGGGAAAGTTACCGGGTAAATATAAAATACATCAAATATTTTAGAGATGTTGAATAAAAAAATAACTCATAAAACCATTAATTTTTTTGTATGGTATTATTTTCAGATCTTTCTAAAAACAACATAATGGGTGATGTCCAAACCGTAGTCAAGGATACTGTAAAAACGTTTGAAGATGTTCCTTCATCCTTGTAAGTATAATTTTCTTCTTATAATACGAGTACCTACCATTATTCAGGTTTTTATTTGAGTTTCCCAAAGGTCAATTAACAAAACAGTGAACTAAAAAATAGACCTATATTGACTTTATAGTCCATTAAATAGAGATTAACTTTCAGTATGGGACAAAAAGATTGTTTATGACCTTATGTAATAACATGGATTGTAATAAAGATATTGACTATTGAAAAAAATAAGCTGTCAGTAAAAAGTTATTACTGTATGAAAAATTTTAGCACCTAGTTTCTTTTTTTACATCAGCATTTATTGAAATTCATTGCTTTTTTTCAGTTTGGGAATATTTGGAGGATTTGGTAAATAGTTCATCCACGTGTTTTCGAGATTATGAACGTGCAAATATTAATTAATGGCTGCAAATCATTAACAATTACAAATATTAGTTATACTAAAATCAAGTAAATAAAAATATCAACAACAAGTAACATTGTTTTTAATTTAACAGTTTACGTTTTAATTTTAAAATATTACTAGTGGTAAGATTTATGATTTCACCTTATTTGTTTACGATACGAGGCAGAAAACTGGTAGTTTATTCAAGATGTCTTCTCTTCGCTTTTGGTGGACTGGCTCCTTTGAGGTGACAAAGCTGAAAAAACATTTTAATACATTTTCAAAGAGATAAGTTACCATTTTTAAATATAACTTGTTAGCCTTAGTAAATGCCCCGTTTTTGTATGACAAGCACACTAAACTTTCAATTCCACTATATTGGGCATAAGTACTTACAGCATATATCTCCGGAGTCATTTTCAATTAATTTTAAACTAAAAAACATACACGATGTCCCAAAATTTGCACTTCACACTGACACTAGAGGTAAATGAGCTTATGCCTTGATCACACGAACCGAGCAAACGGGCGAGACAGTATAATGTTTACTCGGTCGAGACAGTTGGGTGAGCGAGTCACATACTCGAGCGCTCGGCCGAGTACTCGGTGTGTATGAACATTACGCCAAGTGCTCGGCCGAGCGCTCGAGTATGTACATGTACGAGAGCACTGTCTTGCCCGTTTGCTCGGTACGTGTGATCAAGGCTTAAGACGCATCTAACAAGACCATTTTTAAAAATAACTACATAATATGAGTCATATTTCAAAACTCATAGAAACTTTTCTATGGAAATGAATAAATAAAATTGATCAGATCTTATAAGTTATGAAACTTTTCTATGGACGTATTAAGCTTGTTCGATGCGTCTTAGACTCAGCTACCTCCAGTGTCAGTGTGACGTGCTAATTTTGGGACAACCTGTATAAAGCTAAAAATCCATTGGCAAAAATTGACATTTTATGAAAGGTTGAAAACGAACCAACATCGAAATTAGTGTTACTAGCATGAATAAATATTTCAGCTGTTTCGTTAAATCCTACGCTAAGCCGTAATAAATTATATTTTAGATACCAAAATGCGTCTAAATTATATGATTTACGCATATGCGTAGTAATGTGACACGTAAAATCATGCAATGAAAAAAAAAAAACAAAATATGAAAAATACTATATTATTTTCAAACACACTTAAGACAAAGTTTAAAATACGAGCATGTCAAAAAGCAAACTCATACAAACATACATTGTTGTGACATAATTACATTATGTATATTGACGGTATTTATTTAATAAGTCGTAATTTCAAAAGTAAGTAGTTGTTCGTTCAAATTAAGACTGGCTCTTAGCAAAAGTTGGATTAAGTTTCTTTTTTAAATTCACAAATGTCATTATCATTTGAATATGATAAACAAAATTCAAATGGTAACCCAATCCTTGAACAGACAGGTTATATTAAAATTTATTACAGTCATTAAGTAAAAATTTTTTTTTAACTTTATTGCCTGAAGTTAAGAGCCAAAAAACTTTTTTCTTGCTTAGTCTAACCAGGGGTTAAAACCCAAAAATTTGTGACACTACACTTTTAGGGGCGCTATAAAATATGTTTAAGCGAGTCGGCATATCGTCTGGATATTCGATTTGACCGCCCAATTCAGAGTAATCAGCTTAGGTATAGCGCCCCACAATGATGTTTCAATCCAATAGACTAAGAGCTAGTGAACGCCAGACCTACGTCGTTATACCAAAAATTCAGATATTTATGCATAATATTTGGGCAATGATTATAAGTTGTTTCCACATCAGCCAAATAGTTTTGACAGTTCCAACTCCTTGCCAGACAGTTTTTTTAGGATAGCTGCCAAAGCCACGATGACCCAAACTTCATGATTCACCAGCATTTTAAACTATATTGGGAGCATACGCTGACAAAGTTTCAGCTTTTATAAAATGACGTAGGTCTGGCGTTCACTAGCTCTTAGTCTTCAAGCATACACAAGCAGTAAAAAATGATGAACGACACACAACAAACAAGCAAGTGACTATATTAGCACTCCTTTCCTACGCATATACAAGGGTGCATTCACACTGGGCGCAAGTGCACTACCGTTATTGGTTTTACCGGGCTCTTGGTTTACTTGGCTACGGTCGCCGTCTCGCAGCGATCCGCGTTTGTCCTTTGACATTTGCGTTACCTGAAAAAGAGCAGCGATTTTAAATTGAGAAATTACTGATGAATTCATAAGGCTAGGCAGTCAACATTTAAATTGGAAATATAGGCGAAAATTCATCTAAGATACATCACACATATCAGTTCTGACACAACTAGCGGTGTAGTGCGAAATATTTTTTCATACATACTCTATGAACTCATCCCCACTAGTCAGTTTCAGTGAGGATACCGGCAATCATAGACGTATCACTAAAAGCTCTGTGAACTGAGTACTGACATGTGTGAATTAAATCACTAACGCAACACTGAACTGAGCAAACACGTAGACGAAACTGTGGCTTCACTGATATGTGTGAATAGACCTTTATGCGTTGAAATGTGACAAACAAACAAAGTTACTTTCGCAGTCTGCCCACTCTCCCCTTGGTGGGTATAAGTGGCGACTAAGGGACAAATATGCGAACTACAGGCCTCCCCAATCCATCTGGCCGTGTAGGCAAAATTCTCTACACGTCTCTAGAAAATTAGAGGGTCGTGTCAGTGGACACTAAATTATCTGATGAATACGTGGGACACTATTTAAGTTGTGAGCCTAACTATGAAAACAAAGTAGTTTATTATTAAAATGGTATTGATTGCGTTTATTGGTATTGTCTTTCATGATTTATGTACTTTTTAATGTGTCCGAAACACTTTTCATAGCATTTTTTCCACTCAGCTTGAGGCACCTCCAAAGCATGGTTTTTGACCGCACCGACACACAGTAGTTTGATTTTAAAAAAAGGTGGACATACGATCGAAAGTCATAATTTCACCGAAACAAAAATTGTTTTGGATAGCATTTTGAATGCTGATCAACATTTGTCATTATGCATTTTTCGATAAAACGAGCTTTGCGCTCTTAAGCATGAGCTCATGCTTAAAAAAAATATGTCAAGAAAATTTGTATGGAGAAAAATCTTTTTTATTTTTTTTCTGGCTACTGTTGCAAACTGTAGCGGTCAAACCTTATGTAGTCGTAAGTACCTATGGTGCCTAACATTACTACATAAATACTTTTTGCGGGCACGCGCGGCGAAGCGAGTAATGGACATGCAAAATTTTAAATATTTTTATTTATTCATTATTGATTTTAATGCACTTAAAGTAATTATTAATAGATAAATATACTTAGTCTAACTTACTACAGCCCCCTATTACCTCATTTCACGCTAAAACCTTTCAAACTAGAACCTAAGTTTGTAGGTACTAGGTAGTCTAAGTTGTTTTTATTGTCATTATAATATTCACTACTGGTCTACTGGTTATCATGTAAGATAGATTAGGTAGATATCAACCCTTTACCTAGGTATACAGGGTGACTTTTGTATCAGTATCCAAATTTTAATATAATAATCTATGAAGCGAAAGACAAAACACGTATTTTTTATTTTTGTATCGTCCAGTACAAAAATGTCAAAATAAAGCACCCAGAAACAGTCTGAAAAAACACTTACACCGTGGTCACGGCTCACTCGCTTACGCACGCACACACGTACGCGCCTGCCCGCGCCGCATTTCATTCATTGCGATACGATTCATAAGTTGTCGATTTTCCCTTCATACTTTCACGGGCTTAGGACCGTCAAAATGCAAAAGATTTCAAAGTGGTAATTAGTTTTAATTAAACAGACTTACTAATTTATGGTAGAAAAATTAAATACCTACGACAATAATTACGCGTTCAAAAAGAAAATAAAATCACCGAGAGCGGTAACACTACTTTTCTTGTGTACCTATTCGGGGGTATTTATCGTTATTTTCATGTGCAATAATTGAGATTGCTTACCAAACCTACCTAACCTAACAACAAACTAAGAAATTATGAGTAGGTATTTTAATAATTGCCCAAAGTGCATACCATTTTTCTCCAGACAGACTTGCACGCTTTTGTACATTGTCTTTGAGTTTATTTAAAACTACAGTGTCATTTCGCACTTCGCGTCTCGTGTAGGTACTTACGTACTTGCTCGCGGATCTCGCTTCAGTTTGCCGCTAAAATCGTTCACCGGTTTGGCACTGTTGGGTTTAGTCCTTGGTTACGAAGTCGAGGTATTCCTCTGGGCCCGGTTCAAACTCTCTCCACTTAAAATGTAGCACCGAATCATTTCATAACACTCGCGCTGCGAATACATCGTTACGATGACCGCGCGACGGAACGATCGGCGCGCGCAGCGATACGCGCGTCTCGTAATGGGTTGCGCGGGCGACTGATTGATGCGCCGCGCGCGGCCAGGCCGGCCGGTCGAGCGTTGCCACACGTTGCCAGCTCTCCGCTCGACCAGCTCTCCCGCAAAATGTTTACGCGCTAAGCGCGGTAACCACACTACGTTATTAATTGGTTAGGAAAAAAATAGTTGTTGTTAAAATTTTACCTACCTATTTTTTATTAAAAATGTCATCTATAAACGATACCTAATGTCAGGAAAAAATTTGGATACTGATACAAAAGTCACCCTGTATACCTACTTCTTGGCACTTATAATACCGACATACATGATTAAAAAAAGTCTTCAAGCAAGAACCCTTGACTTCAATGGTTATGAAAGATTTTTTAACTTTCTAGAGTAGTCCTGAATAGATCCTTAAATCATTTTGACTGTCATAATCGATTACAGTAGGTAGTGGGTTCAGTAAGGGTTTCAACCCATATAGTAAACAATACATTTTTATGGCTCTCCATTCAGTTAGTCAAATAATTCCATCATAAATGGAAATATCCGTAACCCTCTTCTACACATTATTCATCATCCATCATCATTTCAACCATAGAACGTTCACTGCTGAACATAGGCCTCCCCCAATGATTTCCACAATGGCCAATTGGTGGTGCCCTGCATCCAGCGCCTTCCTGCTACCTTTATGAGGTCGTCGGTCCACCTTGTGGGTGGACGTCCTACGCTGCGCTTTCCGGTACGTGGCAGAACCTTGCTGCCCCATCGGCCATTAGTTCTGCGTACTATGTGCCCTGCCCATTGTCACTTTAGCTTGCTAATCCGTTGGACTATGTCAACGACTTTGGTTCGTTTACGGATCTCCTCCTCATTTCTGATTCGATCTTGTAAAGAAACACCGAGCATAGCCCTCTCCATAGCACGTTGTGCAATTTTGAGCTTATTTATAAGGCCTATATTGAGAGGCCACGTTTCCGAGCCGTATTGCCACACATTATTGCAGATCCATTATGTATACCTCTACCTATAGTTTTATATGCCAGCTAACGTACACAAAAACTACTGTTACATGGTGCAGATAATGTGATAACATTTTGGTGTACTGCAAACCTGCCTATTGGATTCTTTCGGAAAAAGTAAGTATGTGAGTGACTTTGATTATTTTGAACACTCTGATCAAGATAAGTGAATAGGCTAAAATATATTTTTTTGATTTTTTTATTCGAACGAAGATAATAATTGAAGACATGAATGGAAGAAGGTGATAAATGTCGGATTTCAAATTTTTCTCAGTTCGATGATTGGGTAAAGGTATGCTTTATGCTTTATGTTTGAGGCTACTTATAAAGGTGTTATGTACGTTATCTTTTAAGACGAAGGGAAAGAAACTTACACCTCTTTAAAGGAGCCAAAAAAAAAAGAATATTTTTGCGAAAGTATAAGACTATTCAACAGAAGAACTGGAAATTACAGTTCTATCAAAATTGAAACTATCCCGCTACCTACTGTAATCGATTATGACAGTCAAAATGATTTAAGGATCTATTCAGGACTACTCTAGAAAGTTAAAAAATCTTTCATAACTATTGAAGTCAAGGGTTCTTGCTTGAAGACTTTTTTTAATCATATATGTCGGTATTATAAGTGCCAAGAAGTAGGTATATACCTAGGTAAAGGGTTGATATCTACCTAATCTATCTTACACGATAACCAGTAGACCAGTAGTGAATATTATAATGACAATAAAAACAACTTAGACTACCTAGTACCTACAAACTTAGGTTCTAGTTTGAAAGGTTTTAGCGTGAAATGAGGTAATAGGGGGCTGTAGTAAGTTAGACTAAGTATATTTATCTATTAATAATTACTTTAAGTGCATTAAAATCAATAATGAATAAATAAAAATATTTAAAATTTTGCATGTCCATTACTCGCTTCGCCGCGCGTGCCCGCAAAAAGTATTTATGTAGTAATGTTAGGCACCATAGGTACTTACGACTACATAAGGTTTGACCGCTACAGTTTGCAACAGTAGCCAGAAAAAAAATAAAAAAGATTTTTCTCCATACAAATTTTCTTGACATATTTTTTTTAAGCATGAAAGGCTCGTTTTATCGAAAAATGCATAATGACAAATGTTGATCAGCATTCAAAATGCTATCCAAAACAATTTTTGTTTCGGTGAAATTATGACTTTCGATCGTATGTCCACCTATTTTTAAAATCAAACTACTGTGCGACAGTTGCTTCTGGCTACATAAATCGCTGTTCACGCATTTAATTTTAATATATGGGTACCAAAAGAAGTGTTTAGATTCCAAGCAAGAATTTTGTAGCGTTGGACCTGTTTATTTCATATTTTGAGTGTTCAAATAGTCAGTTGTTTGACGAGACGTGTATAAGCTCACATTTTCGTCACGAATGGCGATTCGACTATGCTGGTCAGTTTCCCTTATTAAACTGAAGACTTTTGGAAAAAAAGTGGCTGTTTACTAATAAATTTTAACCATTCTAAATTTTTCTAGTGACGTTTCTGTCATATAATCGGATATTTCGGAAAAATAGGCGACCGTAAGTTTTAAAGTGTTCCGAGCGCATGGGACTTTTGTTGGAATTGGTTCATCTTTAAACACCTCCATAGTCGATAGCTGTTTATTTTCAGGATCATTATACATAGATCCTTAATTCGTCAACTGTCACAATTTTAAAAACGGCTTTTAAAGCTTTTAAAACGTATTTATCAAACATTTCCTAGGACTAAACGACACAAACGTCCTATTGAGCGTTTGAAATATTTTGTGACATCCAGCGAGAAAAAAACGTATTAACCATAATATGGTCATACAATATTTTATTACTGCTAGTGGAATTAATGCCTAGGATTATCTCAATCCTACGATATATCACATGACGAGGTTTCTCTTCCATTTTTCTGACAACATCAATGTTTTCCGCCACTATTAGTCATTTTGGACGACTTTCGCAAAGTTCACTGGTGAGCCAATGACATACAATATTATATTTCTTAAACTAGCGTTTTACAATGGTAAAGGACAGATCTTTATCACCAAAAGTGAAATTTAGCTGACCGCTTCAGTTTTATATTGATTAACCACGTCGAAAGTCATAATAAATCTTCGCGCGAAAATTTCCGCAAGTCAATTCCATGTTTTTGTAGTCAAGATAATTTTCAATTCAATGTTAATAATATAAAACGTGCTCAAATGATAAAAAGTTTTGAATAAGGTTGTAGTCAAAAATGTCAAACTTTTCATCAAAAGTATCAGATGTTGTCTAATAACACGTTATGTTGTCGAGGCTCACAACTTAAATAGTGCCCTAGTATCTATAGGTCTAACGGCACGAGAGGGGTGACATTGAAATACAGAGTGTAGTTTTGTAAAACAACGCCTATCTCAGGGGTAAGTACACATGAAAGTAATTACAAGAAAAATAAAAATAAAAATTTAACTATTACTTTATTAGTAAAAAACCTTGTTCAAACCTCTCCTAAAACTTTCGAGACGGCGCTTGTTACCGCCCGCACCACCTCCGCGTAATAATACCTGACCGATAGCTCGCCCGCGTAATAATACCATTGTGGTGGACTGCAGTGGACTGTATGCGTTTATGTGTGTTCGAGAGCGCTGACCGGACGATGATGACTGCCGTTGAGAGCTTGCCCTTACTAGTAGTAGGTGCTACTTGCAGGAATAAAACCACTATTTCACTTGCTGAGAGTTCTCGCGTTTATTATTCGCTTCCTTTTCTCAGTTCTTGCTTCTTCAGATCACTTGTTTCTTGGAGCACTTGTTCTCTGAACTAAACTACAATTTAACTTTAACTAAACTTGTCTCCCGGAGCGCCTCGCTCCGTATTTATAGGGACCGGGCTATATCCATTCCTTTCTCTCCCGATATTCCTGTCTCTGTCTCCCATGTTCATTGTTCTAGAACATAATTCTGGAATGTTCGAAGCGAGAGGTCCAATATTGCCGTCCTGTTTCTTTTTTTCTCGAATATTCCAGAAGTGCAAGCGAGATAACTGATAACGTGAGAAAGAGATGGAATGTTATTTATCTCTAATCAACTCTGATTAATTATTTTACAACATTTTCTGACTGTTAACGTTGCTAATCAATTCTAATTAATAAATTAGCGTATTTTCTCGGTTGACGTCGCTAACAACCATTTTCCTGATTTCATGGATTTTTTTTTTGGCATCAGTGTCGTGTATACTAACACCTCTGAGATGGGCGTTGTTTTACAAAACCACACCCTGTATTTTGTCGTGACAGAGCATAAAAATCTGAAGGAGATCTGAAAGCCTCGTTGACGTTTGACGTTACAAAAACGTCTCATGCCGCCTAAGTTAAGCACTAGGCAGCAGTGTTGCGAACTTAGCTACTTTATAGCTAGATTTAGCAACTTTTTGATGTCAGGCAGCTACAATTTTTTTTAACTTGTAGCTAAACTTTTTAGCTACTTTTTCTAGCAATTATTGATTATGATATATTTTTACAAAGTTATGGTAGCGGCATACCCGACAAACAAAATTAGTATTAGCAATTACGATTCGACTCACTTAAATCGGTAGATAATCAAAATATTGTCTTCTTTTTTTGTTCATTAAGTAGTCACAGTATTAAAGTTAAGTTGATTAAAGTTTACTTATAGCTGATTTATTAACTTCAGTGTTTTATTTCTTTAGTATTTTATTTACTTCGGAATTCAGCTACTTCTAGCTACTTTTTAGGGAGAAAAAAATACTCAATCTAGCATCTTTCTGTTAAATTCCTAGCTACGAGCCTTTGGTAGCTGTTGGCAACACTGCTAGGCAGTATTTTTTACTTACCGCATCATCAATGGCCTTGAACTGCCAGTTCTAATGCACGCGGTAGAGGAACGGGCGATGGTCGAACCGGTTGTCGTCGGGGCTGTAAGTCTCCGCGTGGTACGAGGGTGTCAGTACGGTCATCTTGTGTCGGTTGATCGCGTAGCACCGGAAGAAATGCTTCTGAGATAAGCGACCTATAGTTTTTTTACTTACCGCATCATCAATGGCCTTGAACTGCCAGTTCCAATGCACGCGGTAGAGGAACGGGCGATGGTCGAACCGGTTGTCGTCGGGGCTGTAAGTCTCCGCGTGGTACGAGGGTGTCAGTACGGTCATCTTGTGTCGGTTGATCGCGTAGCACCGGAAGAAATGCTTCACCTTCTCAGCGACCTGGATCAAAGGAAAATGGATCGTAAAGGTAGTATTAGCGAAACCTAATAAGCTGAAGTTTATTGCGAAAATGAATTGCGTATTTTGGATCGCCTAGGCTGTCTGAAGCCAAACGCTGTGTTAAGCGGACGCGGGCGCGGGCTCATACAAAATTGACCCGTCGCGGGCCCCGCCGCGGGTCAATTTTGTATGAGCTTATCTACTTAACTTTACCTAAAAGTTACTATAATTACAATATCGACTCTCAGACAAGTTTTATAGCAAGAGCTCCAATATTTATTATTCGTACTCGTTCTTAGGCACATGTAATTATGGGATTACTGATAAAATTCATCGGAGAAAATATTTGTTTATATTATTTTTATCGATAACCTTCGATTTCAAAAAACTCTACGACTCAAAAGATTGCGTTTAGAATATAACGTTATAACATCCTTAAGAGACCACAACATAAAAAAAACTATATTAAAAAATATATTTCTCCAATGACACAAATTACATCGTCAATCAATTAGTAAACTACTTCAATAATTACCTCTTGGGCCGTGCATTTGTCGCTCCAAGTGTGAACCAGTTTGTGGAACATACTGAAGGGGCCGCAGTGATGGGTCTTACGCAGTCTCCCGAACTCTGACAACTCTGCATACGTCATGCCCATATCCTGTTCGTCAGTTTGCGTTATCTGACCGTCAGTTAACGGCTCTAATTCCGCAGTGGGAGGCGCTTGGAGTATCTCCGATAGTGACGGCAAGAAGAATCTGGGGGGAAATTGACTTTTAACCCTTGAAGTAGCAAGTTCTATTTGGACCTTAAGACGTGACGATAAAGATAGATCTAATGTGTGTTGCAATTTAACATTTCATTTTACCTTAAATAGCGATAGAAGAGCTATAACCCCTAAGGCAGCGTTTCCACTGAGGCGAGTTAATCGAAGCGATTCTATTGGTTCTTTACAAACACATCCCTCGCTACGTATCCTCGCACATCTCTGGTGAAAACGTAGCCTAATCAGGAAGCGATATATATTTTGTCATAAAAGTAAATTTTGTGAAAATAGGCTTTTAAAAGGCGCTTTTTACACGTCCCAGTATTACTTTAACCCTACCACCTTGAGACAGTAAATGGGCCAGCACAAAGAAAGTCATACAACAACGTAAGTACATGCTAAATAATTATATTCCACAGGCTAATGTGATAGAAAGAAATAATTCCATTTTAACTTACCGGCTTTTAGCATACTGAAGGAACGCCTTAAGGTCGGTCTTTGATATGCCCCCTATGGGGTTGACGTCTGCGCTGGAGCAATCATACTTGGTCATGTAGCCTCTCAAGGCTTCGTCTACGTTGGACGAGCCGAGCACGAGTAAGCCGCCTGGCCGGCCTCGCACCCATAGCATCAGCTGAGCAAACAAGTACGATAGCACCATCCGTAAACGTGCCTGTAAGGTAAAAACATTTTTAAGTCTAGTCTTCAAACTGTTTTTGAGTTGACATAGACACAGAACTAACCCAAAATTTCACACTAATGCAACTCCTGTACAGTGTCTTGTATGTTACGTCTAATGCTTAAATCCGGATTTGGACAAGGACTGAATATGGGAAACGGGCGTTAGACAATGTAAGAATCTGCATAGGTTCAGCTTCGAAAAGGGGCACAAGTGGCCACGAAGCGAATTGTCGTATCAGAGCTAAGAGTCTTGAGAAAAAAATTAAGTGCCAGTATTTGTGCGTCGTCCGGGACGACTCGTCCCACAAATGCCTCTTTCATAATACTTTAATTGACACAAAATATATTTATTAGAGTTACACAATTTCGAGGATCGTGATCTCTGCTCGTTATGTGAATTGACTCATACAATGACATTCGACTCTTCTAAAACTAAAAATAGTATTAGACCTTGTTGGTTATAGGTGCAGTTAAAAAAAGATGTCCTCGTAAAAATATTCAATTCAATGATGTCAACTACCCTATGCAAATAAAATAGGCGTTCTTGTAAACAAGGTTAAGAAACAGTAATAAAATATAACATCAGGTATTTATTTAGTAAACAATTTATTGTAAATTGCTAAGTTCGTATACGTGATGTCGTAATTGTCTAACACCTTTTTAAACAAGAGTGACGCAACAAACTATAATTATTATAAAAAAACATGTACTAAACAATCGAATAGCAAATTAGTTGCGTATTCATAAACGTTCGACACAAAATACATAGCAATTAATTACATTACAAAGACGTCAGCGCATCTATGTCAATAATTCGATAATATGCGAATTAATTTAAATATTCTAGTTGACACAGTTGTTGTACAGTAAGTTTACTTTGGATACCCATTGTTAAAGAAATTCGGTGTTTATTAACCGATGTCAATGATTCATTATTTGAATTACATGGTTATGTTTTTATATTTTTTTACATCTGGCGATCGTCGATTGTCACGTTGTTTCAAGGTAAAAAGCGAAGCGAATGAGAAGTGGGCTAAAGGTAGGAACATAAAGAATTTAAATTTGAAGGAAATATCTCTTTTATCACATAACCAGGATTTTTAGGCACATAAAATTCATTTTATGTATTGGAATGAAGGTTTCAATTCTTAGATGCCTTTTCAACCGTCATGTTTCGCTTTGCAACGAAGTGAAGTAATTGTCAACCTTTGAGGTTATAGAAATGTGAGTTCCAAGATGTACAAGAGTTGCATAAGTGTGAAATTTTCCTGTCTTAGTGAGCACCTACGTTCTAAAAGGAACCCCCATGCAAAATTTAAGACTCCTAGCACTTGTAGTTTCCGAGATTTCGTGATGAATGAGTGAATCAGTGACTTTTCGCTTTTATAAATATAGATTTTCAGGATTACCTGTATATTCTGTAAGGCCAGATTCTGCCTAGCACAGCCGCCTTTGCTCCTGAATTTCGGCACGAGACCCGTGGCTGTTGTGAAAATGCCAATTACTGCGCTCACGGCCGAGTCGATCATGATCGGGAAATGGTAGCTGCCTATTTCGCTGGCGAGCTGAAAAATAAGTTAATTAAGTCATTTTAGATCAACAGGCACATAGCTCGAAGAGCTGATGGCCGCTGGGGCAGAAAAGTTCTTGAGTGGCGACCACGAGCCGGAAGACGTAGCGTGGGCAGGCCTCCCACTAGGTGGACCGACGATCTGGTAAAGGTCGCGGGAGGTGCCTGGATGCGAGCGGCGCAGGACCGGTCTTTGTGGAAATCCAACAGGGTCCATAATTATCTGTATTAACACATTGTAACACCTATATTATATGAGAGTTTTTAATGAGTTTTATGGAAGCAATAAACTTATTGAGTATTGAGTATTGAGTATCCTTGGGGGAGGCCTTTGTCCAGCAGTGGACGTCTTTCAGCTGAAACGAACGAACGAACGAAGATCAACACTTTTGTAATCAGTAAGAGCAGCTTAGATGCTATACGATTTGTTTCTTTCTTGAAATAGTCAAATGCGCAAGCGCATATTTCTTTAATGTTATCCAAGAATTCCCTAGACCCATACTAGATTTTGTTCGTATCTAGCTTATTTTGAAAGAATATTTGAACAGGACTTGGGACTGACTTAAGTATGACAACATGTAAATTAGCAATATGATATTAGCGCTCAATTTCTAAGCGCAACCACTAACACCATCTCTCGTATCTTTGTGAACTTTTCAAAAAACAAAAAGTGTAAATAACTAAGATACAGTCAGCGACAAATAGTTCGTGACACCCAAAATAGCAAAAAGTTCCAAACACGTCTTTCTTTATAAGGCTAAGAACTCATGGGGCGATTTTCAACCCGCGCCCGCGACGGTTGCGGGCCCGCAGCTTCTGTAGAATGCAGATACTATGTAAAAACTAATGCACAACTCAAGACGCGATTTTCGCCCGCAACGGGCGCGGTTGTAATCGGGTCCCGCTCGGCGGTTTCCGCCCGCGCGAAAACCGCCCGATCGGCGGGCGACCATTTTGTACCAGTGACTTAGCACGCGGCGCGTTCTTAGCCTAATAGGAATAAGGTGATGTTGTCAACTTTTTGGCTACTTTGGAAGTTACGGACTATTTGACGCTGACTGTATCATACAAGTTTTATACCTGCGAAGCTCTCTGTTTAGTCTCCTGACTAGAATTCTCTGAAGCCATATAGCACGTTACCAGCAACCTATTGCATAGTTCCATAGGATCTGATGGCGTGTAGTCAGACTGGCAGAGGATCTTCCGAACGTCGTACAAAACTTGACTCTCTAAAAATAAACACAAAATTAAAATTAGAATCAACTTACTATTTGTGGAAGGTCTAGACGTTCTATTTATCTAGCAAGGACAGGTCTAAGCCTTGTGTAATCTGACGTCACAACTTACCTCCTTTCTGTATTGCGTCACAGATCTGTGTGCACATTGAAAATACGATGCAAGCGGTACTCGTGGAGTCCACACCGCCACTTAGGGGCAAGAAAAAGCCTCCTTGCCCTGACCTGCGGAGGTAGTCCCATAGCCAACAAGCTGGGCCTGAAATATAAAAACATGCCAATTTAATCATGTGGACGAAGTTATTCAGCATAATTATAAAATTGCCAAGGTCTATACGACAATTTTTTTTACAAACTCGCATTGTCCCAGAAACCATGACTTTAGTGACTTTTCTACACAGCAACAAATACAACAGTACGTTTAATTGAAACATTTTTATTACTTGTTGGCGCGTTGGATTCTCTGTAAGCCTTTAAGCAGCATTCGAAATAAATAAATTACTTTATCAAACTAATCGTAAAACTGCAGGGAACAAACTCAACCTAAGGTATGGTTATTTATTAGTTTATTATCCATCACGGAGGACTATTGTGGATTAATTCTAGGAAAATAGATGAGAACCTTTAGAAATCTGCTACTGAATATACATAAGCCTCTATTATACGCCACAGCAAGCAACTCTGTGTTTGCATCAAACAGCGCGTGTGAAATGAAGCGCACAGGCAAAAGCCATATTACAAATAATATACAAATTGCATCATTCAGTCTTCAGACGCTCGAGTCGATATTTTTTAACTCCTCCTATATGCTTCTGATTAAATTCGTTGCTGTAGTGGTGGGAAAGTGTGGTAGGACAACTCCCGTTCAGTCGCTCGACACTTACCTAATTCGATTTCTTCTTCTGGCGTCAGATACTTCCAGTCTATCGGTGGGCTGGTTGTCAGGTGTACGTCATCGTCGTCAGACAACGCGAAGGGAACCGTGATCCGCGGGAACGGCTTGTTTGACGCGGCCAAGTGTGATCGGGATCTAATCTGAGTTCTGTACGACCGAATGTCTTCTAGGTCTATTGTGGCTGTTATTACCTCCTGTAAACATACGAAATGTTTAAATAAAAGCGTGATTTGGATATCATTCGACTAAACTAAAACATAATACAAAAAGTACGTACTATAGCCTATATCTATACAGGGTGTCCCGTAATGTAACGTCAAGCCGGAACTGGGTATTGAGGCAAGTTATGCTGGTTATCAGAAAAATATAAAAAAAAATCTATGTGGCATTTTGTCAAAATAATAGGCATTTAAAAAAAACAAAAAATTCTACTCCCGGTGACGGTCTTTTTACTCGTGTTGCCACAAATCTTCACTTTTTCCAAATTTTTTTTTTGTTATGTAACCCTGAATAATGCTTCTCTAAATTGTTATCAAAATTACAAAACCAGCTGCTCCAGCTTGGATGAAAAAAATACATTATTCACAAAAAAAATTTCAAAATAGAAATTTTGCCTAGTTTAAACTGACTGTACTGAAAAAAAATTGTACTACGCGAGTGTGGCAAGTGACGTCATAATTTGGCGCATTTAGTAAGGATTCCAAAATGGTATAACACTCGGTAAATTTTTGCTGTAATTGTCGACAATTTTTGTATTTTTGGAAATAGTCCCGTTTTTAACTTTATTTACCTTGGTTAAAAATTATTATTCTAATGTGCCCAAAATTCAAGTTTCTGTGACTGACTACCGTACAGTCAGTCACAGAAACTTTTGTCACCATGACAGTAATTAGTAGTTGACATACTGTGACAAAAGTCACCCGTGCGCGCGCGCCTTTACTACCTCCTCTGCCTGCACTTGTAGGTACTTGGTAACAGGGATAATAAGGATATGAAGTTTCGGTTATGGATACGGTTACGGATATTAGAATAATATTATACCGGTTTCGGTTACGGTCACGGATATGAAATCATTTCAGATTATCCGAAAGTCTCGGATAATTTCGGTTACGGAATTATTAGAATTTCAAAAATGTAGGTATAATACAAATAGCAAGATGCTGCGTAAGCGTGACCCACATAGCTACTTTATGTACCAACTAAGACGACACCTATGTATGATAAAGGTAAAACAGGCTGGCATATTAGATGGTGCCAGCGAATGCCAGACAAGTTGGTAACAAATATTAAGATTTAAGGTACAATTCCAAGACGGGCCGCAGACCGCAAACTGCAACCGCAAACTGCAAAACTATGAAATCGGCAGCGCGGCATTGCAGCTGCGGCGTGTATACTGCAAATTTCATAGAGTTTTGCAGTTTGGCCTTTATCCGAAACTATCCGTAACTTTTGAATCAGTTTCGGTTACGGTTATGAACATTTTTTTATTTCGGATATCCGATAGTTTCGGTTACGGTTACGGATATCCATAACATCCCTGCTTGGTAAGATGGCCCTCTCCGTCCCGCTCATACCTTTTAAAATGGCTTCTCCACCTCACTTAAGCCAGAAACTTAAATTTTGGGCACATTAGAATAATATTTTTAACCAAGGTAGATAAAGTTAAAAACGGGATTATTTCCAATAAACAAAAATTGTCGACAATTACACCAAGATTTTACAAAGTGTTATACCATTTTGGAATCCTTACTAAATGCGCCAAATTATGACGTCACTTGCCACACTCGCGTAGTACAATTTTTTTTCAGTACAGTCAATTTAAACTAGGCAAAATTTTAATTTTGATATTTTTTTTTGGGAATAATGTATTTTTTTCATCCAAGTTGGAGCAGCTGCTTTTGTAATTTTGATAACAATTTAGAGAAGCATTATTCAGGGTTACATAACAAAAAAAAAATTTGGAAAAAGTGAAGATTTGTGGCAACACGAGTAAAAGGACCGTCACCTGGAGTAGAATTTTTTGATTTTTTTTAAATGCCTATTATTTTTAAAATATGCCACATAGATTTTTTTTTATATTTTTCTGATAACCAGCACAACTTGCCTCAACACCCAGTTTCGGCTTGACGTTACATTACGGGACACCCTGTATATATAAAAATGTTTCCGTTGTCACGACATAACATGAAAACGGCTTGACCGATTTGGCTGATTTTTTTTTTTGTAGTTTTCTAATACTCTGTACAAGGTTTTTACGGAAAAAAATATAAAGAAAATCTCTACGCTAAGGCGGTACGAAGTACGCCGGGTCAGCTAGTTAAGAATAAAATAGAACTTGAAGGTAACAAAGATTTTTGTTATTCTGGGAAACGAAGCAAACACCTTTAAGTCGAGAAAGGCTTACGATCTCTCTTTATCTATGGAATACGATGCGTTAGGAAAGTGAATACTGTTCCATAATCTGTTTACATTCAAGAGAATAAATCTAATATAACTAATAAAATTGTTCTGCGAAGAACACCCCCAAGTTATCTAGAACCCAACTCCACCTTTAAAACAGTATTTTAATAATGATAATAATTTAACAAAATGTTTCTTTATTAATGAGATCTAAATGACAAAAAACTTACAACATCGTGCAGTGCAAACTGCAATCCCCTGCTAACAACCTCTCCATTCACGGCGACACAGGAACACCCGTTGAAGTAAATCCTCTGTCCGTCGCAGCCTCTAAGATTGCTGAACAAGTAGGCACCACCGCTCTTGAATGTGGCACTTTTGACCAGGTCTACGGTGACGTATGCTTTGCGCAGTTCCATGTAGCTGCCGGAACCGTTGGCTATGATCTCTACGCCGTCAAGGCTTAGGGGGATATGACGACTGGAAAGAATAAGGTCGAAATTAAGGAATGAATTGTGTAGCTTAACTGTACTTTCTAACACTACTGTACAGTAACCTTTACATCTACTACAGGGTGGAAACGATGAGTGATCTCACTCGGTTATTTCGTAACTATACACGATATTGAAAAACTGGTTACTGATCCTGAAAGTACCTCACGAGCTCTATCAAATAATAGGTTACAGAACCAACTGGATCTATCCGAAAATTGAATGTTTTCAGCTTCTTGAAATTTAGTGATTTGCTCAGTTGAGCCAAATACTATAAGGGTTTTCGATACCTGATAGATCACAGTACTCGATAACAGGTCGATAAAAAAAGCTTTCTTTCTGTTTGGTGTATGACCTCTTGTTCCTAATTCAACAAATACCGACACAAACGAAGCATCAGTCTACTGGAATACCATTTGATGGGAAATGAAGACATAAGAGCACCTTTGAGGGTTCCACAGTTCTTCGCAAATTTCGTATCCTATGCACGTGTCTTTAGTCGCGATCACCGCATCTCCGATGGGCACCGTAGTCTGATTGGTGATTGCTGTTATCATTCTAGGCAAGTAGTAATCTTCTATTTGCCTTTCCTGAAAAAGAAATATTATTACAGTCTTCTACAAATCTAATCAAAATGCTTGAAATTATAATTATATGGTACGACCAAAAAAGAAAGAAAGTTTGGATAAGCCAAAGATTTTCAAGGCTCTTTTAATAACATAAATTGCCTTGCTATAATATGAAAAAAGCGCATTCTGTTCTATGATGTCTTGAAAATTAATTCACTTACTTTGGTCCAACATGAAAACCATCTGGACTCTCTGTAGTTACCATCCTCGCAAAGCATCATCTTTGGTCTGATTAACAAAATTTGTTTGTTGAGGAATGCTACGCGACAATTGTAAGTCACATTTCTGTGTTGAACTGGCATGCCAACATCTATCAGCATATCCTTGCAGGTTGGCGACTTTAGTAATTCTGCTAAAACCTGCCAGCTATGGAGGTATGTATCTGGCTCGTGGAAATGATCTTCGCAACTGTACCCACTGGAAAATAATAAAAGATGACGTCAAGAACATGATTTCGAACGATAACTACAAAAGCTAATGGATGTTACTTACCATACTTCCAATTCAGGACCTGTGCGATATAACGCGTTCAGTTCTTTAGCCTCTTGCACGGACTGCAGTATTCTATTCAAGTTTCCTTCAAAATCTAACGCCCATTGATTGAGTGTGCACACAGCTACTGTTACTTTCCGACCCATCTTGGGGAATCTTAAACGAAAATCGTATCTGTCAGTTAACAAGTTTTACTACACCACAAATCAAAAGTCATTGACTTATGAATATTGATAACAACTTACAATTTGTACGGAAGACTACCTATCGTGCTAGAACCCAATACGAGCTTGTATTTCCGATTCTAGACATGAATGACATTGAACACAGCAAAACTACTTCAGAACTTCGCGATACTTTTGTTAACACTTGTTAGGCAAGTCCCGCTTACTTTTACAAATGAGTAAGTAGGTATAACATTTTTACAAAATTATCACATACCTACTTAGGTATTATTCTTATATCTAATATTCTTATCATTTATTGGAAAGTCTTGTTAAACCTGATACAAAATGAAGCAAAATATTGAGATGCAAAAACAACAAAAGATCAGTATACCTAGCCTATTCGTATTGAATAAGCATTAGACGGCCTCAGTATAGAACACCTTCACCATGCTGGATCTCATCTTCCTAGGGTTCTGTCATTGCTGTACACCTTCTGTATTAGGCACTCGTACCTACCCTCTGCACTAATGAAGACTATTGTGGTCCCTATAGTCAAAAACAAGACAGGGGACATGTCGGACAAAGGCAACTATAGGCCTATTTCGCTGGCCACCATACTGGCAAAGGTCCTTGACGGTGTGCTTGAGCGACGACTTAGTCACCATCTTAAGCTTAATGATGCTCAGTTTGGGTTCAGACCCGGTTTGTCAACTGAGAGTGCTGTGTTTTCGCTTAAGCATACAGTCAGGTACTATACCCAGAGAAGGACGCCTGTGTATGCTGCTTTCCTGGATCTCTCTAAAGCATTTGACCTGGTTAATTATAAGTTATTGTGGTCGAAACTATCTGACATAGCATTGCCACCTGAACTAATTACTACTTTTCAGTACTGGTATGGTAATCAGATTAACCAGGTCAGATGGTCTGGAGAGCTGTCTGATGAGTACACCCTTGAATGTGGGGTGAGACAGGGAGGGCTAACATCTCCTGCGCTTTTTAGCCTTTATGTGAACGACCTCATCGTTGAGCTCAGCGACACCAGGGTCGGCTGCTCAGTTGACGGTCTTATGATCAACAGCATTAGTTACGCAGACGACATGGTGTTGCTGTGCCCAACGGCAAATGGTCTGTGCAAATTACTGTCGGTGTGTGAAGAATATGCTTCTAAGCATGGACTTCTTTATAATGTCAAAAAAAGTCAATTCATGGTTTTTCGATCAGGTAATAAGAAATCAATTCCAATACCTCCAGTGAAACTTCTCAATGTAGAACTGGAGAGAGTAACTCAATTCAAATACCTTGGACACATTGTCACTGAAAACCTATCGGATGACTGTGACATTGAACGAGAGAGGAGAGCGTTGGCGGTCCGATGCAACATGCTCGCCCGCAGGTTTGCCAGGTGCACAAGAGATGTCAAAATTACCCTCTTTAAGGCATTCTGTCAAACATTTTACACCTGCAGTCTGTGGTGTGACTTCACGCAAAAGACCTATAACGCTCTCAGGGTTCAGTACAACAATGCCTTCAGGATGCTGATGGGGCTACCAAGGTTCTGCAGTGCTTCGACTATGTTCGCGGAAGCGCGTGTGGATGACTTCTACGCTATCATCCGTAAACGAACAGCGTCGATGCTTGCGAGGATACGGGAGAGCGCCAACAGCATCCTGTCGGTTATCAAAGATAGGCCATCGTGTCCCATCTTTAAGCACTGGATTAATATTCACATGCATGGATCCAGAAACCGGTTTTTTGACTGATTTATGTTACTACTAACCTAGAAGCGTCGATGCTTGCGAGGATACGGGAGAGCGCCAACAGCATCCTGTCGGTTATCAAAGATAGGCCATCGTGTCCCATCTTTAAGCACTGGATTAATATTCACATGCATGGATCCAGAAACCGGTTTTTTGACTGATTTATGTTACTACTAACCTAGATTTTAAGTATAATATTGTTACTAACACAATGTATGAATCATAATGGTCTGATAATAAACGTATTATTATTATTTATTATTAGAGCCATAAGTCCTAGAAGTACGCCTATTTACAAAATATACAATACAGCAACACCATCTATTACAACGCTATCTTTGGGAAACTCATAAAACTTTCCCTACCCGAAAATGATTTTGCTGTAATCAATTTCAAATTTTCTTATCTACGACCTTAATCGATCACCTCATAGAATGCAAAAAGCAATTTGGCAATCTACTATGCCTGATTTTTAGGCAGACATTTTTTAACAAAGCTGGTTTAAGAGAAAAAAAGCTTTCAATAGAGTTCATCGACAGAATAAGTATTTCCACAAAAAGCATTTTTTATTGTTCTACCAAGAACTAATCTATGGTAAAATAGGGCAATAGCAGTTAAAACGATAATTCGACGTAAATAATCTGGCACAGCATACGAAATGGGATTCATTGATGAGTGACACAAGACAATAAGGCGTACAGTCTGCTAGGAAATCGATCCGCACCAGCCCGTGCCACGGGACGGCCAATCACCTCGCTACCCTTACATTTTAGACATTTACGCATAGTAAGACTCAAAATTTGATGTGCTAATTCACAAAGACAAGACTCAGCCATAATATATTTGCCTACAACATCGACCCATTCCATTTCCAACAAATTATAACCAAACAAGAGTTAACGAACATTACTAACATAGTAAGCAATCTAAAATCTTAACAATTAAAATTCCAAATCACGTAAACGAGAGCAACGCGTAAACCGCGCCGTGCTCTCGCTGAAAATGTAGATCTTCGAAGCGCACCCATTTGGAGGCGCAACTAATGAAGCGCACCTAAACTATTCCTCCAAGCGCACCTAAACTATTCCTCCAAGCGCACCTATAATATTATGTTGCCCTGGTACTTTTTATTCATCTTACAACGTACTTCGTAAACATAGGTGTGCTTGGAGGAATAGTTTAGATGCGCTTCATTAGTTGCGCCCCAAAATGGGTGCGCTTCGAGGAATACCTCTAGTCTAGATCCTGACTATACAGGACTAACTCTGAGAAAAACTTGACTATCCCCAGGTAACTTTCCAAAACGAAAGTGTGCTCTACATTTTGACTTTTCGATTTAAGGTAAGGTCGAATCTTTAAGATGATTAAGATGATTTGCTTAACAATTCATCTTAAATTGCTCACTTGATTCGACTGATTTGGCATTACATCAACTGGGATTGTATTAAATCGCGTGACAAAAATACGCTATAAAATAAAAAGGAAAAGCCCATTAAAAGGGTTTAACTCGACCTCGGTTTTGATAAAGGATAAAGTTAGCTAACTATTATCTAAGCTGAACATCTTTTATCAGATTTTCTATATTTTCATCATGACGCAGTTAAAAAAAAATACCTACGACATAATTTTAAAGTTGTAAAAGTGATAAATTGTAGGGAATATTGTTTGGCGATATTAGATACATAATAAATAATAATGCAGCAAAAATGCTAGGTAGTTTATAGAGATTGCTAAGACTTGTTCTATTTTTGTTGGGGTCACAGTAAAAGTTGACCTTATACATTTTATTTTTTTAAAACTACATGAAAGGCTTTAAAAACAACTACAGTTAAGATTTATAGACGAGATAACGTCAAAAACATGTAAGCAAATACTTGAAGCTATAAGAAAATACAGCAATTTAGCGATATAAAGATAAAATTGTAAGTGACAAGTAGCACGAAAAGCAAATAAGTTTATCTAGAAAGTGTACTAAAGAAACACAAAACATAGAAACACATAATATGCAACATGACATGAATCGTATCGTAGATGGAATATAACTAGTTATTTATATTTCAAAACACTCATTACATTCAAAATCTTACCTTTGATCCAGCAAATGTGTTAAACTTTAATACGTAATAGGTATCGATTTTACAAAACATGTTACCAAGGGAACATGAAACACAACAGTGGACTCTATTTCTAATGCCATAAGGACATGGAATCAATGAATATCTAAAACAAATGGTACTAATGAATTTGCATTTTAATGTTTTTTTCACCATCTTAAAGTGTAACTTTTATGATATAACGTTCAATGCATTGCACATAGTGTTAAAATGACTAGATCTGCAACTCTATTTTTTCGTAAGTAAGCTTTTTTGAACATTAACATTGTATAATATGGTATTTTTTATCGATGCCAAAGGTTAAAAAAAATATAATTACGTTTTTCCCGAAAAAAATCAAGGCATATTGCAAATTATCATATCATTACTATCAGCTGCAATGTGCGTTTAAAAATAGATTTAGTATCGCGACGCAGCCCGCACGCAAAAACACGCATGCGGATACTTCGTGAAATTAGCTACATGACAATGATTAATGTTACGATAGCATAAAAAGCACCAATATTGAACAACACGGCAAATAAAATAATATAAGAGATAAAATATAACATTAAAATTCCCAATGGTGTCCGATTTAAAATCAACTTATGGACTTAGGTTTGTATAAAATTATGGAGTGAAATTACACAGAAAAGGAATAACTGCACCACATTTTTGATGCACCTACCTATGAAACTAAAAAAAAAAAAAAAGATAATTGCCAAAACAATTGCTGTTAGGTCTAAATCGCTTAATATAATAGTAAACGAAGAAAAAAGAGAGCATTCATAGCTGGATGGAAATTGCATACTACTTAGTTGGAGAAAGTTCAAGTTATCTTACTTATATTTTTGCTATTTTGATATTATTTAGTTGTTACACAACACTGTTGTACATGTTATCTGAGATTTTACTTCATATTTATAGTCCTAGTTCCTCAAACCTATTAACATGAAAAAGCTCATTCGGTTTATCGTAAGATCTGGCGCTTCGCAAGTCTATGGCTAAAAGTTTTACGGTCGCGGCGAGGCCGCAGCGAAGTTTCCACATAAACGCTTCAACTTTCCTACGCTAGATGAAAGTGCAGTCACCTTTCAGGCTTTCTAGGGAACGTAGGTCTAGCCAGCTCACTGGAAAATGTTTTCGACTGACTCAGATTTCCCTTCGGAGAAACATAGACGCAATCTAAATATGTGGTGCTAGCAATTATCTTCGCTGTAACTGCTGTGAGTCACATTACAACCATGGCGAATATTTCCATCAAAATGCCTGGTATTCTTGTCTAGGCCTCCACCAAAGAACAATGGTATTTGCTGATACTTAAACAGACTCAAAGAAATAGAAAATCTTGATAAATACTAATAACTAATACTTGGATAAATTACATTGTGTTTTGAAAATAATAATGACGCTTCTACTAACGGAACATATAGAAATTGAAGATTTAGAGGTCCAAGAAAAAGTGGTTCAAATTGATGAAGACGGTGATGTCAAAGGTATGTAAATATAAATATTTCAATGACAAGTTCAAAGTTATTCGATCAGAAAAAAACTGTTAGATTAAACATCCCCAACAATTTGTAATTATAAGTCTCCAAAAACTAAAGACCTTTTTAATCTTGATTATTGGTCTGACCACCTATAAACCAATATTTGATTATTGAACTTAAGCAATATTATTATAATAGTTTTCTGATATAATAATTTCTCAGCCGAATAAATCTAATGTGTAAATTTTCGGGTTCGTGGAACTCCATAGCGTGACTATCAAAACAACAAATAACTTCCATAAACCATCTTCGCCAATCTATCCATTTTATGTCTCCAAACATTTCCCTAATAATTCGCATAAGTCATGGTTTGACGTCACCAATCACCTGATAAGGTTTTATTCTCAGATCATAGAAAGAGAATAGATATGAAGTCGCGCGTAACTACAACGAGAACCAGTGTCCCCACATTTCCCCCACCACAGCTCCCACACACACATTCAACTGTGTAAAAACAAAGCGACTGAGAGTCTACGACAACATGTGCAACCGGCTTAAAAGTGCTGTGATTGGCCAGAAGGCGTGCCTTATGGCCAATCAATGGCCGCGTGACGTGACGCACACTTTGAAAAAAGCAATTAGAGAGAAGAAAGATAAAATGGAGTCGATAAGATATCGATACTTTAAATCCTGGGGGCAAGGCTCGAAATTGGTTTAAAAAATGCTTGTATGAAAACCTTTTTATTATTATACGTTATTATTATGTTCTTTAACGATTTTTTTGCATAAAGGAGTCAGTTCCATTTTGTATGAAAGAAAAACTCAGAATCAATTATTGGGACTAAATGAAGTTACCTTATATTAATTTACCCCAACCAAAGCTCAATGTCTTTATCGATGGAGTATAGAAGTTATAGACTGACAAAGTTTGTATGAAAAGTCATGGGTTAAGTAGGTACTTGCGATTTTTACCAGTATTTACAATATTGGTAATATATTATTATTTACTTTAATAATAATAACAGGATCACTGTAATTATTATTAACTACTATCGCACATTAACTTTTTAATTATGGCGAAATTCGTACCGCCTATGTTTATCAAAAATAATGCCTATATTAGGCTTTCAACTAGCTCTTATAGTAATTACATAGTTGACAGTTACTAATCCCTTCTACTATTGTTATTGTTTTTGTAAAAACTTAAAAATCGCAAGCAACTCATGATTTTTTCATTCAAAATTAGAAAATAGAAAATAATAATTTACTTCTATTTATCGATAATAGGAAACCGTATTACAACACGAGCCCTGCACTATGTTACGACCGGCACATGCGGCCGTACTGTGTATTTTCACGCGTCTGTGGATATCGGAAGAAATAAAATACATTGCGCAGTAGTTACGCATGACATAAAGTGGTTGCTAACTAAATCGTCAATGTACAACGTGTTTGAATTTTTATCACCACTAATTTCGATATCGCAGTAAATGTCACGGCACTGAATTCGTTCGTAAAAATGTTTAGTTTTTTTTATTTATAAGCAAAATACCAATGGATTTGCAATACTTACATGTGGTAAATGACTTCATTGTTCCTGTAGTTCTTCGTTTCACTTATGTTATTGCACGTTACGACGCATTATCCAACAATATCGGAGAACATTTCCTCAGTACGACTGAATCGCGACTAACCTGGCGTCGCGGGCGATGTTCGTTTCTGGGCATATCGCGGAGACACGCGCCACGCCCCCGTTTCACATCTATTCCCTTCTATGATCTGAGGTTTTATTCGATCGCACGAATTCGTGTTCCAATAGCCAAAAGTACGAGCCCTTCAGTCAGTTTATTTCGGAACGTGGCGCGGCCAGGTTACCGCCTGCAGTAGATAATAACTCGACGAGCGATATAAACCGTACTGTAGCCATGGTGACACGAAGACTAGCGTCACAGCCGATAAGCAAAATAGTGTAGCGTTTAGGCTGTGAGAGAAACAGTTGCGGATGTTACTTCTAGATCCAAACCCTAAGATGTTATGGTGGAAACAGCTCGAATGCATCCAAGACAACGTCATGATGATCCAACGAGAGGAAGAACGTAGACGACAGTACATAAATAACACAACAGTCACTTTCACGTTGCCCACCAGAGATCCTGTGTTACAAGATAATTTTCTAATAGCTAATTTAGAACAAGTGAAATCGTTACAAGCTTCATTATTTCCTATCTATACCAAAGGTAAAATTCACAAATGAGTTTTTGTAATAGCAGAATGCCATATTCTTTATGTTACACTTAGAAATCGAAAGATGAACTCCGCAATCAGTTAGGGGAATGTGGCAAAGGTAGTTTTATTAGTTTTGCACTATCACGGCATGTGCAATCATGTGTGTTGTGTTATTTCCCAATAAAATTTTAACTAGATTTATTGCTACAGGGACGTTTATTTCGAACTTTCTGCAAAATAACATCAAGACCAACCAGTTAGAAATCAATACAGATATAAGAACATTTCGTACGACAGCAAAGTTAAAAGAGCCCCGTGATTTGTTTGCATTACCCAAAGAACTCGACTGCCCCCAACAAGCACCAAGATGGCCTTCCGAGTGTCAAGTGAGTAACCACTACTATTTACTACGCCACTACAAATTGCATTCGAAAAAAGTTTAATTAGATTTTTTTATAGGTGGTGGAAGAAAGGATACAGCACATAAGCTGGAATCCAGCTTCTCCAGAGCCATACTACATCCAGACTGGAAAGGAACTTAGGCCTCAACCAGTGGGCGAGGAAGCTGGCACAGTAATATTTCAATACTACCCAATGAGTGCTGTCAACTACGTAAGTTTTTTGCATCTTACTCCACTTAAGTTTCGCGTTCGTTTACTACGATTTGCCATGGATCAATACAAGCATTATAAAATTTACATATGTGCTACTTAGTGAACTTGTTCAATGTCAGGGATGTCGTGGCGGCATCACGTAATCTTACATGCATATTTTATTAAACAGGGTTTGTACTTTGATATTAACACATAAAAGCCAATATGCTGGCACTTCGAGGTTGTGCGAGACAAGCAAACAGAAATAAAGTTAGAAACTTACAATTTTGGGACTCTATTTTTATTGGGCATAAATGTGTTTTTAGTTCAGCCGGTCAACTGTCGGGGGTTCAAGATTATTTCTATCAGCGTGTGCCAGCGCAAGTCCCACCGCTGGAAGCGAGGACGAATTGCGCTTCGAATCCCGATTCGAAAGCGGAAACCTAGCCAAAGCAATACGGATAACATCAGCCTATTATGAACTACATCTAAGAACGGACTTGTATACAAATAGGCATATGCAATGGTTTTACTTTCGAGTTACTAACACGAAAAAACAAATGATGTATAGGTATGTATTGAATAATACCATTAGGAAACGCCACCTGATGTTTAATTCAATTAATGTTACATTTACAGGTTTTCAATTGTAAATTTGTCAAAGGCGGAAAGCTTATACAATGAAGGAATGCGACCTCTGCTATATTCGACCAAGGACGCTCAATTACATTCAATTGGATGGAGAAGATGTGGTGATAACATCGCATATTACAAAAACGATTCAACGTAAGTCATGCAACATTACGTGCAATAATTGTGATTAAATAAATTCACAAAACTTTTATGTATTTCCAGGTCTGAAGAAGAGGAACAATTTCCAAGCTATACCTTGACATTCAATATAGAATTTCCTCATACGGACGATGCTGTTTACATCGCGCACTGCTACCCTTACACGTACTCAGATTTGCAAGAATACCTATCGAGACTTCAGGCGCATCCCGTCAAATCAACGTATTCTAAGCTTAGACTTCTTTGTCGAACGCTAGCCGGTAATAATGTTTACTACCTAACTATTACTGCTCCGCCAAATCCCAATGAATTAGAACAAAAGGTAAGCTAGTATTTTTAAGAAGATCTTTCTCTAGTTATTGAATTAGTTGTCAACCTGAATAAATAAACTTTGCAACATTTGCAGAAAAAGAAAGCTGTCATAATAACAGCAAGGGTGCACCCTGGAGAGACGCCTTCCTCCTGGATGATGAAAGGCTTCATGGACTATTTGACAGGAGATTCTAATCAAGCACGAGAATTGCGGGAAAAGTTTATATTCAAACTGGTGCCAATGTTGAACCCGGATGGTGTAAGTGGTCAGCGAGATATTGTTCACACACAAAATCATACTAGCGCTAAAATTGTTGTCTATTGTTAAAGGTTATTGTTGGAAACAACCGTTGTTCGTTGACAGGAAAAGACCTGAATAGACAATATCGCACTGTAATAAGGGAAACATATCCTCCTGTATGGCACACTAAAGTTATGATTCGAAGGTTAGTGTCCAGTAATGATATTATTACAATGAAATTCAATAAGCTTCCGAACTTTATTTTTAATCAGATTGCAGGAAGAATGTGGAGTTGCTATGTACATAGATTTACACGCACATTCGCGAAAACATAATGTGTTCATTTATGGTTGCGAAAGCAGAAGAAATTCTGATAAACGTTTACAGGAACAAGTGTTTCCTCTGATGCTACATAAAAATGCAGCTGACAAGGTATTTTTACATGTTTTCTCCCAAAAAAGGAAGCATTTCTCATCGAGGATTATCATGTATGTAGAAGATTTTACTTTTCAGTTCTCTTTTGAAAACTGCAAATTCCGAATACAACGGAGCAAAGAAGGCACAGGACGGGTAGTCGTTTGGATGCTGGGAGTTGCCAATAGTTACACCATGGAAGCATCTTTTGGAGGATCAGAGTTGGGCAGTAGAATGTCGACACACTTCTCCGTGCAAGACTATGAGAGCTTGGGCAAAACATTTTGTGAAACTCTGTTAGATTTCTATGACGAAGATCCTGGCAAAGAGAGGCTCCGAACGAAAATTGTGACTAGACTCCTGAAGGAAGGATCCAATGCTGATGAGCCCACAAATATTGATTTATCAGATTATTCAAGGTCGGTAAATGGACCAAATAAACTGAGTATTTTTTTCTTTACAGATGATTTATCTGTGCCATTCATTATTACAGTGACGAAGGAGATACATCAAGTAGTAGTTCAGAAGCTGGAGCCACTAGAGAGCCAGTGGACGTTGCTCAGCCAGCACCACCGCCTTCACCATTATTTCCCGATATTAATAGAAATATTGCAGGGGTAAATATGAACCAAAATATTACTTTTAACCAATTTTCTTATATTAAACAGTTAACGAAGACGAATTACGTTTTACTTTCAGACACCAAGAAGACCTCGTCCAAGACTAGAAAAAATCAAAAGAATAGAAAAGAGAAATCCGAAAAGAGAAACATTACAGGTATTATGTACATTTTACATTGTAGTACTTTGTTAAATAGGGAAGTGATCGCTATTGGAAACGATTACGAAATTAAATCTGTAACGAATTTTGTTGTACCTACCTATTACTTTGCCTGTACTTATATTCAACGAGATTCTATTCTAAGTATATTCGTTTGTTCATAGGTTTCAAGGGCTACAATAGACTTGACTTCAGATGCAATGACTGATGGATCATCCGATGGAGAATCAGAAGAGAACCTGAGCCCAATTAGAAGAGTACATAAATTACTGCATTCTACAGAAAAACCCAAACCAAGGAGAAAAAAGAAAATGCCACCTGAATTGAAAATAATACCTGCACCGGTAAATATTTTCTACATTAATTTACTATAACATAAATGATACTGAATCAAAACTTATAGAAAAACTTTTGGTTTCAGACAAGCGACGAACCGTATCATTCAGATCGTGAAAAGAAAATCCCAAAAAGTTCAAGACCTCGAAGCGTATCCATGTTTAACGAAACGACCGAGAAACCCAAACTAAATCCTGCATCTTGGCATCGTTTTAGATGCCTTCCTCCGCCAAAGTAAATAATAGTATCTCCACATATATTTTTCACATATTCTTTTCATACAACGTGTCCCAAAATTCAAAGATAAGCCGGCGCTGTAGGGTTACATGGTCATGACAACTTTAGGAAAAATAAAAATAAAATGTATCTTAATTTTTTTTAAATTACACAATACCTAAATTATGAATCTTCGAAAATTGGCACCCTTTATGATATTTTCTTCAAATATTTATTCTTTTGTTTGTATCGGCAACATAAGTGCTGCTGTCCACACACTACTCTTAAAAGCCCCAGAATTTTTGCAGTTTTTACACAAAAAAATTTTTTTCTTATTTGTCCTAAAGTTGTCATGACCATGTCCACCTTACGGCGCCGGCTTATCTTAGAAATTTGGGACACGATGTATATTTTCATTAACATTTTAGGCATTTATCAGACATTAAAAGCAGAAACACTCAACCATCAGAATTGCAAGTAAAACTAAATTCATTAAAACGGAATATATGGACTGGACTGCAGACGGAAGAGAAAGGGCCCTTATCATGGGGCATTTCTAGTTTTGCAATGAATTCTTATTTCACTGATAGTGAATCTTTGCTCAGGTGAGATATAGCAGTACTACATTTTGTCCTGGCTAGTTCAGAAGCCGTAAATACATAGTTCATTCATACAAAATCTAAAAAATGTAGTAGGTACCAATCTGTCACCATTTTCTAATAAAAATTAAAATAATTTTAGGTCCTGTTCCAAAAAATTAGAAGAACTAGAAGGTGAAAAGAAAAAAAGCAAAGAAGAGAAGAAAAAGAAGAAATCTAAGACCAAGAAGATACCATTAAAAGTGCCAAATACTGTTGAAGATATTTTAGAGCCCTTAAGTAAATTGCCAAAGACATTGAAAAAGAAAGGAAAGTGAGTAAAATATTAATTTTAGGACTAACTAATCAATAATTGTACTTATTTAAAATCTTATTAGCAATTATTTTTTATTTAAACTGTTAACATGCTGGTAAAGGAATACTAATTAGACACTATTATGCCCACTTCAAATACCTAAATAACTATATTTTCATTACACATAGTAAAAACATTCCAATATTTTAGCATAATATCAATAAAATATGTGTTAATAAAACAATAATAAATTCTTTCACAGATTAAAACATTCAAAATCAGAAAATTCTCAATACATGCATAATCCAAGCTTTACTGACATACCAAAAAATACAAATGTACAGAAAACCAGTCCTACAGATACAAGACAATCCAAAAGCCGCTTCAGAAAAAGTGCATTTGTAACAACAGCGATACAAACGAAGAAAAGTACAAAAACAAACCGCCAGGTGATATCGGACAACACAGACTCAGATGACTCAGTACAATCAATAAAAAAAGCAAAAAAGAAAACTAAGAGCACAAAACCAAAGCTACACAAAGCTGCCTCTGAAAGTAAATTTAAGACGTAATGTGTAAATGCCAACATAAAATATGTTTTAAAACTTTTACTGATAACCCCAGAAGAGACTCGCCTTACTCAAAAATAGATGTTCTTATTACTGTGCACAGTCTTTCCAGTATATTGTATAATGATAATGAGACAATTTATGTATATAAATAGTTATCTATGTATACTTATAGACCTAAGTATAGTGATGTATAATGTGCAAAATTTTGTTAATGGGTTGCAGTACATTGCAATACATATCAAAAATTAACTGTGTTAAATACATGATCGTCCAGATAACTACATATTATTTAAAAACATGAATATAATAAAGTTTAAACTGAATGCAACAACACACATGCAACAAAGCTTTGTTACAACATTTGTAGACTTTCCAATAAAATGATTTTAATCATAAGTGTGTTTATATTGTTTTATAACCTTACTGTAACAGAAAAACATTCATAGCTTGATGTTTTCGATCATTTAAATTACCAGTAGATGCTGTAGTCCGTACTTTTATTAGGAATGATTAAATTGATACTTACAGTTTATTAACTATAAACAAAGCCTTTCGCTCGGTTACAAAAAACACAAAAACGTGTTACATAATCAGAAAACATGTATTATGTACTTACTGGGTAAATAAATGCTTAATTTAACCCCAATCACCTAAGTAATCTAAAAATCTTAAAACAAACAATACAAAGAAAAGATTATTATACCAATAACTTACTGGATTGATACGCCACAGTTTCTCTAGTGATGTTATAAATTATTGAACCAGTTCTATAAACTTTTTCAAGAATTATTACAAATACAAATAAAAGCAAAACTTCTTCAGTTTCACAAAGTTCATTGACACATTGATCTGTCAAAAAAACGTTTGACAACGACAAGTGACAATTTTGACATTTTGTTTCTTTTTGTCTTTTGTAAAAGTAACAGACTATCACATAAAAGCATGAGCTCACTTTATCTAGCATTAGCTCACTTAAGTTATTTTTATTTGTTTCTAGTCAAATAATATGTAATACAAACTACAACTTAGCAAATTGAAACAAAATTACACTTATAATCAAAGAAAATTGTAATTAAATGAAAATTATATCGTTTCTATTTTTATTTAATGAACTATAAAAATAAACTAGTAACTAACACGAATTAGTAAGCCAGCTAGATTGCGTCAAATTCGTAGAACTGGAACAAAATGCATTCAACACTGGTGTAGTCGCGGAGAAAGCAAGAATTCTGAGTTCACCGCTTTGTGAAAACTGCAGCGCGTTGCTAATTCTGGATCCAGATGTTGATGAACCAGGTATTTGGGGATCTCCTGTGATTGGATTGAAGCTGCTGCAGCGGGTTTTTGCCAATACACATGATGTTACGTTTGTATAAAACCGAACATTGTCAGCATCTACCGTTATATTAACACCAGTTCGAGCTTCTCTGGTGCATTGTGTGATCTGCGTAACAAGATATAATTACAAACACATGAAAAGTACTATAGTACCAACCATTATTAATTTAAGAGTATAAAGTTAGTTTTCTAGTAAAAACAATCTTTGAACAAAATAAAATAGGCCTTAGCTCCAGATTTTTGGGTATGGAGTTCGTGCTTTGCTTTTCGACAGTGTCGAAGAGTGCCACTCCGTGCCTGCTTGTAAAGTTACTTTAACTAAGTTTTACATACCAAGTTAATGGAATTAGTTCTTCTTAAGCAACGAACGAAATCACAATAGCCCATATAGCAACCAGAGGGCTGTACATTAAGAGCTGACGTTGACAAAGCCTGAAAAATAATTCCGGTTATTACCTATTAATCTAATGAAAAAGAAAACATAAATGAAACCTAGATGTAAATCTTACCGCCAATGAAGTTGCACAAGCAGCATATGAAGTGTTAACAAAATATTGTGAAGCACAAGCACTCAGAGCAGTTAATTCTTGCGGTCCCTGACAAAACATAGCTTATTATTATTATAAACAAATTACCTGAAGTAAATTCATTAATATGAAGAAGTTTAAAATAAATAGCATGAAAACTTATTCCGGGTCTTCTATACCTACTTATAATAAATCTGTAGAGAGGTCAATTCTGTACATGAAAATATATATATTTTCAAAATAACTATCAGGGGTTGATTAGTGATCGATACTGATGCCAAAAATGCAATCAGTAAAATTTTTGTCTGTCTGTCTGTCTGTCTGTATGTTCCTTATAGAAACAAAAACTACTTGACGGATTTTAACGAAACTTGGTACAATTATTCTTCATACTCCTGGGCAGGCTATAGTATACTCAGGAATTCCCACGGGAACGGGAATTAGCGGGAAAATTCTTTTGTATGAAAAATCTAAACCGCTTAAGTTAAACGCTTGAAATTTGGCATGCAGGTACCTTAGTTAACTTAAAGCTTAGTAACAACAGGATATTGCAAAATTCCCACGGGAACGGGAGATAGCGGGAAAAAACATTTGTATGAAAAAATCTAAACCGCGTAAGATAGATGAAGGGGGTAAAACGGGATCCACGCGTACGAAGTCGCGGGCGGCCGCTAGTCCTAAATAAATTAATAAATCGCGCATAGGCTTAACTTCTAAAATTACGTCATAACTGTGAGAATTTGGTATGAGTAACTTGGACTAGCATACAACTTTTTTTAAATGAGCTAATAAACCTCATAATAGAGGACAGATCGAAATAGGTAGGTACTTACCTCCGACATTGCTGTTACTCGACTAAAACACGTGATACAAGCATCTCTTAAAGTAACATTAGTGGGTTGAGCTGTACTGCATACAAGATTGAGTAAATTTTGAAGCTGAGCTCTGTTAACCAAAACAAAATAAAGTTAATACGCAACCCCTTAGGGAGAATAAAATTATTGAGAACGTCATTCATCATTCTATCTTAAATTAAAGGCAGTAACTAGACCCTATTAATCAAATCCGATTATATCATTCACCAAAATAATAATTGAGCCATACCCATTTGAAGGACAAAGTGCAGCAAGCTTCTGAGTTTTCCACTGTAATAATTTATTCTTTACATCCGTCAAATCAAAAATTCCATTTGTAGCTACGCCAATCTATAACAAGACACTGCATTAATCTTTAAATGAAAAAAGCCTTAAGAATCTGATTCAAAGCAGAAAAATGTAGCTAACCTCGCTAAGGTTTAAGAAATTGTGATTCTTCCATTGTAATATAGTTTTTTGAACTTCGTTTAAATCAACAAGAGTGCCTTTTGTCTCGATCTGTAGAACGATAGAAACTGCATGCAAACGAGTTTATACGAAATGATGAACTATTTAGATAGATTTTAGTATAATTATATCCGATAAACTTACACAAGCCATAACAGCAGCAATTGAAAATAAATAAATTTTCATTATAATAAAATTAGTATGAAAAATAAACTTTCTTAAACAACAACCATATTCTGCAACGTTTGGTTGCGTACTAAAAGTAAAATATATGAGAAAGGAATAATAATACATCCATGCAATCATTTAAAAATACAATACAGTTAACCCAGTTATATAAATACAATGTTGAATTTGTTTGACACATTTGCGGTGAAAATTACCGATCATCAAGTCCATTATCAATGCGTGACCAAAATTTAACACTTCCGTTTATGCATAATAGGTAACAACCATGAAAGAAGTTGTGTAATTTTAGTTTAATATTTTAGTATTCTGCTAGATTTTTTGAAGCAAAACAAAGTTAAACTTTTTGCCGCGTAAAAAAAGAACCGAACCGGAAGCATCAGTGCATAGACACGAATATCTTTTACCGATTTTTACACTAGTGTGTAGACTCCTTAAAATTATTGACAGAAAAAATGGCGACGACCTGACGTTCAAATAATTTAGAAATTGTCTCATGTGATTGATTGGTTTTATGAGGTTGGGTGATAACGATCGTTGTTTTATTTTATTTATTTAATTTTACCCTTTCTTATGATGATTGAAGGTCGAGCAAATGTGAGTATTTAATTGATAAACAATATTCTATTTGTCCACTTTTTTAAGTACCTATACTTAACCTATTTGTTTTGCAGGAACTACCCGATTTCCAAGTTTTTCGAACAGTTATCAAATACTGTTTGGTGATCATAATAGTACCCGTCCTGGCGTTCTTCTCCGTGAAGGTGGTTCTTTTCGATGGACTATTACGACTAGAACCAGTTACTAGCAGTGTGTATTCCGCAGTTATAGCGGTTATCGTTCTGCATGTCACGTTAGGGTTGTACATTTATAAGGCGTACAGTGAAACTGATAAACCGTCTAAACCTGTGAAGAAAGATTAATTAAATTACACTTTATTGTATAAGGCATTACCATGGATAACTTATACATGAAAGGTGAACTGTTACAAGTTCACACGAAGAATTCCGAAGTTATTGAAGGCAGGTTTTACAGCATGAACAGTGACAAATCCAAAATTTCTCTCTACAACATAAAAGAAGATGAAGGGATCAAATGTGAAGGGGTGTGTCATTACTACAACTCAGAAATCAGAGACATAGTCAAACTGAAGGAAGATGATCAGCCAAAACATCTGAAAATCTCACAGAAAGAATGCGAAGATATAATAAAGGTTGCAAAGAAGTATATTTACATAAACCAAGTCGACAATAGTTTCCATGAGGCTATGGATGACTTGCTGTCATACGATTATATTGGACTCAGCACTGACGGTGCAAACATGGGACGCAAATGCAAAATGCCTTTTGTGGTGTTGTCAACTCCACAACAAATCTACATATTTGACACACAAGTGATGCAGTATCACGCGTTTGATGCCGGATTAAAAAAATTGCTTGAAGGCAAGAGTCCTAAAAAGATTGTTCATGATTGCAGAAAGATATCAGATAGTTTGTATCATAAGCACAATGTGAAACTGAATTCTGTATTTGACACTCAGGTAATGTTTATTTCAGTGTTAATACAGTAATTTCATTAGTTAGAACACCTTTTTTAAATCAATATTATTGTTCCAGGTGGGAGACTTGATTATATCAAAAAATAAGAATGGCTGCTTGCCAAATACAGTGAAATCATTATCAGAATGTTTGACTACTTACCTTGGTCTCCAGCCTAGTATCATTGAAGAGAAGGTAAATAATTATTTAGTGCCATGTTTATGTGGAAGTAAATAAAATATAATTCACATTTCACTTTTTTATGAATAAGAAAAGTCCTATTTTTAATTTACTTTCTATGATTTTTCTTTTGACTACAATGTTTCTAATTGGATTAATGTTTAACTTGATATCTTCAATTTTCTTCTAGTGGATGATTATCTGACCTTTTAGGCCTAATATCTTTTACTAAAATATTACGTTTTTTTTCAGCTTGACATAGTGCAATGCACTGAGCGGCCACTCTCTGTGAAGATCAAGGAAACTCTTGCAAAGAATATATCATATTTGCATCGTCTCTCTGAAATGATTAATGATGAAATGGCTCTCCCATTCATCAGAGGGGTTGAATGCTTCGTAGAAAACCTACGTTCCTCTGACGATTTTAAAGCATGGGAGCTTTGTGGAAAACATAATCAAGTACCAAAAGATTTCAAAAGCGCTATTGAATATTAATTTATTTTGTGTAAGACATTCCGTGGAATAAAATGTAATGTAGAATTAGTTTTATTTTCATTTTGCTCCTTTTTTTCTACCGCTTTTTCAAAGTAGTAACTTCAGTAGATTTAAACTGTTTGATGCAAGTAAATTGTGTGATTCAAGCTTGTAGTTTTAAGAATGCTATACATTGCAAGCTCTTGTGGCAATTACTGGAGGCTCTGGATCATCTACGCAATGGGAAGGACTACTTAGTGGCAAAATGGAAACATTGTTAATGCACAAGTTTGTCCACACAATGGCTCTTGATGACTTTGAATCTTGTGAGATTTATTTGTAACAATTCAAAGATAATATGAATTAAAGGTAACAATCATCACTTTGTTGTCAGTAGTAGTCTTGGACTTGTGCAGATTACGCGTTGCTCATTGTGTAGAGGAACTATTTCAAGGAAGAAGAGCGTAATAAAGTCACGTGACCCTTATACTTACAATCGGGCGCCCTTTTAGCCCTTCCACATTGCACAATTTTTCTTTTTTCACTAATAAGTTTAAACATTTCTAGTATCTAATGTGCTTGACATTGTGTGTAAGATAAGGTAAGATAAGATAATCAATTGTCCAAATATAATCCATTAAAAATTAACTTTTGGATAGGATAATGTTTGTTACATAATCATCACATAATTTTGACGAAGGATCATACATATTTAGATAAGAGATATTTAACATGGGCGAGGTAGCGATGTAAGATGTTGGCATAATGTTATTCATAAAATAATCAACACAAAACTTAAAATGTACTTATTATGCTTGTGTTATATCTGTGATCAGCCAGTGCAAATATTATGTATTTTTGTATAAGTTTGATAAAATTCGTAACAGTATTATAATATGAAACAAAGCTTTGTATTAGAGAAGTAGGGTTTATTGCAAAAAATAATCAATTGATACATTTCATACCTTTCTACTTAATGTAATTTTTAAGGAACCCATTATAGTAATTTAGTAAGGCATGTTGGTACAATGTAACCAAAATAAAAGATGGATATATTTTTGTGAGATGGTTTACAAATGGTATGAAGATTTTTAACTTTTCACATAAATATAACAATAGCTGAAAGCTTTTGTGAAGTTAGGACGCCTTGCTATTCATAATAAATCACATTCTGCGCTTAACTTGTTCTATTATTTGTATTACTTCCATTATTATTATTCTCATGTTCTTTTCGGCGGTTTGATAGGTGATTGAACTACCGAACTTTTTATTTTACGGAAGACGCGAATTCAGTCCCGGAAATGGCGGGACCATTATAGAATAGAATTTTAGTCTGGAAGTTGCACAGATTGCTAGAAAGTTCATAAAACAAACTTTGTTAGTTTGACACTAGATGGCGCTGTATGAGTTCAAAGAAAAATCAATAAATAAGATTTTCTCTGCCAGTTAACCTTCGGGCTGAACAGAAAAAACGTTTAGCGATGCTTTAAAAATCAAAATAATAAATCCATACATAATTTAAACAGTAATATAACAACCATCATGAATTTTCAGTATTTTTATTAGAAACTATTTAACATGGTTATATAAATATGAATATTAAGAAGCCTGTTTCAAAAACAAATTGGGATAGAAAGCTAATCCCTCAATGGATTCATCACGACACGCTAGCCCTAAGCGTTCTGTGATGAGCAGGTGCTCGCGTGCAAGGAGGACGGATACGTTTGCGATCTGCGACAGCTTCACTGGAGTGAGGTAATTATTGTCTTCCAGCTGAAACAACAGGAAAGTTTTGTAATGAGAACAATAGGAAAATAATATGTGCGAAATATTACCATAGCAGTGTAGTTCCTTTCCATGAGGTCAAACGAGTTAAGTACACTAAAAGTCAATAGTCAACCTTTTGGTTGACCTCTGATTCACTTCGAGGTTCTCAAGGCAAGCACAATATTTTCTGTTATGATGAAATTCATGGCTTGTAACAAAAAATTTTTTTATGAACGAAGGGAACAACAATTTTACCATTTCACTTGTAGTTTTGGCTACTTCCTCATCTCTGTGACCGTTTAGCTGAATCACGCAGGCGCCGCTAGGAAACTTGCGAAGTGACATCGGGGCTCCGATCGTTTGTAATAATCTAAAATCAAAGGTAACTTTTATTTGATACTATTGACAGGTTATAAAAAAAATCTCTGAACAAAAAAGTTATGATTACATTAGCGTATGGACTAGGGTTCTATTTCAGGGGGGCCTGGCCCCTGATATGCCTCATTAGACGATTAGTATCATAGCTCATGAGTTAGTACTATCAACTATCATCTTCAAATCAGTAGTTCGACATCTTGGGGGGGCTGTGGGAGGGGCACCAGACCAATCATATACTTATGCGCACGAATGAAGACCAACTTACTTGCAAGCATTCAATAAATCCTCGGGGGAGATAAGCTCTAGGCCTCTGGCTCTGTTCACTCTGCACCATACATCAGCTAATGACATAATTCCTCCACATTCCTGTATATTATAAAAAAAATAAGGTTTTCTAATCCAAGCTATTCCAAAAATTCATTCACTCCTCTTTCCTTTTTTTATTCATATTTTATTTTATTCGGATTGAAGGTTACAAAGAAATTAGAAAAAGGGTGCATGGACTGAGCATTGTGTCAGTTAAATTGTCTTACCATCAACACAGCAACCATCATATCAGAAATCTGCTGTGAAAGACCCATGTAGTAGTCAGAGTCCGACCTAAAAGTGTCTCTAGTCACTGGATCATCAATACCCAGACTCATCAGGTAAGATTTGAACCTCACTGTGTCATCTTCAGAGATATCACCTTGCTTTTCCTGAAATTATCAATCATACATTTCATTTAGGAAATTCTTATGGTGTAAGAATTTAAAAATACATAAAAATAATTAAAGTCAGTTCTCTTCTTACCCTGATTTTAGTAGATATATTTTTGGATATGACAACCATGTCTTTAGCTTTTTCCATAAGCTTAGTTAAGTCCTTAAAAGCCACACTTATACTTTGGTCAGTGGCTCTGTGCTGTTCTTCAATGCTTCTCTCAATACCAACAATTCCAGACCGAATTTTAGAGTTCACTGGAGTCACAGATGGTCTAGGAGTTGAACTGGGACTTGAGGAGCTCATCGGAGATGATATGGGAGTTGGTCTCTCCCAGGCTTTTGAAGCTATGGCATCTTGTAAGGCTTTGTAGAATGCAGGATCAATGCCATCCTTGAATGACAGCTTGATGAAGTGGTATGTGCTTACTACAGCTGGACCAGGTCTTTTACCTAAACAATGAAAGGGGGGATTTACTTTCATTCCACACAAATTAATATTATAATTATGTAACAATTTATTTACCTGGAAGTGCTGGGGATAGATTCAGTATTATCCGTTTTGGGCCGCCAAGACCAAATACACCTCCACTTTCTTCTTCAATGAAGAAAACATAGTACAAATGAAGGGATAAACATACAAGTCCTTTTGGTATATCACCTGGCTTTCCCCACAGTATTCTATGAGTTGTTAGTACCACTTCCCCATCAATAAACTGTGTCTGTAACAATAAGGTCCTCAAATTGGTCATACATCATACATTGATCCAAATTATTCACATAAAGTAGATAAATTATTGGTACCTTGTCGTCACCATCGTATATTTTCACGTTTTTATCACGCTTAAGATAGTTTTCACCCTCGAAAAGGCGAGCTTCCATATACTCAAATCTATCCATGATTGAAAATAATATTTTTACCAAGTAATTATTTATCTAAACTTTTATTTCAATTTGTTTACACATGTCAGAAATTACCAGAAATATAAAAAAATGTAACCTTTTTGAATAAAAAGTAACCTTCATACGGGGGGGGGGGGGGGGGGGGGTGCGTAAGGTTGTTCATGGATGGAAAATGAATACAATTTTATTGATCAGCGATCGTTTACCTATTCTATGAAGACCGAAAAGTGACCGGTCGTATAAAAATGTTTCATGGATTTGCGCTAAAACTATTTTTTTTTAACAAATAATAAATTAAATTCATGTTTAAATGCAGTTTATGACATAATTTTTAAATTTTCACTATTAATATTTTTTACTGAATAACCTGCAAAAGTTAATTATACAATTTCTGAAAAATCACCTAAAAGTAACCTTTTCATTAGTGTAACCTAAAAGTAACCAATGCAGTTCAAAAGTAACCTAAAAGGTTACAAAAGTAACCTTCTGGCAACACTGGTCATGAAGGAAAAATAAAAATCAGCTGTCAACTGTCAATTGAATTATTTTAACGTTTGTACGAAATTTACCCGTATGCACATTATTTTATCATATCATTGGCATAATTTATACTTTTTTAATATTACCGGTTTTGAGATTAAGAATAAATACTGCAACTGGGCATCACTAGTAACCTTAAAATGTTCTGTCATTTGTGACGTTTTACAGCTGGTTGGCTGCTGCATTCATTTCTTCAACGTGAATTTGAAAGGAATGAACGGTGTCGTAAGCTTAATCATACCTGCAATTACCCACAAAGCACTTTTACTTGCACGATAAACCTTGAAGTGGTAGTTACGGAGCGGCTGGCGTTAGAGATAGTTTGTTGCAAAAATTGTTAAAGGAATATGGCTGAGTCTCAAGAAAGTTTATTACAGAAAGTTAAAGATCAGGGAGATCTAGTTAGAAAATTGAAGGCTGCAAAGGAATCTAGCGAGAAGGTAAGGCACATGGATTAACACTACGAGTTTTAGACCTTCATTGAGGGTATGTTTCATTCAAATTGCATCATCTGTGTATAACCCTAATTTTTGAATACTTGTAGGCAAAGAAGACTAATATAGAATATAATCTTGAAGAGATCAACAAATGGCTGTACCAATACAGTTACATTTGTGGATATACTCCTACCACTAGCGATATACAACTTTTTAACTATCTCGAAAAACATTTAGTTTTTGAATCATATCAGTACATTAAGAGGTGGTGGTACCATATGCGGAGCTTCAGTGTCTCTGAAATATCGAAATTTCCAACAACTCGACCTCCAGCTATAATGCATAAAATACCAAAAGTCAATATTGATTCTCTGAATGAGCAGGTTTGTTGCGTTGAACTAACAGCGTTTGTAGCCACTTTGAATTGGCATGGTCGTAATTGTAGTTTTTATGCTGCACATTTTCTTTGGTACACCCCTCTTATTATGCTAAATGAAACTCCACATATGGTTCTTTCGTCACCACATTTTGTTTTCTGTACAATTTAGAAGGTAGGAAGATATTTATGCTGATGCCATCATTATTTGTGATATTAAAGTGATGATTTGTCTTTTTCCGGTAATAAATTATGAAAATCAGTGGTGACGAGGAATCATATTGTTGTAGTTGGATGAGGTAAATCAAGCATGTCTATAAAATTGCTGGGTTTTGCAAAAAAGTGTGCAACAGTGTTGTATTCACGCAACACTGTTCTCAACAGCAATTTTGCTAAAACTATTACGACATCATCTTGCTGTAAGGTAATGGTAATTATTTAGCGCAACTATTTATTGCCTTACAACAAAAACTGAAAGCTTTGCTGGTGTTACTAGATGTTTCAATCCTATAGAAATAAAGCTGAATTAGATGTAGTCAATGAAAAAAAATTATGTACCTACCCTACTATTTGATATTTCTTGTAAAAATGTGAACCATAGTTACATAGTTTGCTTCTGAATGTGAAATCAAAATTTATGTAGCCCTTGCTTATTGGGAACATAATTTTGAGAACAAATAAATATATTTTTAAATTTTATAGATCCAGCAAGAGGTAGCAAAATTACTGGCATTGAAAGCTGAGCTGGCATCGGACGATGCAGGTCCGCAAAAATTCACACTCAAGACTCCCAAAGGGACTCGTGACTACAATCCGCAGCAAATGACAATACGCAATAATGTGCTGCAGAAAATCATTGAAGTCTTCAAGAAACATGGTGCAGAATGCATTGATACACCTGTTTTTGAATTGAAGGTAAGTTGGAGTATACTTTTAGATTGATATCTTATTAGATTACTATTGACACATCATACAGATTTAGATATTGGTTTTCAATAAGAAACCCCACAGACAAGACAGACATCTGATAATTCTCAATTTTCAAACTTTTGGAATGAATAATCTACTTACTTGGAGCTCAAAATTCTACAGACAGGTACTTATTTTTAATTCTCTTATAAATAAATTGTACCTTAATTTTCCAGGAAGTGCTAACTGGCAAATATGGTGAGGATTCAAAATTGATTTACGATTTGAAAGACCAGGGAGGTGAAATCCTTTCCTTGCGTTATGACTTGACGGTGCCATTGGCACGGTATCTGGCTATGAGCAAGATCAGTACTCTGAAACGGTACCACATTGCCAAGGTGTACAGGCGAGACAACCCTGCTATGACCCGAGGGAGATACAGGGAATTTTACCAATGTGTAAGTAATACTTTTTGGTGATAAAATCTCAGTAAGGACAAATAGACAAATATAATATGGGCCGTAATTTCCAAGACCAGAAAAAAAGACAAATATTTCTTACTATGATTTTTTTCAAATATCAGATTATGGTCCAGTGCTACAGTCAACAGCATATCAAACTGTATATTTTAGTTGCAAAATAGCACTTATTACAACAAGATAGACGCCACTGTGTTAGCTTGATGTGCTGTTGTGCATACTTTATACTTTTTTTTCAGGATTTTGACATAGCCGGCCAGTATGACATTATGGTCCCAGATGCAGAGTGCCTCAAAGTGGTCACAGAGATTCTGGACTCTCTCGACATCGGCAAATACGTACTGAAAGTGAACCACAGACGGTTGCTCGACGGAATGTTTGAGGCCTGTGGGGTGCCTGATGACAAATTTAGGGCCGCATGTTCTGCTGTGGACAAGCTAGACAAGGTTTGTTTTGTCACCAATAAGTTTCACTGTTGTCACTATGCAATATCTTTGCGCAATGTCATTTTGAAATTTCACTTACACAACCAAGGACTTAGAATTGTAGTACTGTGCAGTGTTAGAATTTATAATTGTTATTCACAATTAAATCAATACTATGCAAATAAACTACAAAACTATTCTAAAGTATGACTACTCTTGTATTTACAGTCTCCATGGGAAGAAGTCAGGACAGAATTGATAAATGAGAAAGGAATAACCCCAGATGCAGCCGACAGAATCGGAAAGTATGTCCGCTTGAGTGGCAGCACCGAACTCATCGAGAAATTGCTCCAAGACCACACATTGACTGCAGCGAAGCCCTCCGTAGATGGATTGTGTGGCATTAAGATCCTGCTGGACTATTGTGAGATCTACGGCATTAAGAACAAAGTTGTCTTTGATTTGAGCTTGGCAAGAGGACTGGACTATTACACAGGAGTTATCTATGAAGCTGTATTGACAGGTAATTGACTCCACCAATCAATAAATTGACGAAAGTTAAATCGAGACTCCCATAGATTTTGTAGGGCAATACAAACTGATGACGTCATTATTTTGCCAACTCAATTGGCTAACTTTTTTTAGTTACAAAACAAACAAAAAACATAATTTACAGTTCATTAAGAGTAAGCGCACACCGTTGATTTGTATTTGGGCTGTTGATCAGTATGGGCATGTATGGGAGTGCGCACACTACGCCGATTCGATTTGGCCGATTCTTCATACAATTTGAAATCGGGCACAACTATCGGCCAACTAAAAATCAACGGTGTGCGCCTACTCTTAAAATGAATGAGTTTTTAAGACGTGAATGAAGTGTTTCTTAAAATAAGCTGTACTTTAGAATTATTGAAAAATTTACATAGATATTTTACATTAGTATGAGTGGAAGATTTCCTATTATTTTTATATAATACGTCACGCCAATTAAATACGTTAACGCAATCAAACCAGTTTGAGGTTTCACTGAAATTCATTGAAATCGATATTACTTGGCGATAATTATTTTGATAACCGTTTGTATCCTTTCAGAGCCCATTAAAATCGGCAATGAAGAGCAGTCCGTAGGCTCGATCGCCGGCGGCGGACGATACGATAACCTTGTCGGGATGTTTGATTCGAAGAACAAACAGGTACAATGGTCACAATATAATCTAAATATATAAAAGGAGAAACTGACTGACTGACTGACATATAAACGCACAGCCTAAACGGCTAAACGTAGGCACTTGAAATTTGGAAGGGACGTAGCTTAGGTACCGTAGAGGTGCACTAAGAAAGGAATTCCCGAAATTCCCACGGGAACGGGAATTAGCGGGAAAATCCTTTTGTATGAAAAATCTAAACCGCTTAAGTTAGACGCTTGAAATTTGGCATGCAGGTACCTTAGTAAAATTAAAGCTTAGTTACAACAGGATATTGCAAAATTCCCACGTGATCGGGAGGACACGCTGCGAGCACTAATTGGCTCCTGCCTTGAATGAAATGAATGTATGTTTGTGTAGAAAGTTTGATCTTGTTTTGCGTTACGTATGAGCTAACTGATCTGCTGTATTTATTCATAATAAATAAATAATTCGTACTATTTTTATCTTCTCAAAAGGCAACAAATGTTTAGTTTACTAAGGCCCGATTCGACCAAACTTTTATCGGAGAATAACTCCTGGAATAACTGGCACATTAACAGTTTCAGTATGGGAAATATGTCAAAACTTGATTTATTCTGAGATTAATACTTACTCTTATTTGGTCGAATCCACCTTAAATCATAATGAAAATTAGAATCATGAAAATAAATAACTTATAGGCTTTTTAATTCCATATTATTCATCTATTTACCTAGTGTGGTGACGGCAGAGTAGAATACATTTGTCACCAACCCCTACTCTTCCCGCGGGTGTCGTAAGAGGCGACTTAGGGACTACACATCAAACAGAATGGGCAGCAGCGCTCTCTGAAAAACATCAATCTTTTAAACTGCGATCTCCAACCCGCCTGTCAAGCGTGGAGATTATGGCAAAACCCTCCACTATAGTGGAGGAGGCTCATAGTCCAGCAGTGGACTGTAAAGGGCTGTTGATGATGATGATGATGATTTACCTTACGTTTTCAGGTGCCTTGCGTAGGTGTGAGTATAGGAGTAGAGCGCATCTTCTCTGTGATGGAAGCGAAACTCGCCGCGGGAGATATGCATGTGCGGACGAACGAAATCGAAGTTTACGTCATATCGGCGCAGAAAAACTTCCTCGAGGAAAGAATGAGGATCTGCAATGAACTCTGGAACGCAGGCATTAAGGTACAGTTTACATTGTCTAGTAATCGAGTTTGATGATTTAATTGTTCCGTGTATTGTCGTCTACACGTTCTATCAGAGTAAATACAAATGAGTAGGTCATCTTCATAGAAACGCCCGAGCGCGGTTTGTATGTGAGCGCGCACGCACACACTGACAAAATTTAGCGTGGATTAGCGGTGAGTTGCGCTGAATTTTGAATTTTCTATGAATATTTTTATTTACTCTGGTTCTATCTCTGTATAGAGAGTATAAAAAATTAGAAACAAATGAAAGTGTATCACGTCGCCTTGACCTCCTTTTTGCGAAAAATAGTAGGTCATGTGTCAATAAGGTCAAATCAATTATGAATCACACTAATTATATGTCTAGTACTTAACTCAGACAGTGCCTGATGTATGGGAGCGGCACGAGTGGGGTGACATTGACATATTATGACATGACGTCATCCTCTATAAAACAAGCAGATCTGAAGTCTCGCTGACGTTTGACGTCTCAAAAATTGACAGAGTTAAGCGCTAGCGTTTAAATTACTAACCCCCTTACTAATAAAACTTACACGCTCGTTGATCAGTGTTTTAAAGTGACGTTTAGTATGGAAATGTCATTTTAAAACAGTGATCAACAACTGTGTAACTTTTTATTAGTAAGGGGGTAAATATTTGTAATTGAGTATTTGACACCATTTACCAATACTGTACTTAAAAAGTTAATTGGTTTTCAATCAACCGTAAATTTAGTTTCACTTGCTTGTAAATAAATAAAAATTTAATCAATTGAATTGCCAAACTACGTTGATGTCATCATCTTGTATTGCCTCAAAATATTTTGAGAATCACGTTTTGACAGCTCATGAAAAGTCCACTATTCCAATTAGTAGGCATACTTTTCAAAATCAAGATGGTGTCAAGTACACTATTGATTTAAAAAAATAAATAACGAGGCATTTAAAATCTCCTTAAGAGCATTATTGTCAATTTTTAAGAACTAATTTAATTTTAATTTATATTTTAATCCCCATTCGTTTTAACTACACATCACAAATTCTAAAAAAAAGTGCACACCATCATTTTTTATTATTAAATTTCTCATTTCTCTCTCCAGGCTGAACAATCGTACAAGAAAAACCCTAAAATGCTCACACAGCTGCAGCATTGTGAAGAGTACGGCATTCCGCTCGCCGTCGTCTTGGGCGAGTCCGAACTCAAGCGAGGCGTCGTCAAGATACGGCACATCAAGTCGAGGTCCGAAGAAGAAATACCCCGCGGTAAACTCCTGGCAGAAATCACAGAGAGGATAGCTAACCTGGGCAAAATTGAGATGAACGGGAACGGGAAATAAAGTACTTAATTTTAATAGATGTAATGGTGGTACGAATGAAATCTAGTTGTCAATTCGAGTCAGTGTTTTGACCCTTTTCCTAAAAATTTGCATTAAGCCACCAGACCGGTGTAATGTAACACAAATTCTACGTGTGGACGGCACTACGAGCATTACACGTATGTGCTGCATACTATTTCCATTACACATCTATAATCCGGGTCTTTTCAAGGCAAGAATGAATAGGCACTTACAGGCAGGGCAGATATGTACCATCCTAGACTGGAATTAAACATTGTATGGCCTTCGAAGTTTTGTTACAAACTTATTCACAAATTAACGAGCGAAATTATGTAACACGCGCAGTGAATAGTGTGTGTGAATTATAATAAGGACTCTTGTGCTAACAATTAGTCGAAAATTCGTAGGATCTTTATATTGTTAGGAAAATTTGCGCCTGTATTTGTACCGTTCGAAAGAACATGCTTGATAAAATGTAAATCCAAAAGTCAATTTACTGACTCGAATTAGTAACTTGAGGCGAAATGATATCCTAACTGTTTACTCATTTCGGTTGGTGAGACTGAGTAAAAAGTGTTTTATTGCTACAAATTTAAATCTAAAGTTATGTGCACGTCAAAATTTATAATAAATGATAGAGCATTAAGTTTGGTACCGTTAGTTCCATAAATTAATGTAAAGTAACTCTAAACATAATTTGGGTATAAGTAAATGGATTGTAAGAATATTAAAAATTTTAAAAAATATTTTTGATAAGATTGAGTTTTGATGCAGACTTCCAAAATATTTTATCAAGCTTGCCGTGCATTCAATAACTTGAGGTAAAAACTAAGGCCCTTATTACTAAACTAAGCCTAAAACTCGGTTTAAGTCCTTAGATTAAATTCTATAAACGGTTGAAATTCAGTATTCAGAACAATCTAAGGACAGTTTTAGGCCTTCTTTCGTAATACGGGTCTAGCACAGGGATGGATATGTATGTCAAAAGATTTCATTGCCACAAACAAGCCTCTAGGGTATTATTATGTATTTATGTGTAAACTACAATGGTATACTAAACAAACCAGTGATCAGATATTTTGTGATGCTGTTATGTCCTACAAGCATGTACAAAATTTTGTGATTCCGAGATTAATTTAATGATTTTATTCGATAACGTTGCATGACGAGACTCAATGATATACGAGATTCCCGTTTTCACCATCAATCCCTAATTTTAAAGTGACCCATATGAAAACAAAATTCCTGTTATGTGTTACCATAGGGGTCACTTAAAAATTAGGGATTGATGGTGAAAACGGGCATCAGTCAGCCATAGTTCGTGACATCCAAAGTAGCCAAAAGTTCGCCATGTCTTTGTTACAATAAATTTAAATAAGGTCATCTTTTTAGCCACTTTGGGTGTCACCAACTCTTTGACGCCGACTGTATCGTCTTTGGGAATATTATTAATTTATTAAATTACTTGTTTAATATAAGTATTTGTGATAAGAATTAAGAACTATGGGTTAATAATTTAATGACTTATAACTACTATGGTCTTATCATCAATTTTCATATTTGTATTTTCTACTGTTTCAAATAGGTTCATCCGTAGTATTTATTTAGTTAAACTAAATTTCACTCATTGGCGTCAAAGACGGAATTTGTATATGTGTGCATTATAATTTGTATGTTATCATTAATTTCTATGTCGATTAAAGTTTTATGATACAGATAGCGCGTTCTTATTAATGTAGATTATGTTCATATCCATAACGTTTACCCTTTGAAGATTTAACTAATAAGCTATGTATACTATTCGAAATTTAGCCATCGAAGCCGAATAGTAAATAGGGCTTTTCATAAAACCATATAGGTAAAACAACAAATACGACTCGTAATCATATTCCTTTAAACAACTGTAGCGGTGCTGTTTTGCTTTACATATAAAAAGAACAATAATACCACCACACCACATGCCACAATCAAATGAGAACGATGTTTATTATCCGTGCTCCGGGTACTGATAACTGATACATTTGCGTTACGCCACGTTGGTTTTGGTATTTCCCAAACATACCTCGTAGTTCGTTCGTCTCAAAGTTCGTAAATTATACCTAATAGATAAAATATTTGGCTTTAGGAGCTTCAACTATGTAGTAGAATATTCATAAATGCCAAGTTAAAAATGCGTATTATTCGAACGCTATGTTATTTTTCTTTACGTTCCGTCCGTGGACAGTCGACGCGTTAACGTAATTAACGAATTCGTCATACGCTGATACGCATTACCCACTAATTAGGTATATACTAACTTAATTAAGACATTAATCACGGTCTAAACGGAACTGAACAAAAAAGGAAGAATTCCTTAATAGTCGTAACTGCGTAAAACCTGCCTGTTAGGCCTAACTCGATTTTTTTTTACCTAGAGTTAACGACTGTGAACGATTCATGTTCCTCAAAGCAATTCTACTAAAAGTTTGTAAGGAGGATGTATGGATGTTTGTTACTCTTTTACGCAAAAAATTCTGAACGGGTTTTGACGAAACTACAGTAGGTAGGTATACCTATTCTTGTTGTAGATACATCAGAATAACTTAAATGCTATTCAATACGAACCCAAGAAATGTCAGTGTTGGTGAGATGGAGGTAGAAGAAATAGGAATATGTATTACTTACCTTTTTGTAATGAAGCACGAATGAGTAAGTACGCTCTGCATCTTACCCAAATTCGTGATACCTTTTTGCTATTTTCGATCAACATTTCTCAGTCTCCTCGTATGCTCCTTTTGGAAAAGAGGACTTTTCCAATTGACATGCCCTATAAAGCCTATAGTGCTCTTGTCTTAAGTTCATGATGGATGCAAACAATTGAGTATTGACTCGGTATTAATGCAGTCAGTTTAAGCAGGTACCTACCCATTACTTATTTTGTATTCAAACTACTGATGCATGAAACCATTGATAAGTTCCAGTTACAGAAGGCCAGATCTTTGATTGTTTAGCACCAATGTAGTAATTAAATAGACAATGAAAAGGCTATAGTAAAATTGCTAGGGCCGTTTCTGCCCTTATAATAATTTTCCGTTCTCACGTGCAGATTATATTTCGCATCTCACAATAAATGTCGAGCTGGTTTCCGAGTATAGTGACAAATAACTACAATAATATCAATGACCTTACGTCAACGTCCCCGACTGGGTTCTATTGACCTCGGCCGCCGGGTCCCAAGCACGTCCGCGGTGCGCGCTTCTGTTCCAATAATGTCATGTCATGGACGTTGTTTTGGATTCTCATTGTTCCCGTCAACAGCCTTACTTGTTCCTGTCATTGTGCATGATACACCGTGAAGTCCAACACGATTTTCATCAATATAAAACTATTTATGCGGACCGTCTCCCGCCTATTGAGTATCCAATCGTCCGTCTAGCAAGACATCTGGCAGCAGCACTGTGATGAGATGATTCCTCGGCATAAAAAGTATTTTTGCTTGACAATCAGTGTATTTTTGTTTGTTTCGGGTGTCAGTGCATCAGTGATAAAGGAAGCCTTAGAAGATCACCTGAAGGATGTCGCACATAAGGAAGGCGCGGAATCGGTCAAGCATGATAAGCAGAGAGGCGAAAAAATCCATCAAATTGAAAGCCAAGTGAACGACAGCCACAAGAACCAGTACGCTAAAGCTACAGATGAAGGAAAATATCTGAAGAAAGACCATGACTCGAAGTCTGCCTCGGAAAGTGATGCCTATGAAGGATACAATGCTCAGCAAGACAAAGCCGAGGACAGCCAAGCAGGTGGTTACAAACGAGGACATAAAAAGGGACATCATAAACAAGGTTTCCAGAACTCTTATCACAAAGATGAGTCCTCTAATAAGAGCACATTCTTTGATGACTTCAATGATGAAGGTGACCAGGCAGCGTATAATAGTCGTTTAAATAGCCACGACAACCAGGGAGGCAGGAGATATAAAGGAGCTCACAATAACGGGCAAGAACATGTGAGAGACAATTATTATGGCGGAGGTTACAATAGGCAAGGAGATAATGGTGTTAAGCACGTCGGTCATCAAGATTATGGTAAAAAGTATTATCTGAATGATGATGAACATTACAACAAATACAAGAATGGTCATGATAAATATAATAGAGATCGATACTATGATAGGCAAGAGCATCGGGCACCTCCTCCAGTTCATCATGACCCAGGATGGAAAGGTTGGGAGAGGGACCCTGGATGGAATCAGCGAGGTTGGGAGAGAGATCCCGGATGGGAGAGGGACCCAGGGTGGCAGAGGGATCCTGGGTGGCAGAGGGATCCAGGGTGGGAGAGAGACCCAGGATGGCAAAGGGACCCGGGATGGGGCAGAGACTACGGCGGTCCTGGATATTATGATGATCATGGCATTCGTCATGACGGTGGTTATGGATATGGCCCGCACCACGGATATGGATACGGATATGATGAATCTCGAACTAGTCCAGTGGCTGAAATACCTAAAAATGCTCCAGTCGTTGCCCAAAGAAAACAAACTATTACTATTTATGAAGATCCAAGATATGACGGCAAAGATAAGGGACAGTTGAGGCGTGAAGAAGGGGACTATCTCCAGTTAGAATTTAAACCTAGCACTCATCGTTATGCTAGTTACGACAATACTTATTATAGTGCTCCAACAAAAGATAGAGCCATGGAATCAAGTAAAATTAATAGGCTCGTTTATAACTACAGGCGACAGTAATTTATGTAATTTTTAGACTAATATTAAGTTTGTTTTGCAAATTATAAATTAAAATGCTTTCCCAGGGATACTCATTAATTTATTTTTCTTTGTAATAGATTCTATAACTACTTACATGTAAGTACATGATTGTGATTTTTTTTGGTATTTTTATCAAACAGATTTATTTTATCCCAAGCTCATAAAGTTTTTTCAAGGCGTTGCATTAAAACTGTAACACGAAATGTGAAAATTATGTAAATAAAGACTATTTCACTGGAACGTGGAAAATTATTTCTTCCTTTTCCGAGATTCTGCGACAAATATTTAATATTCCTGTAGGTATTATCGAATATCTTGATATTGCATATTTGCCGATACCCAGTGAGTCGTGCAAGTCAAATACAGGTGCTTTGAAGGCAAGATTCCTGGGGGCAGTTGCTCAGTGACGGACGGACGGTCAGTCGGGCGGCATATTTCAATATAGAGACGCTTCGGACCGTGACGCGGCGATGGGTGTTCATCGTGCAAAATCATGTCATCCGAAAAAAGGTAGGTATACCTATGCTACTCGGCCCTCAGACGGAAAATACTGATGGCTATTTCAATAGTCGATGGTATTTTAGTTTTATTTGCTTATCATGACAATATAAAAATAGGAATGATCCATGTAACACACTGTAGAAACTTCGAGTAAGTAGGTATGTACCTAGATTGTGAAGGCAATAAAAAAGGTAGGTATGAGAGAAAAGGTAAAAAAACATTTAAATCTATGTTTTAAGAATGGAACTTAAAAATGAGCTTGAAGTAGTGACCATCATTTAATACCAAAAGTAGGCCTAACTGTGGCAGCTTTAACTAAGTAGTTGCCTGTAGATGCAAAAGACAGAGCCGCACAAATAATAGGCCGTTTACCTCTCCGTTACCCGATGACATCACAATTTGCTCACAGCGGCGTGAAGCGACGGAATTCGCAAAACTCCTGGGTGTCTTTGACGATAACTCCACCAAGTTTCCGAATTAACCCGCTTTATTACCCTTTCCGCTTTAATTAAAAGACATCGTTGTTGAGCCACTACCCACTCGTAGATATTTTTCAGTGCTTTTATTTGTAATTTAAATTTTGCAACCCTTCGCTGTGGTTCCGCTTTGGGGGAATAAACTAATTTAAACGCTAAGCTCCCGGCAAAGTCTCTTTTATAATATGTATGGTCTGGGCAACATTTTAAAATTGGATTAGCCGCATCCGTACTCATACAGCCATTGTTTTCGAATTTTTATTAGTCAGATTCCTTTTTCATTGTTTTAAAAATTACCCGGACAAGAAATACTCGTATACAAAGAATATCTTGACTCTTAAAAACCACTTTAGGTTGTTTGGAAACCAATATTTTTGAAATAGTACCTACAAAGTGTAATTGAACTCGTGAATAAACATGAGTGGTGTCAGACAAAAGTTTAGTGGATATGAATATTACCAGCCAATCTGCAATTTTAAAAATATCCAGACCACTCGTCGCGGAATGGATAGAGTCGCGTCACTTGACGCTGAATTAATCAATGAGTTGAACGAGTTAGTTTGCATAAACCCTTTGAAGATCCTACTTTAGTTAGAGGTGTGATATACCCAATTTGAAAAACAATTAGGTTGTATGAATTCTTTTGATACGTTGTTATGGTAAAGGGACTGATTTAATAACTGGCGCCCAACGTGGGGGACACGGAACACGGTTTAAAGTCTCTTATATTAAAACTGAGTTACGTTTTCATACAAATTGATTTAATTATTTTATCATAGGGACTGTCAAATTGTACAGAACCAACGCCGCTTCACATTGAATGTTAGAGCAAAAGAAGAAAACACCGTTTGAATAAAACAAACTGGCTATAAGAACAACCGTTAAAAGAAAAGGCAAAGGAGAATAAAATTTGTCGAGAAGCTGATTACAGAGTTCTAATCACTGGGCCTTCTTTATTGTACTTCTAACGACTTAACTAAGGGCACTAAAGCAATTTCAAAATGGCACCCGAATAACACGCCAATAATCGTTAGCAGCGATTGGAAAACAAAACTGTGATTATAGGGTATTATCTGGAGATCCCCCGTCCCTTACCCTCGTTTCGTCTAATGTATGTCTGTCTCATTTGTCTCGGAGGGGATGGACGAGATAGTGACATTACTTTAACGAACTTTCGATGGTCCGTTGCAGGATGGGGTTCGAAAGATCTCTGGACTAAAACCGATTAGTTTCAAAGGGATAGAAGAATTCTCTATTTAATTGCAAATTATTTTCAGTCCTACTTACATAAGAAAATGAAATAAAGCTGGGAGATTTTTAAATATTTTACTAGAATATAAAAGTCAAAGCTCTCAATTTAGTAAATTGCAAAAGTAAAATGTACTTCAATCTAGTAGATTTTTAGGTCTTCACGGGACAAAGCTAAACATTTCTTTGAATTTAGCAAACAATTCAAATTGGCTAATAATAAAAAAGAGTTGTTTAGTTCTTCAAAGGGAAACCATACTACAAAAAGAATCCTGTCAATTGCCTTGCTTTCATTCTTTAGATGATTTTGCAAGCTTTGTAAGAAAATTTCTAAGAATTTTAAATATTATTAACGGTATTTTATTCAGTAATTTCTTGCTGAAACAAGAGGTATTTTAAGTCGGGTACTAACGAGAAATTATTTTATAAAATTAAATGTTCGAAGAATAATTTATCCATTTACCTGTCAGTAACGTAGGTACTATTTAAGTTGTGAGCCTAACTATGAAAACAAAGTAGTTTATTATTAAAATGGTACTGATTGCGTTTATTGGTATTGTCTTTCATGATTTATGTACTTTTTAATGTGTCCGAAACACTTTTCATAGCATTTTATCCACTAAACTTGAAGCACCTCCAATCTCCAAAGCATGGTTTTTGACCGCACCGACAGTTGCTTCTGGCTACATAAATCGCTGTTCACGCATTTAATTTTAATATATGGGTACCAAAAGAAGTGTTTAGATTCCAAGCAAGAATTTTGTAGCGTTGGACCTGTTTATTTCATATTTTGAGTGTTCAACAAATAGTCAGTTGTTTGACGAGACGTGTAAAAGCTCACATTTTCGTCACGAATGGCGATTCGACTATGCTGGTCAGTTTCCCATAATAAACTGAAGACTTTTGGAAAAAAAGTGGCTGTTTACTATTAAGAATTAACCATTCTAAATTTCTCTAGTGACATTTCTGTCATATAATCGGATATTTCGGAAAAATAGGCGTCCGTAAGTTTCAAAGAGTTCCGGGCGCATGGGACTTTTGTTGGAATTGGTTCATCTTAAAACACCTTCCTAGTCGACAGCTGTTTATTTTCAGGATGATTATACATAGATCCTTAATTCGTCAACTGTCACAATTTTAAAAACGGCTTTTAAAGCTTTTTAAACGTATTTATCAAACATTTCCAAGGACTAAACGACACAAGCGTCCTATTGAGCGATTGAAAAATTTTGTGACATCCAGCGAGAAAAAAACGTATTAAGGCCGGGTAACAGAGAAAATGGCGAAAATGAGGTTTTCATTTTTCATTTTTGAGGTACTAAACAGTAAAATAAAAGGCTAAGATTTTTTTTGGGCATAGTTGAGGATATTTTCTAGGGCTATTAACGGATGGAAACACGATTTGATGAAGTTGACTCGATAGAATAAATTCCCAAAGTTACCTCTATTCGTTTTCTAATTATGGTTTTATTTTTAAAATAAGCGATTTGAGATTCTGAATCTTTTACTAAACTAAAGTTCAGAAATAACTTGAGGGCTTTTAACGGATGAAATTTTTATATTGCGTCTTATTTAGTTACTATGTTAAAAAATGTGGAAAAAATCGCCCATGACGGCTTGGACAATCTCAATCAGTCGCGCGGTGGCGCTTACGGAGGACGGACGCGTGCCAGTTTTTTGGCCGTGACAGTTCTCGATTTGTCAATATTTTTGACAATGATGACTTTGATGAGTCACAGTATAATAATACCAGTGTTACTGGATAAAGCTAAAATTTTTGATAATTAAGAATTCTGAATTTTGTCTACCTATTGAAATTTAAATCGTTGGCATCCTTTTAAACTAAGACTCTACTCATGATACATTCCTCAAATATGAGACAAAACCAATGAGTTAAAATTACATTTTAATAGTACCTACCTTCATACAATCGTCTTCACTCTTTAGAAGAGCACACTGACACAAATAAATAATAAAAAATTAGGTCAGTGGGTCAAATATAGGGGCAGCTGCACGTCACTGAAAGACGATTCTGTTTACTCGGCATCTGGGCTGGAGAACATGAATCCTTGCTTACAGATGCAGATGTAAATAGAGGTATGATTGAACAAATTTTACATGAAATGTTTAACAGAACTCAGTTAAAAGACACATACATGGAATACCAATAAGGTTGCGGAGGGAAAGCTACCTATTATAAACTAGCGGCCGCCCGCGACTTCGTTCGCGTGGACCTCGTTTTACCCCCGTTAGATATGATGTTTTACCTCATTTTACCCATGTTGATAGATGGCGTTTCAAGGTTTCCCCCGAATGAATATTTACGAACGTCATACCGTAGTTTAGTAGCCGATAGATGGCGCTTTTAGACACGTCTTATTTATTTATTGAAATTTATTTGCCACATATCGTCATAATGCTAATACTGTAAAGTTTCAACAAAATCCGTTCAGTAGTTTTTGCGTGAAAGAGTAACAAACATCCAGACATCCAGACATCATGACATCCAAACTTTCGCCTTTATAATATTAGTAGGATATTTCACAATCCAAACTAATATTTACTATTTAGCATTTACTTACAGTAAATATTAGTTTGGATCGTGAAATATTTAAAATAAAAAAAAGAATAAAACAAAATAGGCTTTCAAATTACCTATCTATAATCTAATATTATAAAGAGGTAAAGTTTGTGTGTTTGTATATTTGTTAAATTGTAAGGGGTAATCTCGGGATCTACTGAACTGATTTTAAAAAATCTTTCACCAGTAGAAAGCCACATTATATCTGAGTGTAATAATAGGTTATATAAAAACCAAAAAATTCCACGCGGGCGAAGCGGCGGGCGGAAAGCTAGTTTATTTATAATTATGTAAGAGCATAATTATTAAGGTCGAAGTCAAACATTCTTTATTTGTGTGGACCTATATTAACGAGAAATTACAAGGCGTCAAATATTTCAAGAAAAAAATTAAAAACTATTATATGGCTAAATTTTGCTCTCATGGAGCCTTTACCTACTCTGACAAATTAAGACTTAGAGAAGAAACTAATAATAAAACTATTTAACTGTCCTGCAATGAAAAGCTTGATCGGGTACAACACCTCAAGTTATTTCAGAACTTGATTTCATTAAAAGACTCCGAATATCAAATCGCTTAGGTATCTAAAGTCAAACGATTCTGAAATGTCAAGTGGACTAATGAATAACCCATTAAGATAATAGCGCCCTCCTGTCAATGACATACCTGGAACGATAGAGTTTTGAACAACTAATAAAAATGCTTTGTCCTAAATGACTGACGGATATCGTAGAGACCTGAAAGTTGGAAGGTGTGTTCTTTTTATGACGTAGACATCTCATAAGAAAAGATTTTCCGAAATGGGGTCATGAAATGAAGGGGGTGAAAAAAGGGGGCAAAGTTTGTATGGGACAAAGTGATTCCTTGGTTCAATCTACTTGAAATTTAGTTTAACAATACCTTAATATAATTCATGAAAGACGTGTGGAACGGGTAGAAAGTAATTTTGGCAGTCATTTTCTTCGAAGTTGATATCAATACTACTTAGTGCCTTTGATTTAATTACTTTTTATTTTTACAAGTGTTTGAAAACTCCATTTCAGATTGTGTTCAATGTCAAGTGAAATCTCAAATTGAAATGTCTCAATCTCAATGAGGAGACTCAGTATTTATTCCTAGAATTCCCCAAACACCGTCAAATTACCCTTTCGAATTCAAGACAGTGCAGTTTCCCATCAGTCTGCTTCGTAATGACTATAAACAAAGCTCAAAGTCAAACTCTAGGGACCTCTGCTTAAACTCCCATGAGTGCACAGAGGTACGCAGGTAACCGCGTGTGATGCTCATAGCAATTTTCGATAGGTACAGAACCCCGTACATACGTCATACATATTATAGAAAGAAAACACCCAGACCAAAACAAACAAATATGTTTCTGCAATTTTAGTATGATATTTTTATTTATTAATAAACAAAGAGACTGAACAAAATTGATGCGTACCTATACTGATTAATGTTATTAACCACATGCAAAGCTTCGTGAATTGCAACAACTATAATTAAATTTATTATCCAAGCTCTAAATAATCGCTACTAAGAGTAACTTATCATAAAAAAAAATTCCAATCGCTCAAGCTCCCAAGGGCCTACCGATAGGTCGGGTGACGTAATCTTGAAATTCTTTAAGCCGGCGCAGCACTTCCAGAAGGTCGGGCGACGCCACGGCCACTTTGAACCGTGTTTACTTCTGCAGTTATATTTTATATTTATTCGATTCTAGAATATATTCCCAAAAAGTCTGAAAGGTGTTTTAATTTGTATTTGTATTAGAAAGTGTTGTGAGTGTGACGCTTGAAGGGAAGGAAGTCAACCTAACCTAACCAACTGCGTATTTCTATACTGTGTAGCTGGAAATTGTGGCGGGAGCTCTTTGACGCGCTGTTTTCGGCGAAGAATTGCGCGCGCAGATTTTGACAGCGCGAAATACCTACTTTAGAAGAAATACCAAGCCTTAACCATAATATGGTCATACAATATTTTATTACTGCTAGTGGAATTAATGCCTAGGATTATCTCAATCCTACGATATATCACATGACGAGGTTTCTCTTCCATTTTTCTGACAACATCAATGTTTTCCGCCACTATTAGTCATTTTGGACGACTTTCGCAAAGTTCACTGGTAAGCCAATGACATACAATATTATACTTCTTAAACTAGCGTTTTACAATGGTAAAGGACAGATCTTTATCACCAAAAGTGAAATTTAGCTGACCGCTTCAGTTTTATATTGATTAACCACGTCGAAAGTCATAATAAATCTTCCCGCAAAAATTTCCGCAAGTCAATTCCATGTTTTTGTAGTCAAGATAATTTTCAATTCAATGTTAATAATACAAAACGTGCTCAAATGATAAAAAGTTTTGAATAAGGTTGTAGTCAAAAATGTCAAACTTTTCATTAAAAGTATCAGATGTCGTCTAACAACACGTTAAGTTGTAGAGGCTCACAACTTAAATAGTACCCTAGTATTAGGTATTATCTATAAAAATACTGAAAATTATCGTACGAGTTAGTAAATTTTAATTCATTTAAAATGTGCATGCGGGTAGCGTATTGTCGTTCTTTACATCACAAAATTACAAACATTAATATTTTCTAGAAAACGATTGTTATCCATCCAGCCCCGTTAATGGGCCGGTGCTGTGCGCGGAAAATTTCGATTAAAACAAAATCGGGGCGCAAATCCCGCGGGTGAGGTTTATTTCATAGCAATTAGTTAGCTACAGCCGGAGGATTCGTCACGATTGAACGAGTACCCCTTTGCAATGCGGTACACACTCAACGATTCCATACTATGATGGCAATATTGTGTTCATATTCATTATTCTACTAGCGCTAGTGTAACTTAGACTTACACCTAGGTCCTAGGTTTATATTTAGTAGGTACTACTCTTGGTTTTAAATCCCATCCATAGTGCATCAAGAAGTCATGGGATTAGCAGAGAGTAACAGTATTCTACATTAAAATCTATGTGATTTGATGTGCATTAAGTATCTAGGTAGTAATATACCTAACTTAGAAAACCTTAATACCTACGTCAATTTTCCGAAATTAGTTTGTCCAATAAAAATTGCAATCGTCATAAGCTCCGTCTGTGTAAAGCGGACTTGCGGAAAGTAACTTTGAAACTTGCTCATACAGAGTGTCGTCAGAGTCGGCACAAAACCGACTGCACACAATAAACAGCCAGATAAGAGTTGCGAGGCTTTATTGTTAGGAAATACGCCACTTGCTTAGTACTGTTTTCATGAGTATCATGTAGATAAGTATAGTTGAACCTACTGAAATGTTATAATACAAGTTGTTGCTTTTGTTACAAATATGAAAAAAATAAAAATAGGAAAGAGGTTTTATTTAAAGCTTATTAGGTTTTTATAAAACTGTTAACAGCAGTAAGAAACTTTATTTTTAATCGATAAATTTCGATTGTCAATTGTTTTTCTCGTGAGACTGCGCTACGATTTTAATTTATTAGTAGGTACGCCCCGTGCTAAAAATAGGCATATACCTACGAACCTTTAATATGTGGATATAAAAATTATGTAAAGTTTAAGTCATGTTAAGTAGAAGAGAGATGCAAAACTATGTAGCACCTCAAGACGAAATCTTAATTGTTAATAATCAAACGCAAACGCCTTAAGGGTCCAAGTAACTAACGTATCGGCATAAGTTAAGGGTTGTTTGCACTCGAAACAGCTCAGGTTAGCGCGTTGTGTGCAGTTTTGTTTATTAACGAGACCAACATAGCTGGTTGATAAGATTTCGGTTTGTCTTGCGCCTTCGTGCCTGCAGGCGGCGCGCGGGCATTTGGAGTTGAGTCCACTGTGGCATAAGCGAATCCATAGAGGTAGATGCTCTACATAATATTTTCTGATACAGGTATAAAATGGTAAGTTAATTGATTGATATCTCCTTTGTATGGCTTGAGACTGTGCCTATTGAGTATAAAAAGTATCGAACATGGGTACACGTTACTGCAACTTCGCTCTGAGGTGAAAATTCAGAACTGTTTTTCAGGCGCTAAATTGTCTATGCCAATAAATTGCATTTTAATTAAATTTATAGAATAGTAAAGGGATTTTTAACGGTTTGTCCTTCTTTTTCTTAATATAGCGTTATATAGGTAATTTTAATAAAAATGCTTTGTTTTTGCAAATGCTTTAAAGTTTCTGACGCTTTACAGAAGTCTACCTTTAAAACTCTAACTATAAAGGTAGACTTCTTTTATATATTACTTACAGTGATGATTCTAGATCAACATTTGTTGTATCCCAAAAAAGTTTATAGGAAATAACTTTAAAATTAAATAGCAATAGAGCAGTTTCCCAGTCAATTTACTAAGAAATTTCCGTGTAGCGTGTAAGGCGCATAACTGGGTCTGACACAAATCGCCCGACTGCCTGGGATAACTGGCGGCGCCCGCTACGGACCGTCTATTAATAATTACAGTGTTACTTTTGCATACCTACCTGCCTGAACTAATCGATGGAGTTCGTAGACGGTTACGTTATAAATCAGTTACGAGACAAGAGAAAATCTACTGTTTTGATGCTCAATTGTTTTCAGAAAAGATGAGTTTTCGCCACCCAGAGAGGCTAAAAGCGTTTTCATATTTTAAAAAAACCTGATAATGTGCTAAAGCCATAAGAGCATAATACGTTACGAGACAACAGAAAATCGACTGTTTTGATGGTCAATTGTTTTCGGAAAAAAGGATTTTTCCCACCCCGAGACGCTGAAAGCGTTTTCATATTAAAAAAAACCTGAAAATGTGGTAGAGCGGTATTGTATCTTAATAGATAACACTACAACTAAAATACAAAAAAAAAGGTTTTTAATGGTTTTATGGCAGTGTTTTTATGAGTACCTAACAGGTTTAAAATAGGTTGCTAGTCTTTAGGTCTGTTACATGCTAAAAGGCAATTTTTCATAAAACTTTTGATAATATTCTACAAAAATATCGATCGTTAAGCTTTTAGCTTCAAAGTATTAAAACAGTCATACTTGTAAAACATTGTTTATAGCGATAACATTGACGGCATAAACAAGAAGCAAAGACAGGGAGGGATTTTCGTCAAGCGGGTAGGCTTAGCCGCGCCGTGTTATCTATACAAAGTTCCGAACTCAAGCGCTCGAGGCGCGCGAAATATGAGCCCCTGAGCCCGACCCTGAAGATAGGGTGACAAAGCGAAAGTTAGACTTGGAAAATAGTGAGACACGTGACTTGACTAGTTAAAAGTGTATGGCTGTCATCAATATTACAGTTAGTACAGAAAACACTGCTTATATGACAAAATATACAATGCATCTGTTAGACTCTACGAGTACATACACATAGTCTACAAATGTAGGCATATAACTCTATGAAATAATTATGAAGGTTTGAATTGCACGATGCAAATAACATTTTTGGTAACAAAGGAGAATTTAGAATGATTTAAAAATAACATTAGTATAGTCAAAAACACATCAGACTATAAATTTTTGCAGTAAGATCTTACAATTAGTCTCGACTGAAAATACATCAGGCTATTTAATAATCTCGATATCGTCCGTACAAGTAACCTAAAGCCTGGTCACTCTACCTGCGCTGCTTGACAATGAGATACTGACGTGGTTATGAAGGTACTTGAAAGTTGGGACGGCGCAAGGAATCTTATTACTATGCTCACATCTTGGGTTACGTGGATGTCATATTTGTAGCAAACATCTTGATTGGCTTAATTTATAGTACAAAGCGCATTCATGGGATTTATGTGGGGTAGGCTACTTACCTCGCCTCGTTGTTTTAAATGACAAAGTAGATAGGTATATGGCAAGTAGGTACTTACGTAGGTACAATATTAAATGTTTTGTCCATACTAAGTATTATGTTATATTTTAAACTATTATGTTGCATTGTTTTACTATAAAATTATCACTTCACGGGATTTATTGCAACAATATCTATTTTAACGGTAAATGAAATGACTCGTGCAACCGAGCCGAAACGTCGGGAGGGTAAATATTATTTACCGTTAAAATAGATATTGTTGCAATAAATCCCGTGAAGTGATAATTTTAAAGTATTATGTTTATTAAAGGCTGCTTATAAACCTTGCACTTCTATTCGAAATTCAACGGCTAGTTCAGTGATTCGTCCCACAACAGGTTCGTCCCACTGGGACGAAACACTGAATTAAAAAAAAACATATTTTTCGTTATTTAATTTATTCTTTAAAATAAGCTCCTTTTATTTAATTGACTTTCTGACGGTATTTAGTACCGTTATTGTAAAGAATAAATTAAATGGGACGAATCCAGAACGAAAAATATTTTTTTTTTAATTCAGTTTTTCGTCCCAGTGGGACGAACCTGTTGTGGGACGAATCACTGAACTAGCCAATTCAACTTGCACATTTAGACAATAAAGCATTCCTGAGGAATGCTTTATTCTTCTTCACTTTGTATTTTACCAAATGATCTCAGAAAATTCATTAATAGTTGGTTACCCTGCAAGTTTTTTTTTGTTTTAATAAAAATAAACTTTTAAGTATGTTAACTTCCATTTAGACTAGAGCATGAATAGTTATTTTATACCTATGAAATATCCACAAACCTTTACCGAAAAACATGACCTTCTGTTAACTGTAAACCTATTCTATCTATTGGATCGTCAACTAAAGTAAATAAACGTTCAAAACGCAATCTTCAGTATTCATTGCACGATTGCCAAAGTTCTAAGAAGGGATAAATCTCAACGAGTTCCGAGTGATAGAACGGGCCGGATCAGAGACGCGCAATTAGAGGCGATTTGTCCGATCTAATCGGGAACTTCTATCTCCAACAATTGATTGGGACTTATCGCGAACTCGGATAAATGTTTTCGGGAGTTTATCTCCTGAATACTGGGTTGGAAGACGCCTTGGCTCTAAAACAAAGGTTTTTAATAAAAGAAGTTTAAATGTAAAAAAATAGATTATATTGTGTTTGTTATTATTAAAATAAACCTAATTACACGTATTGTACAAATACTTAAAGCACACAAAAGGAGGGTGGGTCTCAAAAACTCATGGGTAGGTATCCTGCAGACAAAAATATCACACGTTCGAATAAATCCCAAATAACGACATGTTGCGCAATTTAATTTAAAACCACCGCCAGACGAGTGCACCATGAAATAAAACCCTTAATTAATAGCGTGAAATATCCAAAATTTTACTTTAACACTACCACAGCGCGCGACAATTAAATTAATAACATCATAATACCTAAAATTAAATTTCAGCCCTTTGCCGGTAAAAGGATATCAAGTCGAGCATCGAATAAATGCGGCCATTTCTCATTTTAACCGAAGCAAAACTTAATAACCCTACTGGAAACGCAATAATTACGAACGCTCAGTGAGATTCGGGAGAAATAAATGAGCGCCATTAAGAGAGTTGCGTTTAGATATTTCATCCCCCCTGAAGAAGACGTTAGCGAAACGAAACGCCGATGCGGATTGTTCCCACGCGCTCTGTCAAAGATTATTTTGTATATTTTTATGCCTACTTAGTAGAATAACAAAATTCTAATAGCATTATTTGTTCTGGAAATTGGAGTCCAGTTCCAGGTGAAGCTCGCTTCCACCTTTGTCCTGATCATCTGTTTTCTTCAGGTGAGATGAAGGCCAAGAGTGTTCTCGTTAGAGTTGAAAAAGATTACAAACCAATAATGATAATTACATTCAGAACGCTACCCGTTTGCAGCAATCATTATTGGTTTGCAGTAATTTATTAACATATTGATTTTTACTTAACTATCATTCCGGGTAGTGACTCTACTAATTATCATAAGCCTACCTGTGCAGTGCCCAATTAAATTGTTTGAATTCTAGTAATTTACTGAAAAGGTTTCATAATACTCTTTTATAACTCACTCAAAACAGAGGAACAATTTTATTAAGATATTTAAGCAAAACAAAAAAAAAATTTTCTTTTCAAAATAAGTAATGCAATGATGTGGCAGAGCGTAAGAAATCATTGCGGAACTCCTTGACGGAGTTTGTTATTCAGCATTAGTCAACGACATTTGGCTGAAACGAACAAGTTGAAAAATTCCTTTCTCTGCCTATTTATTCTTTGAGCAACGAGCACCTGACAAATTATCGACGCTCAGAGGCAATCCTCGCGTTTGTTTTTGTTGAAATGTGGGTGTTTTTGTGGCGGGACTAATGCTAGATGTAATTGTCCATACGTTACCTTGTGTGGAGGGTAATGAGCCCGTCGCGCGCAGAGCACTACCTACCTACCCGATGAATTATATCACTTGAGAAAGAGAGCTGAAATAGAGATAGATATTTAGTAAAAACATATTATTTGCTCATTAAAATTCTTATGAAATCTGTTCATGATTAATTAATAATTTCATTAAAATACCAATTGAATTAGGTACCCTAATAGCTTGAATGCTTTGCTGCTTTGTTCCAAATGTTAATATCGCTGTGTTTAGTGATTTAGTTTTGATGAATAAGTGCAATAATTAAAGTGCCCTTTAAAATCTTTTAATCCTTGCTTAAACTTCCTTTAACAAAGATTACTCTTACTTAGAATATGCTACGTAGGTATACTTATTGTAAAGTCAAAAGCAGATACTTAATGTTGGGAACCGGTAGGTGGACCAACCTCTTTTGATATTTTTGTGTATGTTTTTATACTTAAAAAAAAGTTTTTGATACCTTTTGTTTCTAGTTTTGAAGTTATGTGTTTTTGATAGCCGTCTGGGTATTTAACGCAGAAATACATCTTTATTTTAAACCGAAGATATTTTCTTATTTCCGCACGCCCGAGCGGCTGTCCGCTACACTTAATATAGAGTCAAAAGTAACAAATACCTTCCCGCATACAACCAAACCGTAAAAACTAGGCACGTGCCCACTTCGGAACAACACAGGGTGTTTATTTTTGTTCCTCCGGTTTCAAATACCAAAAACTGCACGTAGAAATATTTGGTGCCAGCGGGTTCAATTAAAGCGCACTCGTAACAGTAGCCCGGCTAATTGTTGATTGATTTGAGGCAGCCAACGCACCGGCTGAAAAAGAAAATAATGCGCATAGACAAATATAGAGGCTTTGAAGGGGTTCCGGTGACGGTGTTGTTAGTTTGATTAGTGGAAGTTCACAGGTGAAATAGAAAATCACGGATGAAAATCCAAACCCTAGGTTTTATTTTATAAATCACAATGTCGGAAGAAATATTGTGGTTTAGGCTGAACTGTTTTCCAGCTATAGGATATTTTAACGTGCCTGATGCAAACTTTTAACTGGTAATTACTGATCTAAAAATTCTAATAATTTTAATTTTAACACTTGAAAATTTCATTCAACTGTAAGGCAACAGATAATATTTGCGTAGTTTAAGGTAATTTGAAGCAAAAGTATTTGATTATTTCAATAATTTAATTTCAATAAAGGGTTCAATTTTAAAGTGTCCATCGAGACGACCTAATAATATTTAACAATAGGACACATTCTATTCAGAGGACTGGCAAGATAAATAGCTGAAAAAAAGAAAGTTTTTTGAAATTCGAATTCTCGAACACTTTTAAATAAATACAAAATGCAGATGCTAGGGTTGGGTGCGTCCTGCGGCAGCCCAGACACGACCTGTTTGTCACGCAAACAACGACTCGCACTATTCACGCTCCTATAGGTACGATTTTATTCGCACCGTAGTGATGGAACAAATGTCGAAATAAAAATTGAACAGTTCTTTCTTGTATTTCAACATAACTTAATATGACACATGTAAAGTAGGTTAATTAAATCCAAACATTAAGTTTTTCTTGTTTAAAGTTGGTAGTTTTGGAAAATTTTGAATAGCCTGTAAAGCCATGAAAAAGTGTGTTAAGACACATTAGCCTGGAAAATACTTCATTCAATACCAAAGAAACTATTTTCTTGATTTTGTATTAAATTAACATTACCTTACCATGATCGAATGGTGCACATTTAGGGGCAGGTGATCTCGTCATAGTAATTTTTTGCTTTCGATTGGGCGATGATGATATTCCCAGATAAACTGAAAACAAAAATAGATAATAGACCAGAACATAGTTTTATAGTAGCATTGTCTGCTTAAAGGCTGTTAGTAGAGCATTTGCTTTAAAATAAAAATATCGATAAGGACCATACCATCCACTCTACCACCGCAACCATGCCTATAAAGCGAGGCGTAGAAGCGTTTGATACTCGATCGCGCTCCCGTTCGCATACAGAGAATTAATTTTTTTCAGACCCTTAAAATTACAAGTAAATTAACGTCTGTAGACAATGTGACGTTTGATTTCGATTAAGTTGCAATCACTTCTAAGTATTTTATTTATCTTTTAATTGTGATCATTCAAAATATTTGAATGTAAAAATTATTGCGTTTACTTGACTAACTTTGCGTAATTCAGTAGCTCCAGGTCCAAAATATGCGTAGTTATCAGGGTGTATATAAAAAATGCGCAGTGATTTGGTTATTCTGTAGGCTTCTTTGCTATACCACGTTCCGCCTATACGTCACACTTCATAGTCTAGCGGAGCACAGGAAGTGAGTGTAAACTAAATTATTCAAAACAGCACGCTACGTGTTTATGATACTGCGGAAAATCCTGAAAAAATGTATGAAATATCCTGAAATTGAGTTTGTTGTTATGAAACATCTTGTTAGTTCCCCTTCCCTTGGATATTAGTTTAGTAGCTGCCTTTAGAAAGAAACAAGAATAATATAGCACTTAATATTAAAATATTGGGTGGAAAGATGCGATTTATTATGTTTGAACTTCTAAAATATGTCATTATATACAATTTGGTGTAAAATGTTTGATGTCTTAAATATTACAATTCTACGTTAACTTTTTATTGTTGCTCAAAATAAAATAAACATACTTATATACCTAAAATATTTTAAATTAAATAAGACTATAATTTCATAAATAACAATTCACTAAAATTAACTCATATACTACGTCAAAACCTAGACAAAAAGTTTCCGCGCCAAAACAAAAGACGCTAGCCCCGATAAGGCGTATTACACACGGGCGACAATCCCGCACTCAGCGGCCGTAACATTTTACAGCGGCAATAGACGCAGCAAGCCGCGAGATAGCACCCCCGCGGACAATTAAAGGGAAGATAAACCCGACCGAGTACTCCACTCCTTTACTTTGATAACAGTGTGATCTTGTCGCTCGCTAACAATGATTTTGGTTTACAATTGCTTTTTATTAGCTTTAAAATAGAGCCGGTTTCAGCATTTTCTTATTACAGTGAAAAGTAAAGATTATAGAAAACCTTTTTGAGCACCACATTTTCAGATTTTAGTATACAAAATTGTTGCGACAGAAAGCATTATTTACTTATGAAAGTAAATCAAGCCCAAATTGTAGTGTATCATTTATAAATTTCACTTTAAACAGGGGCTGCACTAAAACACATTTTTTAGAATGCCAGCTATGGTTACAAAGGGTATTGGTTAAACTTTAATCGTAAGTATTCATTTCAAGCTCAAAATATTTTTTAAACGGAGCGTTTCGTTTTAATTTTTCGTAGCACGTCATTGGAGAGGCCAATTATGGCGTGTAATTATCGTTCTGACTTGCAACACTGAAATGCAACCAACTGACCGGAAATTATAGTTTTCATTCTGTTCCCGACCTCTTTGTCGCAACGTTGTTTTACCACTAGATTTAAAAATATACCAAAAAGGTCATTTAAAGCTTGCCTTTGGGTTTGTGAGACCAAATTTTTATCCTTTGGTTATATTTTTCAGTATATCCTACATGAAACTACTACATATTATGTCCTACTCAGTCGAAACGTCAGGCAAATACAAGTACTAATATTTCAATGTTACCTATCCGCGTATCGCGTTAAAACCTGTATAAATTAATCCTACATGAAATTTAAAAGGTAGAAAAGCTTCAAGACGTTTCCTTAAAGCTACAGACTGGCATTTGGATATTGTGCAATAAATATTGAAAAAGGTACATTAACAATATACCTATTATATTAACAAAGCTTCAGAGTTTCATAAAATTTTCAATAAAAAAAATACTATTGAGTTTTATTACTGAACATTTGAAATAAGATGTAAACCTTACTAAACATTTACGCGAAGACTTTTGGGTGTACGATTCAAACAGATTTAAAATTATATTTTACGCTTCAGATAAGGGTTAAATTCGGATCAAAAAGCTGGAATGGCGCTCCCAAGTGGTCCCAATTTGTCCTCAACAAAGAAGACTATTAAATCAATTACCCCGAATCCGGCAATCTACATGAGCGACCGCTAATAACGCTAATTCCGCCATTGTTCGAGTGATAAAATTTTATCAAACATTGTCTGGGCGATTCCCCTTCGGCAAATGGGCAGGGTCCAATAAGCGCGTGATAATACGCATTACGATACGATGATTTCAGCGCTGAATTTTAATGGTATGGGAAATCAGAGGTGTTTTAACGATTTGTGTTAAAGATTTTTTCATTATAGTACCTACGACAAAAAAAAACGTTTCAGATTAGTATGTCAGATGACAGCACATTTTAAGTTAAACTTGATGCATCATAAGTGGTTGCATAGGTGCCATTCTGCAACAAAAATAATCTGATTGCTTCCCTAAAATAAACCGATAATACTGGAAATCATTGGGAGAGACCTATTTTCAGCAGTGAACGTCCTGTGGTTAAAATGATGTTGATGATATGATGAAAAGGTAAGGGAAGGGGGAAGAGAAAATCCTCGAAATTAACCAAATAAACAAGACAACTTATATCATTTTAGTTTATTGTTAAATAGGCAAAAATAGCGAAGCTTTCTACTTTTGTCAGTGTATGAGTAAAGCTATACTTAATGCGTCAAAGCGTATCCAGTAATTAAATAAAATCCTCAAACAACACATCGTTAGCAATATCGGAAGTGAAATGTGCACCCATTTGAAAAATGTAACACAATTAAGGGAAGACGCCAAGCGGCAAATCCGAAAAGCGGTTGTTTTCCTTCGGTTTTCCTAATGGCTGATTCTCACTTCACGTAGACGGTTGACACGCGTTTCCGATAGAATAGCTTCATTTGAAAGTAAAGGGTACGGGCGGGTCGATGACTGTGAACACTTGTGACACAAATTGTTGGGAATGTGACGGGTTAATCAATAAGCGGTATGCTTTTGTTTTTAATTTTGCAATCAAGTTTAGGGTTTGTTTTGTAAGTAAATATTTAGAGGTTAGGAATTATTTAATAATCCGAATAATAAACTGAGCAGTCGAGAGTCGGACGTTTCTATTTTACAAATTAATTACCCAGATTGAAACAGGTTTCACATGCCTCTTTATTATACATGTCATTCTATTAATTAAATACTATTCAGTTGAAAAACACCGATATCAATAAATTAATTAACCTTTTCCACAAACACCCAAACATTTCCATTCTATAATATTTTAGTTTAAAAATATTTTCCGACTTTCATAGAGCAATACTCGATAAAATTAATCGTGATAAGCTTGGAAAAGCAGCGTACATGGAACGCTTTATGAAAAAAGTTTTATGATAAAATAGCATTCCCCACTAGTAGGCAGGCGGGCAATGACTTTGATATTTGGTCGGTATTAATTAAAAATTATAAAGCTTCCCTCCGCCCGCAGCATTGTTCGCCCCACAAAGCATTTATCGCGGAAAAAGATAAATATGAGAGACTCAGGTAATTGCGAACGCTTTATTGAGCTGTTGTTTGACTTCAACGGCTTTATTGTGTCCTGTTTTATTTGTGAAAGGAACAGTTAGTGGTGTATTTTTTGTGTTTTTCGCTGGTACACGTAATATGCCTTTATTGGCACGGCTTTGATTACATGGGGAGCCTGTATGTTAATTTATTTTCTGTTTGGAAACATTTTAGTCAACTTACATACCATTTTATAGATCAAGAATGTACTTACATTTTATTAGACCGGTAGAAATTACTACCAGTTACAAAACGCGAAGTAGGTACTCGTAAATTATTATTAGGTTATTTTTGTTTCTAACACAAAAATCACCTCCCATTTCTTCATTATCCTTCGTCCCAGGAGCAAATATTTCCGAAGAGTCATACCCAGGGTAAAAGGTTGATGATTTTCCGCAACGATACCTGGGGAGCAGGTAATTATGATTGAGCACAAAACGGATAAAAATAATGCGCGCGTTGTTTCAAGGTAGGTAATTACGCTTTGTGGCCGCGGTGAGACGCAAGTCACACCGCTGTTTCAGATTTACACTGAAGGCTTTGTTTGTAAAGGATTCTGAAGTTTATGAGTAGTCCCCGAGGATTATATTTTATTATAAAGCTTTTTTTATAAAGATAAAACATAAGTTTGAATAAATTAGACGTAGGTCTTTAATAAGTTGAATTAAAGTTCATGGTATTGAATGTTTAAGATTCAAGAGCATAACAAGATTTGGAGACACATTCCAGTTAAAATAATTCATTATGATATTAAGTATCACCTAAACCAGAATAACTTCTGCTTTTTGTCGCTATAAAAGCTCTTTTGAACATCGAGTCTCTTGAGATATAATGTATAATTTCTGATCTTATGAATTCAGAAATATTTGAAACATTATTTCATTATTTTCAGGGGTCTATTTGTTAGTCTGCCTGTAAATCAAATTTTGTGTTTTAATTTATAAGCTTTTTTTTTCGGTACCTACAATATATACGCTGGTATGGCTAGTACGAGCAGTTCAAGACGATGCCGATGCGAGAGCATATTTTGAAGCGTATCGAAACTTTGCCAAAAGCCGCTTAAAAATCTAAGCCGCTCTACCTACGACTTTTTCCTAGTTCTACGTATTTCTCTTTAAATAGGTGCTCTAGCAACTAAGTTTATCCAAATATATTCAGCCAGCAATATCTCAGGTGGAATTTGTCAAATTGAATTAACATCCCCCGTTAACGTGAGGTGCGATTATGAATATTAATACGTCGCCGACGCCTCAGGTTAGCGGTGAGCCTAATGCGCGCAGACAAACGCCGGGTTACGTTAACGTGCTGTTATCTTAACTACAGCAGAGATGATTAGCATTACTGTCTGCTTCAGTTTGAAGTAATATCATATCCTTACTTCTTAGTATTATCGACCATAACTAGGAGTTGACAGATACTTGCGGATAGGTAAATTATGCTTAACGAATTTGTGTAGTACTCGTACCTTTAAAAAAAGTCATATGGAATTGCCTAGCTTAGTATTGAGGACCACAAACTTGATTGTCTTACGGCGGGTTTAGCCTGCTCTACCAAACATCTTCGGCAGTCTTACATTGACTTTTTCTTATCTTATCGACCATTACAATTATTTCTTGAGATACATTTTAACTCAAACGTTAACATCAAATCAGAACATAATTAAAGCAATTTTATTCCAAACGACGTTCCTCACTGACTTTATTAATTGACCGCCAAAAAAGCCTTCCAAACAATTTGCCCGTTATAATGTAAATTCGCGAACGAAGTTTACACGCCACTAATTCAAGCTGATTTAAGCCCGCTTCGATCCTCATTGCTGCCGGGATAAAGCCATAATTAAGGGCCTTCGCGATCGATTAAGTTAAGCCGAGTTTAAACAGAAGCTAACTCCAGTAGAAAGGACTACTCCGCCGTGAAATGGTATTAGGTTTTCGCGCGTTTTATACACTGGCGCGCAGGGGTGGATTTGGGTAATGTTGAAACTGGAACTGACACGAATCTTTGTGATTTATATGATTATTGGAAAACATAGTAAATGACTTCAATAATCCACATGATAGTATTCCACAATTAGGTACTAGTTATTGTTACATTTCCTATGCAAATGGTTAAATAGGTTTACCTTTCTTCTTCTTTCTCCATCAAGTAGTGGAAGGGCAATACCTTTAGGCGGTTTACAAATGTCCTGCAAAGGGCTTATTAATATACAAATTAAGAATGTCAATTTACAATTTGAAAACTTTCGAAACAGGTACGTTCAAGTAATTATTGTGATTTGGTCATATGATTTGTTTATTTTTTTAAATTCTAATCTAAATGTAATAATATTTGTATAATTTATGAATACCCCTGAAAAGGTAGAATTTGGAGCGTTTCTATTAATATGCCCTGTATCTGCTATTGTTTACCTAAATTCACATTTACAATAAAGTTCATTTTCATTTTTTCATTTTCAATTTTAAATTTGGTTTGAATTTTACAGCAACTTGGCAGCCTGACTCCGGCCCTGGTTTCCGAACGAGAGCCGCTAAGAAAGGAGGACGGGCGTCGAATTAATGGGAGATTGACTTAATTACACCGTCGTAAATTAGCGAAGTATTTTTGATTGATACGATTTGAAAGGCTTTGTTCTCTTTACTTGGCCCGTGACTGGACAGAAAACAATATTAAAACAGATTATAAATTATGTAATTAGTGAAGTTCTGATAAAAACTGCCTACCTACTATTTATGAAAATCACACGTAGTTTGGAGCAATATAAAATTGGTGTATTTAAATGTGCCTGATACATGAATTCAAAATATGTTTGATAGTTAGATCGAGCAAAGTTAATAATTCAATTCAAAAGGTACGAGTACTATGCTATTATTCCCATTCAATGCTGAATCTAGGCTTTAAAATTTAATTAGGTTCAAAGCATAAACCAAATACCTACCTGACATAGCCAAACAAGCACTATTGTCAAGTCATATTTTAGTAAACCACTATCCAACAAAGCAATTAATTAAGCGCCCTTAACACCGCCACGCTAACAAAAATCCGTTTCATGTCGAGGGGCAGTTTGAAATTACTGTAATAATTAAATCAGGCATTCTTTCCAACTTTGCCATTAATATTTTAGTGGAGGCTTTGACAGGGCAATTCCGTCTCAAGTACCTCTACCCTTCTGTTTATGTTAAAAGGTGGGCGGTAGGGGTGTGTGCCATGTCGATACGATTACTGTTATTGGCAGCCATTTTCATTTATTATTAGGAATTCTTTGATTATTGTTTTAAAGATATGAAAGTTATTTCACGGTTTCATGGTCGGATTTATCGTGAAAAACTGGTTTATTGATATTTGTACTTTTCACGAAAAGGTAAAAGATGGCCAAAGTCTTTTCTTTTTCAATTGCTTGAACTTTATTATTTAAGGTTTCCTTTGTGCGAAAGGTTATTTTTTGTGCTTACTTCTTAGGTATAGTTAATACCTATAACTTTTAGTTAGAATAATTAGTTACTATGTTTTTTGGGTTGTGTCCGCTCCTCAAAAAGAAAGAAAAACGGTTTCGAAATTCCAAAAAAAATTACAAAGAGGTTACTAAATATGCATCTTTTTAATGTCATTCAACTCAATATAGAAGAAGATATATCGACACCATGTAACACCCCTAAATCTTCTGTTGCGTGACGCTTACCTTAGGGCATTATGAATCGGCGGCGTAAATGTTGTACGAAATGTCAGTTTGACCTTATGCTAAGTGTTGGGCGGCCCTGAATTATTTGACAAGCCGCGTTTGATCTATGAGGCGTGCCCTTTCATATGATTGCTGTCAATTCCGCGTTAATATTTCACGGAATGGCATCCGCGTGGTATTTGAAATGTCGCCGAAAGGGTTAAGTGATTTTCGTGAATCGTGACATGACTGTTCCTGGTAACTGTTGGATTAAATTCCTGCAACAGCCAAAGGTTTAGTCGTAACAGATATTGCAATTCAACGTAATCTGAATTACGTTGAATTGTGAAAAATTCTTGTATGTGATTTTAAGAGTAATGGATAAACTAGGAGTAACACCCATTTAGTTACGTTTGTTTGATATATTACGCTAGAGTTATTTAGTCGTCATTAATTTGAATTGTCCTAATATATTAGACACACAGGGTGTATTCATTCGAAGCGATACTTTTTATTTTTTGAAACCTCAAAACAAGATAAGATTTAAAATAATGTGGAAACTATTGTCAATTCCCGTTTCGGAAATCCTACTCAAAAAATGCTTAGGAATAATTTTGTAAGTCGGCAGTCTTATGTTAATAAAGAGTCTGTTTTAAACATCATCAAGCCGCGATTGGGGTATGCAAAGTATACCCGAGTGAAACGCGCAGGTGTTTGTAATGTCTTATTCAAATTCGGCAAACGAAGTAATAATAAAAGTTGTCCTAATCACACAATATTAAGTTGGACAAGTTCTCAGCATGGCGTACTTGTTGTTTACTAATGAATTATACGTGATAGATAGGCAGGTCTTAATTATTGTAATAGAATACAGTTTTAAATACAAGCGCGTGGCTAGGTAATTACTTTTATTAATGAACAGAAATCAATTTATTATTGTAACATTTTTTTTTCTGTGCTAAAAAAACTTTAGGCAGATTCTTTTCAGAAATTAGTACGCAAAGTGACGTCACACCGTGTGTATTTTGTATGTGTTCTTTTTCACGCAATAAGCGTTGAGGTAAACCAAGTATGGAGCGTTTTGCGAGGTAAAAACGTGTAGGTAGATACTTCAATTAACTAGGGGTGATTATCTTCCATCAATTTTTATGATCTCTATCGAGTATTTATTTATATTTCAAGTAAGTTAGTGTATTTTCTAATTATTTTTACGTGCTTTGTTTCTCGGCCCCAGCGAAATACTTCGAGAAATTGTTGTAAGGGCTGTTCCACAAGGGTGGCCGCAGCGGAAGCGATACCGCTGCCCGAGACATTTTCTATTCAAATTACCGGCGCGCGGTCATTTCCATTCCTGTGTAAACACTGCTTTATCTCTTTCCAGTCTTACATCACTGGTTTTGTTCAAGACGAGTGAATAAGTAAAAGGGCAAACTCCGCAATGTATTGTCAATGGAAATCGATGGTCATTTTTGCCACAGTTGTGTGGTATACGATTGTCTAAGCAGTAGACGACACGTCAGACGGCTTCCGGACTATACAAATGTATGCAAAGGAAACGGCACGGGTTTGTTTAAACGTTTGCATTGAAATAGTTGATGAATGTGGGATGAGGTCGCTTAATACGATAAGATGTAGATAAAAGTTTCACCTTTGCTATCTTTTCGCTTATCGGTGCGTCTTGTTTTAGTTGTAGTTTGTGTTTTGACTTGGTCGTAACTATGGGTACAAAATATAAACTATAAGTTTATTAGAAGGTATTTGCTATTAGACTTTTTATAAAGAACTATGAATGGTGCATATTAGACAAGCAAACTTTGTAACGTCTGTCAGATGGTAGGCGCACTGATATGTGAAATGTAAATATTGAAGTCAATGTACTTAGTAATAAACTATACAAAATATTTATGAGTTGCCAATTTTTTTCCTCCAACCCCAACGTAAGCAGAGGTAGGAACTCTACCATCTATACTAATCTATACTAATATTATAAATGCGAAAATAACTGTCTGTCGGTCTTTCACGCCTAAACCACCTAACCATTTTGATGAAATTTGGCATAGAGATAGTTTGAGTCCCGGGAAGGGACACAGGATAGTTTTTATTCCGGTTTTTGAAACAGGGACGCGCGCGATAAAGTTTTTCTGTGGCAGACAAAATTCCACGCGGGTGAAGCTGCGGGCGGAAAGCTATTAGTTTATAATAATTGACTCATTGACTCTCAACCATCAAATTAAGAAGGCGAAATGATAATAATTAGTTGATCTCATTTAAGTCAAGTAAAGAAGGCCTAAAATTGCAACATTAAGAATAGGTAGGTACAGCAAAGGTATTGCATAACTTTGATATGTGACTTGAAACTAGAGCAAGAGCAAGCCTTTCACTTGTTCTTGGCGAGAGTCGAATGTGCAAAGTCTTACGGCCGCCACACGTATGCCTTCGATAGCTCAGTTGGTAGAGCGGTGGACTGTAGTTGGTATAATGGTCATCCATAGGTCGCTGGTTCAAATCCGGCTCGAAGGAATCTTTTGGAGCTTAACTTTTTGTTTATTCCACAAGTGGACAGATTAAAGTAGGTATCCATGTAACTCCTAAATGTGTGACCACCCTACTTTCTCCATATTTTTTGTTTTGTGTAATATACAAACAATTATTTACTACGTTTGTTTGTTTAATTTGTAATTACTTAAATTAAAATGCAATAACACATTGTATTCAATGATCTCAAGCTTGATTTTGGTGTGTTAAATTATAAAGCACGAGTTAGTTTCCCTAATTAAAATAGGGTCATTTGGATCAAGAAAAATATATAACACAATAATATAGCACGATATTTTGTACCGGGAGTAATATTAAGAGTCGGTCTCAAATTGCAGTGTTGATGGTATCATCTATATAAACCAGTTATAACTATGTCGAATTAAATCAGAACAACGCTGCAACGTAACCATAGACGTAACATTGCATTAGCATTAGCATTAGTGACGCGCACATTAGTGATTTTGCATTACCAATGCAATGCAGCACTTATTTTCGCCCGCCCCTCATATACCTTCGATAGCTCAGTTGGTAGAGCGGTGGACTGTAGATGGCAAGCTAAATGGACATCCATAGGTCGCTGGTTCAAATCCGGCTCGAAGGAAAGTTTTTTGCAACAATTTTTGGGCAACACTTCAGTCACAAGACTGTGTGCATTTTTAAACTATTTTAGGGTGTGTTGTTAGAGATTTAAAATAAAATGTTGTCTTTTGCGTCTTAACTCGTAGTATGCATTACTACAAAATAATCGGGGCGTCACGATAAAAATTTTATTCCATTTAAATTTAAAACTTTACGGTCGGTACGCAAGGATACAATGTAAATATTTGTGTATCAAACTCGTAGGTACGCTTTACCCTTCAAATAGTAGATAAAAGAATATTTAACAAAAGTTGGGATAGTGCATACAATACAAGAAAGACGAATTGCATACTAATGCACCGCAGGTAGCAACAATAGAAATATCCTACGCCTGCGTCGGGGCACATGCGGCCATTTCTATATTTAAAAATCCCATTTAGCGCTCGGTACTTATAAATTGTACCTTATAGCTATACAGGGTGGAATTTTGTAATGCCACCTGAAGAGAAAGTACTCTTAATACTGTAGATATAAAATTTCAAAGAAAACATTCCTTTATTTTTGAAAAGAAAGAGAACTGCATTCAAAGATTTCCGAAGTTTTTTCGAAAATTCACCTCCTTACCATATATTTTTCTATAGATAATGAAAAGAATTTAAGATTTCATGGTTTTCCTTTCATTTGATTTATCAAGTTTGTTAGAGAAATTTCACCCTAACAATCGATGCAATAAAAATACAGGATGTAATTTTTAGCAGATTTTAGTTGGTTTAATTCCCGGGTGTGGCAAGCAAATTTTTGGAAATCTTTGAATGCAAGTTCTATTTTTTATCAAAAATAAAATAATGTTTTCTTTGAGTAAAATTTTCTATCTACAGTATTTCCCTCCAGGTACCATTACAAAATTCCACCCTGTATAGTAGCTGAAAGAAAACGTCTTTACTAGGTACTCGGTGAAAATAAATTACATCTATGATGGATATCTGAAAATCCTAAAAAAACCAACTTAATTTAGATTGTAAAGGGATACATGGCTGGCACAGTTTTTCAGAAATATTTCACGTTCGGAAATGCTTTCTGTATTTAATCGAATTATTATCGAACACTTAGCGGAAATAATTTTGAGAAACAAAACACAAGCGAAAAGATTTGATTGCCCCAATAATAATTTGGGTTCTCTATAAAATGGCTTGTACATTTTAAATGTTGTAAATGTCAATTGCATTGTCATTTTTTAGCAAATCAAAAAGTTCCTTCGAGCCGGATTTGAACCAGCGACCTATGGATACCCATTTTATCATATTTACAACTACAGTCCACCGCTCTACCAACTGAGCTATCGAAGGGTTGGTAGCGAAAGTGAATTTGTGCGCCGCATAGCGTTGGGTGTGCAAAATTCTGAGGTAAGAAATACGTCACAAGTGTTACACAACAACACGGCCATGGTTTTGATGCAACGGAGCCGCGGGCCTGCATGGACGACTTTTACTTAGCCCTATCACCAGTTTTAATCTAACTCTATCAGTTAGGGGCATAATGTTGCCTTGAGTATCCAATACCGATATTCAGAGAAGTCATGGATCAATTTAGGCTTATTGCTAGGAAGCGGTTTCTTCCAGCGACAACTCCGAGAGAAAAAGTGGTTTAGATTTATATTAAAATGTACTTCAATCTCAAATACTTTTATTAATAAACCACGTTTTATATCTTTTCTTACCTATAACTAACTTTTTACATAAGTTTTGAATTGTAATTTTTATTATATAACTGTTCGTTTTCCTTACTGTGTGTACTGTTCGTTTTCCTTAATAAAATAAAATAAAACAAAATAACATCGAAGCTCTAGACATGCATCTCACCTGATGGAAAATGATGATCAAGCTTATGGTGGAAGGGAGCTCCTACTGAGATCCTCAGTCACATAGGGACTGGCTATCTTACCTCCAACTGCTGAAACTCTGCTGCTCGTTTGCATGTTGAAATAAAATAATGCTTTGGCAATGCAATACGTGAACCTATCCTTGAATATTAAGGGTGGTATAAAAATATTCCTATGGATGTCCATTTAACCAACTACCAGTCCACCGCTCTACCAACTGAGCTATCGAAGGTATACGAAGACCGTCGAACACATAGAATGCATTAGGTATGTGTAATAAAAACATACTAGTATCAGCCCGCGGCTTAATTGATCGCGTGAATTACGGTCTGGCATAGTCTTTATAACGCGCAAATTATTTATTAGAACAAGAACCAATAATACATATCTATTTATGGTGGGTTTTACACCCCTTACTTCAAAAAGAATTTATTAGCCTTGAAGCGTTCATCCCCTATTTCACCCCCTTCATTTTTGCAACAAAAAGTAGGTTTCTTCCCCAAGGTCAAATCTAAGTATCTCTATGTCAAAATTAATCAAAATACGGTGTAAAAATCTAACATACCGACAGAGCTACTTTCACTTGATAACATGAGTGAGTAGGATTTCTACCACTTACTTTTGGTAAGGCAATAAGTACGTACTCGTAAGTGGTATGTACAGTAAACGTCATTAATTAATAGTAATCATGAACCTCACTTACGGCGAGTGAGGCAAAAAAACGTAAACAATGTTTGAAGTTTTGAACAAGATCCCGCTTTAAGTAATGTGAGATGAATACGAGCTTCTTCTTATCGTGTCGAAAACAAACCTACACAATGTCAGCCCAAAATTCCGCTACAAAAGTCTGCGTACAGTTGCTCGGGCACGACATCATGTGCTTCGAGCTTACTGCATACGAGCTTTTACATAAGGATTAATATTGACTCTAATATTTAAATCTATTGTTAATAATAGTAGGATATTGAATTGTATCCAGGCTCTTCCCGCGACCTTTACCAGATGATGAACGAACAGTCGCCATAGTATAAAAGCTATGATTATTGGTGAGATAATTTGGAAAAAAATGCAAAATTAATAAGAATATAAAGACACAAGTAAAACATGTTAAAATTTCCTAGTATCCGTCATAGATCCATTTTGATGTCCCTTTTCCCTACATTTGCAAAAACGCTCGGGGGTGGTTCAAAAAGTTTCCTTCGAGCCGGATTTGAACCAGCGACCTATGGATGTCCATATTACCAACTACAGTCCACCGCTCTACCAACTGAGCTATCGAAGGTATGTGAAAGTCGCCGAACAGAGACATAACAAATACATTTTATACGTAACGAAGTTGCACCACCACTCACTTAAGTGGGGGCATTAAGTTAATTATCTTCTTAATGTGCAGACGGCACATTAAGTTATGCATTGTGGCATCTTATGTTTCTTATAATAGATCCGATTTTGCAATGAATAGTTCAAAGTGCTGTACTTGCTTCTTAATTATCTACAAGCTATTTAATTTATGCAATGACATTAAGAAGTTAAGTTTTGGTTTAATTGATGATAATTTTTATTTGTTGTTAGGTATACTTATCAATGTTGGCAAAGAACTAAATTAATAAGTTTGGATGTTGGGCATATGGTCATAGTTTTAACTGGTTATGCTGAAAATTTTCAAAGTACCACCACACTTGTGTTAATTGAAAAAGATTCGCAAATCCACATAAATAATTCACATAACATTCACACATAAATTTATAAGTACGGTTGAATAATCTGAATTTCGTACAGGAACACGTGTGGATCAGTTGCACCTATCCAGTTTCATTGCAGCGCTGTCGGTGCACCAGAATTATCATATTAATTGAGTACTTGGAGTAAGGGTACGGGGTATAAGGCGCGGAAGTAAGCCGCTTTGGCCTGCCCCGACACGATACTTGGAATTGAAGATATTCCAGGCGACGCGTTTTATGGAAATCATGGAATACTGAAAACGGTCTAGGTCTGAATCAAGTTGTTTCGTGTTACAGAGATACAAGTATATGAAGAATTGACGGGTTTTATTCCTCTATCAGTGTTATTTTGGCGTCAACTGTGTTGCAAAAGACAATGCCGGAAATTGGCGTCTTTTTTTTTTCGCGCGGCCATCGACCAAACCTTGGTTTTTGATTACAAAATAGTGTAATAAACCAAACTTACTATGACATGTACCTCTAAACTCAGTCTGAAATGAGTTACGAGCATCAGAAGTTTGATGATTTTCATACTAGATTTGCTGTTTGCGCGCAAGTTTTGTAAGAAATTGCAACAAAATAATGACATTGTATGTGTAAACAAACAATACCATCCATTAAAGGATCCAGACATCAGTGTGCAGCAGAATCAGCGCAATAAAAAAATAGCGCAATATTTTGTTACAATTTTTTACAAAACTTGCGGGCAAAAAGCAAATCTAGTATGAAAATCATTAAACTTCTAATGCTCGTAACTCAGTTCAGACTGAGTTTAGAGGTATACATGCCATAGTAAGTTTGGTTTATTCCACTATTTTGTAATCAAAAAACAAAGTTTGGTCGATGGCCGCGCGAAAAAAAAAAGACGCCACCTTCCATACAAAATCTGGCATTGCCATTTAAGACTTCAATTAAGCTTGCATTATTGGGAAGATAAGAGGACTCATTAGCCTTAATGTTCTGGATCGACAGGTTCTGCAAATGCTTTGAGGGTCCTGGATAAAAGTTTTGATTTTGAAATAAATAAAATCGATCAAATATGAACGCTTGAAGCTTGTCTGAAGAATTTACTTTATGAAAACAGGCAAAAATTTTAATAAAGATCAAATTAAAGTTCTGTTCATAAACATTTGATTAACTGGCCGATATATTTATAAACATTGATTACCATTGCGCAAACAATTTGCAATTGCATTTACGTAATAGATAAACAAATGAACGCCGAGCGGATAACAATTAAAATAAGCGAATATTGTATTTGTAACAAAGCTTCGTTAACGACAATTCAGTTTAGTATGTTTAGGTGTTGCGCGACACGTGAATTCATTTCTACGGTGATTAACAAATTTATTTTGATTCGAAACAAAGCGGATTAATTAATTGGAACTGGTGGTCAATGTTTTTGTTACTAGAATAATATTCGTAATGTGGAATAATCTGATTTGCATAATTGAATTTATTATATTTCAAAATCTTTTGAGCCATGATCTGAGATCTGACCAAGTCTGTGAAATGAAACGAATATTATGCTTTCTTTCTACTTCCCTGGCGACGATTCAATTTAAGACGATTGATGTAATTTTTTTAAGTTATTTTGTAATAAAACAAAAATATTTTCTTTAATCGATTATTCCGCACTTACCGGTATTACCAGTATTACCTCGTACTTGGTGGGATATGTAGTCTATGCATTTGCTAGACTAAAGTCTCTAATTTTAACTTTTAATGTTCTAAGTATGTATTTTAATAACTGCTTGGCACTACCTTGGTACTATTATTTATTCTGTGCTCATACATTACGTATCTTACTTACGTACTTTACTTTTACGTATCTGGCTATTTTTAGCAGTCCCAAGGAACCTATCGAAACAGTTCTTTAACTTATGAAATTCTCTATGATCTATGAAATATATCGAAACATTTCAGAGTGTACAAAACCTCCTGTTCACCGTAACACCTTCATCAAATTATGAAGACGACAGACGCTGTCGCGGCAACTAACTTGTGCGACAGTTGCGAACAATAATAGCAGTGGGAACGAAACTATTTAGCGAAGTTTGCTGCGTCAATAGAGGGCGCCACCTAGCGAATAATTCATTTAGCGAGAATTAACTCGCGAACTTGACGCGAATCTCGTGGGTGTTTGGTAGAGACAGCATTTAGGATGTGTGAGTTTGCTTTTTCATTTCAGTTACAATATTTTTGCAAATAGGTGCACAGGCAGAACGCGGTTCAGTTTTACTAATCCCCTGTAGAAACTTTTTACATTAAACCGTTGTAGATCGCTTAGAGACTTTTTTTAGGAAAGCTTCTGACTATACTCTTTTTCTCGTGGAAATTACATAAGTTCAGAAATAGCTAGCTGAATAGTTCTTTATTTTACAAAAATGTCTCTTGTTAAAATTGCACAGAGACAAATTATTTTCTCGAAAAGTTAACATAAATATAAATCTTACCTTAGTATACACTGCCTGAATTTTTTTATTAAATATTATTTTGGTCAGTTACGTAAAAATAAAAGATAACAAAACATAACACTACGTAATCAAATTTCATGTGTACGAAACGGGATAATCCACAGGAGCGGAGTTTAAATTGTGACAAACGAATACGTCAAGTTATAATCTATGTAATTAAGTGAACGTCAACCGGGTTTACTGAAGTGACGCGGGGCGGTGTGCTTATGGGATTGTTTTTAGTTCATAGGATAACGTATACTCGAAATAAGGATTTACAACATTATGCTTACTGTTTTGTTAGAAAAAGGATGGACTTAAAAAATAATTCCTAACAAGTATTTTATCAACAGTAAAAGGTATAGAGACTTCTTAATTATGTAAGTAATAGTGAGTACGAGTACACCTATATCAGAAAATGAGAACAAAAATTAGCAATAATATTATGTGTAAGTTGCTGGTGACAACTTCTGCGCCTTTTTATCACCATAGACTAAGGCTGAGACTACCTTACTTTAACCGTAACTATAACCGGTGTTTTTCGTGTTGAGTTTGACAGACTTAGGCTGGGTTGCACCATCTTACTTTAACTTTGACAAACGTCAAAAATCTATCAAACTCCATACAAAAAACACCGGTTATCGTCAAAGTTAGGTGGTGCAACTCAGCCTTAACGTTTGTTCTTGTTAAAGTAAGATGGTACAACCCAGCGTTAGGCTGAGACCATCTTACTTTAACCGTAAAAACGATAACCGGTGCTTTTTGTATGGAGTTTGACAGATTTTTGACGTTTGTAATAGTTAAAGTAAGATGGCGAAACCCAGCCTAACACAGTAAAAACTAAAACTAATGTAAAATTTTCCATTTTAGGAAGTTCAATGAGCATAATGTTGCAGTAACTTTAAATCCACCAAAACTCTACCAAAATATTCTATTTAAACCGCTTCCGAAGTCATAACAACTCGTTCCAAATTAATGGGCATTTCGTTATACCTGTCATGACAAAGGACTGTCACAGGCAATATTAATCAAAGTCCCCACTAGTAGGGCTTTTTAATTATAAGCCCTAATGATCATTTTTCATTCATAATTGCCATCCACATACGGCAGGTTTACGTTTTAGCTAATCACCTTATTACAGAATGGAATGGGGTTTTGTGGCTTTAAATTATTTTGTATGACACGCTTGCTTAAATACGGGGTGTCATAGAAATTTCAGGATTTTCCGTCTAAAATTTATTAACTTAGCGGCTTCACCCGCGTGAAATTTCGTTTGTCACAGATCGTCATAAATTATAGCCTATATGTTAATCTGGGTTATAAACAATAAAGTTTTATCAAAATCCGTTCAGTAGTTTTTGCGTGAAAAAGTAACAAACATCCAGACATCCAGACATCCAAACTTTCGCATTTATATATTAGTAGGATAAAATGGACAGGTACAAATAGCATCTGCGTAGAATTTATAAACTAATTTAGAATGACAGATAGTTGTATTAGATGTACATTTGAATCATTAGTACATTCTATGCTATGAAGTAATATTTTGCAGCAGTATTTTTTTATATACTTAAGTATTACGAGACTCGAACAATGCCAGCAATAATAATTTCGGTTCTTAAAAACGGAAACACAATAATAAATTAAGGAGTGTCTGGCTTTTATGCTCTCCCTGTATAAATGTAAATTTTTACTTTACAATCTCATCGCATTTGATAGTTTCAAAACGGTTGTAAAAGTGTTTACATTGTTGTTTTCCAAGTTGATTTTCATACATGAATATTCTGGTTGTTTGGCATTCGCGCCGAGACTGTGGCTAAACACCGGAGTGCAATAAAACTAAGCACACGACAATCCAACGGGTAATAAAACGCGGGATCTGCGGGATCCGGGAAGAGTTGAGTGACGTCACTTCGCTTTCACGTCACGAGCGTAGGCTTCGGCGCTGCGATCGCGCCGCGACGGCGGCGTGTGGCGCCTTCCTTGACTGATAGGGATGTTTTGATAATTTCGATATCGATAGATACGCGTCTGATAGATTTCTTTTTGGAATTAACTATTTTATAGATTTCAGGAGGAGCATTAATTACGATGTCAACACACCGTAAAAATCTACATATTTATTTTATATTGTGGTGTCAAACACAGGTTCAATAGTTTCATTTATTAAAAGAACTTTACGAAAAATCTAACTTATCTCTTGGAAAATGATGATCAGGCCGAAGGTGGTAGCGAGCTTCCCCTAAATCTTCATCCACAGCGCATCCTGACATACGTGTTAGAGCAGAATCTCCAATTGCAAATACACAACAATTTAGACGTTGTCGACATAGTTTAAACATTAAAAAAAAAATTATATTAATATTTTATCGATAAGCACATTCCCAATTCAGTGACATCCCTCTACGTGTAGGTAAACAGCACAGAACAACGCCACCTGACACCATTATGCTATTATAATATTTGCTACTTTCCCTCTGATGTCTTCTTGACGACGCAGTGAATACAAAATTCCTCGCCTACCTCCAGCGATACCGCTTTGATTCGAGTGCCAAATTTATTGGAGATTGTATTCGAATTTGATATTACGCGACGCGATCTGATATCGTAAAGTATACGTTATTACTCCGAGAGGAATGCCTAGTTTAATAAAATGTTGCGACAAACAAATGTGAATTATTAGCATTTTTGTGCCGAGGTTATTTCAGATTAGAGAGTTAGGTAGCTGGTATTTAAACTTGCACAAAATGTATTATTTTATATTCTGAAGTAGTTTTACCTATGATTAAACATATAAACACGACCAAAAACATAACTTGTTGATAAGAAAAATCGTTCAAACGCATAAATGAAGGCGTTTCTATTTAGAAGTTGCCAGACTGGTAAGGGGTATAAAAAACCCCTGCCACTGTCATTGTTTAAATGCACATTTTTAATAACCGCAATTTTAAACGTTTGCAATTAATTCATAAATCAAGTAAGTTGGCCCTGTCCCAAAACAACGGCGTATCCAACCGCAGTTTCTAAGCGTACGTTTTGTAAAGTGCGAACAGCGGCGGCATTTTTGGCGAAATAAAATTCTGCCAGTATGTATCTGCGTTTGCCACGCATTTATTTTTTATTGTGAGGGCTCCAATCCGGGCGGCCGGATTTTTGTTTAAAATTGCATTTTTATATTTGCTACGCGATCCGCGGCCGGGTGACAAATACGCGCCGCGCCGCCATGAATGACAATTGAAGAGATGTTTTTATAAAGACGGACCGATTTTTATTTTTATGAGAAAGGAATTGTGCTCATAAAAACGGTGTTGAAATGATGAGTGTCATTTTTCACTGTCACCGGAATGCCTCTTTATGGGATCGTTTTGTCTGCGCGAAAAAGTGCCACCGGTGATGATGTTTTTCTTTTAAATTCGTTTAGGAAGGCACGCCATTTGATAATGTCAATCGTGTGCTGTAGGGCTGCTTTTCTTTTAAATTAGGAAGTACTTAAATGTTTTCTGGCATTAATCGATATCGTGAGTGAATAATAGGTACATCTCTTATTTTAGGGTTCAGTAAAAGATTGGTAAATAATAAAATGACTGACGTATCTGACTGACTCTGTACTGTTATGTAATGTACGAGTAAGTCCTTAGGTCGAGACTAGAGAGGGTTTGCACTTCTTTATTCTAGAGAAAAATTATGTGCGTAGATTATTAAGTAACATCAAAACGACGCAGACCTACCTTGTTTAAGACTGAATGGAATGCCAATTGCTAGATTAAGAGATAACAAGCTCTACAGCCAACAGTCGATAATAGCAGCCCCTAACCCTTATCTAGTGGAAGGCACACTAAGCTAACCCACTGAGCCAGCGATCCACCGCGCGTCGCTATGCCAGGAATGTGCTCACATGGCTCTGGTTATATCCGATACAGTCGTGAACAAAAGCTCTTTACCATAATAAAAAAGTACCTTTATCATATTGTGTAAGTTACAAAAGAGTTTACTGAGTTGGTTATTGACACCCTATATGTTTACTCAAATAGTACAAAAAAAAAATTGTTGGAAAATGGTTCCCCGTATTTATTATCTTAAAAAAAAGTATTCTGAGAAACAAGAAATATCAAAAACATGTGAGAGTACGTGAAGGAAAACAATAATAGCTTTGCCACTAAAAAACTCTTTTTCATAGAAAGTTGACTATTGAAGAAAAGGTTTTTTTTGCGATTTGCCAGAAAGTTAAAAAATAGTGTTGTATTTTAACTTCACCTAATCCATCTTACGTCATTTTCCATTATTATCGTAAGTAGGTATTTCACAAACAAGAAACTTTAGAAACCTAATGCTTCTGCCCGCGATCACCCCTGCATGTTCGTAAACCCCAGTAGATACATTTGATTAACCTGACTAGACGGGCTTCATTGATTTACCGTTTGGCATCTACTTTAATCCTTGGCTAATATCCTGTTACCGATTGCGCCATATTATACAGGTGTTTGTTAACGAATGGTTATCTGATAGATAAGATGATGAGATATTTATATTGTAATAAAGGGTGGATGCAATGATTGTTTACAATCTTCAAATGATTTGATAAGGTCTTTCAAAGTGTTATTTAAAATTCGTTTTAAAATTTCGATTAACTTTAAAAATTAAATATTAGTTATGAAATCTTATACGATGAGTACTCCACAGGATTTAAAAAATATTATTTATTTATTTATTTATTTATATGGCATACCAACAACATATATATTATACTCTTATGATTAACATTTATGAAGATAACATTTCTGATATTTATGTCACTTAAGGGTAAGCACAACATTCAGACGGTTTTCTTTTAAATTACATATTATTTAAGAGATTTAAAACGATGAAGATTTAAAAATATTATGTTTTTTTGGATTGTTTGCTAATCGAGAAAAGTGATTCTAACAGGCAAGTCCTTATTGAATTAGCTTTGTCTTTAATATCCATGAAGTACGTAGTTATAAAAAAAATCTTACTGTGACAGACTGACTACATTATTATTCTAAGGGTTTTTTTATTAAAACTCGAAAAATTGGTTTTAAATTAACACTAGTTAATTTTCGTCATTGTTTACCTTGCAATGATCCGTTTTGCGCAAATCTCGGTTGATATAGGTGATATCGTAAAAACGAGCGATCGAGTGACGCTGGCCGTTAATCGCCCGTTAGCGACGCATTATTCACTAGCACGCGTTGCACCGAACCTACCACCCTGTATCACCCCTGCGATTGGCCTCGAAAATTAACCTATAAGCTCCATTAAAATGTTAATCGAAACCCAACTCAAAAGCCCAAGTAACAAAGTCCAAATCGCGTTGTTTTTAACAGACACATACGTCATACAAGCGCATCCAAAATCGTTTAACTAATCCAAGCCAATATATTCTCTATTTCCCAATACATAAAATTAATTCCTTTTTAAACTCCTCAATATACGACCATTCGGAACTGTCTGTTGCGAACTGAAACGCTATCATAGCTCAAATCAATGAAATGCCACATTGGGCGTTATGATTCAAACAGTAAGGTATAGTTTCCCTGATCCAGCTTGAGTTATGGCGCTGAGAATGTATTTATTTATGTGGGTACAATATGGCATAGCATTTATTATGCCAATATCAACAGTCACAGTTGCATTCGACAATTAATTATTTGTAAACAACACCGGAGGTCGTGTATGGACATAAATGGCAATGATTTGCTTTTGATGGCATTTGCATTATTGGTAAGTATGGATGGATCTTTAGATTCTCAGAATCAATTTTAATAGGTTGGTACTGAACAGTAAAATTTCAGCCTTCAAGAAAATATTTAACTGGTTCCTGTTGAAATGATTCATAATAAGTTCATAAGAAAAAACAACGAGAATCTTTTTCCCGTGAACTTCATTTCATACCACAGATTACGTTGAATTTATTAGTTTTGAAATAGCGCGGGAATATCATAAAAAAAAAACAAAACAATCCATGCACGACTGGCCAGTCCAAAAATATTTAAAAATTAAATAATTTGAAAATGGAATCGTCAATAGGGTTGTGCCGTCGCGATCGACGGGTGCGATGAAGCTGAAGGCTTCCGCTCGGCCGAGCGTGAAGATACCGCGATAGTGCGCTCCACTACCTCGGCATAAAGCGGTAGTGCGTCACTAGCATAGTGCGTTTGTCAACTCTATCCGAATTCGCTTGAACGTGATACAGGATTTTTTACATGAAGTAAGTATAGTTCTTTACCATGGTTTTGAGCAATAAAGCTGAAAACTATCTACGAGATTTTCTTTTTAGCGTGCTTTAGAACGATTGAAAGGAAGATTAACGCGTTTTAACTAATCACGATTAAATAAAATTAGATTTATGTTGTCATTAAACTTTTTACAATGCATTTCTATTTCGTGATTTTTTTTTTCACAAGAAAAATAACGTCCTACTTCTCGTACATCTTAACTCTAATACAATTATAAATAAAAAAATATTCAATGGGCCTACTTAATCTAGGTATTTTTATGGAATTAATTGTAAGATACCAAAGCACATGTTTAATTTAAAAAAGGTCATTTTACACCTTTTTAATAATATCTACTCCGAACAAAGTAGAGTTTACGCCTTCATAGAACATAAATATAGCCATAAGTTACGCAATTATACAATTTTAATTACCCAAACCGGGGATATATTTCGGAATCCGATTGTTTTGAACAGCACATCTGTCGCGAAACAAACTCCGGACCCAAAGGGCTCTCGAACTTAGCCGGATGAATATTTATAAAGGCATCAACTGTTAATCCTGTATTGTTACAATTTTCGCTTCTCGTCACTGATGACGTCAAGACAATACGGAGCTCTTATGGTTAGTGTACACTGCGTACAATTTTCTTTTGATTGTTTTTTGTTAAAGATTCGCTTATTTTTTTTTCTGAGTTTTTGCGTTTGAAAGTGAAAACAAGCATGAATTAAAGAAATGTTTACTGAATCATCTACTATATAAAAATAAGTCGGGTTTTCCTCCCTGACGCTATAACTCCAGAACGCACGAACCGATTTCCACGGTTTTGCATTCGTTGGAAAGGTCTCGGGCTCCGTGAGGTTTATAGCAAAGAAAAATCAGGAAAAATTTCAACAGAAAAGCGGGAAGGGGGTAAAACGGGATCCACGCGTACGAAGTCGCGGGCGGCCGCTAGTTAAAAAATAAAGTCCATAAAATGTGAAAAAAAAAATATTCAAGAATCCTATTTATTTCTTAGTTTGGTAATAAAATATGATTTAACCCTTCCACTGCTATGAATAATGTGTTATGTGGGTACGCTGATTATGTAGTAAATGTGCATTCAGTCAATACAAAATAATTGCACCTATTTTTAACAATAAATCGTCATTGGTTTAAAGATCTACCTAATCTACAAAAACATGTTATCTGGTGTAGAATATCAATTTTTTTTACTAACATTAAAATAAAACTTTTATATCTTACACAGTGTACACAAACCAAGAAAGCGCAGCTCATTCTAAGGAATTAACGAACAAAAGGCTTAAGTTAGCTCCGACGCCTGCGAACGATTCCAAAAGGCTTACAGCTGACGGCTCCCGTCACTCGCAAGTCGCACCACTCTCGGCTCTTGTTTATGGATTTCGTAAATATCCAAGAATGTAAGATAAGATCATACTGTTAAGTACATAAATGTTTCGTTGAATACATCCATTTATTACGTGTTTGTTGTGATTGTTGAGAACTGGCTAATAAGACATCATAACAGACTGATATAGAGCCTCAGTATTGCTAAACAAAATTGTAGACATACTCGTACGTTATTAATTTATTGCAAGATTGCCAGAATTTAAACGGATTTAATTTACAATTAAAGGTGTGATTCAGTTAAAATATCGGTGAAAAAAATCTGCTAGCTTCATAGTCAGTAGTTTCTAAGCTGAACTTGTCTTTATTTACACGTTGGCTGTATTATTACCACTTTTAAAAAATTCAATACGGAAAAATCTTGGAAATGTATTTACAGAAATTGCAAAATACCCTAATCACCACAGACAGAAGTCTATCTTTGATCTTTGTAAGGCAGTTTCTCTTTCATAACTTCCTTTATAAAGCTTGTATTTCCAATCTGTTTTCAGAACCACGGTTATTAGTCGCAGGTTGCATTAATGCAGCGGCAATAAAACACGAAGCGCAATAAAACAGCGTTATGAATGGACACTGTAAATCAGGCACCACTTGCAGAGATATTGCGTACGGCGTCTTAATTACACAACTTAGGATAATTTGTTTACTTGCAGCGCTAAGGATTGTGACTGCTAATGCGATTAAGTTTACCAAGGTACGTGATAAACGGTTGTAGCAAACTGACTGCCTACGTGTATGATTTTAAGCAAAAGTTTATTTATTTCTGCAAAGCTTTTAAAATGTGCTTTTATACGTCCCAAAAAAGTTTTTTTTTAACCATACCACTGCTTCGGGACAATAAATGGGCCAGTGCTGACAAGAAGCAGTGCAAAAAGCTCAGTCACAATATTGTCAGCCTCTTGCATACTACAGTTTTAGAGGTATAAATGCTTTGAAATTTTCTTATAATGTCCATAATAATATTAAGTTTAGTTTAAGTTTCGTATGCCGTTAGCGAAAGGGTTAACTCAAATATTAGGTTACGTACACACCAGCGCCAAGCGTCAAGGGTCCATGCGGTCTCTACATTAATAAGCGAAACGATAGCAATACGTCTTCCAAGATCAGGTGACTCTCAGCACTTGTAAGACGTTGGCCAAACTGAGCGCGACTTAGATCGATGCGTCGGCCGCAGGGTAGGAGGTACTAAGTGACGGATGACCCGCCTCGAATGTCGCGTCGGTTATTTGCTGTGTGTACTGGGGTTTTGGTTGGGTAGTTTGTTTTCAAGACACTTGCAAGGACAGCTGCTTTAAAGGTCGTTTCTAAATTATAATAATAAGTCTGAAAAAAAAGCTGATGTTTGATGATGAAGAATATTATTGAGAGCAGTGACGATCATCAAGGTGGTAGAGTCACTGTGGAATATCATAAATTTTCCTTTTTCAGTGACCAAAAGACTAAAACAATTTTAATATTGACTTTTTTGGACTCAAAGTCTTAGTCAACTCAAATACTACGTGACAAACTCCAGTAATTTTTTATTTATAAATTATCATTATCACCGATAAACTTTTTAGCTTGCAACTAAAAAGTTTCTAAGATTTCAAAACGCTCTCCTATCAAATACATACTTTCCAGAATGGTAAGTTTGCCGTGGATGTGACGATATCTAAGTTTAGAAAATGCAGTACTTGTGGTGTAGTCAATGTAGAGATATGAAAGTTTATATTTTAGTAATGCATTATCACTGACTCTTACATTACTGAAAACTCAAACCTATTATTTACCAAACTAAATCAGGCGTCCGCAGCGACTATATTTCACAAAGCCAAGACTGTTTCGGGAATTAAGCTACAATTAAACGCTCGTAAATTCCAAGTTTGGGTTTTGGTCGGGTCACTTCGGGGAGCCCGGTGGCAATTTATCAATTATTTACGCCGCTTGGTCCCGGCGCGGGCGGCGTCACCTGTCCTCGCAGATTTGTTGATCGACGAGTTTGATAATTCGATTAGCGTAATAGATAAGTTAACTGGTTTTAAAACGGTGGAGAAAACTGTTGTGAACTTCTTTGAGGTCTTTATCTTTAGCTTGTCTTAAGTATAATGAGTACAGAGAAGTTAAACATTTTGTCACTCTATGTTGATGATATTATTTTGACTATGATTGTCTTATTGTTTACAGAGAGGCGAAACATTTTGAAAGTCTATGAATTTTATGCTGTTTTAACTTTTAACTGAACATACTTACTAAGTGGTCTTTGAAAACGATGTTCACAAAATCATACGACTTTAACAATAATTAAACAAGTCACTTTCAGTAACCAACCAACCAGTGACAAAAATTAAAAATATTCACGCATATAATAAAATTGGCCGTCCGTCAGAGCCAAATCGCCGGCGGCTTCCACGCAAGCCAATACTGTTAACCAACCAATTATAACCACAGGTACTTATTTTAACATGTTTTATAAGCCTTAGTAGTATAAAAATAAGTATGAAAACCTTTTGTTTCAGTTGGTAAGTGAAGCTTGAGCAGAATCGACAATAATTGAATGATCGGTATTGCCGACGTCACGTCCGATACTTCGCAGAGAGTTCACTAAAGTTGCTAGAGCGCTACAAAATCAAATCTCGACGTAAAGTCGGGTGAGGTCGAGAGCAACACTATTGATGTACCTAAGAGCATACAACATTACTCGTATAAAATAAAAAACACCTATTAAGTTTATAAATTATTACACACTCCTTCGTTTTGTGCCCCAATCAAAATCATACGTTGACCATTAGAGCAAAACCAAAGTTATCAACTTTATGTCCCAACTAAAATTATAACTTGATATACTATGAAGAGAGTACTGCGTATGATGTTTAGATGTGCCTAATAACTTTTACTTTTACCACTTTTACTCACATACATTATAAATACCTAAATAAAAAGTTATAAAATCCGTTGTTATACGAGTAGACTGCACTCAATAGTTTATTCTCTAAACTCGTAGTTGCACTTATTTATCAGTAAACAGCCACTCCACTATAACGCTGAATGTAACAAAGCATTCATTAAAAGCAGACACTCGGCAAAGTTTGAGGAGAACCTAATCATATTAGCCTTATTAATTACATCCCCAGGCGTTGTTATTGCCGAATGAAAATATATGGCGGAAATAACTTCACTAACTACGAATACACTTTGCCTTTGCGCTAGTGCTGTCCGTCCACTTTTATCGATACTGAAAACTATATTTTTTGCTCAAGCATAAATAATTAAATAGTAAATTGGGATAATAGTGAAAATTATCAAGATTGTCATAGGCTCATGAACACAACAGTGAATAGGACTGAGACGTGATCTAATTAAAAAAAATAATAATATCCTAATGCACATACTTAATGTATTCAAGTAGGTACCTACAACTCACCTACTCGTACATAGTTATTTCTACTCAACATTGTACTCTTTTATCATCATTAAATTATTATTGTCAGTATTTTTCCTTCATAATAAAGAAATAGAGCAAAGTCTCCTTAATTTTTCCTAAATTATCGACATACAACATCTGTCGCCACAACACTACACTATAGTGGAGTACCTATAGTGCTAATGTATCGTGGATCGAAGGAAGTTTTGTTTAGCTTCTGTGCATCAAAGTTGGAAAATATGAGGGGAATAGCAAACAGTCGATTATGGGATGTTTATGGTCGTTCGAGGGGAAATACACTGTTGTTTATTTCTTTCTTTGCTCTTTGTAAGTTTTATGAGTGGGTTTAATCATCATTTTGTTGAACTACGTTTGTTTTAAACGATGATCTCATAAAGTAAAGTTGTAGTCATAAAAATCATTTTTAGCTGCAAATAGGCTTTTCAAAAGCGGTAAGTATTACAATGTTATCACACCCAGGTCTGAAATATTTAACACACAGTAGTTTTACAAATCTCTACACAATCCTAATGGTGCATACAACTATTTGTATGGAACTGACTTCGAAAACTCATTAAACTTCTTCATACTAATTCATTTTCATTTGCTTGAGAAAGTTTTTATTACAAGTTGTTGGTCCCTTTACAGAAATAGCTTTATCGCTGAAATGAAACAATAATATTGGCCCAATTATTTTCTATTAATACTAAAATTCAAAATCTAAACCAATCTATTTATCTAAAAGTGTCTCTTCTCAATTATTTAGCATTAACGCTAATAGTTAACGTCAAAGGCTATCCCGCAAATCCAATATCGGGCAGCCGAATGAAGTGGCAGTGCACAGGTGAATGTCTAAATTACAACAAATCCGCTCGGTTTACCTTGTAATTGGCCATGGCAGTCTGTGGTTTAATAACTGCGCGCCCGCCATCAAATGCATGTATGCCACAGTCTAAGTAGAACAGCTATTAAAACCGATAAATAAATAATGAGAATGAATTAAAACCATAATCTATACAGCCCATGGAGACTTAATCAACCCATGGACCCATATATTTGGTTATTTTGATTTTCAGGACAACTTGTAGTAATAAAAAAGGTTCGTAACATTGAAACTATTCCAGTCACAATGTTTTTTAACATTAGATGGTAGAACCAAGTTTATAACTATACTGCCTAACTCTACAAGCCCTAACTTCACAAACTCTACACCTTAGTAAAAATATGTGGTTTAGCCGATAAGTACGTAGTCCATTTAATTTTGTTTATAATGTCAACTTATTGGTGTGAAAATAAAAATATGGATTGGCTGTTCTTGACAGACTGCAGCGGAACCAATGTATTTCACGCTGATTAAATTATGTCCGACTGTACCTGTTTGATTTGGCGATATTGAGTTTTTATTAAAAATCTGTCAGTTTTCATCGGACGGAATTCAGCTACAGAAGGCGAATTGGTGAGGATTTTTTTACAAAGCGATATGAAATGTTAAAAAAGTATCATTGGTAAATATTGTAATTTCATACGTCAATCGTTCCCGTCAATATTGGTAATTGATATAAAACTGTTTGCAAATAAACTGCTAGTTTCGTTTTCAAATATTGACTCTAATATTTGTGTTACATAATATTTAACGATTCGTTTTTACTTGTTTACTATTCTGTTTATGTGCGTTGGAATTATTATGATTTTGATACGAATTCCAGTGAGCTTTTAATATTTATGGTATGGTACATTAATATTTTTGAGTTACAATATCAAATCAATCTAGCTGGATGGAGTGACGACTTGCAAAAAATGTAACGATGTGACGACAATAGAAAGACGAGATGAAATTATATGAACTGTTAAATAGCATTTTTTTATTTTTATTTAGATAGGTAGGTATGATGTGAAAAAAATCTTTCTATTTTAAATAAGTACATACATTAGAATCAGAGTAAACACACGTGGCATTTCAAAATGGAATAATAATGTAATATTTTAGGCATTTATCAAAGAATGTTAAACCGTGAAGAGATGCGACAGATGCGACGCACAGTGAAGCGCGAAATCGGACGCGGGTCGTCCCCCGATGTAGAACTGAAAATGAAATAATGAGTTTTGTATGAGCCGATTTTGTTGACACCTATTTGTGCCTATTACTTTTAAAAAAGCTTTGCCGCTCTTAAGCCTAGGCGCTTTCTACCGACTTTTAGTTGGCCGATAGTTGGGTCTCGGGCTGTTAATCAGTATGGACATGTATGAAAGTGCGCACATTATACCGATTTGGTATCGGCCGATTCTTCACAAAAATTAGAATCGGGCCCAACTATCGGTCAACTAAAAGTCAGTGGTCTGCGCCTAGGCTAACAGGAATGCTGTCGCGAATTTTCTGCTAATCAAGTGATATCGGAGCGATTTTTCCGTCAAGCGTGGCAAAGGCCTTACCGAATCATAGAGTCGAAACGCATCGTCTGGCCGCACCCTAACGCTGTTATGGTGCGTCCACACTGGGCGAACGGGCTCGCGCGGCACGCTGGTCATCCTGCTCACCCTGCTCTTGAGTGAGCAGGATGTCGAGTTTACCGCGTGAGCCCGTTCGCCCAGTCTGGACGCACCATTACAATAGTTGTACTCGTAGTAGATTGACGTAGGCAGAGTACAAACTAGCTTATCATTAGTTTCCACCTCAATGCCGAAATTAAGTCGGGCCCTTTCCCTTTGTGTTTGTCTGGTTAAATTAAGTTGAAAATTTATTCCGTATCAGTGCGGGCCCTTTATGTCAACGTGGAATTTATAATTTTACGGACAAAACTAATATCCGTGCCGCATTAATTAGTTTTTGATAGTGTGGAGTTTGTAGTGTTTGAGTTTTATTGGGATTATCAAACATTTAGAAAGGATCATTACAATTTCATCTGAAACAAAATGTATTCTTGTTTATTTTGCATTGTAGCATTAGATACTTATTAAGCCGATGCTGCTAAACGAAGCTGAAATTAAACTACCGAATCATATCGCACTGTCCAGGCTATGGTTGTTCGCTTATTGGTTCGCAGTTGGATGGTGGCAGGAGAGTTAAATGAATCACTATACTTTTGTTTGTTTAATAAAAATTAATAGTTCTCCGTAGACTGATGCACACTTGCCTTTATATCGAGCCTTTACCGCCAAATTATCGTAAGCGACACTTTTGTCAAAAAACCGTTTTTTATCGAAACTAGTATTTCAAACCGTAACGGACCCATCCCTGTTGGTGTTTCCCGCCAAAAAAAACCGTTACAAAGTTATAGCAAGTGCTAAAATTATCGTGAATACACATTTTTTCTAAAACTTAACGTAAGCGACACATGCATTTTGTCGCAAGCGACCGCACTTGTTATCGCAAGCGACATTAGCGCTTCACTGTGGGCGTTTACTGATGCAATTAGAGATTGCAATCGAATATTCGAATTTTTAATTTCAAATTAGTATTCGAATAGTAAATTAACATGTATTCGAATATTCGAATATTACAAAAATAAACAGAAAAGATAGAAAAAAGACAACTTAGTGTTTGCAAATGCAGTCGGAAGCATCAAATACATATCACCAACTAAAAAAACTAGTCATTGATGCTTCCGACTGCATTTTTGAACACTAAGTTGTCTTGTTTCTACCTTTTCTGTTCATTTTTAAGTAGTTGTGTTTCTTTCGCTATTTTGATACACATAGTATAAAAGAGGCGATAGAGCGAAACCAAGGTTCCAAATAACTTGAAAGAGACAACTCTATTGAGCAAAGTCAGCTGACTGATGCTGAAGACGGCGGACGGTAACGTCAACAAAAGCCGAGGTTCTGGGTGAGATCGAAAAGATCTATGGACAGCTATATACCTCCCAACCTGTTAATAGCTCAGCAACAGACGCAAGAGCTAGGTTAACGCGACACTATACCAAAGACATCCCGTATATCAGCCTATACGAGATTAGGAAGGCTCTCAAACAGCTAAAGAACAACAAGGCTCCAACAAGGTGATGACGGCATAACTTCGGAGCTTTTGAACGCAGGTGGAACACCGAAACTCGTTCAGAGACTCTTTAACTCCGTCTTACTTCAGGGAACAACGCCAGAGGCATGGAATAGAAGCGTGGTGGTGCTCTTCTTGGACTATGAGAAGGCCTTTGATTCGATCGAGACTTAAGCAGTGCTGCAGTCTCTCCGACTATTGGTATATCGAAGTGCTGAAGTGCCTGCACAGAAACGCTACCATGTCGGTCCGAGTACAGGAGCAAAGCACAAGGGTGATTCTTCTGCGGCGAGGCGTGAGGTAGGGAGATGTTATATCTCCGAAACCGTTGACTGCTGAATTGGAAGACGCTTTCAAGCTCCTTGAATGGAAAGGATTCGGCATAAATACCTATTAATGGCAAATACATCACTCAGCTGCGGTTTGCTGACGATATTGTGGTCATGGCAGAATCGCTTGAAGACCTTGGCACAATGCTCGAAGACTTTAATCGAGTCTCCCAACAGGTAGGCCTTCGGATGATAATGGAAAAAAGGAATATTATGTCCAACGTCCATGTTTCGGTAAGAACTCGATTCTCGAGACTATTGACTGTTGACAAGTATGTCTACCTCTGACAAACGATTCGGCTAGGAAGATCAAATTTCGAGAAAAAGGTAAAGCGCTGGATACAGGCCGGTGCCAACCGGTCATTGGGGGAGGCCTATGTTCAGCAGTGGAAGTCCTATGGCTGAAATTATGATGATGATGAGAATTTTATATCTGTATTAAAAACTTTATTGTTAAATAGTTAAAACATAGTTCCTAAAGCAATAAAAACATTGATATTTTGTGCTTTTTATTTTTAAAGTATTCGAATATTTGAATATTATTCGAATATTTGAATATTATTCGAATATTCGAAATAGAAAACTATCGAATATTTGCAATCTCTAGATGCAATAAGAGTGGTGTTAATTGATTTGTACAAGAAGAAATTTCTCATTTCATTTTATAATCTTAGTAGGTATAATTTGATCTCATTATTCCTAACGATTACTATGAATAAATAATTTTTGATTATTATGTGGATATTTCATTTAAAAACCTTTTAAAATGCCTATTTTTTTAACAATTATAATTTCTTGGACATAGTAACTTTGATAGGTAATATTATCGTAAACGCCCGAATATCTATAGACTGTGACAGCAAAAATATTGTATGCGCCATAAATGGTATAAATACTCATTATTTTTGTTTTATTTTCAGTCATATATTTAAATCTCTAAAAATCATTAACGTATGTCATTTTTCTTGTTATTAGCACACTTCTGATTAAAGATAATTAAAAAAACCTTCTCCTGTAAAATTTGGTTTTTGTCGGTTGCGCTAAAATGGCGGTAAAGGCTCGATATTGTCACGTGAACATATTGGCGTCAATTAACAAATATACAGGCTGTATTCACAGCCAATACTCATCACCAACTTAGTAACGAAAGGGAACAATAATGTCAATCACAGAATCGTTCTGCGCAATTTGCATGAGCGGCGTCTGTGGGTGAAGCGCGAGTGAATTAATATTCGCGGCGAGCGCGACGTCGCGTCTTTCCATTCTATACATAGCCAGAACGCAAGGGTGTGAAACTAATCGAGTATAGTTTGGATATGACTTTTTTTACTAAGCTCCTCCAAACTATACACGACCAGTACGCATACGCTGCGTACTGCTCGCGTATACTTTGTAGTGACTTAGGTCAATTATCTTCCTCCAAAATATACATCGCCAGTACGCATACGGACTAATCATGTATGTATTGTAATAAGTGCGTGATTACAATTTATACGCGAGTAGTTGCATGCTAGTCATTTTGACTTATTGACCTCTCTTTCTATTACATACTAGCTTTCCGCCCGCGGCTTCGCTCGCGTGGAATTTTGTCTGTTACAGAAAAACAATATCGCGCGCGTATTTGCTCACCGTTTAGACCTACCCTGGACTACGACAAACATTTTAAAACCAAAATCAGCTCAATCGGCCCAGCCGTTCTCGAGTTTTAATCAGACTAACGAACATCAATTCATTTTTATTTATATAGATAGATTAATTCATATCTGCGTGTCTACTTTAAACATTGAATCATCTTACGACACGTGTCATTGTTTTGATAAAGGATTTTTTTGTGTTTCTTATTCTGCCATAGAAAAGATATTTGTTTTGGGGCTGATATTTCACCAATTGTAGGTATGGAAATATGTCAAAATGATTTTGTTCTTGAGATAAAAGTTAATAAATAAAATAAATAATAAATAAATATCCTTAGACATTTTACACTGCGCTTCTAGTCCCAAACTAAGCAAAGCTTGTACTATGGGTACTAGACAACGGATATAAACATAATTAAATACTTTTTTTTGTAAATACATACTTATCATACATAGAAAACACCCAGTCCAATACAAACAAATATGTTCATTGTTCATGCACACAAATGTTTGTACTGTGCGGGAATCGAACCCGCTACCACTTCGAACCACTACACCAAACGGCCGACAATACAAACCTAGCATTTAAAGTCTCGCATAATATTGTATTTAATGCGCGTTGAACTTTCTTCTCTCACTCTCTCTCATATTAATTAAATTGTTATTTAATTTGAAATCTACCTAATCAATTTAATTTCAAAAACCACTTACAATAGTTTTAAAAATCTAGATTTATTATAGATTCAGTAAAATAGTTAATAATATTTTATGTAATAATATCAAATAAATGTAATTTTAAATATAGTTCCATATTTTACTGAATTTTACTAAATCAATATCAACTAAACACACTCTAGTCAAGTGTAAGTGGTGTAGTAGAAACTAATCGAGTATAGTTTGGAGATGACTTTTTTTACTAAGCTCCTCCAAACTATACACGATCAGTACGCAAAATTCGTGTATAGTTTGGAGTCACAGATTTACAAACAGGCACTCCGAAATATACACGAGCAGTTTCCTATGGGTGCGTTCTGGCCATGTATAGAACGGAAAGACGCCGCGACGTCACGACCAGCTTCACGCATGCCTTGCGATTTTAGACGGTCAGCAAGGAGCATAACATCTATACTTCTAAACATCGTTTGGAGTTGAAACTCTGGGCCCGTGGGGACCAAGTGCCCACAAATTGTTTCGTAAGATGTCTAAACGTTTAGTTGAGACATCTTACGATCCAAAGGCTGGCCTATACCTTGGTCAAAGAATTAGCCTGGCCATCCAGCGTGGCAATGTGGCCAGCCTTCTGGGCACCTTCCCCCAAGACAGCGGATTAAAGGATTTTTTTTTATTTATAAGCCTTGTCTACACTAATATTATAAAGAGGAAAACTTTGTTTGTTTGTTTGTTTGTTTGTTTAGTTGTAATGGATAGGCTCAAAAACTACTGGACCGATTTTAAAAATTCTTTCACCATTCGAAAGCTACATAACTCACGAGTAACATAGGCTAAATTTTATTTTGGAAAAAAATAGGGTCCCGTAAAATATTTGGGATTTTCATAAGACGTGGAAAAGCGCCATCTATCGTCATTGGTTAAAATCTTCTTGCGTCTGACAAAAATTTTTGAGGTACGTAAATATTCATGAAGGCAAAGCTGTCAAACGCCATCTATCGACATCATTAGTAAATTAGTAACTAAATATTACATGTACTATGAAAAGCGCTGTTCGTAAATAATATTGAAAATTTAATAAATAAAGATATTTTAGGTAACTGAACCATTCACTGCATGTACCTATTTGAATCATTCACTGTGTTTAAACGAGCAAATCAAAGTGTTAATTAGTGACTTTTTACAAACTTCCTTGCAAATTCTTACTATGTGCCGCCATCTACCGAGATGAATATTAGGGTACGGTTCAGCGGCGGACAAATGGGATGGGCGCGTGGGCGATTGTAGTTAAATAGGATAAGAATTACCTACTTCGTTTTTATTTTCTGTATGTAATTTGTTAATTTTTTGGTAGGGTCTTTATTTTAATTACTTAGGTAGGTACTTACTTATTTGATTTTAATGATAATTACTATAGGTACGTATAATTTTAGTAGAAAGAAAGGTCATTGAATGACTAAGTGACTCACTCACTCATCACGAAGTCTCAGAAACTACAAGTCGCAAAAGAGTTCTCAGGGGTTAATGGTCTATTCCACCTGGCTTTGATCACCAAGATGATCAAAGTGGACTCCAGTTAAATTATTTTTTTAGTGTTCTTTGATCACCTATAAATAAATCATACCTCTGAATTGTCACATACATGTCCAATTTGTTTATTGCGGTTTTTAGAAAATATCAAAAATGTTACAAAACAAAATATGTAGTACAACAATTGGACATGTGACTATTCAGAGGAGGTGTGATTTGTTTGTAGATGATCAAAGGACACTAAAATAATAATTTAACTAGAGTCCACTTGGCTCACCCAGGACATCGTATCCGTGGGTGATCAAAGGCACAGAATAAATTCAAAGGACACTAAATTGTCGCTGTAAGTCCACTTTGATCACCTGGCTGATCAAATCCAGGTGATCAAAGTGGAATACACCTCCTTTTAGAACGTAGGTAGTCACTAAGACGAAATTTTGCAAAATTCAACCTTTATGGGAGTTAAAAAGGGGGTTAGAAGTTTGTATTGCAGTCCTCGGTTTTTAAAGTAAGAGACTTGAAAGTTAAAGTGTATGCTCACTATGATCTCTAGATATTGTGGAGGTGTACATATACTGTTCGGTACACTGTGGTACTGTGTACACATCGGTTTGCCGACGATATTGTGGTCATGGCAGAATCGTTGGAAGATCTTGGCACAATGCTCGAAGACCTTAATCGATTTTCCCAACAGGTAGGCCTGAGGATGAACATGGACAAAACGAAGCTTACGCCGAATGTCCATGTTGCGCCCTACCCAGTTTCAGTTGGGAGCTCAATTTTCGAGATTGTCGACAAGTAGGTATGTCTACCTCGGACAAACGATCCAGCTAGGTAGGTCCAATTTCGAGAAGGAGGTCAATCGTCGAATCCCATTCGGCTGGGCAGCGTTCGGGAAACTACGCAACATCTTTTCGTCCAAAACACCTCAATGCCTGAAGACTAGAGTGTATAACCAATGTGTGTTACCAGTGATAACTTATGGCTCGGAAACGTGGCCTCTCACTATAGGCCTTATACAGAAGCTCAGTTGCACAGCGTGCTATGGAGAGGGCTATGCTTGGTGTTTCTTTGCGAGATCGAATCAGAAATGAGGAGATCCGTAAACGAACCAAAGTCGCTGACATAGCCCGACGGATTAGCAAGCTGAAGTGGCAATGGGCAGGGCACATAGTACGCAGAACTGATGGCCGATGGGGCAGAATGGTTCTGGAATGGAGGCCGCGTACCAGAAAACGTAGCGTGGGACTTCCACCTACAAGGTGGACCGACGACATCGTAAAGTTAGCAGGGAAGCGCTGGACGCAAGCCGCTTCCAATCGATCAACATGGAAAGCATTGGGGGAGGCCTATGTTCAGCAGTGGACGTCCTATGGCTGAAATGGTGGTGGTGGTGGTGGTGGTACATATACTGAAAATGTATCATTAGAAATCAACTACGGGGTCTAAGGAGATAAAAGGAAGGTTGGAAGTTTATATTATGAAAGTCCTATGTGTTTAAAGTAAGAGAGTTGAAATTTAAAATGTATGCGCTATAGATGCTAAGAGCGGATTTTACGAAACTCCACCCCTAATGGAGTAAAACGAGGTCCACGCGTACGAAGTCGCGGGCGGCCGCTAGTATTTTATATTATTTTTTATTTTTAAATTAAGTTTAGTTTAGGTTAACTAAGTAGTTATCTTTAAATATTATTATTACACTAGCGGCCGCCCGCGACTTCGTACGCGTGGACCTCGTTTTACTCCATTAGGGGTGGAGTTTCGTAAAATCCGCTCTTAGCATCTATAGCGCATACATTTTAAATTTCAACTCTCTTACTTTAAACACATAGGACTTTCATAATATAAACTTCCAACCTTCCTTTTATCTCCTTAGACCCCGTAGTTGATTTCTAATGATACATTTTCAGTATATGTACCACCACCACCACCACCACCATTTCAGCCATAGGACGTCCACTGCTGAACATAGGCCTCCCCCAATGCTTTCCATGTTGATCGATTGGAAGCGGCTTGCGTCCAGCGCTTCCCTGCTAACTTTACGATGTCGTCGGTCCACCTTGTAGGTGGAAGTCCCACGCTACGTTTTCTGGTACGCGGCCTCCATTCCAGAACCATTCTGCCCCATCGGCCATCAGTTCTGCGTACTATGTGCCCTGCCCATTGCCACTTCAGCTTGCTAATCCGTCGGGCTATGTCAGCGACTTTGGTTCGTTTACGGATCTCCTCATTTCTGATTCGATCTCGCAAAGAAACACCAAGCATAGCCCTCTCCATAGCACGCTGTGCAACTGAGCTTCTGTATAAGGCCTATAGTGAGAGGCCACGTTTCCGAGCCATAAGTTATCACTGGTAACACACATTGGTTATACACTCTAGTCTTCAGGCATTGAGGTGTTTTGGACGAAAAGATGTTGCGTAGTTTCCCGAACGCTGCCCAGCCGAATGGGATTCGACGATTGACCTCCTTCTCGAAATTGGACCTACCTAGCTGGATCGTTTGTCCGAGGTAGACATACCTACTTGTCGACAATCTCGAAAATTGAGCTCCCAACTGAAACTGGGTAGGGCGCAACATGGACATTCGGCGTAAGCTTCGTTTTGTCCATGTTCATCCTCAGGCCTACCTGTTGGGAAAATCGATTAAGGTCTTCGAGCATTGTGCCAAGATCTTCCAACGATTCTGCCATGACCACAATATCGTCGGCAAACCGATGTGTACACAGTACCACAGTGTACCGAACAGTATATGTACACCTCCACAATATCTAGAGATCATAGTGAGCATACACTTTAACTTTCAAGTCTCTTACTTTAAAAACCGAGGACTGCAATACAAACTTCTAACCCCCTTTTTAACTCCCATAAAGGTTGAATTTTGCAAAATTTCGTCTTAGTGACTACCTACGTTCTAAAAGGAGGTGTATTCCACTTTGATCACCTGGATTTGATCAGCCAGGTGATCAAAGTGGACTTACAGCGACAATTTAGTGTCCTTTGAATTTATTCTGTGCCTTTGATCACCCACGGATACGATGTCCTGGGTGAGCCAAGTGGACTCTAGTTAAATTATTATTTTAGTGTCCTTTGATCATCTACAAACAAATCACACCTCCTCTGAATAGTCACATGTCCAATTGTTGTACTACATATTTTGTTTTGTAACATTTTTGATATTTTCTAAAAACCGCAATAAACAAATTGGACATGTATGTGACAATTCAGAGGTATGATTTATTTATAGGTGATCAAAGAACACTAAAAAAATAATTTAACTGGAGTCCACTTTGATCATCTTGGTGATCAAAGCCAGGTGGAATAGACCATTAACCCCTGAGAACTCTTTTGCGACTTGTAGTTTCTGAGACTTCGTGATGAGTGAGTGAGTCACTTAGTCATTCAATGACCTTTCTTTCTACTAAAATTATACGTACCTATAGTAATTATCATTAAAATCAAATAAGTAAGTACCTACCTAAGTAATTAAAATAAAGACCCTACCAAAAAATTAACAAATTACATACAGAAAATAAAAACGAAGTAGGTAATTCTTATCCTATTTAACTACAATCGCCCACGCGCCCATCCCATTTGTCCGCCGCTGAACCGTACCCTAATATTCATCTCGGTAGATGGCGGCACATAGTAAGAATTTGCAAGGAAGTTTGTAAAAAGTCACTAATTAACACTTTGATTTGCTCGTTTAAACACAGTGAATGATTCAAATAGGTACATGCAGTGAATGGTTCAGTTACCTAAAATATCTTTATTTATTAAATTTTCAATATTATTTACGAACAGCGCTTTTCATAGTACATGTAATATTTAGTTACTAATTTACTAATGATGTCGATAGATGGCGTTTGACAGCTTTGCCTTCATGAATATTTACGTACCTCAAAAATTTTTGTCAGACGCAAGAAGATTTTAACCAATGACGATAGATGGCGCTTTTCCACGTCTTATGAAAATCCCAAATATTTTACGGGACCCTATTTTTTTCCAAAATAAAATTTAGCCTATGTTACTCGTGAGTTATGTAGCTTTCGAATGGTGAAAGAATTTTTAAAATCGGTCCAGTAGTTTTTGAGCCTATCCATTACAACTAAACAAACAAACAAACAAACAAACAAAGTTTTCCTCTTTATAATATTAGTGTAGATTACACAATATCATTCATAATATTGTCAATTTATGAGAAGATGTAGGTTAATTAATATTCGCGGCCACCGCGACGTCACGACCCGCTTCACGCATGCTTTGCGATTTTAGGCGGTCAGCAAGAAGCATAACATCTATAATTGTAGTTACAAAGAATATTCAAAATTTCTAGGTCGTTTTTGGCATGCGCCTATGGTTTCAAGTCGGTTTTTAAAAATATGTGAATTAACATTCGCAGCGAGCAGCAACGTCACGCGCACCTTCACGTATACCTAGCGATTTTAGACGGTTAGCAAGGAGTATAATATCGACCGCAAAGTATTATAAATTAGTATGCATTTTGGAACTTTCTGTGGGCATGCATTTTTCTGATAATAAATAAATAAAGGTAAATATTATTAAGTTACTAAGTTTCAAATTTTCTAGCCCTTGATGCTATGAGACCAGTCAGTTTGAAGAGAAGTTGTACGTGAATTAACAAAGCGCAAAGCTTCTTGTTTTGTTTGTAAAAACAGGCGGGGTATCGATGTACATAATTTAAGTTATCCTAAAAAAAACATAACATAATGCCATGCTACAGCGCATTCTTATGCATCATTACAATGCACTGTGTGGCCGCATCTTTAAAACTTGGGAAAAGTATGACTGAAATTTCCAGAGCGATGTCATGGACATTTTCACGCACGCCTGGGCACGCTTGTCCAGAAAATGCGGGGCAATTTGGATTTATTTTTATTAATTTAATTTTAAAGCAAAAATATGCTGCAAAATCATATGATAATATCCTTTCAGCAAGAACTGCATTTGAAACCGCAGTGATTGCAAAGTAAGTTCTATCACATCAACTCTACTAAGCTTTTTAATTAGACATATACATATCGACTTAGAAGCTACTATGCTTTGTTTAAAATTCACATTGGTTAAATATGTTTGTTTCCCAGTTGTTGTGGTCCCAGTAAATTCAACCCTGTAGCGGTTTTAAACAAAATATCTTCACGGTGTACTTCGCCATCAATTGTCAAAACGACAGCATAAATTTACCCCCCCAGCGGTAAGATTAATGTTAGTATTAATCGAGTGACCACTGCAGGCCGCTCGTTCCGTTACCGACACTGGTTCAACCCCTGTAGGGTTTTAATTAGAAATGCGCGTTTTAGACAATAGTTAATTATACGGTTAAATAAACAAGTGTTGCTAAGGGAAGGCAGAGGTTAACTTATCGATGCAGACGATATCCATTGGATTGGTAGCTGAAATCTTACTTATCATATTTGGACTGAAAATTATCATTTTTATTCAACTGACAGATTGATACTGTAAAATATTTTTAACGAATACAATACTACTCTCGCTCGAGGATATTCTTTAGAAAATGTCTTACAACAATTTATATTTTCCATTAAGTAGGTAGGTACATTTTTTTCCTTACATTACATAATCAAAAAGCTACCTATTCGTATGTCTGTTTTATTTATCCACAAACGTTCCTTAATAAAGGTAAAGTCTGGTGCAAATCTGGATACCTTAACTGGAGTGAGGGTAGATGACCGCCAATTAAACTAGTGTGGTTTATCCTGCACGCCACCTGCGAACAACGACGCGTCTTCCGTTGCTTGTGTGCGCGTAGTTTAATGCATGCACCTATACGAGTATATCCTAGTGAAATAGCAAGGAAACAAACATTATTCTTATTATAATTTTAAATGAAGCTTTTCGGCACTTTACAGGGTTAAAGCAACAGTAAAAAATCCACTGCTAGAGTCACTCAGTCAAGTGGATGAAACTTTTTTACCAGAAGTCGTTTTACTGTACGATCATTTTCTTAAATTTTTAATTCCCTTCTGTCAGCCTCTTGCCTCCGTCCAGGAACAAAGTGATGTACTGGAAATCTGTAACAAAAATGACTATAAATACTGAGCTCTACAATCCAACTGTATACGATTCAACGATACGAATATACCATTATGTGGGCATTGTTGGTAACGACTTCCTCAGTGAAATGGCACCCGGCTCGCCGAACCACACTTATCTGTCGCCTCCGACAATGGCATTTAATGTAATTTAATTTCCTAACCCTATTTTATCGTCGGATTATTTGATCAAAGGGCTAATCGAGTCCACATACCTACGGTTTAGCCAAAGATAAACTTGCGACATGCGGGCGCCTGTGCGTGTTTAACTAATGACCGACTCATGGGGGCCTATCGGACCCCCCATAATAGGGCTGTCAGATACAAGAGTCCAATTCACGTATTCATTTGAACGCATCATTGTACCACCACGGCATGAGTGGGTAGATGATGATTGTGTATGTTTTTAATTACCGAATATAAATTAGGCAGCTTTACTCATACGTCATAAAGCGATTTTTTTGTGTTTAAAGCAAATGAATTGTCTTATTATGTTGATGCATGTCTTACTAATTCTTCGAAAGGTATTTTAAAGAAGCTAAGTATAGAATTTTCTTTATCGGTAACTCATCGTGGGTTTCGAACTTTCATGCTCGTTCTTAATAACACAAAGATCAAACTGTGTTGAATAAGATGACAGCAATTCACGGTTAAGAATTTCTTTAGATATTGCTAATCCAGTTAAGCTAAAATATTTTTTTAACCTTTCAAAAAAGGTCACAAAAAGTTTATTTTTGTGACCACGGCTGTAGCAACACATCTCAAACATCAAGCTAATTAAGTACTCATGTACTACCTACATACATACGAGTGAGTACTAGTAAATGTCGCGTTTAAGACCCGTTGTTCCCAGTTCCAGACTGCTGTCCAGCTGTCTGCCAACCCTGGCCGGACCTGGGGGTGGGTCCAGCGTATCATTAGCCACAGATGCCGCCGGTATAAATACATTAAGTGCGCCGTCAAACTGTTAAACCCGCTCCGACGTAGTTTAAGCAGAGATTTTCCGCTAGAACTGTTGTTTGTCTGCCACTATTTGTGGAGGGAGGTTCATATTTATGTCATTCGCAGTCTCAATTCAAGTAGTTAGAGGCAACTACGCTAGCGAATAATCAATAGAAGTACAAAAAATAACAATTCAAATTACAGTCTCTTTCCAAAGAAAGATATTTACAGTCTCTTTCCAAAGAAAGGTACCTAACGAAAAATCTTGATTGAACGAAAATAAAATTTTCTCTGAAAAAAAAATATCTGTATTGAAAAGAAGTCTGATACTTGACATTCTTGCAGTATTCATCTTAAAGATTAGTGTTCAGTTAAAAATTATATCAAACAATGTTTTATTTCAGTCGCAGTATCAAACGTGTCAAAAGAATGATAGAAGAGGTGATAAGCATTGTTAAGTCACTGACGACCGTTCATCCAAGTCGTATCGTAAAACAATGACCGTTAAGGAAACTGTCCCAGCCGTTTAGCGTCCTCAAAATCAATAAACAATGAAAAACAGCGGGCACTGCATGCGATATGGGCTCATAAAATTCTATAAACCCAATAAAATTCGTGCTCCGCGTCAGAACTTCCACATAAAATCTCAAAGTACATAAACATATCATAAGGGATGTGGAGTTATCCTCACAAAGAGAGTTTTGGAGGGATAAGCGGCGGTTGCACAGATGGTTATTTTATACAGCGAGCCGAGTTAACGGGCTGGATTTTTAGCGTAGCTTACTACTCTGTAGCCGACGCTACGAGTCGAAGCTTTCCGTAACGTGCTACGTTTTGCTAAGTTTGTTTTTGTTATTATAATACCGTGTGTGGGTTCTCCTAAATGTTTCCATACTTTTTCAAGCAAAGTTATAGAATGGCAGCAACAAAAGTAAACGTCGATTTTATTTTTAGATAAAGGGCAGAAAAAGAAGAATGACCATTTGACCATTCATCATCATCATTAAAATCATCTCGATCAATAAAACGTATCTAGCAAAAAATATCGCACATCATTAAAGTCCTAAGACATAAAACACCAAAGTTGATAACAGTGTTTATTCACTGGGGCAATTCCTCCTCGTTTATTGCGATATAAATCGGCGACTAGATATGATTTATCAGCTCATCATTCCTGGTTAGCCAAGAGTAATGTTCACCCGTTATTGCCGTCTTATAAACGTTTGTTATCGGTACGAAAAAATATGTTTCAACGACTTATTGCGTTTTTCTACTACAACGTTCGCATTTATACTACTTTTGGTTACTTAAGAATTTTCTCTATCAATGATTTATGAATACAATAAATAATAATATAATCGCCGGTGAGTTATTACTAAAGAGCCGCGTGGAAATATTTTCCCTCGTAAATCTAAAACTGATAATTATTGTGGTGATATGTCAGAATGGTAAATTTGTAAGTTTAAGCAGTAGTTTTATGAAAAAAAAAAACTATGATAACACGTACAGCTGTTAAGGGTGGCCAGTAAATTGTTTTTTTCCCTTGTAACAACATAGAATTTTATAAAACACTAACAAAATGCTCAAAATAATGTCGAGATTCAAATACAAAACTACTACAAACTCGGTTATACTGATGTAATACTTCAAACAAAAGGCAGAATAGACAAAACAGAATAAACAAAGGCACATTAATAGAAAAATATAAAATTACAAAATCTACGTAAATACAAAATTGTGCCTATGTTATTTAACATAAACCCCGGGCAAATCCAGCTGGACTAAACAAAAGCATGGTTGACTTAAAACATATTACCATACGCAGGGGACAGTACCCTTTCGAGCTGACGCAACTCAAATTGAAATGGATCGGATTCAAGAGTCCATCCATCATGGTCTTGCCCCGGTCTAATGGTTTTTTAATAATTCCGAGCCCTCATTAGAAAGGTGATCGAGTGACTCGAGTGGCGATTGTTCGAATATGACAGCCGATTGACGGCTCTCGATACAACTGATCGAATAATGAGATCGAGAAAGAAATGTCATTTGGCGAAAGCGCAAATGGGATATGAAGTGACTTCATTTTTTATGAGCACGTATGAGTGGTTCGCTAATTGTTTAAGTGGTTTACCCTTTTAGTCTCTTTTGGGTAAAGGTAATAATGAATTTTATATTTCGAGATATTTCAGGAAGGCATTTTCAGTAACCTTTAAAATATTGACTGTTTAGAATCGGAGTAATAACCCGAAACAAACTCAGAACATTAAAAATACTTTTTCGCATAACGACTAAAATCACCCTGAAAACTGGCTATATTTAAAAAGAAATGAACCAAAACTAAAAACAATTGTAAAACTGCCATAAAAATATGGCTCAGACTGGGAAACGTTTCAACTATTCCGGGACGCTTTGTCCGCCGTTCAAATATATCATTCCGACGTCATAAGCGGAAAGTAAGACAATAAAGGCAGAAGACAGGAATGCGAAAGGGGAGAGAACAAAACGCTGACCGCTATAAACAAGGCAACTATGCCACCTTTATATTTCATGCAAATCCGTGGAACAGTTTGTGGGGCGTGATAAGTGGCCCGTGTTGTCTTGCTAAGTCATTGACTGTCTTCATATTCATATTTGATATTACCATTACAAAAGCAATCTTAAGTAAATTAATGACACTTCACTAGTATTTGGTTAGACAACATTTATCTTTCGTGTTACAACAATGGTACCATTGCATATGGCATTATCATTGTACTTTTAGATCATTCATTTAGTAAATAAAAAAAAGAAGTAACAATTTGGACAAGTCCCAGTTATCGCACCTTTAACTTTAGGCAGGATTTACTAGACTATCTATACGTCAAGTACTTTTAGACTACTTATTCATTATTGAAAAACACTATTACAAAATAAATAAGCGTTAAAATACTGGAAAGTTATTTATTGCCCCTGTGCAAAAAGTTAATTCATATGTTACATCTGATAATGAATCCGCAAATAGAAACTGCGACGGAGTACACCACACTAACCGCACAATCGACCGTTCAAAATTAATGTCGCATGAATAGCTATTTAGATAAACCGAGTTTAAAACGGCACACAAAAGTTTCACTTACTCCTATCGATGTGTAGCGTAACCCTTATCAAGGGACGCACCATCGGGCGCCATAAAACGTTACAAATAACCGCGAAACGCCGCGTCATTAAATAATATCGCTCAGATAAGTGCAGATTAATGCGGTTTTTATATCGATGCGAGTTTCAAACAACCCCCCTCTACGTACTAAAAAGCAAACGCACGCGATATGGAATGCGATACGCGCGGTATCGACGGAAAAGAAATCGAAAATCGAATTTATGTCGCGCGAAATGTGACGTTTGCAAAGGACATTGTCAGAAACCGCCTAAAAACCGCCCAAAAACATTAACCCATCATAATTATTTTCTAATTTTTTTAATACATTAAGCACCCTTTCATTCTAATGGACACTTAAGCATTGAAAAATTAAATAAATAAGTCTTTTAACGTTTATTCTATAATACTATTACAACTTCCGGACGTTTTGGTGCGTGGCATGGTCTAAAACCTATCAAGTTCCATAATTTTTGCCGATAAAATCTGTATGAGGCATTACCGTACTTTATTGCTGGGAGTCCATGTATAGTGATGTTCCTGCGGCCATCATAGACAATAAAATATCGATTTTGACAATAAAATAAATCGATTAAACTGCTTTGAAGACTAGATTTGCGTTAAAAGCTAAAAAGATATTGACACTATTACAAGAAGCTATCTAAAGTGTCCAACTGGTCGAAGGTCGTAAATAAAATAAAAATAATTAGGACCATAAACTGATATTCATGGTATCATAACTGTAAAAGTGTCAGAATCCGATGTTGAATCCAATGCCAGTTGAAGTGAGAGAAACATATATCAACCTAGTATAGTTGCCAGTCTCTCATAATCTATGCCAATGAGGGTTTTCGCGATTGAAAAATCCGCCAGATGGCAATACGTAGACGTGAGGTCCAAATGCTGCATGATTGGTTATTTTTGACATGACATTGACAGATATGTCAAAATCCACCAATAATGCAGCATTTGGACCTCGCGTCTACGTATTGCCATCTCGCGAATTTTTCAATCGCGAAAACCCTCATTCATAGCACATGTATAATAATAGACCAAAATGAACTTTTATAGATTGTGAAAGAGAAGATAAAGATTTTATTATTTTATTAAAATCTTGCCACGAGGTAGTTTTTCAGTAGAAACCAGGATTGGATAATCGCTACAGGCAAGTATCAGAACATTTTATAAACATTTTTAATCGATTATATCCTTGTGAATCGTTTTAATAAATTGTCATTTTACTTTTTCAATTAAAACTTTTTCAATCCCTAGTCTTGTCAAACTGTCATAATGTCAACAAATTATAAATGTCACGTCAGTTGACTCAATTTCAATCTTCTGTGCGTTTATTGTATTTTTATTTCAATGAAATAGTGCTGAAGGGTTAGTACTAAAAGTGAAAGCCTTTTTTCAGAAAGAAAACCAATGCTAAGAAAACCCTTATTATTCATACTGTTTGAAAGTTACAAGTCAGTGATACAGAGTTGCCGCCATTATAACTCCGTGGTGATACCATACCAAAGAAGAAGTTTTCCTAAACACTTGTGTTATTTTTACATGTGATCAAATAAAAAGGATTAATTCTACTGCTCAAATGGAATAACTTATCCCAAGAGACCGAATATAAAAAAAAAACCTCTCCATAGAAATTATCACCATCACGAGGATGTGAATTTTTTTGAGAATTTGATATTGGTCCTGTAAGAAAAGTAGTTGTATTTCAGTAGTAGAATCAACCCTTCTTGTTTCATCAGCAAGAGTAACTATAAAAACGCCCTGTAGGTAGGTATTATTAAGCTGAAGAGTTTGTTTAGTGTCAAAGACTGTCACACAGTGTAACTTAAATTGGCATATTATGATAATGAACATAACAACTTAAATAAATATTTATGTTAATATTTTTTCTATTTATTTATTTTCCCAAAGCTTCACAGTGACAGCTGAAACTGCAATACTGTTGTAAAACTAAACTTAGAACAAACTGTTACAAATATTTTACAAATTAAAATAAAACCGCATGTTGCTTTACTTTCTCGTATTTATTTATTTATTGATTTATACTTCAATGCCAAAAATATTAACATTAGGCGAACTTAATGCCATAAGGCATTCTCATCCAGTATCATCGTATAGGTAATAAATGTAATTAATGGCTAGATTATTAATGTTACTTTGTTACCCTCAATAGTGAGGAGATCTTATAAAATGGTAACCCTGATTTTCATTGTCATTCAAGTGCTCTTTCTTCGCATAGGCTTAAGTGATTTGGCCAAGGGCCACACACATTGCGATAAAATTATGCGACATAGATTTGACAGCAGCGGAGTGAAGTCTTGCGACTATGCAAAATGATACCCTTTAATCGTAGCGCATATAGACATAGACGGGGCGGGGCACATAGCTCGTAGAGCTGATGGCCGCTGGGGCAGGAAAGTTCTTGAGTGGCGACCACGAGCCGAAAGACGTAGCGTGGGCAGGCCTCCCACTAGGTGGACCGACGATCTGGTGAAGGTCGCGGGAGGTGCCTGTATGCGAGCGGTCCAGGATCGGTCTTCGTGGAAATCCTTGGGGGAGGCCTTTAACCAGCAGTGGACGTCTTTTTGGCTGAAACGAACGAACGAACGATACGTATTACCACTATTTACCAGACATTACTATTTATTGTATACTCGCTGGATTACACGTAGGAGCACGCGCGTTAGAGCTTCGGCCTTGCATTATTATAAGATCTTGTTCCGCCATTTTTCGAACTTCCTCCGTGAGGATATCCCCGCCGAATTCTATGATAAACCTATCAAAAGTCATATTCTGCAATGTCAAAATTAATTTGCCGAAATTCGCCGAGCCAGCTATGTCAAATAATATTATTAGGTGTCAAACGGGATACGTTCAGAAATTAATATTACGATTTTAAAGATAAGACAAGACAACTTTTTATTGACGAAGTTGCTGGGACAGCTAGAAACTATTTTTTTTCCGGCACTTTAAGAAAATAATAAATGAATGAAAACGCAGCGTGGGACGTCCACCCACAAGGTGGACCGACGACCTGATAAAGGTAGCGGGAAGGCGCTGGATGTAGGCCGCTACCAACCGTGCGATGTTGAAGTCATTGGGGGAGGCCTATGTTCAGTAGTGGACGTCCTGTGGCTGAAATGATGATGATGATGATGAAATGAATGAAAATGACAAATCTTCGAACGTGTATAATACCGTGCCAAAGTAATCATATAATTTTGGCACTACTTGCGGATATTATTGGAAAGAAAACTATGTAGGCTCTAGATCTGAAGCCGCTTTAACGAACACGAAGTGCTCATACAATGCGGCGTATTTTCTTCCAGTCTTTAGTCAGGACTTTAGTCGAATTAAAACCCCGGTTGAACGTGATATGGCCGCACTAGAATACGGTGCTTTTTTGCATAATCGCAAGACTTCGTTCCGGTGTCGACCGAATGTTATCACGATGTATGTGGCCCAGGGGTTACTGTAGCCGCTAAGGTTTGAAACTTCTTGCTTAAAATATTGTAGTCTTTGGCATAGACTACGACGGTAGTCATGGAGATAGGAGTTTGTTATCTCGTGTCAGATGTAAATGGTGAAAAGAAAACTCATGATTGTTATTTTTTGCAATATGTAGGTATTTTATAAAAGTGGAACCCCGAGTGATCTCCAAAACCCATTCTATTATTATATACGATTCGGCTTCGATATCTATAATACAATAGGAGTTTATTTCATGTGTCAGATGACAAGGGTGGAAACAACCTATGATTCAATGAACAACATTGTTTATTTACGTGCAATATGTGCATATTATAAAAGTGGAATGCCGAGTTGTATTTCTAAAACTTGTTCTATTATTTTATACTATTTGGCTGCGACTCGGCGTGACGACAATACAAAACATTTTTCGCGAATCGGTGTTCATACATTCACACAATACATTAGACGCCATGTTGTCATAAACGACATATTATAAAATCGCTGTGATTGAATATTCATAATCATTAATTTTATGGCAAGTGTCCATCAGGAATCATTGTTCTTACACACAGAATCGTATTATTTCGCTTTCGGGTAGTAATATGTCAAAATTGTTGGTTCTTAGGCGAACAATGTATGGAGAACGAACATTGTCCTTTGGCGGGGGGCAATTATGTGTTTTTGATAACTTTCTGATGAGTTAGGTACATTTGGGGTTAGCTTTTACATTAACAATCTGATGGAATCCGAAAAATTATGTTTGTGCGTAGTAATAACGTAGATTTTATCGTGTTTGTGAATGTGAAATTGCACAGTTCCTCGAAAAAATATTCAATTTGTGATGCGATAACTATTTATCATCAACATAATTACTTATACGGATCATTATCATTAATTTTGCAATCAAATTCCATATAATTGATGAGCTGGGCTTTGTTTATCAACACTTTAATAACGTTCTCCCCATTAAAAGCAATTCGAAGAATAATTGAAAAAATCATGGTAGTGTGAATTATTTTTTTTCAATCAAAGGAAAAAGTTTGTAACAAAAGAATTCAGTTTTTCATTACACAATACGGGATATTTTATGTGACACTCATATTTCAGATGTATGAAAAAGTTTGCCCCACCTACGTAAATAATATTGAAAGGGCAAGCATCTGTGCAGAAATCACCCGGTCACTAGAATATTGTTTTCACTATATTAGAAACGTGATCGCAATTTTTAAGAGCGAAAAAATTCTATTTCATGTGGAGTATCTGACGTTGGGCGTATTTGATTATACGTGGAGTGTGTATTCCGTTTTACAGTGTTATAAAGTGAACGATATTGGAGAGTTTTACGATTCGATTTACATGCGATATTGAAATATTCACTGTCGAATTAAAATTTTAGTGGTCTCCGATGAAATGAGTTCTGTCGGCATTGGAATGCGGGCACTTACTATTTTAGTGCGTCAAACTTTTGATTGTACTCGTATATTTGTAATTATGATACCTACTTACCAGTAGTTTGCTTATTGGCTTTAAATTATTGTTTCAGAAAGTCTTAACCTTCGCAGTAATATTAATAGATATGAATGCGATGAAGTGCTTTTGTTAATGACATGAACACTTATAAATAGAAGTCTTTTAGAGCAATCAAGGAAGCTTTTACAAGTATACATTTAGTAGGTATCTACAATAGGGTGGAGCACGGTTGTATGGGAAAAAATTTTTTCTTAGTTTCGAAGTTCTAATAGGGGGGGATTTGTGCCTTATATGAAAGTATAAATAACTGTAATTTTTTATCCCATTTAATGAATATCTTCTGCCTCCGCAGTGACTTCAAAATTTTAAAATTTTATTTAAAGTTGAAAGTCGTCTAAGGTGAAATATTGCGCTCTATTTATTAGTAAGAAGGTATTAAATGACAGATAATTTATAGATTAGATATTTACTAAGGTAATATAACAAGAAATACATACAAGAATTAGATAAATTACTTTAATTATTATGCTTGAAAATCCTTTTTTGATCAAAATTTAGGCATCACGTTTCGCGATTCCAACTTGACTTTTATTGCACCTTATTAGTGACTTTCTGGATGCAGTGAGAAATAGAATCTTTGATCGTAATCTTCACAGGTCCCTCAACAGCTTGAGTGAGGTAGAGAAGCCTTAAAACAAAGGTTTGCTCTCACCACCAGATTTGACAATGTGCTGAATTTCTTAGTCAAATAAATATCTCAAAAGCGGCTGTTTGGTTAAGTAAATTAAATAAATATATAAAATAGCATTAAAGTGTATCACTAGTACTTAAAAAATTCTAGGTATTGAAGGGTGACTCGTACTATGTGACTTTAGTGTGCGACGAGCGGCCACTCTCTGACATCGTAAGAAGACTGCTATCAGGATACTCGTAATAGCTTTTTCTCCGGGTAACTAGTTCTTTAATATTTCATAGGGTATCTGGCAGGCCTCTCGAGGCCATAATAATTTTAAACAGATGACGGGTGCCATCTTTGCATTATGGTTTTGTCTTAATCAAAAACCAGGAAGAAGCATAGACTTTAACCACAATAGTAGCCAGAGGTATAAAAATTTCTATTGGATTTTAAGTTTCTACAATACAAACGTAGTATTCGGTACGCTCGTGTGTTCTAACGGGCATGTTACAATTCACCAGGAGAAATTATTGCGAGATTTTGTGAGAATACGCCTAATTACCACCGAAGCAATTTTATGCAAGTTCTGCTGATCAGTACTCAGATAATTGGCCATTTCTGATCACATTTGTCCTTCAATTTGTTCAAATTCATAGATAGGCAGTTTCTCACATGTTTCCAGAGCTTTTCCAGTAGACTATCTGACAAAGACGCGAGTCGCGAAAAGGGCCAGAAAAATTCTCTTCTCGCGCTCTCTCACGCGCTTAATAAAATGATAAACCCAAAGCCTGGCGTTTTTGTGTATTTTACATTGAAAATATAGCATATCAGTAAACGATTTGTGATAAAAAAATAGTATTTTTATTTAAATATTGCACAGATATGTGGCGCCTAAGTGAGGTCTAAAACCAACTTTTTTTATAAATTCAGTGTCGATGCGGAGGCAGTTACTCTAAACCGAATTGATTAATATTTTGCATGACTTCATTTAAGCCCTAAAGGCACAAAATTTTGACTATTACATTACAGATATCTGAAAAAAAAATTTTCGCTCCACCCTAATCTACAACTCTTAGTTTGGGATTAGGTAATCTGTGGTTTGGGCACGTTTGGGGCTAGCTAAGGTTTGATTTTTAAAAATGAAGTGAATGACTTTATTATCACTCAGTAGACTATAATATGTTATTAATTTCCAACAAGAGGTCCTACCTGAGGTGTGACTTATTTTTTTTCTGAACATATTATATCTTTATGATGAGCTATTTTTAGCAATTAGATCTCGTAAAGGTCGCGGGAAGAGCCTGGATGCGGGCAGCGCAGGACCGTGCATTGTGGAAAACCTTGGAGGAGGCCTTTGTCCAGCAGTGGACGTCATTTGGCTGAAACGAACGAACGAACGATGAGCTATTTTTAGAGGGCACTTCAAAGACCAAAGACTCGTACGCTTATTGAATTGATATGCACCATAAATAAGTTTTTTGTGCTTTTACAGAGAAAAAGTGTGTGCTTGGAGGACCTATAGAGTTTTGTGGTGAATATGTCTTGTATCTCGTCTTACAAATTCATGCTTCATAACACATTATAATTACCAAAATTGACACATCAAACCGCAAATATCTTTCTGGGTCCGCACATCCGACCCGTCAAGAACTACCGTAGTCGTACCCCCAGGAAATTAACTCTGATAACGAGGCACCATTGTCTTACTCTCGAGATGTTTGGCGACACTTGGTTAGTGCGCGAACAATGGTGACAAGCGAGCTGCGCTAAAGTGACGTGTAGTTGCGAAGCGCACTCCATTTGGGACCATTTTGTAATTAAGATAGAGTTATTTAATTAATTGAAATATGTCATTCGATGAAGGCATATAATTAATGTAAACATAGGAGTGGTAGAGCAAAGAGGTGCATCTAACCTGGAAAATCATATTGAGACAGAAAAGATTGATTCATAAAAGCAAAGGTCGTACGAAATTAAAAAGGCCTTTTGTTGAGATCATAAATAGTCAAAAATTTGTTAAATAAGTATTGAATTGTCCAGGATTATATTAATTACGACCTCCTCAACCAATTAAATAATTATAGAATTAGTCGGAACTTCCTTCTGTTTGAAATGAATATTGTTTGTAATGGTAATGGCGATATACCTACAAGACATGATAGTATGGTGTTTGTAGTTTAAAATATACTCTTACACCCGATGACAAATATTGTATTCGGTAGGGTTTTATTTTCAACAAAAATGTCAAGCCTGAAGGGTGTAGTCGACTGTACGTATTCTAGTAGAGATAAAATGAATTTGTACCGTAGTTGCCATAAATTGGCGCTCTTGTCCAAACTAAGACAAATTAGTGTTGATTATAGTGTCGGCTAGCAGAAACCAATATTGTATCGGCGTTGTTTAACCACCGTCAGCTTGTTGTAACTTGTTTCAGTTTCGTAGATAAACATTGTCTGTAAGCCCTTACTGAGTAAACAATTTTCAACTAAATTATAGTTAGCAAGTAATATAATAATAATCTTCAATAACCTAGCAAATTCTTTGGAAATAGTAAAAGGAGAGTAACTTTAACTTTCACCTGAAAGTCATTGAAACGTTTAAATTAGCACTATGGACGTGCGTACTATAAGTCATATCTTTGAATGGAAAAGGTAATAAGTATATTTTTGAAATTAAATCTGTGTTTTATTACAATTTCCCGGGATGATATCTAAGATAGAGCATCCTTACTTAGGAAAGATAAGTATTTAATATGATTATTATTCAATTTGATTTTCGTACAAGGCGTGAAAATCCACACAAACTCCAGGTTTCCAAGGTACGTGGGGCAAAAATGGGCTTCTTTTGGAAAATCTCGCACCATGACAGATCACATTTGGGATAGCAAATTGTACTCAAAATTAAATCCATTGAATATTGTAATATTTCAATATTGTAAACTGTAACATTGCGAAGTGAATGAATGAATATGAATATTTAGAAAACAGCAATATTGGTAAAGTACTCCCTCAGACTATAAAGCAAAGTGAAGAAAGCTATGATCCGACCATATTTCACCAAACGTTTGTATCAACAAAATTGTCGTCTCACCGCGTGCCGGCCATCGCTCACAGCTGCCCCGGAGCATTCGATATGCACCGAGCCGTGCGGCGCGACGGGTGCATACCGGATTGCCTTAGCTTAGTACAGATGTAAGGTAAACACTTTATGTGGTTGTATTAGAGGTGATTTTACAATAATGTATGATGATGTACGGGCGCTTGTACATTTTATTAAGTAAATGGTCATTTTAGGTAATCTTTTAAATTACTATTAGAAGTACATAAAAATCCTTTTTTTTCAGGAAGAAAATGTTAACTGCTATCTCAACTTTCAGTAAAGCTAACATAATGACAGAGCGGTAACAAAGATTAAGTTAACAAGAATCGAACTTAATCACAGTTTTATTTCTACTGAATAAAGTTACTTTTGAAGATGGGGCAGACAGGTTCTGGAATGGAGGCCGCGTACTGGAAAACGCAGCGTGAGACGTCCACCTACAAGGTGGACCGACGACATCGTAAAGGTAGAAGGGAAGTGCTGGACGCAGGCCGCTACCAATCGATCAACATGGAAAGCATTGGGGGAGGCCTATGTTCAGCTGTGGACGTTCTATGGCTGAAATGACGATGATGATGATGAAAGTTACTTTTATACTCAAAAAAACTTCAGTCATTCATGTTTTTTCATGTTACTCAAAAGCTCTAGATTAAAAGACAATTTTCCTTTTCACAGGATAATAGGTACACATGATTTGCAAAATAGGTTTTGTCTTTAATAGATAGATGGAAACTTATTCAGCGTAAATTAATTACAGTATAATTTATCCGGCCCACATCTGGTCAGTTACTGCCTCCAGGGGTCGCCACAGGACAGTGCCCAAGTTTTTGATAGTTTGAGCAGCTCCGGTATTTACTGGTTAAGTTCGGGGGTCAGTTTGAGACAGTTCAGTCTTCGGGGAAAACAACGGGTTAATGCGGGACGGGAAGGGAACAAACATTATGGCGGTAAATCTTTTTGTTTACTCTGGAAGATAATTTTATTGTTTTCTATAGAACTTCGATGTTTAAAAGTATAATTTACAGTAGACTCATAGTTTCGATGACTTGTTAAAAGATAAAAATATTGATGTAGAAAAAAAATCGTATAGCCTAAAGTTTGATGAAAAAAACTTTTGGCTTAATTTGAGTACCTTTAATTCAATTAAGTTTTTAAAATGTGGATTATACTCGCAATAGCATCAATCCATGTCATTATTAATATCGAGCAAAAATGACATCTGAATGTTAGTTTCTGATAAGAATCTTAACTTATTGAATCAAAAACATATCGGTATTTCAATTCAATTGCTCTTTGTGCTTCACATCTGTATCAGCTAACCCAAACTTTCCAAGACAATTTTAACTCCAGCCTTTCCCAAGACGTGATGTCTGGGCCGTCAGAGAGAACTAATCCGAACTATGATTAATTGGATTCGGGAGGGCCGCAGTGCCAACAGCCGAGGGCCCTCAAATCTGCTACTCGTTAGTGTATGCAACTTAGCCAGCCAGTTTACCTTGACAGCTAGGGAATTTCATATTAATTAATATTGGCGCGGACGGTCTGTGTGCACGAATAATCAATAATGTATAGAACTAGAAACGAGGCAGTTGGAATGGGTTATCAGATGCAGTATTTAGTGATTGTGAAACAAATATAATACCTATGCACCGTCTGAAAATTGACAGTGTAAGTAGTAAGTGATTTCCATGCTAATTATCTAAATGCAAAAGTAACTCTGGGTATTGAACCAACTTTGATGAATTTAATGAGGCAAAAATAAAACTTTCAGATGGTGAATTCAATCGGTTCTCATACTGGCGATAAAATAATTCACAGTGATGAAAATTTTGAACTATAGACGCCCAATAAAAACTTTTGGTAACAAAACGATATTTACGCGGGCAAAGCTAGCTTATCATAAAATTACTCTCATAAAAAAGGTTGAATATCTGATAAAAATGAAACTATCGGGAAGTAAGCGTAATAAGTATACGGCATAGTCTACTTGTTTTGTGATAAAATTGTATACCAGTACTTGATTGTAAAAAGTACAGAGTAATTAATTTTCAATCTCGAACGTTGCTGTAAAAGCTAACTATTAAGTACTAAATTCTCAAACGTAAATACTGGTTGAGCAGTCTTATCTCCAGACGCCTCAATAGAAGGCTTACTCGCAAGCTTGATTTAATTTTAAAGCACCGCCGGCGCACGGATAGCCCTAATAAATCTGCTACTTACCGGTCCCGGTTCGATTCCCGGCGGGCGCGAATTAACTCGTTGGCCCCGCTGACCAAAGGAGGTTTATACAGCTAAGTTTGTTGCGAATATCTTGGGGGTATTTGCGAGTGAGTTAGCAAAATGTTTGCTGGTTTAAGGATACGATGTTTAATGTAAACAAGGAAAATACGATTAATCCTGGACAGTTTTCTTGTCCTTATTTTTGTTGAATCCGGTCATCATTGCCGTAGAAAAATGATATTATTTGTAGTTCCAATAAACAAAACCTAATTCCAAAGTACTCTCAACTCGTAACAAACTGTGTAATAAGTCAAAACAAACAATAGACGGAACCGTTTAACTCGGCAACAACGAGAACAGAACAATACAATCGGTCTACACCGTAATAAAGAAACGGCGGAGTATTTCTTTCATCGGGACCGAAGTCGGAACTTGCTGCGAAGCTGCGGAAACTTATACGAAGCAGAGGGCGGGCGGAACCACGACGACTTCCGTTCCGCCTAACTGCAACCAGACAAACGGGTTGCTACGGATTTTGCAGTGAATATCACTTTTGAAAAAGGTTTCGGTGTTCTTGGGAATGTTTCTTGATTTTTGGCTTAATCTTTGGCTTGTGTGCGTAAATCAATGATGTGGATTTTTTAATGGCGCGCACGGCTGGTGCGTTTTTGGATTATTTAACTAAATCATTTAGATTAGTGTAGGTACTTAATACCATTTTTAGATCAGGACTAATTCGTGATTTGATTTACCAACAATTTGGATAAATTAGAAGAAAATCATGAATAATTAAAACTGAAAATAAAAAACAATATGGCCCAAACATCATGCACTAAAAACTCACTGGGCTCTCTGTTACAACCACCGTAGCCGATCACAGGGAGAAATGGAGCAAAATTGTGAGATCTATCGAGCACTCTCATCATGGACTACCACCTTTAGTAGTGACGAAAACGAATACGATGTCATATGGTTTTTACTGACCATAGGTGAATTTCAAGCCCAAATTGATCGCGGCGTAAACCGATGATTCCTCTTCCCAAACACATTCGCGACCAAATCGGGCGTATCATCCACAATGGCTCTAATTCCTAACACAAAACACGCAAATCATTAAGCTGCCCCGCACGGTGGCAACGCCGAGTCAACAGGACGGACGTGGCCTAAGCAAACACCTATTATGCCCGACACGCTGCGTTGTCTAACTGCACTATCATAATACATTATTGGGATATACCACCAGCCTTCGCGTGAAAGACTTCTATGCCAGAGATCCCGGGTTCGATCCTTTGGGTGATTACTATGTATTCTTATAATATTAAGTGTAAATCTGTTATCTGGTGTCCCATAATACAAAGCTTTACTTAGTTTTAGCACATTGCGAAGTGTAAAAATGACAAGGGATTTTTATAATTGAAGACCGTAGGGAAAGCATGGTGTGGCAGAAGTATATATTTTTGTATTATTTTGATCATTGTCATTATCATTGCATCTGCAAAACACGCCTTCGTTATATTCGTAGGTGGATCGTGACGTTAAAAGTCGCTTAGCTATTTGCCAACGTGTGGGCGAATTCGGAGAATGAATTGAAGTATTTCAGACTTATAAGGTACGGATTGATTAGTAGATGTAGAGCTCAAAATGATTTTACTAAGCAGTTTAAAACATTTTAGGAAGTTAATACAGTCATATTATAACCCTTAGTTCCATCGTAAACACAGCCACAATTTACTTTTAAAACATATTATTTATTTCACCAAGTATTCCCCCTCGTAATCCTCCTATTTAAACTTGATATGAATATAAATAATTCCGAAGCGTAAAAACAATATCACACCAGATTAACATCTCCTAAAACAATATCTTTATACGAATAAAATTATTTCGTTACATTTAATTGGCAAATAAAATATTATTTTAAATAAAAAGTGTTTCACCTTTCCATTCTGTTTAAGCGTAGTCACGTAGCGGTACATTCGTGCACAAAATGATTTGCGCCCTTTTGAATACATACGTATGGCTACATTTAAATGCACAAATAAATGTTGTAAAAAAGATGTTGTTTTTTCTTAATAAAGTACCTAACTTTTTATTCAAATTTAACTCGAATTAAAAAAAAAGTTCGTTAAGCGCGTTTGATATTATGACTGAAAACAGACCACATACTTATTTCAAAGTAAGCAACAAAATATTTAATTCAGAAATACACATAATCTAATCGCATTTCCAGATTGTGCGTGCAAGTACACGTGAGCACTGAGTCAGCGACTGACCGGCCGTAACAAATTCCGTCGGCGGCCGCAAACGCTGTTGTTTTAGGCCGTAGACAAACAGTTGCAGCGTGACCGGTGCTAATACTGTGTTTGCTCTACATATTTATGGTACGACCGCCCACTTGTGCCCACCCGAATAATTAGCTCGTTATAAAACGCACGGTAACTAATCGTGTTTGCCAAGCTATTTAGATTGCGACTGTACCGCGCTGGGACTGTACATTTTTCTGTTTTATGCTTTCGCTTTTTCGTTTTGGAAGTGTAGGATTTGTTGGGAATGTTTGTTATTTATTCGTACAAAAGCTTTTCGATGTCAAAATATGTGTAGTTAAAATAGAGTTGATATGGAAATAAAACAATAGTTTATTGGAATTTAGATTTTTATAATGAAAAATATGAGTATTTGTGCTAAAGTATTTTTTACCTGAAAAAAGCGACTGATATCTCGGGCCATACAGGAACTATGATTTAGTTAGTAAGTCAAATTCACTTTGCATTGAGATAAGAGAGACGAATTCTCACTCTATTTATTTTCCATTAGACATCGTCTTTTGAATGTGTCATGACAATCATCCTAGATTTATTATTTTAAGAGGTCAACCGCAGGCTTGACTTTTTCCTATCAACATTCTTGGCTCCATACCCCGTAAAATGAGACCCGTAACTAGATAAGGCTGAACCGGCGAGCCGGTCCGGCGGCGAGTCGATTAGCGCCGTAACCGGATTACCCGGCTAAGTGGCAGCCGGCCGGTAACTGACCACCGGTAATCAATGGGTATCACTACCACGTTCGTATTACCAATTATACTGAGCATTACAGAATTAATTTGAATTTGGGCTGTTATAAATGTAATTTCAATGAGAAATGGTACAACTCAATTTGTCCTGAAATAAAGTTAGGTATACCATAAGAGAAGAAATCCAGTACTCCGGTAGCTTTCTATGCCCTTTTCATAACTAAGCAGAAAGAGAGCAAGGAGCGTAGAGGAAAAGTATTTTTTTATTATGGTTATCAAAATTAGTGTGAGTCTCTTAAAATAGAGTATGACTAAAGTAAGATTTTAAACTAGCATCTTGATGATATGATGAAACTATTGAATCAATATAATGCAACCGAGTCGAAACGTTCGGAACCTTTTTAACTGTTTGTTGCCAAATCCCGTTAAAGTTAGAATTTAGTAACCTGAAGACTCAAATCAATTAAATTGCAAACAACTATGAGTTTTGTAAAATATAAATTAAAATTAGTAATGATTGTTTAAACGAGCTGCCTAGTCGCAAGCAAAGCCCAGTGAAATAGTCGGGCAGCTGGATCGATAGCTGAATTCACCCCAGGTAACTAAAGTAATCAACCATAAACCTTCGGTCTCACAGTTACAATAATTTCAGTAATTAATGCATAAATTTCGCATTCGCGTAACGATCTGGGAGATGTAACTAAGAGTTTAATGACCTCCGTCTAATTGGTCTAAGATTTGGAAGCCATTGTCTTACATATTCATAGGGGCCTCAACCTTAGGGCAGGTGAATCTATTATTCAGATAGACTCCGGACATGCAAATTGGCTGGAGAATATCGGTCATGTAAACGTCAGATTTGAGTGGAAATTATTGCGGATTGGCTTTCTGCGGAGCATTCCGATTGTGGAGGCGTGCTCTGAATTATATTAATGAGCAATATACGCCTATGAATTTGTATAATACTCTGTCTTAATTAAGTCTAAGGGGTATGAACGGTGACCGACTCAGCTTCAGTCAGTCAACTAGTCACTACTCCGATTAACTGTGAGATATTTCTATCTATAAACTATCATCATCACGCGAAAAAACGACGATAAAAATAGAACAAGCCCCTGTATCTCTCTCTATCTCACACACATCATACACTTAACTCATTTGTTTTATACACAAATCAATTTTTATCAATTAACGTGATTTTATTTAATCAAACAACCCTTATCTCGCAATTCATTGAATCATGTTTTCTTCGGTTTCAATTATTTAAGCGACGTGAGGAGTCAGACCCTCTTTCGAGTTTCTTACCGTGTGTGTTCATCAGTCATGTAATTAGCACGTAATAAAATATTCAAACGTATTAACAACTTGACTTTACGAAGATTTACGCTTAATTTTAAGATTTTCTCGCTTGCTTTGTTTGGTTTACTTCGATATTTTGTTGTTTTAATAATAAATAATTAGTATAAACTGATGAAATCTACGCTTTTAGATTTAAATATAATTAATTTTACATTTGTAGTCCAATTTTCTGGGAAGATCTTTATTGTTAATCAATCTTTGAATAACGCACACCGCGTAAACATACAAATATAAAGCCAAATGGCTATCTGTGTTCATTGTATATTATGAATACCACATAGGCATAATCCTTCAATAATATTCGTATGACATTTTATTATGACATTTATTAATTTTAATAATAAAAACTTATTAACATTAATTTGATATTTCTGCCTGTTTTACAAATTATTGACATTTGATTTAAAATATTATTCAATTTACCTAAAACAGAAAGTCACATAAATTAATTCAAGTGTCAAAGTTTAAATAAAAATAAAACATAAACGAATATAAAACCTCCTCCTTTTTAAGTCGGTTAAAAAGTAAAAAGTATGCATGTATTTCTTCATGTTACAAATAGTCTAACGTTATAATAAAATTCTTGTAATGTGACATACACACTTTCTAGATAATTCTTAATACGCAATATTTAATCTTAACTCGGTTCAATAATAATACATTTTCCTTTGCACAAAGCATTATCAGATTTAGTTGAGACATTCGAAACCAAGTTTGGATAGTCAGGGATAGCCTCGAGGCCGTAAACAGCTCTAACATGTTAATTGCAGACTGTTATCTTATGCTAAAGAAGATTTGCTCCAACAACAAACTGCGCTTATCTCATAAGGAGTTGCCAAAGGGCCGTCTCACCCTTATAGAGTGTGGACACGTAGAGACACGGAAGCGATTTGCAAGTTTCAACCTACTTACAACATTACAAATTATATTTATTATTTATGAAATTGATCTATGAAAAAATGTTAACAGTCATATTATGGACTTGATTCGTAGTTCGGATATTTCTTAAAAGGAAGCATTTTAGACTCATTTCAATTGTGGTTTATACTTGTGTAAATTTTCTGCTTAAACCATTTCATATTTGAAAATTAAATGCTTTATGTCATTGCTACGAGATAATGTACTAACTACGAAACTACGGCTAAGTTATGTAACTGCTACGAATAATCGTAGGCTCGTAGCGTCGTAGCATTAAAACATTAGATAGGACTGAATTCGATGACGTCATTCAAGTTAGTAAATATTATAGTCGTAGTTGTAACATCTAAGTTTTTAGCACTTTAAATTATGTAATTTTAACACCCACTTAATTCCTGTGGTTCCTATAAATACTTAAATGAATTCTGAAAATATTTTCATTATTATTTTACGCTTTCCTCTAACTTTTTCACTTCACCAATAGTACTGGACTTACATATTATGTGTAATTCTATGATATACTCATTAAGCTGCGACATCCACCCGCCCTCTCAAGTCGCATGTAAGCATTCCTTCGATGCGCCCTTATTGGGGCCGACGGGTAAATGAGACACCACTTAAGCAATTATCCACTAGTCAAGGTACCTGATATACTGCCGACCCGCCTGTCCGCCTGATGTATGTCGGTCGTTCATGGTTACAAAAGGTGCAGGTAAATCAAGATTTACCCATGTGTATTCATGTAGCTTCATGTAAATCTGTGTACAAAGATACTAGTATTTTATTTATAGGTATTTATTTTCAAGTAAACTTTCTGTTCCTTATTCTATTTAATCTAATTTCTAATACTTATGTCATAAAGCTCCTAAATCGTTGTTGATTTTATTAATTTAACAATTTTGAATTTACAAAGCAATATCACGTTTTTGATCATGAGACTAATTTTTCACCCCTCGCTCTTATCGATTTTATTTTGATAGCTGAGCTGAGTATGCTTATTACTGATATAAATTCTTTAAGAATTCGTCACAATATGATAGATACTTAAATATTCAATAGTATATTTATAATAATATACTATTATAAATATAATAATAGTGTCTATTACAACATGCTAGCTAAAGCCCAAACTTGCTCAATTTAATTATCCAAGCAAATCATATAGCGCAACTATCCCGTACCTTGATCAAGTTCTGCAGGTGAGTCGGGAAGGGGCTGCATTCCTTCGGGAAGCGGGCACAGTTTGGACTGCTCAAAGCGTGCCATTCCGTCTGGTTACACGGCAAGTTCACTCCTTAGTGGTGTATAGGATTTCTGTCGTCATTCTGTAACTATAAAATACAAATGCTGATCAATAATTCATCTATGTAGATCGTTTTATCCACGAAGACGCGCCCCACCATTCTTCCGCTAATGTTTGAGTGCTATCATTATCGGTACACTAAATTATCCATGAGTGCACAGACACGCACATTACAATATCGATTGCTCGGACGCTCGGACTCGCACCCTGCGCTTGCCTGGACCAAAAATTGGTAAGGCGCTTCTTCGTGGATGAAACGATCTAATAGTGTGCGTGCATCTAATATAAGGTATTCGCTCTCATATTGCATAAGGCATTGTTAAATAATGAATTTAATAAAATATTCGAAATTATTCGGATAACGGAACAAAACACGGCTGAACTATTTAATTACGGCGAATTTCGAAGAAATGTGTTTGTATTGTGATCATAATTAACAATCAGAAATATCGAAGCCTAGGTTTGGTATTTCATTAATTCAGCTATGGCAAATATTTAATTATTATTAACCGGAATCGCTGTACAAGCAATAAAATTGTCTGTTCATTCGAATAACGTAATTAAAATTTAACGTCGATCCATTGTTTTAGTTTGGGGAACTCGCGTTAAATATATTTGTTTGCCAATTTATGTGTTGTGGTTCAAAATTGGCATCCGCAATTACCTCAGACGTTCCCGAAAGTTTCTCTTTGCTAACAATCGCAGTGTTTAAAGTTCGCTTCTAACTCGCTCGCTTCGAGTGGAAAATATTTGCGACTGCTTGAAGCCACTCCTCTGTGAGAGAAATATTTCATTTGAAACTGACTTTTTGAGATACGAGTAGTTCTGTACGATAGACAATAGCGACTTGTTTTTGTGATGTTTATTTTGAATGAAATCCAAAATATAATTCGAATGTATGGTTTGATGTTTTGCTTTAATCTATTGGTAAACAGTATTATCTGCGAGTGTAGATTTAATTTAACACATCTTTTTCTTTTAGTTTTGTGATACCAGCTAAAATACGTACACTTTGCTTTACAAATAATGTTATAAACACGAATTCAGAAATATTATTTACAATCTGATGTGTATTATATTTTAAACTATTATGTTGCATTTTTTGTTGATAGGCATTACCATGTTAGGTTGATACGTGAAGCCATTGAAATTAAAAAGCATAAGAATTTCAATCGAGAAGATGGATTTAACCTATCATCAGCGTGGAATCCGGTGATAACGAAGTACAAATCGCGTTCTAGGCCGTCTCAGAGAAACCCGGACACTCTTAGTGTAGTTTGTCGGACTGACTGTACCACTGACGAAAATATTGTGCAAATGCGGGTGGGTGAAGAAAACTCATCGCGCCGGAGCAGACGACGCCGCATCTCTTCAGTCTGCCCGCGACCAGGCCTCCGTCACTCGCCTATGCCGGCCGAGATAATTACCTACAGCGCGCGACAACTTCAAGTTGCAAATCAGTTAGGGCCGCCACGCGCCTGTGAGCACACGCGTATTTCTATCCACGCTCGGTCGATCATCGTCACAATCAAGGTTTATTGTTCCAAAAGCACTGATATCCTTCTTTAATGGAAAATCGTAATATTTAGGAATAATAATTAATTGTAGTAATTTAAATAATTTAAAAAACTAAACTTTTTAAATAATTTTGAAATACTTATGACAAAAAACTGTAGCAAAAAAATTATTTTAGCTAATATAAACATTAACTTTACTTCACCGTGTCTATTTTCCGACACTACACCTTTTAAAACTGTTCGTCCAATATCGAATTATCGTAACACTGAAGTTTATTAATAGGTACCTTTAGAGATGGTACGATTATACAAACACCACTAGATTAAAGTTTACCAATCGTAAATACAATGAAAGAAAGAAAGAAAGAAAGGAAATATTTTATTTGGCCCAACATATTAAATTATTACAGTATACAGTTTACAATACTTGCACATTTGTGGACCAAAATGGCATCCGCTCAGCATTGTGTCCTGCTCTGAGGTAGACCCAGAACAGGACGCTGTTATTCTGCGGAGGCCACTTTTTTTAAGAGAGCGTCACATTGGACGCCATAGACATTGGCATTTTTATTTTAAAATTAAAATTATATAAAATGCTTCTTAAAATTAAGTTTTTATTTATTTTACTTTGCTTATACAACCCTGCGCTTGAGCTGTGAGGTAGATCAATTCTGAACACAAAAAAATTGCGCTCTTGTGAGCGTAGTAGTAAGGTGCGATTTCGAATGCACCATGTGCGTTGGATATTTTGTATTATTATTATTACCGTTAAAATGTCGGCATCTGATCCTACACAAAGGAGTGCAATTTCTGTTGCTACTATTATGTATTCTGTGCCGCGACCATGACTCGTGCAACCGAGCCGAAACGTCGGGAGGGTAAATATTTTATTTACCGTTAAAATAGATATTGTTGCAATAAATCCCGTGAAGTGATAATTCTGATGTGTATTATAAAGAAAATAGCTATACCTAGCCGTTTTTTTACAAAAAGAAAAGTTTGTTCCGTTATCAATTAATTTTGATCAATGTCTTATTTAAACCATTTGGCAAAGGTATATAATGAAACAAACATATTTTAATTAATTTTAATTACAAACAAATACCTTATTAATAGCTAGCAATTCAAATCTATTAAAGTAACTTTAGAAACAATGCGAGTTCCTAAACTGACTTTGTACAGCATCTAAATCACAAGTACACCTCTAGACTGAGAGCCACAATTAATTCCTGATTGATTCACAAAGCTAGTTGGAATTCCCTCCCCCTCCCCCCACGTGAGGATCAGACAAAGATACGAAGTTAACGTCAGCTAAGGTTTGTTGTACAAAATTTATATGAAACTTTGCTTCAGAACTGTTCCGAGTCCGGTTCAGCTACGGCGAAGTTTGTTCTGAATTGTATTTCAAAGCGCTTGGTGAATAATAGGTATTGTTTTATGTTTGTTTGATTTTTTTTGTTATGAAATATTTACTTTTATGATATAATGATACAAATGACATTACATCACATTTTTGTTGTAAAATAGCTTACATTTTGATTGATCAATGTAATTGAACTTGATTGAAAGACTTTAACAGAAATAAGAATAAATTTTGACTATGAGTTTCGAGTCGTTGTGTAATGCAGTGTTTCTTTTGTACAGACGACACTACAAGAGTCTATCATTTTTGTTACAAAACCAACCTCAACTACTTGGCGTCGCGTCGCCTGTAACTTTTTCTTTATGTAACTAAAACTAAGTCGAAGAAAGCAAACTTCACATTCAGCGTAGCCAGGCCTCACCTCCCAAGGTGACGTGATAGCAGCGCAACTGCTAAGATATTCCAAGACGCGAACGTTCGCGGCCGCCGCTGTATTATGCACGAGCCGCTCGTCTCCCGTTTTGTTCGACTAGCATCGTTGATTTGATATGCTTTCAATTTTAATTAGCGGGGAAATGTTTTTGAAACTGAATGTGGAAATGTTAATAAATGATGGCTGTGCAGGTATGTGAATAAAATTTTGCGTGTAAACATTCTGTTCAGCAGGATATTTATTAAAAATTGCTTTAAAAAATTTGTGTTATTTAATTATGTCGAATTTATGCAGTCGTATGTTTGTACCATTCATATGCGCACTGAATTTTTAACCATTGAATTAATGTATTTATGTAGAGTTTACCTAAAAAAAGGTAAATACCTAATTAAGATCACAAGCACAACAACAGTGTATCGCGAAATAACGCAGCAATTAAATTCTCAAAGCGCAAATTAACGAAATTGCTCCTAATATCACAGCCTGCCTGTGTATCACAGATTGTTTATGAAATTGACGAAAACAATGTTCTTAAGTCAACCGTCTCGGCTTTCAGGCAGGGCGGATTAACCCGTTGAGCGCCTTCTGCCGTCAGAATATTTTATCAGCGACGTCAGGTTAACTTCGTTACCGCCACGCGTCGCCGACTTTTTAACATGATCTAATTTTAACAGCTTCCGACAAACTCCTCGTCTTTTTGCATGTGCTGTGCTGTTTAATTAAAATTTTGAAACAAGAAGTGACGATCAACAATTTTGATAAGATTAAAAATGTAGAGCGTTCATTAATATAAATAAAAAAAATTACAGCTACCAGTACCTCTATTACGAAAAACTTTCGAGTTCGTTTCGTTGCGTATTCAAAGTGTCATCGAAAAATTTTGTATGAAAAATTAAACAGCGCCCCCTATATTATAGCCGCCCTAGGGGGCGCTGTTTAATTTTTCATACAAAATTTTTCGATGACACTTTGAATACGCAACGAAACGAACTCGAAAGTTTTTCGTAATAGAGGTACAGAACTATACTCTTACACCGACCGGCACATTTTTTAAAGCTAGATTTACATAATTTTAGTTTACCTAAATCATTTCTACCTGCACTTGCTTGCAAGTTAAGCACTACAAAACAAGATCACAAAGCGACAAAAGTACTGCATTTACGACACAGGTGCTTGAAAAACTTGAGTTTTGTGCAAATGAGGCGGGTAGAACGACACGCATATGCCGGGAGGAAGCGCTGGGCATAAATCTGCGACGGTGGCGCCGCGGCCGGAAGCGGAAGCGCCGGCGTCGTTGGCGCATTGTGCTATCGGCCGCCGGGCCGCGCGGACGTCTCTTGTGAATGGCACTTTATGGCGGCCGTTCGGGAGATACGACCGTATCGCACTTTGAACGCTTTTGTCACGCCACCTTTGCTATCTACTTGATGTGCTTTTCGGGTCGTTTGGGTTGCTAAATGAACAGGTAGTTATGTTGGGACTGTGAATGTTTGGAAGATAAAAGTACAGGCGACTTCATATCAAGGTAAACATCGTGTTGTAAAAGTGCGACTACAACAAAAATATAGAGTCAGATATGCTCGACTGTGCATTGGTGTGAAAACCCACATAAACTGTTATTATGGGTTTTCTTATGCACATGCTTAAGGACATAATATTACAGGCGATGTAGATAAAATCTTCAATCCTAACTGCAGCCATGAATTTTTAATTTTCTCATCCGTTACAGTTATACACAGTTTCTTACATGGTTTTAACATTTAAATTCTACCGCGGCCAATTGGCCGACGCCCGCAGCCGTGACTGCGGCGCTTCAAAGGGGAATAATCGCCGCGTGCGGTGCGGTTTGCGCTCGCATTAAAACGCATTTTGGAAAAACGAGAAGCGTTATTATAATTGAAAATGTTTCTGTTTCCATTGCCGACTTTTTGCGAGACCGCGTCAACTGCGTGTTACAATGGAATTGTTGAGCTTTTTGTGCCTGGAAGTTATATTCCAATTAAAATGGAGTGTTTCCAAAATAGAATACTTAAAATACGTTTTACGAGCTGTCAAAAAGCTCCGCAAGAACCTATGATGTCACATGTAAGCCAACTCCATTTATCATTTATTTCAAAGCAACTGAAACTAAATAGTGACACCATTATTATTACCATGTAGTGAAATCTAAATAATATATTATTTACATCGTTAGTCTACTATCGCTAATTTAAATCTCTCTTTTCCAAATGAAAAAAAAAAAACAATGCGATAAATGCTTATGCAAATAAACAGCGGGCTGATGCAGATAACGGGTGATAGCGAACGGCCGACAGGCACGATTCTTGGATTAACACTAATAGCTCAAAATAAATAGTGGCAGAAGGGACTAATGACGTCATTACACGTTCGTACTGGCTGGCACAGATTAAAAAGAATACAAGGTTTTACCGCGAGGTGGCGCAAGGGCGTCGAAATCGAAAACAAAAGAAAATCAATGATTTAGAACCGTTGGTTTTGAGTGTCAAGGTTAACCCTCTACGAAAGCATTTCAATGAGGATCATTTCGATTTTTAGCTGTGAATGCAGATTTATAGGGCTAAGAAATCCTTAATACACAGTCCAAAAATTTTTGTTCTACGACAAAAATTGACGAAGTTATGGCCAAATTACTAAAAAAGTTCACTGACCGCCCGGCGCGGGGACGATGACGTCACTATATCCGATCCGAACGCTGCCGGCGTACTGCGTGGATAGAAAATATTTATTTCTAGCCAAACTATCAGTTTTAGAGAAAAACTTGTAATGACATTTATTCATCAGAATAAAGTAAGCTATCGATAGGTAATTTTAAAAAATAGAAATTGTGGAAAATAACGCAAAAAATCCATACGCTCATACGATTCAATGGAACGCAGAGACGCGATTGGGGTCTCCTCGGTGGTATATTTGGCGATTTATTCAAATAAAGTGTTCATAAGTGTTGTTAGAGTCATATCTTCTTCCAAGTAAAATATAAAAATGTATAAGTATTAATTTATTTACTTCTAACAATAAGATATAGCTGAGGCAGATACACTCTTGCCTAGGCTACAAGACATTGCTATGAAGATCATTTCGATGTACACGCAATACCTACCTGTTATTTAGTTTTTCTGAGTTAAACCTACGCACCTACCTATCTATTCGCCGTTCCCATGGGCGGGCCAGCTGCTGCAGGAAAGGACAGCTGCACCCTCCTGGAATTCTATTTAATCTTAGCCTATAAGCTGGGTATGACTAGGTCATAAGCTGGGCATGACTTCCCCTTCGGCCAGAAGTTGGGTATGATTTACCCCCCCAGGCCCGAAACTGGGTATGACTTGACCCCTCCCCCTCCCCCAGGCTAGAAGCTGGATGAGGCTTGCCCCTCCCCCCAGGCCATAAGCATAAGTTGGATATGACTCCCCCTTGGCCAGAAGCTGGGTATGACTTACACCCCCCCAGGCCAGAAACTGGGTATGACTTGCCTCTTCCCCCCTCCCACCAAGGCCAGAAGCTGGGTAAGGCTTGCCCTTCCCCCCAGGATATAAGCTGGGTATGACTTATCCCCCCCCCCAGGCCAGAAACTGGGTTCGTTCGTTTCAGCCAAATGACGTCCACTGCTGGACAAAGGCCTCCCCCAAGGTTTTCCACAATGAACGGTCCTGCGCTGCCCGTATCCAGGCTCTTCCCGCGACCTTTACCAGATCGTCGGTCCACCTAGTAGGAGGCCTGCCCACGCTACGTCTTCCAGCCCGTGGTCGCCACTCGAGAACTTTCCTGCCCCAGCGGCCATCGTCTCTACGAGCTATGTGCCCCGCCCACTGCCACTTGATTTTAGCAATTCTGCGAGCTATGTCGGTTACTTTGGTTCTCCTGCGGATCTCCTCATTTCTGATTCGATCACGCAGGGAAACTCCGAGCATAGCCCGCTCCATCGCCCTTTGGGTGCTCTTGAGCCTTCTTATGAGAAACTGGGTATTAGCATCATATTATGTATTATTATGTTCAATACAAACAATCATTAAGTTACACTCACCCCAACCGCGTCTCTGCATTCCATCGAATCCTATGAAAATGTGGTTTTTGGACATAGCGATACTTATTTTTCAAATTTTTTATTTTTAAAAATTACTGGTCGATGAGTTTCTTTTTTTGATGAATAAATGTTATTAAAAGTTTTTTTCTAAAAGTGATAGTTTAGCTGGAAAAAAATATTTTCCATCCTAATAGTACGCCAGCGGCGCTCGATTCGGATATAATGACGTCACGCAGCCCTGCGTACGTTGACTTTTAGCGGCAAAAACGGCCTATGTTTATTACTTAATATCTTCGTAAGTAATGGTCCGATTTGGATAATTCAAAAAGATATATCTTTCTTATGTCTTAAAGATTAACGTAGATACTAGTTTTATTGAATTTTCTACAACAGTACTGATCCTCATTGCTATAACTATTATTACATGCCGTATATTGGTGACTGTTTTTTCGTATTGGCACGTTGGATGGCCTAATCTTACTATCATCATAAGGGTGCTGACTGTTATTATGTAGGTAAGTATGTACATCGGTAAAATGTAAAACTAAGAGCATTTCAATATACATTTGCAAGTTATAAAAAATAGTGAAGGTGCTACATTTTCCTAAGCTTAAACCAACTTTCTGCAGCCGCAAACTATCGCAGCACGGGGCGCCTCAATATTTATGAAGGAAACTTCGCCCACCATCAATCACCAAGTTATAAATAAAACAATAAAAGGTAAAAACTCACCAAGTTCCCGGAGGGTCGGCACTCGCAATATTGAGAAAACCCACTTATTGGAATAATATGGAGATTACAATGATATTAGACATATCGCGAGGGACCTGTCGATACTTTATTACGGACCGCAACTCTTTTGGGGTGTGAATGTTGTTGGAATGTTTTGATATTGTTGCACGGGGTGTGTGGAAATACAAAGGCAGATAATTCATTAAATGATTAACGCCCGTATTCGCAAACAATGTTTGCTTAAGTGAAGCAGCAAATTGAACGCATAGCGTTGAATAGAGCTCTGTGATTGATACGTATGTCACCCTGTGCGTCCTCGCGCACTGTGGGACAACATAGTAATGTTTGTGAATACGGGCGTAAGCTGTGTGTGTAAGAATACTGAAAATATTTTTATGCCATGCTCTATCTGAAAAGATATTGAAAAGATATTAAAAAAATATTGAACTAAATTGTAAGCGAGGATAAAAATATTTGTCTTGAACTAGGCTAACTAAGATTTTTTGCTAAAACCTTCTTGTAAATGATCGAAGAAGAAAGAAAGAAATAATGTAGAACAACCAGTAACAATTCGTTGATGATTATGTTTCAAATAAGTTCTGACAACAGCTTTAAAAAAACTTTTTTCGAGTAAAGTTTTATCACAACCACTCTTAAAATATTTAAGACCCATCTAAACGGTGATTCAAAAACGTAATTTCCTCTCCACAATGAAAAGCGTTACAGACACAATAGTTTCGCAAATGGATACGGCATAAGTTATTTATGTGGAACCGTATAAATCATTTCGCAGGCGCCCCGCGATAAAAGAGCAAGTAAAGTTTGCGTGATTCGCGAACTGATACTGGCAACTAACTTTGTGTTGTGGGTGGAAACTTGTGGATGCGATTTGTATGTGGTAATTATGGGAAATAATTTTCCTATACAAGAATACAATATTTTTTTTTTTGTTTAGGCACAATTGAGGCGAGGAAAAACACTTATATTCACTTTATCTTTATCTGGTCTTAATGTGGTCAAATAACTGCCGTGTTATGCATGAAAAAAATCTACTTATTTGTTCAAAAGTAACTTCTTTTTGTTTGTAGAGCTACGAATTTTTATTTATTTTTTATTTTAATTCTTATATTTGTATAAAAATTGGCACGCAAAGTTTTTATTGACTTCAATTGTCAATCTTTGGTTCCATATTAAATCTAAATGGGCTGTGAATCGAGTTGTAACCCACATAATAGAAGATAAAGAATTTGGCTTATAATAGTAAAAACGTTAATGGGAAACTAAACTCTATCTAGGGTTACCGACAACATCACATAATTTCGTTGGAAATTCACTCCTAATACAAGTACTCACTTGACGTGCTTAGTATGCACAATATTCAACCCGTTTTAAAGAAAATATTCACAAAAGTCCACACGATTCCAACCGTTAGGCGCAAATGAAACCGTTCGTTTTTTCTTACCTCATCTTCCGCCTATATGCCACTTGTAACGCGTTTAATATTTCATGATACCGCCGCAGGTTCGTCCGTATCTGCCCGCCCATAAATAACGGCAAAAAGCTAGGGGCGAATCAAAGCTATCAATATAATATTAGGTTGCGATGTCTCTTCGCATGCCCATTGTGTGCTGTACCTCTAGTACGAAAAACTTTCGAGTTCGTTTCGTTGCGTATTCAAAGTGTCATCGAAAAATTTTGTATGAAAAATTAAACAGCGCCCCCTAGGGCGGCTATAATATAGGGGGCGCTGTTTAATTTTTCATACAAAATTTTTCGATGACACTTTGAATACGCAACGAAACGAACTCGAAATATTTTCCTACTAGAGGTACAGATCACAGTTTATTACGATAAAGTTATACGCAAGTAAATATGTATTACTTATTAAAATAAAAGAAAAATCCATATTCAGAAAGCTAGGCTGTAAGATTTGACAGTTGCTGTACATAATACCCATCAAAAACAATACTTGTCAAAAAAACCAAGTCTCGCAACTCAGTTGTTCTACGGTAAAAAGTTGTGAGATCCATGTAATACCAAGTCCAGGCCAGGAAATCTTTAACGTTTTACATAAATTATTGACTTGTCCATCGCACTAAATAATTTAATTTACACGTGTTTTCATGCGATGGCCAAGTCAATATATTTATGTAAAACGTTAAAGATTTCCTGGCCTGGACTTGGTATTACATGGATCTCACAACTTTTTACCGTAGAACAACTGAGTTGCGAGACTTGGTTTTTTTGACAAGTATTGTTTTTGATGGGATCTCATTTCTTTTTGTATTTTGTAGACAGCAGTTATGTATCTAGAAAACTGGACCGAAATTGAAAAATTTTACTCGACTTGGCGGTTGCACTACCGTGCCCCCAAATATTTTAGTTTTTCCTTGATTCATACACCAAACACTACTTATATTCCAAATTTGAAGCTTCTAGGTTTGCTAGAAGTGCCTTAGAGTTTTGATGATCGGTGAGTCAGTGAGTGACAAAATTAAGAAACTTTGACCCGTTATAATTCTTAAACTACTGGTTCAAATTGAATGAAATTTGAAATATACCGTGTCTTTACAATGCCTACATGGTTACTGAAAATTCAGTCTTCTAGTTTTATCCACAACGAAGTTACAGGGGGTCGAAAATGGCCTGAATTGCTTCGAGAAAAGGATGGTACGGCCGTGCCGCTTTTTTGCTCGACTTGGTGGGGGCACTGCCGTGCCCCCAGATTATGTAATGTTGAGCGTGAATAAGTACGAATATCTACTTACTAAGAATATAATTTCTAGTGTTTAGTTATCGTATATAAAAGTTAGGGTTATATGAACGAGTAAGCGAGTGCTTTTGTTGGTTCACTATGCAAACTAGTTGGACCTTGCGACGCTCTAAATCAAATTACAAACGAATTAGTGGTCGAAATTTGAAACAGTTCCTCAATAGAAAACAGCGGTAATTGCAGCTAAGTGCGGCCATTCGGCGGCTGTTCACATTCGAATTCAAAAGCGCTAAACGGCGAACGCGAATTTATCGCGTGTTTCCGATTTAAATCGGCAAATTAACGACGTTGCGGCGCGCACTGTTTACCGGAGCGCCGATTTATTCGAGCCGTCCGTTGCACGCTGGTATCTTTTACAAAAAAGTAAAAAAAGATCAATAATGCATGGAATCAGAGTAATGTTAGGCCTTATGATATCTTTATATAATCTAGTCATGTTTTGAATAGCAATGTAATGTTATGGATTTTTTTTAACATGAGATGCAACTCTAGGATCGTCTGTAATTGTCATGTCATCATGTTACCTAGTTTTTAAGGAAGATATTGTCCCCGCAAAGGCGATGTTAAAGTTAAAAAATTTAAACTGAAGAGCACCTAATATAATTTGTGCAAACTTTCCTAGCCTAGAAACAAAAGCGTTCCATCTTTGTACTTATAGTTAGCAAGTCTTATAACTGGGTACTTCTCATTTACACTCAAATTTGATGGTCACACAATAATAGTTCATAAACGGTATAAGTTAGAACAATAACTTTGAAATCAGATGATAAAATATCTATTTAGCTACATACAAAATAAATTTTATCGCAATAGAAGCAAAAATAATACGAAAAAATCACATGAAACGATAAAAAACGGGGTAATTTTTCGCGTTCTCATCGTGTCACACCTTCGGTTGCTATGAAACATTTGGTTACTGCATTCACAATTTTCATTCAATTTGTGTGTAGCATATACTAAAATCATCGTAATTAAATATACTTTGCACACAATATTCAAAAAAATATCTTCTTATAATTATTTTGAATTGAGAAAGCGAAATACGTTGGTCACACGATTTTAGGTACCTAAAATTTTGAGTAATAATACAAGATTGCCGTTAAACCGAACACCAGCAACCAATCACAGCGTTCTATTCGGTTAACGTCAGTCGCGCTTCGACCATTGGGGAGGTGAGATAGGTCGATCGTCGCTTCGCGAAAAAAATACGTAACTTTTTGTGATTATCTATAGACATACCGTCGCTTGCTTGAACAATATTTTCTACCTCTAAAATTTAATCAATTTAATTGAAACTTTGCCATTGAAAACTTAACATGTTAGACTTATTTGTGTAGTATTCGACAAATTTAAGGATAATTCATAAAAAACTAAAATTTTCGTCACCTTCGTGGCATCACCTTCGTGGTGTTTTATACACGAAGGTGATTTTAGGCCACGAAAGTGATTTCTTGCTTTGGTTTATTTTAAAATATAGTGACTGGTGTTTATGTTTTTACAATATTTTAATAACTAATAAATTATACGTGGTAAGTAGAGATCAGTACATCAATAAATAAATAAGAGAATCGTATTTTTGTTGTCTGTCTGTATGACTGTATGTATGTCTGTATATGTGACTGTGTATCTGTTTGTAAGATTTTAATCTGAAGTTTGAGTTAAAAGTTGTACAGCAAAAATATGAGGCCCTCTGGCCTAAATAAAAAATATATTTTTGTTGAGGGACTGATAAATCAGTTAGAGTTCTTTTTTATTGAGGTACAGATAATCCGTTTTTTGCTTCTTTAGCATTTCAGAATGCCACCAGTGTCACCCTTAAAACCAATTGCGTAGAATCTTGTAACTTAGCAGGTGACGTAATCGGTAAAATTTTATCTTGTATTTAAGTAGGTACCTATTTATATTATGTTATTGCTATTTATCTATGCAAATAAGACAAAAATAAATGTTTTAACACTTAAGAGTCAATTACAGTAGTAAAGTTTGAAAAAAATATTGCTGTGAAGTACAGAATCACTTTCGTGGCATCAAAAAATTCAAAACGTTAAAGCTTCCAAACGAGACTCACTATTTGATTGATTTACTGAGAATACAATCTTCACATCAAGCGCTACAATTTTTGTTTACAAAAAGTTGAAATAAGTTAGAAATAAAATTCGCCACGAAGGTGACGATGAGAACCGTGGCGATGAGAAATACCCAACTACGACTACCCCCCTCACAAACAGCATTTTAAATAACAAAGTTCACCGTAAAGGCGACATTATAATAAACATTTTGGGCCGAGGAGCACCTAATTTGTACAAAATAGCACAGAAACAAAAGCTTTCTATCTTTGTATTCGAAGCAAGTCTTAGGTAAAGTATATCCACAAGTACCCTCACAAACAGCTAACTTTATCAGCGCCGAGTTATCGCGCCACCAGACTTGAATGTACCTACCGCGAAGTTTGACGACGTTTTGTGCAGAATTACCGCTTATTAAACTTGCAACTTGTGTGTTATTGCATTAAATGAGTACCCTCTTTTCAAGGAAACTTGAGGGCCGCAATTCCAAGATTCAAAACGACGGTAATTAACGTAAGTTTTTAACGAGGACACTAATTGCGGGAAATATGCGAAATGTTTAAGTTTCTAGTTTGCGTTTTGAAATAGTTATTTTGCTTTGCGTGTCTTATTTTTAACTGTTTAAACGATGTTGTTGTTGATGTTGATTTACTTTTATTTTGGAAATTACGAGTAGATGTGCTCAAAGCTGAGATGAACAAATACAATCACAGAAATAAACTTTTCATTTTCTACTTATTAGGTAAACAGAACTATCACTTAAACCCCATAATCATTATCACTTACCAAATCGATATGAATTATTTTCAACTAAGAAAATAATCAAATTCCAAATTATCTTTATTTGTGTAGACTACTTAATTAAATTAGTACTTACAAATCGTCAAATTTTAATGCTCTTATGGAGCCTATACATGTCTCATTCTTTTTTTGCCCTACCAGCGCTTTACTACTAACTATACTATCCATAATTATGAAGTTTTTCCTTTTAGTTGCTTATAAAGTTTTCAAGATCCTGCAAAAATGCTGATTGACAATTAAACATTCAAAACATTTGTAATACTAGACTTCGCTAATTTTGAGAGATGCGTCATAAGCCCAAAACAAGTAAAACAAAGGCCCATCTGTGGGCGTCGGGCGCTCATCTCGATTTACGCGCACAAATCAAACATTTGCCGCGGTAAATCAGGCTATGCTGGATTTATAGCCGTTCGTAGCTTTGCGTACGTGCGCACAAATACATTGTTTGGCAATATTTTGGGACCATTAGAGGAAGACAGGTGCTTATTATTGTAATTGAATTTATGATAAGGTCCCGAAAAAGAAAACTTCAGGTGTTAGTTTTCACTCCAAATTGAATTAAAACAGCATACTATGTAGTTATTTACACATTTTACTTATCTCCAAAAATTCGAGTTTTGAAATTGCATACGTGAGGAGTCGAGGATTGAGTAAGAGAAAAAACAAAAGAATATCAATGACTAGTCGTCGAGAAAAAGAGTAAATTTTCTTGGTGGCCAGTGTCGCGAGGACAAAGAGGCGGCCGTATGCGGCCGTAACTGTACAGCATGTAACTTATCGTTCTGATACAGCACGGACTCAAAAATAGATTAAAACTAGCCTTAGTTCTCGCGAATACATTGTATTTCATTAGTAGGTACTAATTGTTGAAATCTGGTTCTTTCAGAACTTGGTGGAATTTAGTTGAATGAAATGCGACAGTACCTACTAACTGCTTGGTGTAGAGACTGGGTATGAGCCTTAAGTAATTTTAAAAAGTTAAGTTTAAATTTTAATATTGTCACTGACTGAGCTCTCAAAGTATGAATATGTATTGCAGAAATGACCGCTTTTGCTCTGTCACAAAGATTGTTTTCATGTTAAGTATAATGAAGTTTACTCACTTCTTTTTGAGCAAAGCATGCAAGGTTTTTCTTTAATCGTAAGCCAGCATTGTTTTCCAACTCGTGAACAATTGGAGTAATATATTTAGCGGTGGCCACTCCAACAATCTAGACGGTTATTCCATTACTGTTACCATACTCTTTTTGTATACAAAAGCGTGTACTTAATGGTTTTTTAAATATCGCAGAGAGCACGGCTTCCACACGTCGGTGAACAATGGAAAGGGAAGGGGAAAATATAATTTATTTTCGAGTAAATCTTTTGTGGAAATAATATGACATTTCTATTTGAAGTCTGGTGATTTATCGGTGCCTTGTTTCGGTGTCGGCGGTCGGATCGCTGTCGCCCGCAATCGGGTTGTCGGCGATCGATGGGGGCGTGTGAAATGTTTTGAAGGTTTTGACAGCAGTTTATTGATTTTAAATTATACAATTGCACCACACTATTGACGAAGTTGTAGAGAAGCACGTAAGTTGTAAAGAAGCACGTTATTGAGATAAGAATTAAGTTGTAATTTATTGTTGATACTCAAGAGTTGTTAAAGCAAAACATGTAGGTAGGTATTTTAATGCGTTTTTAAATAACGGTTGCAAAAAATCCTAAACTGAAACAAACTCCTCCAAGCTTTTTGTTTCAAAAACTTCATAAAACTGTGCACATAATTCCTGTAGCGCACATAAAAATAACTTAAAAAATCATCAAACGGCGAGCTCTCAAATGGCAACTCATTCGTGCCGTGTGTGACAATGCGTACTCAGAAATGCGAAACATTTTTCAATTTCTGCTAACTCCAGGCGATACGAACATTTTCAATAGAAAGCTGAACGTTAAAAAACTGCATCGAGTACTTACTGCGACGTTAATTCAAAAAGTTGTTTTCATTAAGCGTTCTCGCGGTGCGATGGTCGCGAGCGGGCCGGATGGAACACCGCAAGCGAGCGAAAGAATTCAAAGTGGAGCTGAGCGAGCAAAAAGAACGATAGTCGCGGGATAAAGCCAGTGCAACAATTGCTACATTCCAACCTCGGAATGGTTGTGACCGTTGTATGTTGTCCTCGTAAGCGGTTTACAATAGCCACAATAGTTAATTCTGTTGTGCTATGTTTGAAGTTAAGAGGATTGCTTAAAAACTTTTTTTATAATAGTTGGGTTTTAGGACAGTGTATTTGAAAATCTAATGAATAAAATTAATGATTCTTAATAATATTACAATGGAATAGTGTTATGAACATAAGTAGGTACCTATACTAATTACATAATTAGTTTTAAAATACATTTACGGGTACTCAAAATAGAATTATGTTGTTACATACGAGTAAAAAGCATTTGTGTGAATTGAGATCACTGTAGAACGATTCCTAAAGTTGCCAAAGGGTTGAACAACTTACTCGCTGTTCTTTTTGTCTGAAGAGTACAGTCGCTTTGGGCGAAATCTTTGTACAAAATATTGACTTTTATTCGACTGATATCTAAATGGTTTTGATGTTATTTAAAGTATCAACCTAAAATATTTCTGATTAAATATCAAAGTATTCTTTAAATATTTCGAACGTATTCGAAAGCAGTTCAAACATTTCGTTAAATATGAAACGGTGTGTGAATACTTTTATAAATTTATAAAATTAAAGGTATGAATCGTGTCATTTTTTTTCTCAAAGCGACCCAAAACTGCAGGCGGGCGGGCGTCACGCGGCCGCCCGAAAATTAAAGGATTCCGCGTCCAAAACAAATACGGAATATTTTTATATTTTATTTTTGTTAAATAAAACGTTCCCCGGGAAATGGAGCGGGCTCGCAGGTGGGAATTTAAATAATCTGACAGGGATTAAAAGGAGAAATATTAGCTTTGGACCGTCGTGGACAGCCCCTGATTATACACATTATGTTGCGTTACATTTGTATCTGGGGTTTTGTGATTTGAAATGTGCTACAAAAACGTTTTAATTTTTTGTTTTGAATACTGGACTTTTTGTTCTGAGACTATACTTTCACGTAGATTATGTTTCAATTTCATTTTATTTTGCTATCATACCTACATACTGTTAATAAGTAGTTTGAGAGCAAAAATATTCTTACTACCATCATTGCTTGCATTCCCTTGGGCCCTATGTGGAGATAACGCAACCCTGTCCGTTTAGTATCATTCTAAACTTTGCATAAGATAATTGTCCAACGATGACTATTTGGGGGCGTCTTACACAAAGCTTAGCTTATCTCGGCCGAATTAAACATCCAAGATGTGAACCTCAGACCTCAGCAAACCAATGCATAAATTGCGGCTTGGAGGTTAGTTAGTACACACACCAAATAAAACAGTTTACTCACTCCATATTGAACAACTCTATTAGGTAATAAGTGCGAATAGTGCGATACAATATTTGGGCGATACTTACTATCAACGTTTCTTAACAGAATACTTAATTGCCTAAATGTCGTGTCTTTACTTAAAAAAGTTTAGGCAAAGTTTTGTCTTGTAAGTATTGGAGACGTAATAGATATCGTGGCAGATTATTTATTTAATGGCGTAGGTAGTTAATTTCCAGTTTTTTTTAAAGTTGAATGTGGCAAGTCGCTCTGTATCATTATATTTAAGTAACATGAATCCACTGCTGACCATAGGCTCTAAATTGTAATTACAATGACTTAAATTAGTTATTATTACTAAAAATTATTTTGGGAACTTAATAAACTTATTTATAATTTTCTGTTTTTTTATTATTATTATTTTTTGGTGTAATTTTCAAGCTATCATAATATTACACCACATGGGACGGGATTCGGGCTTATCGATTGGTCTGGCTACTATTTTTTGCATGTGGTTAGACGTAGCCAGCCGTCAAGTTGATTAATCGCCGCTTCCCCCACGTTATTAACATGGTAATGGGCCGCGAATCTCTTTCTTAGCGATACTTAATGATACGGGATTTGCAGTATGATTGCGCCGGATAAGCGGGGTGTTAAGGGCTATCTTGCGGTACAGGTAGTCTTTTGCATTATTCAAGGGTTAAAAGTGCAGGATTTAACGGAGTGCAGAGGAATCGATGAGTTTTTTTGTTTCTGAGACCCGTGTTATGAAACGGATTTGAAACTTGAGTCAGATTCAATAGATTTAAGTCGCTATGGCACGTTCAAATTCTACGTTTTTACAATTACAATTTTATTATGTTGTTAGGAAACTGCACACATGAAACAGGAAACAAAACAGGCTGCGTGCTTAAAAGAGGCACATGGTATCAAGTCTAGTCTTTTTCTATCTGGATAGATCTGAAGGTAACACACCTAGTAAGTTAATAATTAATAGTCACTACATACTATGAGTTATCCCGACTAGCTAGTTTGGAATTTGAGACCATCAAGTAGGGATAATCAAATTGGATACCCACTAATAACAGTACTCTCCAAATAACAGAGCGTTAATTGCGTCTACTCCACAGCCGGGTAGCGTTTCAAAGGCGTCACTCAAACGCTAAAAGGTGCTCGACTAGCTAAAATATTTGCTCACCTATCCCACGTCCCGTAGGACTGTTGTTTCTATGAATAAAATAACAATTATAAGTGATCCCGCACCACCCTCCGCGCGTGCTTAATTCCGTTTGAAACAATATTCATCTGGCTATTTACTTGGGACGTATTGAAGGCGAGTTTGGAGAACTATACTTACCTAATTATTGGTTTGCACAATTGATTGGGTTGATGAATATTTTTATGATAAACAAAAAATATTCTACTATTAATTAAGCAAGCTGCACATTTCTGCAGAAAGTAAAGAAATAAGGGTTACAGAGTATGCGAACTTAGCTCTATGCTTTAAATTTTACTGAATAAAATGTTTCGTGCTACGCGATTATAGGTATACCAGTATGATATTATGAATTGAGAGAAATATTAAAGTAATTATACATACAAAATGTCGATTACGATATTCAATGTAAAAGTCTCTACAAATACTTAACGACGAAACACTTTTAAATATTATTTTTTTCACTTTTGAAAACGTGCAATTTTACAAACATTTTTAGTTAAAAAAAATCCCTTGCTCGCCACCCTTCACAGCCGTGTGTATCAGCATACTCGATGGGATATGTGAAGTTCGTCATCCTCCCTGTTTGACGTGGGCTCCGTCTCGTTCGGTAATTGTGGGGTGAGATTAGCCCGCTTTTAACTAGTTTGTGTTATTGCATTTGGTATTGTTTTTCACCGTTGCAATTGCCATTATTAATAACCATTTCTTATTTATTAGATCAACGAAAATAATTGAAACATCTTCATCAACTTGTAGAAAACGGAGTACCTAATAAGGAAAAAGAGAAATATACAATAATAACCTTACTGGGGACTCCCATTAGTCAAAATAAGTTTTAAAACCATACGTGAGAAGAACAAGGCAATATAACCCAGATACTCCTGAAACTTTTTATACTTGTCAATTTTTATAAATTTTTAGTATGTTACTAAATAGAGGTCAAGTGTTCACCAGAATATTCATCCTTTGCTTCTGCATTAGCATTTTCTGGTGGTAAAATTGCTATGTGACCGTGATGTGATATATGTGATTTAACGACCCTGAATCCCTTGAGGTTGGCACTATCTATTACAGTGGTTATAATATCTTAATTGTTAACTGTATATGAGCATTGAGCATACGAGATAAAAATAAATTGTGTCAATTGAGAGGGAGCTGTTTTATTTACATTTCTAATTACAACACAAGGAACGGTAACTTATATAAATTTCTGCAAGCCGGACAACCTCTTTTTCGCGTGCAGACAATTCACCATCTTCTCAGTCTGCACCGGTGGCGGTTCAATTACAGTCACCAAGCCGCCAGGAAAAAATCCTTTCTTGCAGTGGCAGTGACGACGATGCTCAGATACCGATCTGAGCATCGTCGTCAATGTTTTCTAATACGTCCACAATTTCGTGAAGTCTCAGCGGTCTTTTATATCGTGGCCTAAACTTTTAATTAATATACAGGTTAGACGTCGATTATGCGACCAGTACCTCTAGTAGGAAAAACTTTCGAGTTCGTTTCGTTGCGTATTCAAAGTGTCATCGAAAAATTTTGTATGAAAAATTAAACAGCGCCCCCTAGGGCGGCTATAATATAGGGGGCGCTGTTTAATTTTTCATACAAAATTTTTCGATGACACTTTGAATACGCAACGAAACGAACTCGAAAGTTTTTCCTACTAGAGGTACAGGTGTTAAAACACCGATCGTAATTTTGTCATATAAAGTCTCAAAAATGTAAAGCTTTTCAAAAACATATGTTTATAGTTTTGTAGCTAACAGTAGTACATAAAATAATAACTAGTATAATCTGACGTATTACTAGCAAGTTTATGAAATATCTTACCATTTATTAGACGTTTTTGCACAAAACTAAATAACAGAATTCAAAATAATAAAATACTAACAAAATAAAGCAAATATGAGATATCGAACATACTCAATTACAGATTGATTCGTAATGAAGAGAAAATACAAGGAACAGTAAACAAATTCTCGATATTTTTATAATTTATCTGAGGATATTCCGAACTACTTTTTAGCGGTGTTATAACGCCTGGTAGGAGCAAGTGGGTTAAATGTCTTACCGTAGTAACTGTCATATTTTAATTTTTCCTGTTTCGGTTACTTAAAAATGTTATGATGAATAAAGAAGCTACAACCAACAGCGTTCATTTTGCAGTTTAATTTAACAGATTCCCGAATTAAATTAGCGTTAATTTTTAACGCGGTTCTATTAATAAGGCAGATGATTGATAAAACAATTATGACGCGATGAGCGGTAACAGCCGTAAAATTACGCGCGTTATAAAACCGACCGTAAAACGTATGTTGTAAAGTTGTTTTTGGCTGAAGTCGTTTTTATTGGCTATAACCGTAAAGCGAAGTTGGTCGAACGATAGGCGATAGCTCGGATAGCTCGAATAGCTCAATCCGCCTTTATCTGAGGCGAGTTAACTGCCAATCGGGCAGTCATACAAACTTCGAACTGAAGGGATCTTGCGAAGTTGGGATTGGCGTTTAATTTTTAGTGTAACTGAAAGTAGATATTACGATTGAAATGGTTTCAGAACTTCTGAAATTACGGATGATTAAAAGTTTTGATTCTTCTACGAATACTAAGTACGTCTTAAAATAATATTGTTTTGTCTTAATTCTAGAAATAACTGAGCTATTCAATGTTTTACGTTGAGAAGACATCGCAGAACTAAAATTTATCACACTTTCTATTCATTATTTGTATCTTTTTTTTTTATTTTTATACAATCTGTAAAATTTATACATTTTAGAGAAAGATTATTGTGTATAAATGATTTGTCCATTTTAATAAGATACCGCAGGCAAGAGGCGCTTATTTACCAACATACTTATGTAAGTATGTTGGTAAATAAGCGAATGGTACGTATGTACGTACCATTCCTACGCCAGATTTAACGATACATCAGACATTTTCAGGGACTGCAACTCATTACCGGTGTAGCCGGCCTTATTGAATCCCACACGCTATCACCCCGATAAGGGCCCATCAGCGCGGTTCATTTCTTTTCGCGCCAATGACGGGCGTTATTATTTGGCGTGTGCGCAAACATTAGCCTTATCTGGGCTATTAAGCGGCTCCATTACTGCACGAATAGACTCGCATTGTGTACGATGCTCAGATGTTTGCGGTTTGCCGTTTGGGTGGCGAAATACGAGGCAAAAGTAGGTAGGCCTATAATGAAGCGACTGAAATGTAAATCTGTTTTTAAAAACGTGTACTTACCCTTGTCCATGTGAATTCGTATAGTTAGAATACAGCTGATTTGACACAGGATTTTGGCGCTCCAAGTTTTTGATGTAAAAATGTAAGCAATGCACCTGTAACAATTTTAATTTTTAAGGTTTTTTTAGATACCATAATTAAATCTTTCATTACTATGTCAAGGAAAACTACTGTAACTATCCATTGATAACGTTAAATGGTGTTAATCTAAGGTTTTTATTTTGAGAATCCCATTTCAGTGACGTGTTTACCTAACAAGAAAACAGAAACATTAGCAAAATGTAAAGCCGGTCAAATGCAAAACTGTGTTAAAGTAGCAGTCAGTAAAACGTTTGTAAGTGAATGCGTCGTTTTATTTCATTATTTATTGTGCTAAACGGCGGTTTTACGTCATTTTTACGTCCCCACACCGCCATTTAGATAAAAGAGCTGACGCTCATTTCCAGGCGGCATCAAACAGTAATGTTTGTCTTTTTTGGCTTCGGAGTTTCTCTGAACGTTTTGAATTGCGATATTTCCTCATTTAAGTCTTGAAAAAAGGTAATAAAAAGGTGTGTTGCGAAAAAAAGACTTCTAATAACGAATTTAAACGTAAGAAAGTTATGAGGAACTGAAAAATGAGGTACCTATATTTAAATTACATAAGCATAAATCAGGGAGTTGATTATATTCTACTTAGTTCAGTTATTTTAATAATTAATAATTTTTTATTTGTCATATAAATTGCAATTTGACGATTTTCTGCCCGTCTCATACAAAATGTATCTAAAGGTTTCTGAATGGATCTACTAAGATGTCTGGATTTATCTAAGAATACAGGTCTACAAGATTAAAAATTAAATGTAATGTGTCCTAGTCCTAGTCTACTCAAAAGTTGATTGATGTGCTTTCAGAGCCGAAAAACAGGGATTTCCTCGTATTACACAAGGATGACCTAAAATAACCCCTTGCAAATTATTTAAAGGTCGCTGATGACGTATTACCCGCACAAATTTAACCGCAGAGCTCGTCGCTAATTCACCCCGTGGATAAAGGAGTGTACATAATATGTGACGTCATGCGTGGGCTCGGCAAATGAGGCGGAATCTTTCAGATAACGCACACATGGAAACATGCCTTTATGTGTCGCGGGTAGAGTAAGGACTAGACATTTTCTATAAAGTCTGCTAATATAGTGCTGATTGCTTATAATGTAAAAAAATACTCATGTAGAATATTTTCTACGTTAAATAATTTGACAGATCTTTTTGTGGACTTTTTTTCGTGCAGTTACACTTTAATTTAAAATGTGACCCCTACCTGACCCACAGAAAGGTAAAATAAATTGAAATTATACTCATACTTCTGAAATAGTTTTCCATGAGTTTATTATTTTCTGCATTAGAAAGGACTCAAAACAATTAAATCATTTTGGTACAAACATTTTGTTAATAGAATTTTTATTTGTTGTCATTTATCACCAATCACCATAATAAAAAAAACATACTTATTTGAAATGCATTATTAGAATTTGATAGCGATATGGTTTCTTCAATGTAACATTTGAGTAAAGTCTGAATCTACTATTTACTGCTACATCAAACCGCACTAAGGGAGTTGGTAACGTAGGTGACATCGACATCGATAATTCTTAACAACAGCCGTGAGTGCTAAATTGAATGTGCGTATCTCGAGGGCGATCATTGCTTCTGACGTGACCCCTGTGCCATTACAGGTACTAATGACGTTTGATATCAATGTTGATAATTACTGCTTGGATGGTGTTTGATACCATTATTATGCAATTGGTTTTATGAAAACGATTAATGCAATGTACGAGTGTGTATGTCTTAAAAACTTGAATCGACACCGTTTTAAATAATCAAGTTAAGGTCAAGTTATGTAATTTTCTGAAAGCGCTTTAAAAGAGTAATTACTTATTATTATTTATTAAATCCTACGCTTAAAATCTCAACAAAAAATAATAATAAATTAGTCAAGTATTTTTATGTAAAAAAATACAGGTAATAAATAAAGTGGCAGCCCTAAAGTAAGGGTGCGTCTTCATCAGTGCGATGAGCACAAAAACCGCTCAATTGCACCTCAAAGACAATGTGCTGGAATAGTGTGTGGGAAGCTACAACACGTTTTATGCTCTTTTGAGCTCGTTAGAAGTATTTTTCCGTAGAAAAATATAAAATGACATTATAAAATATTACCACTCCAGAGTATTGTATTTTATTTATTAGACTAGTGCAATACACGTAAATAAATAAGACAAAAAAAAAATATGGCAACGCATCTAGGATTTTTTGATAATTTCAAGATGTGTTGATATAATAATCATACTCGTAATGTCTAAGCATATTATTAAATGCTACAGCAAGTAAGAATTTTGAACGTTTGATCAACGATAGTTACTAACTTTATTGCGGTTTACGATTGATTATGTTTTAATGAAAGAGTGTTAAACCACACGGAAAACTGTTACATCTTAATCCACACTTTTATATTCACTTACCCTCGCGTTTCATCCATCATTCATCAGGCATCAGTTTCTAATGAGCTCTATGTGAGATAAGGCTCGCTCACTCTATTATGAGCATCATCAATCTTGCGGCCAGTTTCAGAGAGGAGATTTTGTATTGATAGTGCGCGGAAAATAATTATCTTTCGGCTTAGTTGGTGGGCAGCCTAATGATGAAATTTTATAAATAATAAGAATAATCGTAACTTGCGTTTTTCAGTTTTACGAAATAATAAAAACTGGGTCGTTAAAAACTCTATCTCCCCTCTTAAATCGAATTGTCTTTATGTTTGATAGGGTTAATTACTTATTGGAAAGAGTTATCTAGATAACAATATTATAATTCTTATTAGAAGTATGTACTTTCGAGTGTTGATTTTGATTTAATGTCATCAAGGAACTGCGAAGATTACTCGTGCCTGAAACATGACAATTATTTTGTTGTAATCAGACATTATTTTGTCCTAACAATAAATTAATCGTCTATAATGTTTATAATTTCTTCAGATCTCTGCTGATGCTGATATTTACGGACTGCGAGACACAAACAAACAAAATCACCTAGACAAAAGAAATAAAATATTTTATCTCAAGCAAAACACCCCATAAAACGGAATTGTCTCGAGAACTTTATAAACGCGATAACGACCAAAGTTGTCCTCCGCTTTGTTCCGTCGCTTACATAAACGTGGCCAGGGTTGTTGGTCTACCCCCCTTCTCTGTTAAGAGTTGTTGGGGGTTCTCGGGGAGTATTTGAAGGAAGTGTGAAAGGTCTCCTTTAGCTGGTCGGTGTGTACCTAGAGACGCGTCGAGGTAAAAAAGAGGAATCTAAGGAGTGTCCGTAGTCAGCCCCGCCCTCCTGAAGGCACGCCCACTGACTTCGCTGAAGCACTTCTTCAGTTTTCGTATTACTACAAATGAAGTTGTGAGCGCCGAGCGAGAAGCGGCCATGGATACTGTACTCACACATACACTACGTACGAAGGTAAACCGAATAAACGTAGGAGGGAGTGAAATATCAGATGGATCGATAAGGCTACGTTTCATGTAGATAGTACATATCATGTACATAACAGCCTGATATTCCTAGAATAGGGAGAAACATGTATATGGTTTCTCCCTATTCTAGGAATATCAGGCTGGCAAACATGATCGCTAATATTGAAACATCTACATAGATAGAAGCAATAAATTTTCAACGTTTAGAAATTATTTTGTTATTTCTCTAATCTACTGAGCTGTCGGTAAGATTGAGCTATATCTATCAGAAGCCTATAATGGCTCATATAGTCCGACAATGAGGATAGTGATTCCAGCTGTTACGCACAACCAAAGTCACAATCCACACAATGAAAGCTTGTTTTCTTAAATTTTCTCTTTAAGTTTGTTTATGACAAGACAACGTTTTTATTGACGCAAGGAGTAGGTAATTATTATTGTGAATGCTTAATTGAGTGTTTTAACAGTTGATTATGATTTACCTCTACACAAAACGAGAGTTCCACACAATACCTTCACACACTTCAATGTCAAAATAAAACAATTTTCTATTAACGCACATAACATCTACTTTACGCTTTCGATGAGAGCTCTAATCCAAAACGAGCTATTTCCAGAATCATCATCCAATTTTCCGCTTTTTACCATCAAAACTTTCTTCAAACGTTTGTTTACAGCACTGAAATAGGCACAGCAAAGCGGTGCCGGAAACGGATCCTCGTTTAATTTTAATCCGCTTGGCTGCGACGCGGCGCTGTCGTCGGCGTCTTCCTGCTCCGCGCTTCCGGTCGCGGCTACTCCTTTTTTTAACGGTGTATTTCCGGTTCAGCACAGAAGCCGTCGGTGCGACTAAACATGCTGTGCAGTAAAATGTACTTTTGTTATTCTAATTTTACCACGTACCATAAATTTGGATAAGGTAGACACAAATGGCACAGGAACGGTGTAATGTTTTTGCATAAAAAGCTGATTTCAGTTTTTTGCTCTGTAACAGCAGAACAGGCATTGAAAAGTAAATTTTATTTTAAATGTAGCAAATTGACAAAATTGGGATGAATCTACAACAAATTCAATAATAACTTTGGTAAAAGTAGTTCTGCATAAATTTTAGTCCATATGTCACGAAATTCTTTATTCATACATGATTATTAGCTAAACTTTAAAGCATCATTCAACATCACAGAACTGTCATGGAAAAGAAATGCTTGTTGAGACTTGATGAGATAACAAACTTTCATTTTTACATATTTAACAAAACTAGCAACAATTGAATCTTCCGCAATCATCGATATTAATAACAATAGTTATTCAGGCATTTCAACTTTTCATACTGACAATGTAAACACTATAATAACCTTAGCAACTCCACAGCTTCCCTGTGCGACCCGCCGTCATAAATGACTAAGGACTTTCCGCGATTATTTTTCCGCGTTTTTTTCACCGGATGAAAAATCCGGATCAACGGGATATTATCATTAATTATGGATCGGCCGGGCCGCCGCCGTCGCCGTTACAAATTGCGTCAGACAGGCGTGAACGACGCTCTATTGACTTTTCTCTATAATTTTCTTGCTGGGAAATTGATGATACAGTTTTAAAACGCAAAAAATGGTGCTTATCATTTAGCTGATTCAGTTGCTTTTAGGATATCGAAGCCTTAAAATGATATGCAAAATCAAATTACTACTTCATCACCATGTTCAATCAGATACATGGAGCATGACTTTCTTTAATATTTTAGAGGCAATTTGAGGATATGGCTTATTTACACTACTCCCCACTTTGGCCATCGCCAAAAAGGAAACTCCAGAAGTAAAAACTTTTTTTTACTGCTAATAGCAATTAAATACTTAGGCTGGGTTGCACTATCTTACTTTAACTTCGACAAACGTCAAAAATCTGTCAAACTTCATACAAAGAAAACACCGGTTATGGTTATAGTTACAGTCAAAGTTAGGTGGTGCAACTCAGCCCTAGTTAAGTAAACAAACAAAATGTTTAAATTGTGACAAGTTTGTTATCCTGTTTGGTCAAAAACGACATCATAGTTTTCCTTTTAACAATATTACATCGGATTCAATCTTGGACCAAAATAGCCGCCGGCAATTGATCTTCTCTAGTACCCAACAAATCAAAGCAAGGACATGGGCCGGTTAATACTCAAGGTGGGATATAGTACCGCTATCTATAAGATGAATGGTAAAGGCTTTTAAAACACCATTAAATTAAAATCAAAAGTTTCAAGAGATTTGTAGTGTAGAAATATGTTTTCTTAGACGAATCATTTACCTATTTATCAATAGATTATTATCAACGACAACACTATACCTATGAAGCAAGGACAATACGCCTGTTAGAACTAATTTAAGAAATAGACAATGATTAATATTCTCATATAGGTATTAATGTACTCATAAATAACTTGAAAAAATCAAACTGGCTAAGGCGGAAATCGAACCCACGACCTTTCGCTTGCCGGGCGACTGTTCTATCTGAATATTCAAATGTACTTCTTACGTTAAAAGCACACCTTAAAATACAAAGTGGAAAAACACTGTTGCATGAAAAGGCTATCAAATAACATTAAAATATAAATTGTAACTAAAGTACTCCTTTGAGTTCCGTGTTTTGGTATTTTGAAATTCAATAATTATTCACTGCTTTACCTACCTACTATAATTCCGGAATATGTTGTTTGAACCGGCACGGTAATATTCCCAGGTACATTTAGTTAAACCTGTATTTATAACGGTCCGTCTCAGATTATCCGGGTGGCCCGAAGACGCTGTGATTTGTGTGCGGCGCAGTCCCCCGGGCAACTCAAGTGACCATGATTGCATAGGGTATCAGGATAAGCATTAACTTAGTGAGATGGACAAATAAAATGCGGATATCTCGGCGCAGGCGGATACCGATTACAGAGTTGTGATATTAAGGTAAAAAAGTAGATAACTATACAATTATATATTTTTTTTAAAGTCAAGAAGCATAATTACATCATGAGTTCATTCACACACTATTTTTGCTAAACATAAATACTAATTATCATGTTACAAGAATTCTGACCATTTGCTCGTATGTAACATTCAGAAAATAAATGCAATTTTATCTTTGACTTTGATTTTAACTATTATATAATTATGAGTGATGCTATTTTACATAAGAAACTGTTATTAGTTAGCATGTTTTTAGTTTACTTTCCGCCTGAAGCATGGGGACCCTACAGAAGACTCCGGCTCGCCAACAGACTTGCGATTTATACCGGGCTTTCGCTGTCCACTTCAAACAAACATCGGGCTATAATATGAACGAGATCAAGTACAAATGGGGATCTATGCGAAGATCAAGCTGGGTCGGAAGTAATATTGGATGAACTACTAGCGCAAGGACAAGATGAACGTTAAACTGATATTTTAAAATTGCCCGTTGTAATAGGCTAGATGACAAAATTTCACTTATTTGTCCGTCAGACAGATAATTAGAAAAAATTAGACTCATATTTTTTATTTTCTTTCATTTAAATAAAAACAGTGCTACATCGAGTTGAAATGGCGCGTTACGTCACGCTTGAGTAGATTTTTAAAAATCATGTTAGGTAATAATTAGCCATTTATAAGGCTGAGTTGCACCACCTAATTTTAACCGTAACTATAACGATAACCGGTGTTTTTTGTATGGAGTTTGATAGATTTCTAACGTTTGTAAAAATTAAAGTAAGATGGTGCAACTCAAGCCTAATAATTTAGCTGTTTGACTTTGACGTATTATGCATGATTTTTTTAGCTAAACATTATTTGAAGAATCCACTAATGAAGAATCTATAATTTAAATTCATGTGGTAGAATTTTGAAAATATAGACCATTTGGTATAACAAAGTGTCAAGTAACTAGGTATTTAATTATGCAAGATACTAGGGCACTATTTAAGTTGTGAGCCTCGACAACATAACGTGTTGTTAGACAATATCTGATACTTTTAATGAAAAGTTAGACATTTTTGACTACAACCTTATTCAAAACTTTTTATCATTTGAGCACGTTTTGTATTATTAACATTGAATTGAAAATTATCTTGACTACAAAAACATGGAATTGACTTGCGGAAATTTTCGCGCGAAGATTTATTATGACTTTTGACGTGGTTAATCAATACAAAACTGAAGCGGTCAGCTAAATTTCACTTTTGGTGATAAAGATCTGTCCTTGGCCATTGTAAAACGCTAGTTTGAGAAGTATAATATTGTATGTCATTGGCTCACCAGTGAACTTTGCGATAGTCGTCCAAAATGACTAATAGTGGCGGAAAACATTGAAGTTGTCAGAAAAATGGAAGAGAAACCTCGTCATGTGATATATCGTAGGATTGAAATAATCCTAGGCATTAATTCCACTAGCAGTAATAAAATATTGTATGACCATATTATGGTTAATACGTCTTTTTCTCGCTGGATGTCACAAATTTTTTCAAACGCTCAATAGGACGCTTGTGTCGTTTAGGCCTTGGAAATGTTTGATAAATAAGTTTTAAAAGCTTTAAAAGCCATTTTTAAAATTGTGACAGTTGACGAATTAATAATCTATGCATAATGATCCTGAAAATAAACAGCTATCGACTATGGAGGTGTTTTAAGATGAACCAATTCCAACAAAAGTCCCATGCGCTCGGAACACTTTGAAACTTACGGTCGCCTATTTTTTCGAAATATCCGATTATATGACAGAAACATCACTAGAGAAATTTAGAATGGTTAATTCTTAATAGTAAACAGCCACTTTTTTCCAAAAGTCTTCAGTTTAATAAGGGAAACTGACCAGCATAGTCAAATCGCCATTCGTGACGAAAATGTGAGCTTTTACACGTCTCGTCAAACAACTGACTATTTGAACACTCAAAATATGAAATAAACAGGTCCAACGCTACAAAATTCTTGCTTGGAATCTAAACACTTCTTTTGGTACCCATATATTCAAATTAAATGCGTGAACAGCGATTTATGTAGCCAGAAGCAACTGTCGGTGCGGTCAAAAACCATGCTTTGGAGGTGCCTCAAGCTGAGTGGAAAAAATGCTATGAAAAGTGTTTCGGACACATTAAAAAGTACATAAATCATGAAAGACAATACCAATATACGCAATCAATACCATTTTAATAATAAACTACTTTGTTTTCATAGTTAGGCTCACAACTTAAATAGTGTCCCACGTAATTAATTGTATTGTGGTTAGGTGATTGAAATAATTACTTAACCAAAGGGATATAATATTATTGGATGGCAACCTATTTACACTAATTAATGAGAAGGGAAGGCGTTTAAAAAAAATGAGAATGTGAGTGTGGTAATCATGACCACGAACTATTACTACTATGTATTAACAGTAAAATATCCACAGTAGCAGTCTCGTGAGGGCGATTAATATCCGTGATCAGAGTCATTAGTCGCCCGCGCAAAACTGCGATCACATAAATCCCTCCGACACTCCTCGGTTCCCATCGATATGATTAATAGATGCTTCGCTGCAGAAGAAAAAGTTCCTCCTAGATTAAGATGTTTGTATCTTAGTCTTTGTAATAGATAGATAAACATTTTGATATCTAAATGTAGTTGTAATAAGTTCGATTTTTCAACAATAATGCTTAGTACGGTTATGCTGCTAAGTAAATGACCATGGGATTAAGACATGATGGAGTCTCAGATAAATAAATAAATAAATATAAATAAATAAATATCCGTTCCGTGTGGGGACGGCCGTAAAAGAATACTTTTCTCCACCGCCAACAGGAGGCGTGTCGTAAGAGGCGACAAACTCCTGTAGCACCGGACGGGCAGCAGCGTCTGCGTGCGAAACCAAGCAAAAAAAAAAAAAAACTGCGATCGCCAACCCGCCTGCCAAGCGTGGCGATTAGGGCAAAACCCTCCAAATGGTGGCAAAAACAAAAAAACGGCCCCTAGTCCCCGGCGGCCCCACTATCCCGGACCACGGTAGCGGTCACGGTAACGGTGGGGCAAGGGGTGCGAAGAATCCCCGGGGGATGCCAGGCTACCAACACCGACGACCTCTGGCCCTGGCAACCTATAACGCTCGCACACTGCGTACAGACGTGAAGCTAATGGAACTCGAGGAAGAGTTGAGCAGGTTACGGTGGGATATCGTAGGATTATGTGAAGTCCGAAGAGAGGGGGAGGACACCATAATTCTTAAATCCGGAAACCTGCTCTATTTCCGGGAGGGCGACCAGCAGTCCCAGGGTGGTGTCGGGTTTATCGTCCACAAGTCCCTTGTCAACAACGTGGTCCAGATCGAGAGTGTTTCGGCGAGGGTAGTGTACCTGATACTCAGAATCACCAAACGGTATTCGCTGAAGGTCATACAGGTATACGCACCGACCACGGAACACCCCGACGACGAAGTGGAGACCATGTATGAGGATATTTCCAGAGCCATACATGGCTCCCGGTCCCATTTTACCGTTGTGATGGGGGACTTCAACGCGAAGCTAGGTAAACGAAGCGATAATGAGCCGAAAGTGGGGCAATTTGGGTACGGAGAGAGGAACGCACGTGGCCAACTGCTGGCTGGCTTTATGGAGAAGGAGGGCCTCTTTATGATGAACTCCTTCTTCAGAAAGCCAAAACAGCGAAAGTGGACATGGCTGCATCCCAATGGCGCTACAAAAAATGAGATAGACTTCATCTTGTCGACGAAGAAGCATATATTCAATGATGTCTCTGTGATCAATTCGGTCAAAACAGGAAGCGATCACCGAATGGTAAGAGGCACATTGAATATCAGACCAAAGCTCGAGAGATGTCGACTGATGAAGTCTACGCTCCGCCCAGCGCCCATCCAACTCCAAAACCCCGAAAGCTTTCAGCTCGAGTTGCAAAATCGTTTCGAATGCCTAGGAGACTGCGAAAATGTGGACAAATACAATGACAGGTTCGTGGAAATTGTCCAAACGACTGGGTCTAAGTTCTTTAAAACCCGTCGTTCAAAAGGAACCAAAAAGATCTCTGACCTCACCAATCAACTCATGGAAGAGAGACGGAACTTGGTTCTGCAGTCCTCTGAAGATGCTGCTCAGTATCGGCGCCTTAACAGACAGATCTCCAAGTCTTTGACTCGCGACCTACGCCAATTTAATACAGACCGTATTAAAGAGGCGATTGAGCGAAACAAGGGCTCTAAAGTGTTCGCAAGAGATCTGTCTGTTGGCCAAAGTCAACTGACCAAGCTGAAGACAGAGGATGGCAGAGCCATTTCGTCGGGGCCGGAGATATTGGAAGAGGTCGAGAAGTTCTACGGACAATTATACACGAGTGTACGTGCACCTGTCACAAATCTAGCCGAAGACCCAAGAGCTAGACTGACCCGTCACTATACCGAAGATATCCCGGACGTCAGTCTGTACGAGATTAGAATGGCTCTCAAACAGCTGAAGAACAACAAGGCACCGGGTGATGATGGAATCACGGCTGAGCTTTTGAAGGCAGGCGGAACGCCGGTACTGAGGGCTCTTCAGAAGCTGTTCAATTCCGTCATCCTCGAAGGAAAAACGCCTACGACATGGCACAGAAGCGTGGTGGTACTCTTCTTCAAAAAAGGTGACAAAACCTTATTAAAGAATTATAGACCCATCTCGCTTCTGAGCCATGTCTACAAGCTGTTTTCAAGAGTCATTACGAATCGTCTCGCTCGCAGGCTCGACGACTTCCAGCCTCCCGAACAAGCCGGTTTCCGAAAAGGCTTTAGTACCATAGACCACATACATACGTTAAGGCAGATTATACAGAAGACCGAGGAGTATAATCAACCACTTTGCCTGGCGTTTGTGGATTATGAGAAAGCCTTCGATTCGGTCGAGACCTGGGCAGTGCTACAGTCTCTCCAAAGGTGCCAAATTGACTATCGATATATCGAAGTGTTGAGGGGTTTGTACAAAAACGCCACAATGTCGGTCCGCCTCCAGGATCGGGATTCGAAACCTATCCAGTTGCAGCGAGGGGTAAGACAGGGAGACGTCATATCTCCAAAACTGTTTACCACCGCCCTGGAAGATGTCTTCAAGCTTCTGGACTGGAACGGATTTGGCATAAATATCAACGGCGAGTACATCACCCACCTTCGATTCGCGGACGATATCGTAGTCATGGCTGAGACCTTGGAGGATCTAGGCACAATGCTCGATGGCCTCAGTAGAGCCTCTTAACAAGTGGGCCTCAGAATGAACATGGACAAGACAAAAATCATGTCTAATGTCCGTGTTGCACCCACTCCTCTGAAGGTTGGAGACTCTACACTCGAAGTTGTCGACAATTATGTATACCTGGGACAAACAGTCCAGTTAGGTAGGTCCAACTTCGAGAAAGAGGTCAATCGTCGAATCCAACTCGGATGGGCAGCGTTCGGGAAGCTTCGCCATATACTCATGTCCGAAATACCGCAGTGTCTCAAGACAAAAGTCTTCGAGCAGTGTGTGTTGCCAGTGTTGATATATGGATCCGAAACGTGGTCGCTTACTATGGGCCTCATAAGAAGGCTCAAGGTCACCCAAAGGGCGATGGAGCGGGCTATGCTCGGAGTTTCCCTGCGTGATCGAATCAGAAATGAGGAGATCCGTAGGAGAACCAAAGTAACCGACATAGCTCGCAGAATTGCTAAAATCAAGTGGCAGTGGGCGGGGCACATAGCTCGTAGAGACGATGGCCGTTGGGGCAGGAAAGTTCTTGAGTGGCGACCACGGGCTGGAAAACGTAGCGTGGGCAGGCCTCCTACTAGGTGGACCGACGATCTGGTAAAGGTCGCGGGAGGAGCCTGGATGCGGGCAGCGCAGGACCGTTCATTGTGGAAAACCTTGGGGGAGGCCTTTGTCCAGCAGTGGACGTCATTTGGCTGAAACGAAATATCCTTGGACATTTTACACTGCGCCTCTAGTCCCAAACTAAGCAAAGCTTGTACTATGGGTACTAGACAACGGATATAAACATACTTAAATACTTTTTTTTTGTAAATACATACATATTATACATAGTAACACCCAGACCCGTTACAGAAATTAAAATTCATCATTTCAATTTCTGCCCGGCCGGGAATCGAACCCGGGACCTCTCGGCATAGTAGTCCGTTCTGAACCACTACACCAAACGGCCGACATGTATAACGATATCCAATTAGGTATAGGGCAGAATGTACCTAATGGGATCACAAATGAAAAAAATAACATAAATCTTAATAAAAACACATACGCATTATTGGTCAATCTGGTTGTTTTTACATGACCTAGGTAGGATTAATAATACTAACACACACATGCACATATACATTACATACGCAACACACACTTGAAGAGCACTGTGTTATTTATTTTTTATTTTTTGTTTTGTGTAAAACTTAAATATTAATGTCTACCCACTTGATATGGCTGCCACAGAATACCAGCGTTATACTCTAGGTCTTGACCTAGGGCATAGCATATGCTGAGTGGCTACCATTTTTGGTTCAAATTTAACTAGGTACCTACTTAGTAATTATATTGTTGTAAGTAGTCTAAGGATGTTTGGACTAAATAAAAATATTTTTCTTTCTTTTCTTTCTTTCTTTCTTTCATTACCTATGTGCTGATACTTTAGCAAATGTTCACAAATAAGCAAGTACTAAAAAAGGTTTTTTTAACTAATTTCTCTTGCTTCCTAGTGATATGACCACCTAAATTGTGCCGTTTTGATTTGTATTTTTTTTTTAGTTTCTGTTGTGTACTGTAAAGAATCTATCCTCATTCTATTCTGGTCTATCTAAAATATATTTTCAATCACCACAAACATAAAAATCCCAGCCCTTCCGGCTTCCCACCTAATGAACGATTCGCGCATCGACATTATCGCCGAACGGACTATAAATAAATATGGCGGCAAAAATGGCCGCCGTTTATCAGCTCCGGAAGTGGACGCTGGGGACCGGAAGCCGAGTAATAAATGTTATTAGATAGCCGCTGGGCTTAGTTCACCCGGTTTATGTGTTTTTTCGGACTTCTTTCGTCCACCGGCGGTTTTTGTTAATGCGTCTGGGTGCTAAAATAAATTGCTTGGGACGGTTTTAAATGAGCGCCGCTGAGGGTTAAATCAGTTTTTACAGGGGTCCGGTAATTAAGTGTTACGGTGTTTGGGCTGTGGTAGAATGATAGATTGGAAATTTTGGTAGTTTTTTAGAAATAATAGTTCAATCAATTATATTGTTTTGAAAAATTGAGTGAAGTATCGATACTACGATAACATAGATAACGATAAGTTGTTCGGCTATGACATGCATGAATCTTCAAAGCAAATAAAATTGTTGTTACAACCCATATAAAAGTAGTAAGGTATTACGTTTGATTTTAAATAATACTACTTAGGTGTAGATTATAATACTGCCGTCCAATCACTATAATGCCGTTAACCCACAATTGGTCAATTTTGACTTTTGAATACCATCCGAATCAGAAAAAAATGCTTAAGGCCGGGTAACAGAGAAAATGGCGAAAATGAGGTTTTCATTTTTCATTTTTGAGGTACTAAACAGTAAAATAAAAGGCTAAGATTTTTTTTGGGCATAGTTGAGGATATTTTCTAGGGCTATTAACGGATGGAAACACGATTTGATGAAGTTGACTCGATAGAATAAATTCCCAAAGTTACCTCTATTCGTTTTCTAATTATGGTTTTATTTTTAAAATAAGCGATTTGAGATTCTGAATCTTTTACTAAACTAAAGTTCAGAAATAACTTGAGGGCTTTTAACGGATGAAATTTTTATATTGCGTCTTATTTAGTTACTATGTTAAAAAATGTGGAAAAAATCGCCCATGACGGCTTGGACAATCTCAATCAGTCGCGCGGTGGCGCTTACGGAGGACGGACGCGTGCCAGTTTTTTGGCCGTGACAGTTCTCGATTTGTCAATATTTTTGACAATGATGACTTTGATGAGTCACAGTATAATAATACCAGTGTTACTGGAGAAAGCTAAAATTTTTGATAATTAAGAATAAATTCTGAATTTTGTCTACCTATTGAAATTTAAATCGTTGGCATCCTTTAAAACTAAGACTCAACTCATGATACATTCCTCAAATATGAGACAAAACCAATGAGTTAAAATTACATTTTAATAGTACCTACATACAATCGTCTTCACTCTTAAGAAGAGCACACTGACACAAATAAATAATAAAAAATTAGGTCAGTGGGTCAAATATAGGGGCAGCTGCACGTCACTGAAAGACGATTCTGTTTACTCGGCATCTGGGCTGGAGAACATGAATCCTTGCTTACAGATGCAGATGTAAATAGAGTTATAATTGGACAAATTTTACATGAAATGTTTAACAGAACTCAGTTAAAAGACACATACATGGAATACCAATAAGGTTGCGGAGGGAAAGCTACCTATTATAAACTAGCGGCCGCCCGCGACTTCGTTCGCGTGGACCTCGTTTTACCCCCGTTAGATATGATGTTTTACCTCATTTTACCCATGTTGATAGATGGCGTTTCACGGTTTCCCCCGAATGAATATTTACGAACGTCATACCGTAGTTTGTCCAGTGCTGTAGATTTTAACCAATGACGATAGATGGCGCTTTTAGACACGTCTTATTTATTTATTGAAATTTATTTGCCACATATCGTCATAATGTTAATCTGGGTTATAAACAATAATACTGTAAAGTTTCAACAAAATCCGTTCAGTAGTTTTTGCGTGAAAGAGTAACAAACATCCAGACATCATGACATCCAGACATCCAAACTTTCGCCTTTATAATATTAGTAGGATATTTCACAATCCAAACTAATATTTACTATTTAGCATTTATTTACAGTAAATATTAGTTTGGATCGTGAAATATTTAAAATAAAAAAAAGAATAAAACAAAATAGGGTTTCAAATTACCTATCTATAATCTAATATTATAAAGAGGTAAAGTTTGTGTGTTTGTATATTTGTTAAATTGTAAGGGGTAATCTCGGGATCTACTGAACTGATTTTAAAAAATCTTTCACCAATAGAAAGCCACATTATATCTGAGTGTAATAGGTTATATAAAAACCAAAAAATTCCACGCGGGCGAAGCGGCGGGCGGAAAGCTAGTTTATTTATAATTATGTAAGAGCATAATTATTAAAGTCGAAGTCAAACATTCTTTATTTGTGTGGACCTATATTAACGAGAGATTACAAGAGATTACAAGGCGTCAAATATTTCAAGAAAAAAATTAAAAACTATTATAAAGCTAAATTTTGCTCTCTTGGAGCCTTTACCTACTCTGACAAATTAAGACTTAGAGAAGAAACTAATAATAAAACTATTTAACTGTCCTGCAATGAAAAGCTTGATCGGGTACAACACCTCAAGTTATTCCAGAACTTGATTTCATTAAAAGACTCCGAATATCAAATCGCTTAGGTATCTAAAGTCAAACGATTCTGAAATGTCAAGTGGACTAATGAATAACCCATTAAGATAGTAGCGCCCTCCTGTCAATGACATACCTGGAACGATAGAGTTTTGAACAACTAATAAAAATGCTTTGTCCTAAATGACTGACGGATATCGTAGAGACCTGAAAGTTGGAAGGTGTGTTCTTTTTATGACGTAGGCATCTCATAAGAAAAGATTTTCCGAAATGGGGTCATGAAATGAAGGGGGTGAAAAAAGGGGGCAAAGTTTGTATGGGACAAAGTGATTCCTTGGTTCAATCTACTTGAAATTTAGTTTAACAATACCTTAATATAATTCATGAAAGACGTGTGGAACGGGTAGAAAGTAATTTTGGTAGTCATTTTCTTCGAAGTTGATATCAATACTACTTAGTGCCTTTGATTTAATTACTTTTTACTTTTACAAGTGTTTGAAAACTCCATTTCAGATTGTGTTCAATGTCAAGTGAAATCTCAAATTGAAATCTCAATCTCAATGAGGAGACTCTGTATTTATTCCTAGAATTCCCCAAACACCGTCAAATTACCCTTTCGAATTCAAGACAGTGCAGTTTCCCATCAGTCTGCCTCGTAATGACTATAAACAAAGCTCAAAGTCAAACTCTAGGGACCTCTGCTTAAACTCCCATGAGTGCACAGAGGTACGCAGGTAACCGCGTGTGATGCTCATAGCAATTTTCGATAGGTACAGAACCCCGTACATATGTCATACATATTATAGAAAGAAAACACCCAGACCAATACAAACAAATATGTTTCTGCAATTTTAGTATGATATTTTTATTTATTAATAAACAAAGAGACTGAACAAAATTGATGCGTACCTATACTGATTAATGTTAAAACCACATGCAAAGCTTCGTGAATTGCAACAACTATAATTAAATTTATTATCCAAGCTCTAAATAATTAATCGCTACTAAGAGTAACTTATCATAAAAAAAAATTCCAATCGCTCGACGTAATCTTGAAATTCTTAAGCCGGCGCAGAACTTCCAGAAGGTCGGGCGACGCCACAGCCACTTTGAACCGTGTTTACTTCTGCAGTTATATTTTATATTTATTCGATTCTAGAATATATTACCAAAAAGTCTGAAAGGTGTTTTAATTTGTATCACTTGGATAATATGATTTCTATTAGAAAGTGTTGTGAGTGTGACGCTTGAAGGGAAGGAAGTCAACCTAACCTAACCAACTGCGTATTTCTATACTGTGTAGCTGGAAATTGTGGCGGGAGCTCTTTGACGCGCTGTTTTCGGCGAAGAATTGCGCGCGCAGATTTTGACAGCGCGAAATACCTACTTTAGAAGAAATACCAAGCCTTAATCTAGCACTATTATCGAAATTTTTATATCTTGTTTAGTTCCTGAGATAAAAAAAATAAGAAAGCCGCTAACTGCTTCGCCTCTGCAAGATTACATAACTAAAATGCAGTTACATTACATTTCTTAGCTTAAACGCGGTTAAGCGTCTTTAATTGTTATTAGAATTAAAAATTTAAGAAAAATTACAAAGCTTTATTGCCGTTATTTACAATTTCTAGTCAATACAGCTGTTAAGGTACTTTAACGACAATATTGCTAAGATGCTCTTTGCAAAGCTTTAATAGACTCCTCAAGACTAAAATGCCGTTAAGTAAAATTATTAGACTTAAACGCAACAAAGGTCCAATAACGGCATTATAGCTTTGTATTACATTAATTTATTTATTAAAATTGCACTAGTAAATTCACCATTAAGGCTAACCAAATGTAACAATCTATGTGTTTTTTACATTTTTACAAGACTTAAATGCCGTTAACCTACATTCCTAAACTATAATGCGGCTATGTTCAAAAAGTTGAATGAAGTGTTCAAAGCGTCGTTGCGTGCGTCGATCACTCAGCTCAGTCAGAGTTACTGAGCCCCGATTACGGTAATTTTTAACGTCAACAATCCAGACACGCTTCTCGATTCTGCGATACGATTGGTCGTTCAACAGCGTACGTCAGCTGTTTTGACCAATCGTATCGCAGAATCAGAAACGCGTCTGGATTGTAGACGTTATAAAAGTTACCGTAATCGGGGCTCTGATGTGCCACTGATAACGCTCCCGGAAATATTCCTAGCGTTCTCAACAAAATAAATTTAGTTTTAATTTTATGTTTGTTGTTTATTAATATGTGATGTGCAATGTTTCTATGTTTTATTATCTAAGACTAGTCGTTATAAACAAGATATGAAACGTGTTAGTGAGATATTGCTGTCTTGTCACTATTTTCGTGGCTAATGCGCACTGCAACTTTAGGACACGGCAGCGCGGTAATTGAGCATCAGTGTGCCTCTGAGTTTTAAATGAAAAGAAAACGTTGCGTTTTGTTTTCTAATTTTAAAAATTAGTAAAAGAAGCCTGGACGTGTTCGATCATTTGTTCATTTTGTTTTACATCTTCTACGTTAGACGAAGACATAACGTTCGTTTGTTTCAGGCAAATGTCGTTCAACGGCTGGACAAAGGTCTCCTCAAGGATTTCCACAACGATCGGTCCTGCGCCGCCCGCATCCAGGCACCTCTTTTGACCTTTACCAGATCGTCGATCCATCTAGTAAGGTGCCTGCCTGCCCACACTACGTCTTCAGGCTCGTGGTCGCCACTCGAGATTTTTTCTACCCCATCGGCCATAATTCAGCTCTGCCACTTGATTTTAGCAATTCTGCGGGTTATGTCGGTCACTTTGGTTTTTCTACGGATCTCCTCATTTCTGATTCGAGCACGCAGGGAAACTATGCTTGGCATAGCACGCTCCATCGCCCTTTGGGTGACCTTGAGCCTTTTTATGAGGCCCATAGTAAGCGACCACATCTCAAATCCGTATACTATCACTGGCAACACACACTGGTCACAGACTTTTGTCTTAAGACACTGCTGTATTTCGGACGTGAAAATATCGCGAAGCTTCCCGAACGCTGCCCAGCCGAGCTGGATTCGACGATCGACGTCTCTCTCAAAGCTGGACCTACCTAACTGGATGGTTTGTCTCAGGTATACATTTGTCAACAACTTCGAGTGTAGTCTCCAACTTTCAGAGGAGTGGGTACAACACGGACATTTGACATGATTTTTGTCTTGTCCATGTTCATTTTGAGACCCACTTGTTGCGAGGCTCTACTGAGGCCATCGAGCATTGTGCCTAGATCTGCCACAACTACGATATCGTCTGCTAATCGAAGGTGGGTGATGAACTCGCCGTTGATATTTATGCTGAATCCTCTCCAGCCCAGAAGCTTGAAAACATCTTCCAGGGCGGTGGTAAACAGTTTCGGAGATATTACGTCTCCCTGTCTCACCCCTCGCTGCAACTAGATAGGTTTCGAGACCTAATCCTGGAGACGGACTGACATTATGACGTTTTTATACAAACTTTTTTTGAAGAGGAGTACCACCATACTTCTTTGCAATGCCGTAGGCGTTTTTCCCTTGAGGATGACTGAATCAAACAGCTTCTGAAAAGCCTTGTACCGGCGTTCCGCCTGCTTTCAGAAGCTCAGCTGTGATTACATCATTACCAGGTTGATTTTTAGCTATTTGAGAACCATTCTAATACGGGATATATTCGGCAAGTGTCGGGTCAATCTAGCTAGCACGTATTTTCTATAAAAATTTGTCAAATGATCCGTCACATAGGCTATCCACAACTTATTCAGAAGTCGTGAAACAGGCCCTTACTAAGCGATTGTCAAATATGCCCTTAATGTCAAAAAACGAACAAATGGACAGTAACATTTTGTAATTACGTGTAAAAAGACATTTCTGTCATTAAAACAACATTTCAGGAAGAAAAAATTAAATTTAGTAAAGGTGTAGTTATATTGAGAATATTACCGTGAACCACTTATATGTCGACTTAATTTGATACTATTTTATTGTAGTTTATTTCCATTTGATAAACATGATTCTCACCATTCTCACTAACTAGGTGATTGTTATAAGCAGCGTGAAGTTAATTTATTAGGTAAGGCTTGCCGCGTTGTACATTATTATTGAATTAAATAAATAGATCTCAATTTTTATTAACTACAAAATATTGTAGTTGTAACCTGTTTCAGTAAACAGGCAAAATAATATAAATATATTGCGGCATTGGTAATAAAGTGTCGTCACTTATTATTTTTACTATTGTGAAACTGCTAAGTTTGAACACTTTCAATAGTTGGTTTTAATTGATCTCAAATAATGAAAATGTAAAGAATTTATTTTGTGTTGTCTTTTATGAGTATCTACTTTTTTAAAGTGGTAAATTTAAAAAAATATCATAATAAAACGTATCATTGATATCAACGAATGCTAAAAATAGTAAAGACTTGATTTTTTTAAAATCAATATAAATTTTCAACACTAAAACAGGTTTTGTTATTTTTGACATAAATGCAATTTTCTTTATTTCCTGAACTATTAAGTAGCTAGTACTTAGCTTAAATGCCGTTATGGTGAAAAGTTTTGTTTTTAACTGCATTTTAGTCTTGTAATCAAAACGAATCAAACAGGCATACCAATAGTTTCGTAATTTATGTGTTAATACTAGACTTAAATGACGTTAGCTAACATTAGCTGCATTTAAGGCAAGTATTTTCACGTTAAAAAATAATAGTTTTACCGAGCTAAAACGTCGTTAAACTATTTAACGGCATTAAAGTTTAGTAGAATTATTAGTTAGAAACTCATTTTACAAATGTATCAAAGTTATTCAAGATCCAAAACTTAAACGCCGTTAAGGTAGCCATACCGGCGTTTTAGTTGTGTATATTTTGAGATATTATTTCAATAATACTGAGTTAAAATGTATAAATTAAAATATTTCAAAATCTATAATAAGTAGCGTCGTGAGAGTTTGTGTCAATTATAGCTCTTAAAAATACCTTTAAAATGATATATTTAAATTACAAATTACTCTTTTACTTTTGAAACAGCGATTTTTTTTTAATTCGTGATCTTTAAACTCGTTTTTCTCCGAAAGTGGTTTTTGCACTTAACGGCGTTATAGTGATCGGACGGCAGAATATACTACGAGATTCCAAGATTATACTTATTTTACTTTAACAAACGTCAAATAAAGTCTGTTAAACTATACAAAAAACATTGGTTTTTGTTATACTCATGGTTAAAATAAGGTGGTGCAACTCAGATTTAGTATAAATCCTCAAGAAAATAGATGCGTAGCGGAAATAAAATCATCCATGTCTTATTTGTATTTGCAAAACCAACAGCTGCCGTAATAAATCCTTATGAAAATATCATCGCAATAGAAAAAGGCGGGGAACATGAAAATAGTTCGGACAAACACTCGGTGTGTTTGCGCGGCGCTACACTCGAGCGCTGTCAAAAGCATAGGTAAACGGTGCTCGTCGGTTATTTACCTGCGACATGGAGTGAGCTACAAATTGGCAGATGCTGCATCCACAATATTACACACAACTACCCAAATACCCCTATTTTATCAACAAATAAAGTCTAAAATCCACGAACGAGTGCTATCAGAAACGTTGCCGCGTGAACGCTCGATTTGACTTCACCATGATAGGGTTATGAAGCTAGTTGCAGCTGAATATTTTTGTTACAAATATCTAGTAGCGTATTTTTAGTTTATCCATATCGTTGAACGCGAATAAACTGTTCTAAACGGTTGTGTACATAGGTACGAAACTGCGGGTTTTTATCTGAAAATTAGGAAAATGTGCTTGAAATTTTCTAAAGCAGAAATGGAGGCATTTTTTGTTTCCAAATGATAGATTTTTTAATATTTTGCCAACAATACATGCATTAAGAAAAATAGTTATTTTGTAAAGTTGCAACTTTCGAAATTAAACTCGTATGGAAAATTATGATTTAAAACAGGGGTCAAATTAATTAAACACTAAATACCAAACCCTAAGCTAATGTACCTACTATAATGTAGAGTTTTTGCACTAATCAAAATGATAACCTTAATTTATTTTTCTTAATTCCAGCCAATTAAAATAAATTCTACATTTACTGTATGTACAGATTCTCCGCTACCGTACACGCTATATTAAACAGATGGCGCGTTGGTCGCCGCTGGCAAAGCGAGCAGCCGATGCGATAGTGTCAATACTGGCAGGACTCCAAATACGCATAAAATACCACTTCCAAGTACCTGGAGCCTCGCTCGATAGCCGTCATAAATGCACGATGGTTACATGTAAACAAATAATCAAATATTGCTTAGCTCGACCAAACGATATTTGAGCTGACATAATCAACGGATGGTTAAAATATTGTTTATACTGCTTCAACCAATCAGTAAAATAAATGTGATTTTTAGAAAATTACTACGTTGTCAAATTTGTTAATTATGATCATTATCTACCAGTTAAACATATCACATGAAACCAATGAAAAACGACACTAGTCGTAGCCGTAGCATGCTACGAGATTTCGTAGCGGAAAACAGTAACACATCGCCGCGATTTTTTCGCCCAAGCAACCTCAAGTAAAATCAAAAATTCACACATCGGTACCCAAGACCCTAAGCTCGTTACGACCGCCACTAATTACACCCACAATTCCGTAGCTTAAAATTTGAAACTGTGGCCCTCTCGTGTCGTCTCTATCCCGCGCGTGGGACAATGTATCGAACGGGTTGAGAGTGTGCGGGTGCGGGCCGCTGTGTGCGTGGGTAAACACCGGGTTAAGCCTAACTGGCCTTAATGAATCGTAATGGCCCCTATAATTCGCGGCGTAACTAACTGGCCATGTGGGGCCGCTCCCCCCTCCCCCCGTGTTTGGAAGCGAGCCATATCGCGTATGACAGCGGCGATTCTCTTTTTAAAATTTCAGCGCGACCGCGCCACGATTTGCCGTTACGTGCTCAGATTCTGTTGGGAAAGAAAATTGTAGAGTGGCTACAAAGTTGATACCAGTGAGCTTTAGTATTGTGATTTTAGAGATTTTTAAACTTACGCCTTAACTTCCAAAATTAACTAAATTATTTACTTCATAAACTTTACTTATAAACAACTTAAAAAATGTTTTTTTGGCACAAGGTAGGTACCTTTATCTCTTTTACAATCCAAAACTATTTTAGTAGGTATTTTGTGAATAATAAATATTTTGTGAATAATGTACAAAAGCAGGCTTTCTCTCGCCATATTTAGCAACAATTACTTTGAAGTTATAGTATGGTGAGCGCAGACTTATGTTTCGTGTTGCACCGCGCCCCAACTTTAAACTAAGGCCGAAAGAGCCAGTTACTCCTTCTGTAATTTATTTAATTGCTCTGTGGCGGTAATTATTCATGAAATTACGGCAATTACGTCTCGGGAAACAATTATTTATTGTGCAAACTTGACTCTTAACTCACATTTTATTCCATAATGCATCACAAGATAACGAAATGGACGGCGCTGTTCTATTTCTTGATGTTGTAATTGAGTTTTTAATTGCATATTTTAAGATTCGCGATTCGCTTAAGAATATTTTTAGTATCCTGTAACTGAGATGCGATTTGTTTGAATGAGAATATAAGGAATGGCTTATTTAATTTTTGAAAATCTATAGAGAGCTATTACTTTGAATTTACACACCATTAGTAATGTTTAAAAAAAATAAACGTACTCGATAGTAGAATATAAGAAAAATACTTTGGGCCTTAAACAAAAATTTAAACGCGTGTTGAACATTTGGTCCTTTACGTGTTAGTATGCGTTAAGTAATTAGTATTTCACACTTGTGTTGTTAAGGCAACCACAGAAATTGCGGTCCATGCCCGGGTGTGGACCGGCCCCTGTCTTTGCCACGTGTTGTCTTAATACAGCTACCCAAGTTATGGCCTCTATTGATTAATAACTTAAGTTGGTAACATAAGTCATTGGACTTCTTCATGGAATTCCAATAATGTTTTGATTCATTCCTTTATAATGGTGGTTAATACTAGATGCCAGGTTAAGTTCGCAACAACAAACTGAACAAAATCTTCGCGTAATGCTGGATTTATATTTTTGGCTGACGAGTTGAGTTTTGATCAATATTAGGAATAAAAACGACTATCGACGAGTATGTATCGAGTCGAACGACGTAGTAAGGATATGCCTCCCACTAGGTGGACCTATGATCTGGTGAGGGTCGCGGGAGGTGCCTGGAAACCGGCGGCGTAGAATCGGTCGTGGAAATCTTTGGGGGAGACCTTTGTCTAGCAGTGGACGCTATGTGGCTGAAACGAACGAACGAAATAAAACGACTATGGCTTCAATAATAAGTATCACCAAATCAATTATTATTAATTATACATATTTTATAATGAAAAAGAAAAATAACGACAAAAATCAAACAATCTCTAATATAATAATATTCCTTATAAAAAAATAACTAACCTTGGTTTGCTCGAGCAGTATTTCCACCAACAAACACTTTAAAACAATTCACAAACTTTCCTCGAGACGTCTGTTCACGACGGAGGTTGGATAGCGACTGACTGTCCGGTGATCGAATTGCAATAAAGTGAACGACCGAGTGAGTAATAGAACTTGAATGAGTGAGTGAATTGACAGAGCGATATCTAATATTATAGAAATTAAATTAATTGAAAATAATGTAATTTTTAATTTTAAATTAATTAAAAATTTAAATTGCATTTAATTAGTTTTATTATTATTGAAATTATTTATTAGTCATTGTAAAATATGAGCAATTTTATTAATTATCCTAACAACTTGTAGGTACTAGGTAGGTACCCTGCCGAACCGTGATGACTTTATTCCTTATCAAAATTTTGATAACTCACCTTTCAAGAACCCGATAATCGCATTCAGCCATTAATACTCAGTCGGCTAATTCCTCACCTACCCGCATAGCTAATAAAGGTGGGTAATCAGTATTCTTGGCAGCGCCTGCGACGATAAGCGTCTCGCGACTGCGACTAATCGCAGGCTTCCCGCCCGTCGCGAGATAATCCGCCCAAATTATAGGGGCGCTTATCCCGACTGTTGCCGATTTAGACCTGCAGCCCAAATTCTGGTTGAGATTTTGTACCAATAAGTACCTTCAAAAGATTGTAAAATTACATAAATACAGTTTTGTACAAGAGCAGAAATGAATTAAAGAATTGCTAGCTTACGGGAATCATCAGGTGTGATTGCGGTCAAATGCCTGCATTTTATGAATAAAATCAATCAATACATTTGGGAAAGTCGCCAAATAGAGCAGAGTAGGTATAGCAATAATTTTGTCGATAAAAACCTCTTACCTCTGGTAGCCAAGGTTGGGTATTAGATTGACGGACTCGGCAATTAATGCCCGCGCTTGTGGCCTTCTATCTTAGATATTGGAATCCTAACACATGAGTCGATGAGACAATTTTTTTGGTGATTCATCATCATCATCATCATTTCAGCCATAGGACGTCCACTGTTGAACATAGGCCTCCCCCAATAACTTAACCATATCGTACGGTTGATTTCTGGTGATTACGCTATGATACCTATATGATAGTTTCAGGCGCTGATAGATTACATACTCTAGACTTGACGGCTTTAATGGCTGCATTGATTTTACTTTGTATCAATAGTGCACACATTTAGTATAAATTTCTAAGACTAATGCTGTTAACCAAACCACCCACTCTGTCAACCCAATATTAACAGCATCGCGGCATCGTCCGCAAACAGCGTCCGGACCGGCGCACCTCAGACGCGCGCCGCAATTAATTCCCGCGCTTGCGGCTCCGCTGTCCCGGACACGATCGGAATCCGGACACTTGAGTGAGCGGCCCGGATTACTTGAGGTTGATACTGGAATTCTTAGATGGGTCAAAAACCAAATCAGTTTCAAACTTGCTATAAATTAAAAACTTACTTGACATACATCGTGCCAAACAAAACATAAAACGTCAAGAATCAAGGAACTACCTAATACTATGTATTTTTAACACGCTTTAATTAGGTCAACTTGTTAATAGGTATCATTTAAAATATTGGGAATCAAACCTAATATACTAACCTAAGCCTCGAGATGATTTCTACATTGAGCTACCAAAATTTCTACACTAACATGACCAGGAAATCAACATCATATCTTAGGCTGGGTTGCACCATCTTACTTTAGCTTTGACAAACGTCAAAAATCTGTCAAACTCCATACAAAAAACACCGTTTATCGTTAAAGTTACGGTCAAAGTTAGGTGGTGCAACTCAACCTTAAAGTTTAGATTTTATTTAAAGTTCAAGCCTATTACCTACTGACCCTCAATCATTCAATATTACGTGCATGGCACTAACTAGATGCTCATTCAATCAAATGCAAAATCAGTAGCTAACAGATTGATCTTTTTGCGATCTCAAGTTATTGATTGCTCCACGTAATCGCTAATTAAATTAAACTTCACATTTTGTCTTACCTTCATAAATTGGAATCATTTTCACACACTACACGTGCGGTTTCAATTAGGGTCCCTCCGAGCGAAGATATGGCCTCCCTAATGAATTCGTAATCTCGGTAATCTGTTCAATGAGAAATGGCGTTTTCTGAATGCGGCAAACAAATTAAACCTTGGCCAAAAATGAATTTATCACGTGGGACTAACGGTCCGCCACTATCCATTTGTAACACGGGACAATGCGTCCCGGGGTGGGCATTTGCGGAAAGCAGCAAAAGATGTTTGGAGGTTTGGTGTCTGTGGGATATTTGAATTGAATTTCGCAAAAGTTAATGCGTTTTGAACATTCTTACAATATTCAATTTCGTAATTGATGTAGTTGTGATATAGTAAATAATTGGTTGTATAATATTGGCTAACTGAGTGTGTGCTTAGTTGCACATTCATCGTAATATTTAAATGTCAGTAGTACCTAGCTAACCAGGTAGCTTTAATATCCATAACTACAGATTTTTTAGTTTTGGAATGGATTACAATAGTAGCTTTTCGAATGCTATTTTATAAGGAAAGTAAAAATTAATCAATCTAAAGCACATTTGACCATTAGATAATACAAAACGAGCAGTTAAACTTATTAATATTATAATAGAAGGCGAATTAACAGGGGCCGGACATTAGCAGCAAATGTTGCATGTTTTGGAGTCCCAAATATTTTAATTTAGAGCGGCGACCACCGTCCGGCAGATGGCGCCGCGGGTGATTAATATGCAGGACAGTGCGTCCGGCCGGTGCCGGCGCTCTTGTTGCTCCTTGGCAAACGTAACAGTAATTTATCATAAAAAGCAAACGAAAAGTACAGATTTTGTATTATGAACACAGTTTGGTTTGCCAAAACTAACATCAGATTATTATTATCAGTTGTAGTTCTATGGATTTACAAAATTGAGAATTAGTAGGTACTAATCTTACTTTTTCATAATGATATCTTACCACAGAATTTAACTTCTCAATAGCCCTTGATTAGCATTTTTAGGTGCCTGAAAATTTTGAATGAGGCAGTAAATAGAAATTTCATGTATCTACTAAATCGTTAATTTTCAGCTTCTGGTATATGTATTCCTATACCTACTAGCAGTATTTCTTTCTTCACTACATCTCTGTAGTTATTCTTCACGCTACAAGTCTAGGACATTCACCATCGCTCAACCTTTTACATAAAAGCTAATTCTACCAACTTCAATTATTAACAGCCAGCACTAAAATAAGACTGGATCAATTAAAACTATCCGCCAAAACCAAAGGGTAGCAAAAGGTTCGCGTTCATAAATAAATACGTTGAAAAATGCAAAGGGAAATAAAATAAAAAGAGGAATAATGGCTGGTATAAAAGAGGACAGTTTGCGTCACAAAGCCGCATGCGGGCCTCAGATATTGACAGTAAATTTCATTCATACGGCATTAGTGCCGCGCCATCAGATACAGGGATATCTCCCGCAAACAACGGGCCATGTCGCTATTAGAGCTGACACGGGAATAAATGAAAGAGAAGATTTTTGAAAAGAATAAACAATCGATAATTCCGTTCATCCAAGCATTTGACGCAGCAGCAAACGGGTATTCTTGGAGATAATTTAATAAAAGTATGGCACCATAATCTTTACACAAAAATTACGAATACGAAACTTTGTGAGTATGTATGGATGGATCATGGATATATTATTATGTATTTACTGCCTACTTCATCAAAACATTAACATTAACAATGAGTTTCTATTACTCCTACTACGACTTTCAAATTACAACAATTATTTGATTGTTGTAGTTGGTAATCGTATTTACTTCACCTTAGTTTTTGGCAGTCTTTTAAAACTTACTTTTTTAACCGCTAGCGTATTTGAACTACGGAGTGTCATGCCGTTGTTAAGTCTACGAACCGTTACGCCGTAGCCGACTACGCCGTCCGCTACGCGACCGCGCTCGTAGACCAATTTCACCCGAACCGCTACAAAGAAAAATAACCTGTTGTTTAGTGAAAAAGGTAAGCCATTTAAAATGATATTTTTTGAGAAAACGTTTTATGTTTAATGTTATAACGTCCAACAAAGGCTATGAGAGGCCTTTTAAAAATATACTTTTTCTACACAAATGATTAAAGATTTACGAGGAATTAAATCAGTTTGATAAGGATCTTAAGTTATGGATCCAGTGATAAAGTATCCCGCAAAACTAGACTGTCATGTGAACACACATGTCAAATTTTAATCTCATAAGTTGTTTTCTGCTAAAAAAACGGGAATTCTCCGTGAGAACAAGCCCTAAACCTTAAACTTTAATATAACCTTGAATTTGATAACTTATTTCACGTACTAAATACATTATCATCTGTAATCAAAAAGCAAAAAGACATCATGAGCTATTTAACTTGAACCATCACAAAGGCCATTACAATCCCAACATCATTACAAAGGAAAACATAGTTACACAACATCCCGCTTTTTGTAGCAACACATGTTATTCGCATCAAACCCGGAACGTTGCTCAAGTTAAGCCAATATTTGGACTTCCGAGCGTCGTAATTTATCGCCGGACAAAGTCGACTTTATCGAAAGAAGAAACAAGTTTATTATAGTGACCGGAACTTGGGGACGGCTCGGACGCGTGGAGGCGGGGAAAGCGGCAGTTATTGTTGTTATGTTTTTATTGGCAACTTGTATCGATTTGAGTTTATCATAATATATATTATTATTGTATTTAATCAATTACATATTTTTAGTAATATTGAAGATTACTTTTATGGTGCTGCTGTCTCAGAATTTTGTGTAACTTACCTAATTCATTGTATGTTTTATTGGCAACTTGTATCGATTTGAGTTTATTATGAATCGATTCTAAATTATGTTAATATTTGATGTCTTTACACAATGATATGATTTTCAGTGACGATGAAGATTACTTTTATGGTGCTATTGTGTCAAAATTTTGCATTTTATAATTCATTTGATTGCAATTAAATAGATTAATTTAATGGCGTCATGGAGACGTCTTTTGATTGAATTGATCGAAAATACAAAGAGATAATTTTGGAATTTTGAAGTAAGTCTATTATTCCTGCATTTGATTGTAAACATATTTTACATTAATTATCATTAAAAAGTTATTATAAAAAATGTGCAAAAGAGATGCTAAGTTTGAATAAATCTACAAAATGGATACAGTTGCAAATTCTTCCACTTTCGTTCGTCGTCGACATTCACATCATAAAGTCTTTCAAAGTCAAGGGAATGTCTTGCAAAGTTGGAATATGTCTCGGACGCTATTGTACGCGACATTGCCGGCGTGTCCGGAGTAGTCGGGCGTCCGGAGTCCGGACGACAAAAGTCGCGCGCTTACTGTGAATGCAGTCGCCCGTGCATTGCGCTTTGGAGGTATTTTTGAAGTGTATGACAAACTTATGAAATATGTTGCCTAGTAGTGAGCAAAATAATAGTGAACATTTTACATAGGTATTTGTATTATAATATTTCAATAGTACCTATCTACCTAACACACTATCAGAGAATTTGATCAACTCTTGTTGTTATCGTCCATTTTTATTTAAATTTATAGGTAATCCTATAAGCTTTTGCCCGTGACTTGTAAGAATTATAGAGTTTTAGAATACTTACATTAAAAGCTTTCGTTATTACAATACAAATAAATCCAAAATGTAGGTAACAATATTTTTAGTTGAAAATTTTGGAAAGTAGGCCTCAATAGTTGAAGAGGAACGAAAAACTGGGATTGTTTCATCTATGACTGAATTAATTAATTCCTAAAATTATCTAAAAATGTTCTGGTTATAATAAAATCAGCTGCCTATGAGTCATAATACCACCAAAATAAGTTCCCGAGTACAAAGTGGACACATCCACGAGAAACATCCCGGCTACTTTTCTTTGTCAGGCAGTAGGGTCCGTCACAAATGAAAGCCGCCCAATAAAGTTTCATTTGGCCCGCCCTTCGCCTCGCCAGATATGATACTGTCAAGCGCTCACGCTCCACTACACTTATTCACTGAGACTTCTTTAAAGAAGAGACGGAACGGAACAGCCGTAAGACGTTACTGTGCATGTTTGAAATATCTAATTCGAACTTGTACAGTAACCGGATGGCAGCAGCAAAAAGTAGATGGAAAATTTTATATCACTCTACTTTTTTCTTCAATCTTGCCCTACATTTATACTCAATTATTTAATAAGAGTCACTCACTTTCCATTAATTTAATTAATGCAATAGGTGAATTGGCATTAAAGTTTTAAAAAAAGAATAATAATTTTAATTTATGTTAGCCTGAAACATGAACGTATCACATGAAATGGAATTGGAAAATGTTGAGTTTCAGTTTAAAATATTAATTAAAAAGTTATTTTCTAAACAACGTATATTTTTAATGAAGCAATAAGCATCAAAATAATATAATTAAACAAGCCGTAGGTCACAATGTGATAATTTTAGTTCAAGAATGTTCATATCAAAATACACTCACAGTAACGTTCTCAGTCCCTTTCTCGTCCAGTGGCAGGCGAGTCCGTCCCTGGCCCGTTTAATGCTACAAAGTGGTCTCAAGTGCGGCCCGCTGTCGCCCAGGGCGACGCTTTACCTCTCCTATGAAAATTTTGTCAAGAGCCGACGCTACATGCCTCCTTTGTGACTAACATCAGAATTTAGTTCTTTGTTACATGTTTATAAAGTGTCCACTGAAACTTTGAAGAGGGTTGCAGTAATACAATTTACGTTACTTTGTCTTTATTGTGGAACGCAATTCGGTTCGTTAGTCTAAACTCAAAATAACATAAATGAATAAATCATAAAGATTCTATAATTTTTGACTTTCAGCCAACTCAATTCAAATGGAGTCGAGAAAACAATAATAAAACTAAGTTAAAGAGAGCAAAATTAAGAAGAATTATCATTTAAATTACTTAATATTTAAAAAAAAAATGTAAAAAGATGCAACCATTAACTTCATTACCAATTTTCCCGCCAAACACACGTGCGCCATCTATCCATGTGTCGCGCGCAAGCAGTTGATAAACCATAGACAACTTTATTTTTTCGCGACGGCGTAAATACGTTTTGGCGCGCATCCGAGCTTAACGGAAAATATTGGTGCTTCTTTTTCATTTTTGGCCATTACGTTGGAGATTTTCGGATATTTCTACGTCATTTGTACTTTCCGTGGTTTTGTCAGCAGTAAATTGTGATTAGCTTTGTGAACATGAGAACATATTTTGATCTCAATACTGCCTTACCTTTCAGATATTTTAAATATATTTTATTATTACATACTTCAGAAACATACTTCTCTCGTCTGTTGTAGGTGTAGTTATTATTTTTACGTTGAAATAAAGGTAAAACTTATATATTTTCATATCGCCAAGAATTTCCCGCTTCACACTTTCCCCATGATTTAGTTAGACGAGCTGAAACAATATAGAGTGCGAGCACGTGTTAACAGCGCCATAACGCGGCTAACTGCCGAACTTGCACATGAAATATGGCAGTGAGGAATCACCCTTATAGCGCTATTATTTCTTTCGCGTTAAGGAATTTTAGGTCATTTTAAATAGTATTTGTAGTATCAATAACGGAGATCATCAATTAATAGTACCAACCTACAATAAAATGGTTGATTTTGTAATTAATTTTGTTACATTAGGTAATCAAATATGATAATCTTAGATTAATAGTGGTGCTCAGTCTACTACAGCTGGACTCAGACTAATCTTACTCGGGCTTGTCTCTTGAGCCCTACTTAAACTTTTCCACAACTATCAATGCGTACCTACTTATATCATCGTTCCACTGAATTGTGCTGAAAAACTTATATTTTATGGGCAGTCAGTTGAAAGATTATTTAGTACTTGTAAGTCAAATACAAGTGTACCTTTTCGTTTCAAAAAACTCAATATGGAGCTACATAAGCTGAAATCGAGTGGCCCATAATTTTATAAGAAGCAGGTGTGTCGAAATGTTCACAATATTTTATGGGTTTTCTTACAAAAAGGGTGCGATAAAAAAGCACGGTCGTAAGTCGTTACCATCGACGTAGTACTAACCGTTCGAAAGGGTGCAACATACTTGTAACTTTAGCTCAAATAGGTGCTTAACTTTATGAGCTTATGCAATAGCCAGTAGTTATTTTTGTAGCAAAGTTGTGCTTGAAGTGTTGAAAAGTTTTTTTTTCTTATAAAGCGAAAAACTAAAATACTTATTGGACAGGTGAACTTATAAATTAATAACAAGTGTAGGTTTATTATTTTACTGACTAGGTTTTCAAAACTCTATAATCGGAAGTAGGTAGATAAAAACAAAAATAAAAGCCAAGTTTAAGAAAAATAAAACATTTTTGCTCCTAAAAACACAGAATAATAATAAGTACTACGTACAGAAGTTTTACTTTGCGAAGGTATTTAAAAAAATGTATGCTCAATGTCATTAACAATATGGTGTAATTTAGCCTGTCTCAAGAGTCAAGCACCATTTTGTTGACAAACGTCAGTGATCGGCACTGCGCCGAAGCTATAGTTCCAAAATACTGAACTGTCCTGTCCATGACATTGACAGCGGGGCGCCACCGTCTATACCGGATCGCTGGTTCCGATTTTTGCCATGTTGGAAACCATATAGTTGAACGATGGTAGCGCCCCCCTGTCATTGAGTTTGGTGGGACAGTTCAGCGTGGGTCATCTATATAGGGCTGACTTCGGTAAAATGATGTGACGTGAGGTGCCAAACTGCGGAAAATGGCGGAGGAAATACATGATTTAGAATGAATTATCATGAATAATATTAACTACTTATTTACCTTTCAGTGTCTTGAGGTAACTTATAAAAGTACATTCTGTGTTTTTATTATTATTTAGGCAGTTAAATACTGCACAGTATTTAGTACACCATTTTCTTTATTTTATTCCATCATACACAAGAATACGCGTGCGTGAGTCAATGTTCGCTCGTATGTGAGGCCTTGTCGAATAGCATCCTGTAGGTGGGATATCGTGCGTGTTTTGTTTTCGATGTAAACTCGCGGAGATGAACAGGCCTGCTAAAAATAACTCCCGGTCTCCAAGAAGCCAACCATTTCTGTTTTGATTTACCGCGGAGTTTTAATTACTTATTTCATGGCTAAAAAAGAACGCGATTTAAAAAAAAATATTTCAAAATTCGAACGTCATGTCTCGAATAACGTTCTTTTCTTGTATTATAATTAGCCGGGTCACACCTGCGGGGCTTCTCTTGAACTTTGACCAGCGAATCCGTTGGAGTGCCTATTGTGTAACACGACCCTGCTGCTCAGCAACTCTGCTAATTCTGAGAGGTTTCCTAGTCCGCAAACAAACGATAAGCTTGTGTTGTGTTAATTGAACACTTGGCTGTTTAATTTTGAAGTTATTGGTGTTGCTGTGTTAGGAAATGAGGGGACCATCTTTGGTGACTTTATACTACTACATATACTTACATAATAGGTATAGATTATACATTTTGGAGCAAAGAATTGCTATTCCAATCAGGTAAGATGCTACAGATTAAAAATAGTGTAGGTACCTTGATAAGCACATCCTGACGAAGAAGATTGTTTACAAAATAATGGGTATACATATACATGCATTGAAATGTAGCTACGCTAATTTCCATTTATGGAAGATAAAAAAGAACACTTTTCTCAGACATTTTACTATCGTACTAAAATAGTGACGTCCCCTAAACAATACAAATTCAAACATGATATAGGTATGTAGTAAATAGTCAATAAAGCCATAACAGCAGGGACGTACGAACCATAACTTTAATCACCGTACATAAATCGCTGCATTAATTTTACAACACAAATGTAACAATTTAGTTGTAGGCGAGTAAGCACTTAGTTATACGCCGAAGGCGCTGCCCGAACTTTGAGCCTCCCTCACCGCTAAACAAATTTGACAGTTTCAAGTTATACCAAGTTTGTGTATGTTAACAACGTTACACATACAGACCCTTTATTGTTACACGACCTTAGCCCGATCGAAATAGCGCTCACTTTTGAATAGATCAAAATGCGCGAATGCATTATAAAGTTGTGGTTCGGTATTAAAGTTTCCACGGACTAGTTAGCATTGTGCCCACGTTGAAACAAGTTGTCATGATTATTAAGGTATTTAGCGTTAGCCGAACTTGCCTTTACTTACGAAACTGCTAAGGCTGCAAACTCAGGTGCGTTAGCTTTTGATCCATTTTATATTCCCCATACATTACAATCACCAACATAATCATACTAGACACGTTTATTGTAATAAGAAGAATGAGCTGAGAAAAGTTTTCAAAAAAAAAAATCCAGACATCCAAACTTTCGCATTTATAATATTAGTAGGATTGCACTTTTTAAGAACGGCATTTTAATGCCACTGTCTTAGCACAAGTCTTAGCTTGATTTGCAGTCTAATCCATCATAAGATCTATATGTATATGAACGTATGCAGATAGAACAACTGTTCGACGGTGATTCTTGAAAGATAAAATAGTTGTAATATGAGAGTTGTAAGCTAGATGAGCAATGTAAGACGTCTAGATCACATCTTTAATTTAATTTTTGTCTGTTCATTCTGTAAGTAAATTGTTTACCTGCAGTTGTATTATTTATAGCATCCCCCATCGACGGCTATCTCACGCCTCACCATTACACCAGAAAACCAGCGCATTTTTATTAATATTCAATTGATTTATTAAAAAGCAGATAGCATTTCGAAAAGGGCACGCGAAAAACGCCCGGTTAATTCCGGTTTAAACGGTCCGGCTTTTAAAACCCCGTAAATACTGCATGTCACGGGCGCCCTTTATCAATTACGCGCGTAAATGTAAAGCTAAAAACGGTTACACGATCGTTTAATATTTACTCGTGCGCGAACGCGCGCGGACGTACAAGTATCATCGTTTTATGACAGTCGGATTTTGTAGCGCGGTTTTATTCCGCTGAAAACTTTCGTCTATAATTTCATCATCCTTTTTTCCCGCATGTTAATTATGACTTTAAACAATTGAATGATGATAGAAAAATTAAGGAATTAAGAAATATCTCAATCCAATATTAGGCTATCATAAATAACTAAAAAAATAATACACATTTAGGCTACAACCTTCACCCACACTTAAATTAGGTTCTTAGTTAAAAATCGAGTAATTTGTTAATCAATAATATCAATCAAAGCTCTTAATAGTTGTTTTGAAAGCGATATTCCCATTAATAATTCCCAGTAAATCGATCTCCTAACAATTTCATGAAGATCAAATTTCAAGTGGCGACGAGTTTACGCTTCAGCAATTCTGTTCAGGGCACTTGAAGCGACGCGATAGTGCTCGAGCCGAGTGGACCCGTGTACCGGTGCGTTTTATTAAATGTTGCAGCGTTACGTTTTATGCTAGTACTTTAAAAAGTATGTAGTTAACAGCTTTAATATAACCATGAAAGGTTGTTTATTGATCGATTGAAAAGGTAATAAGGACCGGTTGCTAATGACGTCATCTTTTCAGCTCACCCTTATTGATGTAAAACAGTAGTATAATAGTGCGTAATGAGCGAAAAAGATTCGAATTCATCGTCATTCACTTGTTATATAAACGCATTTATTCTTTTGTTTAGTTGCTCATCTGTTCTGCCTAGACTACGGCAACCAAATATTTAAAAAAAACGTTACATTATTTGTTGTCTAATCTGGCTTTATTTTTAAAACTGCTCCCATGTATTTCCAACGTGAATACTCAGTTATTCTGTTACAAACTGAAAGTTCAGACTGTTGCAAAACCGAAACGGAAATTTGATTATAATAAAATCGGATAGTCAACCGCAGTTTGAATGTTGCCATATTATATTAATTACAAGTGGCTTAACAAACGAAAAATATTTGCTCATTTGCCGGCGAGCGTGATAAATTGTAAATTACTTGGAAACGCGTTTTGGGTGGTCGCTTTAAAATTTAAAATGGTGGAACAACAGTGAGAATGAAATTCACGGGCAAATAATGAGGGTCGAATTAAAAATGCAAAAATTGATTAATGGGCCGTTGTCGGGCAAATATGTGCTCAATAAGTACGAGGCATTGTACTGGAACTGTCGCCGCAATTGACCATCGTGAGTTTTCAGGCCTGAAATCGAATGCCTTGCGCATTTTAACGAGTGCTTAGTATAAGCCATACCATATTGTGAACTTACATTATAAAATGTTAAGGTTTCAACTCTACTCTGAAGGTAAGTAGGTATGTAAGTTAAGTGCCCAACGTACTTACTAAGGCCAAAGTGTCAGCTTCTGTATAATATAGTAAAAGGTGAGACTTTGTGGACAAAACCTCTAATATTAGTAAACAAGATTACTGGTATTGTTTTGATAAAAGCATGATGCAGAAGATTGGAAATACTTATATTCTATAACACTGAACTGTAACGGAGCTGAATCTAGAAAATTGAGAAGTAAAGCAAGTAAATGCTAGATCATCCTGGAGTTTTAGGTAAAGGTCAAAAAGTAATGTAATGGTTTTACTAGCAGTAGTTACACAGTTGTGCACAGTAAAAAATGTTGTCCATTCTTCCATTGACACATGTACGCGTTATAAATGTATTCGTGTTTAACAGGCACTCATACGAGCCGTCATTACACCCTCCAGCCGTCGCCCCCGGCCGTTTGTCGGCCACGGTACTAACAAGTTTTTCATTTGTTCCAAACTAATTAACACGTGCACGTTTTTACGTTTTTTGCTAAAGTCAAAAGGTGTGTTTGCTACTTATGCGATTTGTAATTCGGTTAGAGGGAATGCAAATTAGCTTTGGAACGGATGACAAACGAAAACAGAATGAAGTAACTTTTTATAATGATGTCAATTAGTGCGCTAGTGGGTTCCTACTTGTACAAGTATGTAGAGCGCGTACACCAAATTAACTAGACTAAGTAGATGATTTTTCGGGAACCATCTATGATTCATAAAGGTATCACTAGTTTCATAGCGCAAATTATACAAGGTAGAGCAGGATAGAGATTCCAAGAGCACCTGAGAGAACGCTTCAATTGTTCAAATAGCAGCAAAATATTGTTTAATCAGACACAATGTCACATGAATGACTCCTAGATAAAGTTGAATGTGGACGTATTGCATGCAGTTAAAATATTGAGTAGCAATTTCAATCAGCCGTCAATGTTATAATGACGATTTCATCAGCGCACTTTATCGGGGAATCGGGCTTTAACGGCGCTAACTGGTTGCAGCCCATTAGTGCTGCGCCGCGTCGCGTGCCCGACGCATATTAGGTGTCACATGGTGCCGCCGGCGCGTAGATGCATTTGCACGCGGAACCACAGCGTAGGTAGAACAGCTAGTACTTATATCTACCGAACTAAAAGTACAATTCCTGCGACCTTTAAAGGCAAGAACGAACTGGTATTATTCTCCACCGTGCATCGTGATGACATCTGAACCCCGCGTAGATACATTTACACGCGGGACCGGGAGTACTGCCAGGTGTTTCTCAATTGATACAGCACTATGGCCTTCAAGGCACGAGTAAACTGGCATCTTACTCCACCATAATTACTGACATCTGATCCCAGCGTAGATGTACATTCAAGCGGGAACGCAGCACACGGAGTATAGCAAGCAAGTCACAATGTTCCCGAACTAAAACGTCTCCATCACCTTCAAGGCACAGGTGAACAGGCGTATTTAGGAGGAGGACATCCTCGCTCGACCATAACTAACACCTGCATCCTGAACCTCGCGTAGACTGATAAGAATCCATCACTGATTTTACAATTGCGTTATTATTTATCCATAAAAGCTGCGAAATAGTAATTTAAGCGGTTTTGGGTTATGCTTATTTAATTATCCTGTGGCGAGATCTAACGATAAGCAGCGCATGCAACTGAGCTAAACACCGTAAACTTGTGAATTATTAATCTTATCGAGCCCCGACATGACCAGCTTATGAAAAATTTAATAAATCGCGCTTTTGATTTAAGCCTGATTCGCAATGGATCCGATTGCTTTTAGGCACGGTATACTCAAATTTGATTGAGTTTGACGTTTTAATTTTTAAACCTAAGTAGGATTTAGATTCATTTCATTCATTCTCAATTGACTAAAACTGATAGGATGGATGGATGAAACCTTTTATTAGATACAAAATGTTTAATCGATGTTACAGATGTTACAGTTAGGCTGGGTTGCACCATCTTATTTTAACTTTAACAAACGTCAAAAATCTTTTAAACTCCATACAAAATACACCGGTTGTCGTTACTGTACGGTCAAAGTTAAGTGGTGCAACTCAACTTTAATGTTAAATCGGTATTTGCAATAGAATATTATTGCACTTTTACAATCAGTAATTATCATAGTCGTAAAATGGTAATTTTCAATTCCAATAAAGGACGACCGTTTTCGTGATAAATCAGAATAAAGAGTAAAACCAAGCCTTTCCCAAATAGCGAAGAAAAAGCACGTAAATTCTTCCAAACACCATTTCTGAAAGTATGCAGAAACCTTAAACACATCACTTTTATTTTCAATGTCGTAGAGTTTAAATTCGAATGACAAACACGACTTTCCCAATCCAACCCCTGTTGGATGTTGTATTCAAAAGTATAATTTTATCCAGAGAGCTCCACAGAATAAAGATATATTAGCGGTCCGAATAAGATAAAGGAATAAATTGTGGACGCGATAAATCAGTAAAGGATGGTTTTAATTACACTTCCTACGGAACCACTGTCTGGGATTGTGGTGTACTGAGTACTACTCTATTTAAAGTAAAGAAAAAACGTATTTTTGTTTTTATGTTATTGAAACAGTCCCATGTATGAAACTAATCAAATGAAAACATTTATTTCTTAGTATGTGGTAACAAGATATTAAATACAAACAGATTCAGCACCTTCTGCCACCCATTCTCTCTTCTGTAATCCATTTCATATCATAGTTTGTATTTAAACTATGTATTTAGTGATACATTTTTGTACTAGCGACTTTTTAAATTTAATGTGCTCTTAGTGTGTGCCAATCTTTAAAAGGGGTACAGCATTTGCCTGGCGGCGAAATGTAAATAAAGTTAATTATTGCTAGTAAAGTGATTTCTGACTAAATGACTTTACTTCGAGTTTGCTTCTCGCTTGCTAAAAAGCTTCGTTCATAATATTACGAGTATACTGCATTTTGCTACGAAGCTAGTTAATAAGAAGCCAGTAATTAAGTAAGTGTCTATTGCCTTGTGTATGCTATAAATTATGAACAGTTGAAATTAAGTTAGTTAAGTGTAGGTTAAGTTAGTTAGGTAGTATTCGTTACTAGGTTCAAGCCATCTCAACCACCACATTTTTATTAATAACTAGCGGCCGCCCGCGACTTCGTACGCGTGGATCCCGTTTTACCCCCTTCATCTATCTTACGCGGTTTAGATTTTTTCATACAAATGTTTTTTTCCGCTAACTCCCGTTCCCGTGGGAATTTTGCAATATCCTGTTGTAACTAAGCTTTAAGTTTACTAAGGTACCTGCATGCCAAATTTCAAGCGTCTAACTTAAGCGGTTTAGATTTTTCATACAAATGTTTCTTCCCGCTAACTCCCGTTCCCGTGGGAATTTTGCAATATCCTGTTGTAACTAAGCTTTAAGTTTACTAAGGTACCTGCATGCCAAATTTCAAGCGTCTAACTTAAGCGGTTTAGATTTTTCATACAAACGTTTCTTCCCGCTAACTCCCGTTCCCGTGGGAATTTTGCAATATCCGTTGTAACTAAGCTTTAAGTTTACTAAGGTACCTGCATGTCAAATTTCAAGCGTCTAACTTAAGCGGTTCAGATTTTTCATACAAAACGATTTTTCCGCTAATTTCCATTCCCGTGGGAATTCCTAAGTATCCTATAACCTGTCCAGAAGTATGAAGAATAATTGTACCAAGTTTCGTTAAAATCCGTCCAGTAGTTTTTGTTTCTATAAGGAACATACAGACAGACAGACAGATAGACAAAAATTTTACTGATTGCATTTTTGGCATCAGTATCGATCACTAATCACCCCCTGATAGTTATTTTGAAAATATACTTAATGTACAGAATTGACCTCTCTACAGATTTATTATAAGTATAGATTCTCCAACTCTTGTTACTATGGCATGTCAGAAAACGTACTCCTAATGCTCATGATATCAAAATTCTAAATAACTTTATTTCATAAGAAAAGCATGAATATTAATTTTTAGATCCTTATTTCAGAAATTGGAAGAGAATAATTTGGTAGCCGTTCTCCTTAATCCAATATAGGTACGTATCTATTATTAGTGATGAAAACGTAACAGATGTAGAGTGCAAAGACGACGCCTAATCAACTCACACACTGACGCTGTTAATTAGAACACTCAGAACCCCCACCGCACCGCTCTTCATAAAGAAAACGTTATATTCCGCAGTCAAAACGGCAACCCTACAGGAAGACACGTTAAACGAAAAAAATATCTCACAAACTGAAGTGGTCTTTACACGCATCAGCTATTCGGAATCTCGCTTTGAGCTGAGAGGTACGAGTGTTATTTTAATTATTAACATTATTTACCTTAATTAGAGTTTTTGCGAGTGCGCTCTGCAAATTGGCGGCCCTCTTTGAAGGCAGGATAATTAGGGTGCAGTTTCTGTGGAGAGCTCGTATGTGCTAAACGGTATGCTGATGCTTGAAGCCCTCAGTGCGGCAATTAAATCGCGGAATAAATGCAGGAGCGCCATTGAGGATGAGGAGCAGATTAATGACGTAATTAGCTCACGAATGTGACGTATAACGTATTTGTGCATCGGGAAATGTGCAGCCACTTTTCGTGCATGCATAGCATGCATAGCTAACTTTAGTGTACTATGAACTGTAGCATGGAGATGTTCTGAATTTCAAGACTTAGGCTGAGTTGAACTTACTTTAACCGTAACTATAACAATAACCGGCGTTTTTTGTTTGGAGTTTGACTGATTTCTGACGTTTGTCAAAGTTAAAGTAAGATGGTGCAACTCCGCCTTAATTATTCCTAACTGTACTTAACTGTTACTTAACTCTTTGCTAAAAGGAGACGTGTAGAAATAGTCAACGCTGTTTAATATTGCAATTTTGTTCATGACCAATGAAGTACAAAAACATTCTTACCTGATATAATATCTGTTATTAGGACTTAATTAATTGCAATCCAATGGTAGTCATCACTAGCGATATTAACAGTCAGCGTAATTGGTGTGCATCCTGCAATATGCTGATAAGATGTCACTAATGCGTAAATTATTAGATTCTAATAGCGATAATTAGAGACAGCCGTGAACATGAATAATGATCAAATAGTAATGAGAAACCCTTTTTCAAAGTTTATTTGTATTAAATAAATGTCATGTATTTAGACGCCGTTGGTAGGCATTTACAATCGCGATAGCAAAATTTACAAAAGTACACAGAACACACAGTTATGAATTTTCCAACTCACTTCTTTCCTTTCTTTTTTTCAATGTTACGGACACAGTGTCTCACTCTAGCTAGAAGATACGGTCATATAACAACTCTACCACTTCTGTGCTCATAAAAATCCAGAAACTGTTCATTAAAGCCCATGAATTATGTTAACCAAACATAAAAAGTGGCTCATATGAAAGCCTACTTTATCATTCATCCCCCTAAATAAATACACCACACCCCACCGAATAGTGCTGGAGGCATCGAACGAACTGCCAATACAGAAATAACGGGCAAGTGCAGCGCTAATTTCATAATGAGGGCACTGTTTGCTAATTAAATGTTGCTGTATTAGCATTTTCATCATCGTGATTGCACGGCCTGTCAATACCTGACCCGGCGAGCGGATATTAAAATTGGAACTGTTCTTTTTATTGTTGGAACATAATTAATGAGGATGATTATTTAAAGCAGGATTTCTAAACCTGAGACTTATTGCTGTTGTCAGTTAATTTAATTGCTTAGGCATTGTGGCATAATACTTTTTTGTAATTTGGAAAGAAAAAGCTGGTGTAAGACTGATATATTTAACTAAAAGATAATGTGTATTGCCACAAGTGTCGCTATCAATATTTGGAATATCTGTTCATTTCTTTGCTTATTCATTCCACATAATAAGTATTTAGCATAATTATTTATGAAACATTGTTGTGGCTATTGCAAGCTCGTATTAGAACATACAGAACTAATTGTATTTTTACATATTTCTCATAATTATAACAAAATGTTGGTTAAAGTTTAACTGATATTCTCACGAGTATAACAAATATTTGGCGATAGCAAAAATAAACCATCTCATAAACCTTATTATTACCGAGATAAGAGTAAGGTGCTCGTATAATAGGCCCGGGGCGATAACAGTGAGTGAGGTGCGTCCCGGCCGACCTTATATCGTAGCCATTCACTCACAGCCGCCGATTTATTGCGGGAAGCTATCGGGAACCACTAAATTGAACTAGAAGTATTTAGAGGTTGAGAAAAGTTTGTGGGCCAAAAGAATTTAGGTACTCGTAATTCTCCCCAACTCTTATTCTCAATACTTTTTTTGAAAGTCAGTAAAAAATAAAGTAGGCCTGCACATAGTTACCTTTTACCCAAATCTTTGATTGTATAAGTTTATTTTCCATGATTAAAAATTACAATCAATGAACGACAAACAAGAAATAATAATACATCTATATTGATGATCGATCTAACTACGATGCTACGAAGTGCTACGGCGTAGCATCGAGTAAAACATTTCATTGTTGTAATTTTGTATTTTAAAATCACATTGCAATTTATTTAATGCGATATTAATTAATTCGCGTATTAATTTAAGACACAGACACTCAGCCGAATAAATCACGATGATTAAGCACTCAAGGAAAAAAGTTTCAAAGTACATTTTCCCATCAATTAAGTGCATTTTAATGAAGGTGTTAAAAGGCCCATTATCTCGGTGTACGTGCCGCGGACATAAATCAACGCGAGACAATGCTAATGCCGGAATTAAAAAATACTTGGTTTCGGAGAGCCGCGTAGCTAAAAGAGAACCGTAAACTTAGTCATCACAAAAAACTTTTTTTTTTATCCACAACGAGGAAGCTCTTGGCCTGTATCTCAGCTGATGGTAAGTGATGATCAGGCCGAAGGTGAAAGCGAGCTTCACCCGGAATCCTCAACCACAGAGGAACTGGCTATCTTACCTCTAACTGCCGGAACACAACAATGCTGGTAACATTGTTGTTATGGCGACAGACTTAGGTAAAATGGTGGACTTCCTTAAGAAACAGATGCCTCTCAATCACAATATTAAAAAAATAATGATAGATTAAGATGATAACAAAAGAATATTACAAGCTCTATGATAATATTACAGCAATTTCACTTTATAAATTAGCCTACGACTTTAAATCAAAGTAGCTATTCGTATAATTTTTCAAGATATTTAAATGTAATTAAAGATTCATGACAATGAAATTGTTTCTTTCATTTTCATTAAAAATAGGGCGGTCTGTACCTTGCCTACTGATAAAAACGTGTTTGGGCATGACTGCTTTCTACTTGGCTGTGTGGTCGGCTCAGCACAATCTTTGCGGGCAGTTAATGAATTACTTTTGCTAATTTTTCACAACCAAGGGGCGTATTAAGGGGCTATCTTAACAGTTTATTTTTCATTTGCTTTTTTTGTCAATATTATGATATTTTATTAGAAAATTATGGTGTTTTATCTATCTTGTTATTTAATTATATTTTACTTTTTAATCAGTATTCATTTATTTTAAGCCGGCTGTCCATATTTAAAATAGGACTAAGATTGTGTAATGTGTTGACTAATGTGAATAATTATTTTTGTATTATTTGGTTTGGTTTGTTTGAAAATTAAATGTAATTTTAACTAAATTTTGACGTAAACCTAATCCGCCCCAGTCCACATAAACCATCTAAGACAATATTATGATGAACTCGCGGGCGGCGCGCCCTCGGGCGATGTCTTAATTAATCACCAGATTAGAGGTGAAATACTGCCGAGATAGCCGCGACTTAAAATAAAACACACAAATGCTAATGTAGTTTTTGCTGGGCTTAAAATTTCATTCAGAATCTCGGCTCTTAGTCAAGAAATGTACACTCAATGAAAGACGCAGCAAACGGACATTTGAAAATGGTCAATTATTGAGACTGACCAATATTATTGTGTTTATAAAACTCATTTATTTTTGCAAATAGGCTTTTAAAAACACTTTTACACGTATCAGTAACATTAACCTACCACTGATTCGGGACAATAAATGGGCCAGAGCTGAGAAGAAGCAGCGCAAGAAACTCTGTCACTATTGTCAGCCTCTTTTCAAGGGTTTAAAATATACAAAGTCATTAAGTATTGGTGCGAGCCATTTTTATCTTTTATATTATAATCATCAATTTTATAATAATAGCCCTTTTTCAACCCTTTGGTAACAACAACCATTGTACACGATAAAATATGTATACCTAGTACTCATCAATAAATATTACATCTTTATTCTGAAGAAGCGTAAGCATAGCTTTTATGTGTTTCCTGTGTATTAAGAACTGTGAGACGACGATGTATGTACTCGCTGCCCAATTTGAAATTGAACAACACTTTACTTTCAATATTATGTGCTCAAATCATAGGGAATAATTATTATGCAAGGTTTTTTACTTCTCACATTTCAGTAGCCTTAGCATTATTAAATCAATCAGTGTTTTTCTTTAACAAAAACGATGCCTTTTTCCCATCACATTTTCCTAAACCTACTCATTCTCCCGTAATACTTTCAGTTATAAATAAAATAATCGATTCAGTCAATAAATGAAAACACGAATTACACCCGCGGCCATAGCATGCTGACCGCAGACGAGCGTATTAAATTAATTACAAGTGCGAAACGAAATCGCGGTGTCGAGCCTACATTTTAGTGAAATGGATCCCAAATTATATGCATATTTAATTATGTTAATAGTACCAGTGTAATAAAGGTTTGTTTTAGTACAAAAAATATTATTGTATAATTTATTAGAAGATTTGCGCCGACGCTGTGTAGGTTTGTTATCGACACGACAAGAAGAAGAAGTAGAAAAAAAATTTCAACTAGAAAGTACTGCATATACAGTATTGGTAGGACAGACAAAAACCCAAACACATTGTTTTTTCAGGACTAAAATTAAAATTAACTTCAAATATTCGTACATTATTAAGACTTCTAGCCTTGTCGAAAAGTTTCTCTATCATGAAAGCCTTGTTTTTTGTACAATACCATAGTGAATACTTATTACCTATTTGTATGAGAAACAAGAAATCATGAAAAATTTTACTCATCTCGTCAAATGATACAAATGTTGAAAAGTTGGGTTAGTTTTTAAGTCTCCTTTATTCTACTAAACAAAAACTTGCGTTACATAATTTCAGGCTAATAATATTACCAAAAATGTCCTAATATCATATTCAAACATTCTAGACCCTATTTAATAATTAAACTAAATTGACCCTAATAGGACTCGAACCTAAGACAATGGTTAAGTGTTCAAAGCAAAAATTCTGTTGGTTTGGAATAATATTTGGTAGATGTACAGTGATCAGATAGATGTGAAGCCTAACAGTTCCAGTCGAGAGGATCACTCCATCCGAGGCTCTGATGCCAACTGACAGACCAGCGAGAGGGCGTGGTCTCCAGGTGGGCGTGTCCCCCTCCCACCGCAGACCCCTCCCACCCCGCTGATCCGCCTCATCTGCTGCAAAATCGTGACAGGTGGGCGTGGTCTACAAAGTATCGTTAAGGACACTTTATCAAGTAATTTGTTGCCATCCAAGTTTACTCTCTCCCCAAATAGCTGTCGATGGAAACTAATAAAAGCTAACGATTTTACTTGTCTAGCTTTGATAACATTTTAATTTATTTTTATTTTACTCATCTCAGGCTCTTTTTAAAAACTTTTGCAGCATTATAATAATATTCATGATACATGATAGGCATAATAACTCACATCAACACTTTTGTTTTTTTCTTCAATTTAGATTTTTGACCTAATATTTTTTAATTGGTATGATGCCGTGTAAGAAATCCTAAGTACCTACTTAATATTATTATTCTGTGTTAATATTGCTTCTTAAACATAACTATTTATTAGTTTTATTCCTGAATATTATCATTGCCTTTTCTGTTCACAGCATCATCAGTAAATCAAAACACTATACGAGTAAACCTGGAATCAATTCATAAGAAAGAACACTGTATGTAGGTTTCTTTGTAGGAATTGTTTGAGACTAAAGACTAGGCTAAAAACCACTTAGGAAAATTACTTGATTAAGAAATTATTTTGATTTGTATTTTTTAAATTATTTCTTCATGTTATATTTGTTTAATTTAATCTGGTTGAAGGTTAATCGTCTCTACTTTACCATTTACAAAATTTTAAATACCTAATGTTAAGAAAATGTTAATTCTCAACGCGTTGTTTTATCATCATTTACGAATTAATTCAGAATTTGCGAAGCAAAAATTTGAGCCATCTTGAAGAGTTATCAAAGCTTCACAAAGCTGCTCTATGGCAGGAATCTCTTTGAGAAATTGTTAGTATAACGCGCATCTCGCATACTTTAACTAATGCCAGAGGAATACGGTAAGTCGTTGCCTGAATGAAGGACCGAAGGTTAGAAGTTATCAAATATTGAGACAAAGATCATCAATATTTTTATTTTTATCTTCAAAATATACTAACTATTGAGTATTGCAGGAGTAAATTAATAGTAAGCACATCGGACTACGAATTACCAAAACTTTTTTTACTACCTAGCACTTTTTGTCCCTTTAATTTTTTTAGACCACCACAACCACTAACATTTTAGTAGTTAGCTATTCTCCGGGACTATTCAACCTTAATTGGTTTTGTTTCGTTCGAGGCCAGGCTGTAGATCCTAGCTACACAGGTGTTGCGGTAGTGGATAAGTGTGGTGAGTTAAGTCCCGTTCCTTTCATCACTGAAAATCATTCTACTCGATTATAAAATTAACCAAACAACAATGGAAACAACCAGACAAGCACTTACCTCATTGCAACCGGGTGTCGCGTACCAAAGCGGCATGCCAACCCTTTGCAAGACTGGCAATTGAGACCTGTCCTTTGATGTAGGTGAGATCACGGTGATGCTTCGGCTGGAATTTTCCAAAATGACGACAAACCCTGGCTGGGACCTGGAATTATTTTGAAAGACAATTTTAGCACATTTTACTCTAAGCTAATTTACATAATATTAAATAATTAAAATTTACCTGTAAACTTAATGTTAAGTTAAGTAAACAGAATATTTAAAAACGCTGAAAGATTTTTCGGTACATTCGGTTTGATCCGATATGCCTTTATAAGGTCGTATCACTTCAACTACACTCAACATCAAATAAACCGCACCTTCCGCGACGCAAACTTTAAAGATTTTCTTCTGACACAATCATGGTACCCCAACAATATTGGTGTTATTTGAAAGCCCAATAAATATCCTTAAAGAAAAATACATTTCATTTCTAAATAAATTATTAACATTTACAATAACTGTGACTTGAAAATATACCTCACTTTGGGCTCACCTCTGGGATCAATTAGACCAATTTTTATGGTTAAAAAACCAAATAAAGATCTCACGTGTCCTCTTTAACAGATGAATAGCGATTAATCCCAACTTAACAGTTTTATAGTCATAAAAAATGGCTATAGCGTAACTACCTATTTTTTGAAGAAGTGACTCTGGATCCTTGTAAAGACACATTTTTGGGGTAAAAACCTTTCCTTTAATGAAATGAAGTTTAAAACTAGGCTTTCAAATGGTACCAATGTTGGTGGGAAGTGGGGATGCATACGTTTGATAAGTGCTTATCGCGGGAGGTGCGATTTATTTGATGCCGAGTGTATGTTACCAAGTCCCTTTTTGTTAGCAGTGTGGTTAGCAGCATATTTTGAGTAAACTCATTGTGAAGAGCGTATTCTCATCAAACTTGTATTCTGATTCAATAACTTATCATAATTAAAGTGCCTAATCTACACTTGATTTTAATTATCTAATGCCTGCCTGTTAATTTGGTCTTGAGACATTCGAGCCTTAGTATCCCGCAATTGCACAGATGATTAATCAGCGCTCAAGCCTCTATGACGGTTAATCCTAATTAGTTGGTTACGCGCAAATCAATGGCTACTCGACCGACGTAATGTCAATTAAATCGACCTGATTTGTGGGAATTTCGTAATAAGAGAGATGGGATTACTTAATTATTACATACCAAGACAGTAGAGCTTATTAATCTTAATTAAATATTTAGATGAGTAAAGTGAAAAACGCTTCTTAAGGAGTTGTTTTCCTGAGCAACAGTATTTCAGTTTTTAAAATTCATATAAAACATTTAAGTAAAGTACATGGTGCGTAAAAAAAAAATAGTAGAATTTTAAATTTTTCTAACTGATAACTGGAAGATGTTCCCTAAGAAAGACATTTTCACTAGTAGATACTGCAGAAGACTACGGCTCTTGAGGTTCTAAGAAAAGGAAGAGTACCTATGGTTAAAACCAAAAATTCAAAACGTTTGAATGGGCCTTATAATGGCCGTTTAAGTAGCCATATTACATACATTAAAGAGTATTTTTTGCCAGTAGTAACGATTACCTATCGCGCCCTATCTGCTGAAACGCGATATTATTTGATACATAGAAATTAAACATGGCCATGCAATGAGCAGTAAGAAGCATGTAACGGCCTCCTACCTACCGTGGGATACTACAGTGTTTCATCAAAAGAATTTTCATTTCGGTTGAAGAAAAAAAGTGTGATTGAAGAGAGGCACTAAAATCCTACTGTGTTAAAGTTTTCCGTCATACTTAAGACACTCTAAATGCCCCCTAGAATGATCATGATAATGAAAACTAAAACAAACTCATAAAACTCATATATTTTTTAAAATAGGCTTTTAAAAAGCACTTTTACTGTTTAATTACTATCAATTATCATGATTGTATAATCACACAAGAATAACAACAGTTTTCTTCACAGTAACGAATTAGCTAACACCCTATGGCCGCGTCCTATCTGCTGAAACTTGAAGCGCGATATTGTTTGATGGTAATTAAACATGCCCATAATACTAGATGGCGCTGTCACGGCAAGCGAGCAGCAATGCATGTAACGGCGTCCATTACCGTCACAGCGATTAAGCTAATGAGCGCTGATTGATTGATTTACCCGTCCTGCTTTACGCTAACTACGTATCTGATGTTCATTTCATTACATGAAAGCCTCAAATGACAAATCAAATTAATAATTAAGTTCATTATTTTTTAAATATTTATAGTCCAGTCAATGAATGCTTTAACGACGCCGCGACGTTGTAGAGAGAAATCCATGGAACACAATTTCTGACCTCGGGACTTTATTTAGACTAGTTAGGAGGTGAACATAGCAAAAGTCCCCACCCTTAGCCCTTGAGCCGGCGGGGAGAGAGGGGTTTAAATGTACCACTTTTCGTTTTTTTGCTTAATCCTCGGAAATTAGGCGTTCTAGTGACATGACTACTATGTACCAAAAAAAGCTTATTCAATTTGCTACAGGTGAGATAGTCAAGTCATGTCTAGAATGTTTGCTCAATGTTGATTTAGTCGATTTTCTCCTGATGGGAACATGTAAAACAATATTACAGACCTTCTAGAGCAGATGCCGGTGGGCAGGCCTCCTACTAGGTGGACCGACGATCTGGTAAAGGTCGCGGGAAGAGCCTGGATGCGGGCAGCGCAGGACCGTTCATTGTGGAAAACCTTGGGGGAGGCCTTTGTCCAGCAGTGGACGTCATTTGGCTGAAAAGAAGAAGAAGAAAGAAGAGAGCAGATGCCGCGAAAACTATACAAGATATAGAAAAACTTGACTATCTCACCTGTAGCAAATTGAATAAGCTTTTTTTGGTTCATAGTAGTCATGTCACTAGGACGCATAGTTTCCGAGGATTAAGCAAAAACCGAAAAGAGGTACCTTTAAACCCCCCTCCCCCCCCTCTCCCCGCCGGCTCAAGGGCTAAGGGCGGGGTCTTTTGCTATGTTCACCTCCTAACTGGTCTAAATAAAGTCCCGAAGTCAGAAATTGTGTTCCACGGATTTCCATCTATAATGCTTTATATAGACTGGACTATTATGTCATGGATTGGTAACGTGGTGTTAACAATGACGCTCGAACAAAATAGTTAAATGCTTAGGCTGAGTTGCACCAACTTACGAGTACTTTGACCGTAACTAGTAACATTAACTGGTGTTTTTGTATGGAATTTGACAGATTTCTGACGTTTGTTAAAGTTAAAGTAAGATGGTGCAACTCAGCCATACGACTAATTGGCAAAAATGTAAGTTTTAAGGGCTCAATTACTCACCAAATAAATATAAGTATTTTATATTTGACTAATAGACTATAGAAACTAAATACGTACCTACTTTGTAGATGAAGACTTCATAATTTTTCATGCAGCAACAGTGTTGTGTGCTAAGTAGGTATAAATCTAAACAACATGTTGGCACTAGCCAATAGTCATAGCCTACCGTACCATCTGCTTTTCATCAATTTTTTCAGCTGTAGTAAAGAGAGAGTGGAGAATAATAAAGCAATTTAATCTAAAATAGATCTAAAATAAATCTAAAAGCCCAAATTGAAATCACCTACCGCACTGGGAGCACTGAAAAACCGCCTATCCAAAATCCAATAGACAGCCAACCACTAACTTCGCTCCATCGGTGTTTAGACAGGTGATACCCGATCAAGTAGGCCATGCATAATGACGTCACGCGCCGTGATTAGCGGCTGCTTAACGCACAATTAGCCCGTGATCGCTGATAACAGATGCAGGATGGAGTTATGCGGGATGTATTGATCTCGCTGGTTTCGTGTTTGGTGATATGGTATGGTTAAACTTTTGAAATATTGAAGACTAGCTTTTGTCAGTGGTTTCTCCTGCATGAAATTCAGTTTTTCATTAAAAAGGCTTCAGAGATCAGTGAATTTATAAGGAAATCTAATTAATACATGGAGAATTCAAATTTTCAAAAAAATGAGAATTCATTTAAAAGTTTAAGTTTAAAATCTACCAGCCTTGTGATCTTACCATATAATCAGATCAAATATTGTATGATGACGTCACGTTTTGATTGACCTACAGTTAACCCGCGATCGCTGATAGATGAGGATAAATCACGCAGTAGGTTAGTAGTATTTTCTTGATGAGGAGAGGCTGAAGGTTTTTGCAGTCTATGCAGGACCAAAGCACGTAACTTCACACTATGTGACGTCAAGTTAAGTGTTTGGATCAAGTATTTTCGGAATAGGCGACGTCTTGAGCAAAATTGAATCTGCTACTCTGACAGCCCCGAGCCACGACGTATTTCCCACGAATCACAAATAATAAAACGTGTCAGTTTCCAAACAGTAACTAAAGTGTTATTGGTAACCATTTGTGTTTAGACAGGTGACAAATCAGCGTGAGTAGCGCGGCGTGCATAATGACGTCACAGTTCGCCCGCGATCCCGATAACCGATGCAGGACCGCGTTATGCGGGGTCTACGTTGGTGGATTTTGCCAATACGCGCTTAGCCGATTTGGAATTGAAATTAGGCATTGCTTGGTTATTAGGTGCGCGTGTAACGTTGCGGAGCTACATTAAGGTTGAGTTGCACCACCTAACTTTGACCGTAACTTTATCGATAACCGGGTTTTTGTATGGATTTTGTCAGATTTTTGACGTTTGTCAAGTTAAAGTAAGATGGTGCAACCCAGCCTAAGTTTTTGCGTTGCTATTATGAGTCAAATAATGTTATTTTCTTATTTATTTACTTAATTATTCGTCATATCAGTGTCTATGTATTTTTACTGATAAAACGTTAAAAAATTATAACAACATAAAACAGTTCATTTAAAGCTCATTAAATGCACACACAATAACAATACAATAATGGTCACCGACGCGTAGCACTGCCGGCGCGAGATATACAACTAGAGAATAATCCCTTTCTCGAAATGAACTGTAATTGTATGCTTTTGCTCATAAATATAATATTACTAGCTTTCCGCCCGCGGCTTCGCCCGCGTGGAATTTTGTCTGTCACAGAAAAACTTTATCGCGCGCGTCCCTGTTTCAAAAACCGGGATAAAAACTATCCTATGTTCTTTCCCGGGACTCAAACTATCTCTATGCCAAATTTCATCAAAATCGGTTGCGAGGTTTAAGCGGGAAAGCGTAACAGACAGACAGACAGACAGACAGACAGAGTTACTTTCGCATTTATAATATTAGTTGGGATAGTTGGGATTGGGATATTTATTTAATAATATGTAAAATATGTAATAAATTAATATAGCAAAATATTTTTGGATGACCGTGTAGAGGAAGAGCTAATCTTTTAGTAGGACATTATATTAGTACTACCATCACACTAATGTTTTTCCATTCTTCCGAGAAACTTTTACAATCAAACAAACGTTTATATTCATATAACGATCGACATATGCATTTGAATTAGCCTGCAGAAGTGTTCTTAAAAAAAACCTCTCTCTAACTTTATCGATCATACTTATTAGATATTTCAGACGATCTTAAGTTAGCGCTACATTATGCTCCTTCTGTAACTTATATACCTACAATCCTACATAGATAAATACCTAAAAAATACGCAAGATATCTGAGTCTTTAATTACCGTACCACCAACACAGAGCCCCAGTAAATTTTAACAGGCTCACGTCAGATCGCGTATATTCCTTCCACCTTTGAATAACTGGATATTTTACAGCCAATGTCAATTTGGTTTTAAATTGCAGGGCCAGATATTCTCGCCGTCCCGTCGCCGCGCCGGATCAGTGTCGGACCGGCGAGTTTTGCCGTTAATCACCGGGTTACTCCGAAAACGTAATCCGAAGTTTCGAATGTTGCCATCCCTCTCACGCAAAGGGTGATGCTAGTATGAGCGACTGTGACAGATTGACCTGAAACGACGTAAGCAGCGTTTAGGAATAGTCCTGCTGCCCACTGACGTGCGCCTAAATAATTGCTGTGACGGCTCGCCGGTGGGATAGATAACTGAAAAATAACCCTTTTTCGCTGCGGAATAAGTAAACATAATGCTTGCTGTCTGAGCTTCGCGAAAAAATTGCCTAGAAATAGTGTAAATAAAATAGTATGTTATTATTATACTACCAAAAAACAGCGTTTCTATAACTAAGTTTACGCAGCTAAACCTTGTGCACAACAAAATACTTATTAATTATTCTTTTAAAAAAACTGTTATTTCAAAACCAAGAAGGTATATTTTAACTTAACAGTAATTGAAATGCCACTTTTACACAACAACTGAAACATGGGATTCATATCTTCAAAGTTAACCCTCGCGCGCTTTGGTCACATTGACCGCACGGATTAATTAAACGCGTCATGAGCGTCACATTGCGTCACGAACTCCGCGTGCGTCACTTGTGACGGACGTCGATCGGTGATTAGCGCCGTGATTGCGCATTGATCGCTCGTTACCGGCTGTTTGCCATGCATAGCGGTCTTATCCCATGCACCAAACGAGTTATCTGTCTAAACACACTACTCGAATGTCGCGTTTTGATTAGCTAAGATACTATGGTGCATTTTGAACTTGTGGACAATACTTTTTGTTTTTAAAACAAGACAGCTCAAGTTATTATGAGAGTATTTGCACAATTTGTGGTATTTGTCTATTTTCTAAACCAACAAAATCTTGTCGTAATATTCCGTGTGTTTGGAACTTTTATAGCTAAAAACCTAGCACCAGTATTGCAGCTAACTTGCCAATAAAACTGGATCGTTCGCGACCAGTTTATTCGTTTTCATTAATCTCAATCTTTTAATCCCTTAACCCTGCCAAAATATGAACTAGTGCCCCCATAAAAAACTGTCATAAAGGCATTACACGGGCGGAACGCGCGAATAAACGGCGCGGCGTTGCCGTAAAACTGTCGAAACGAATGGCCGGTCCAATTGACCGGCTGCGAGCGCTCGCCTGATAAACACACATCTGCAAACACAGGGTTTAGTTTTCTTTTTCTTAACAATGCAATTTTAAATTCGCAGAACTTGTTTGTGTAATGACTAATGGGTTTTCACGACAATAGGGTTTCATTGTTTTTAGGATATTGAGCATACAAGAGTTTTCAGCAGTATAATCTGTTATTGAAAAATGTATAGGTATAAATTTGTTTACTCATCATACCTACAGAGTTGTTGAGCTAACACTAGCGTAAGCTAATAATACTTTTAAAACAGTCCAATTATCAATTATAATTTTAAATAAAACAACAAGAATTCAACGTTTCCATGAGGCCGTGCCCTTAAGATTGTGTGGGTACGTATTTATAGTATTAACCGTCAGGAAATACGGGTCCCAATCACGCCATCAGTGTTGCGCGTGCATTATACCGGAGTGCAAATGGTTTTTATTTAATTAACTGCCCACTTCTGAACGTTGCGAATGTATGCCGTCGCGTGAATGGTTAATAGGCGGCTGAAATCAATACGACATTACTTGGTAGTTAACATTGATTTTAAAAATAACCACTCTTACGTTGGGGCAAGATGATGCTTGATAAATTGCATAGTTGGCATCAATTGAAATTAGTAAATGATTAAAATTTTCTTGAAAACCAGTTGTCTCGCATTTCTAATAAATCTATACTAATATTATAAAGCTGAAGAGTTTGTTTGTTTGTTTGTTTGTTTGTTTACTTGAACGCGCTTATCTCCGGAACTACTGGTCCGATTTTAAAAATTATTTCAGTGTTAGATAGCCCATTTATCGAGGAAGGCTATAGGCTACAACAACATCACGCTACGAGTAATAGGTGCAGAGCAACAATGAAAAATGTTGCGAAAACGGGTTTTCACGCGTACGAAGTCGCGGGCACAGCTAGTGTTATAACATAAGTAAATCATGAGATAGATGCCCTTAAAATGAAACGTATAGGTGGTATTCTGTAATCCATATCCTTCAGATTGCAACCGCACATTGCTAGCCGTCATAACCCCATCGTACCATAAAACCAGGTGCGGGATCATTTAGGCATTAATAATGATAAATTCGTGTCATTAATTTGCGCGGATTAGTCTCGGGGCCGAGTGCGCGGGCCCGATAACCAAATATTAACTCAATTAGTGCGGAGACGCGTCGGCCCCGCATTCAAATGTAGCTAATCCCGGAATGCTCTACACCCATCTGCAGGAATTAGGAACGGACGCGGGGAGTTTAGATAGCAGACTTGTCGGTCCGGCTATTGTTGCACAGCTTTTTGATTTGCAACTGCTTAACTGGATTGTCTGGATGGACAATGACTTTTCAGCCTTTGGACAATTATAGCTACGTTATTTCTAATTAGGTACAATACTTATTAGTTTTTTCTATATCATCGGCATATACCTAAGCTCCTGGCTATTGGTACAGGAATAATAATTACAGTGCCCCACCACTGAGAGAGGAGATATGCTGCGTAATAAGGCGATAGGATGGCAAGTAAATATATTATTGGATTGAGTGCGTTAACTATCCTAGGTAGGTACTTGCTCGTAGATATGAAAAAAATCATTTAAAATAATTTGTACAAACTGCAGTACCAGACTGTAAATAAAGTCATTTTCCGCGAATGGGTTTTTCTTTAAAAAAGTTTTTTTTTGTTTTTATAAGAGGCTTCAAAAGTACATAGCACTTTTGTTTGTCACCCTAAACTTAATTGGCTTTTCTGTTCAGGCTGCGCATATTTGATGGATGCGTCCGTCAGAGCGCTAGCGTCGCGTCACCGTCAGCGCGTGCGATCTGTCATTGCTAACAATGCATTAGTCACTGCAATTGGCTACTATTAATTGGATTAACGCAATTAGCCTACCCTTCACTCCGAACTAATACGATCTTCCTATTAGCCGGGCGTTATCGGTGATTACTGGTTGGTTGTTGTGTAGGGTTTTAATTAGGCTCTAAATGATTAGGTGGCTCTCATTAAAGTGGACATTTAGGTAGAAGTTTAGGCCAAACGTCACAGTATGGCTAGATATTTAGATTCTGTAATAAACGAAAAGTTATTCTGCAGATTCCTGAAGTGACCTGAAGTTACCTCACGATTAAAAATCGACCCATAATAGCTTAAAATTGTATTTGATCACTTAGAACCTAAGCTTAGAACCTAAAAAAACCTTATTTCATTTAAAGTCTGCGATTTCATTAACCACTAATTAGTCGATTCTGAAGAAAGCATACTATCTCAGGTGGGTATTGTTTGTTCATTCAATAATTAATTAAGAAACAAAACGTGCTAATTACCTGTCTTCTTACGAATTAATAACGTAAACAATGAATAAATAAAACTTACTCAGAAACATTAGAAAATAATAACAAACGAACATCTAAGCGTTCCCCAACTTCACAATTCGTTTCACAATTCAGTCTATATTTAATCGTTTTTACCAACTCAAAGTCTTTCAAAATTATTAAAATTCAATAAAACAAACATTCGCAACTCAATCCGCGAGAACAAGACGGTTCAAGCGAGTTATTTGACATAATATCGTTAATTAAAAACCCTCTTTGTGGGGGAGGTAATTAGGTTCGGATGCTCTGAATGGGCCCTTTTTCTGCTCGTTACGGTGAAACAAAAGCGAAGAAGTAAACAGACTATTCACCGAGGATTTGCATAGAACGACGACTTGGAGTTGGTGAGATTTACGAATTTCGTACAATTGCAAGAATCCATCAATTATGTATCGCGGAAGGGTGAAATGTCCTTTAGGGTTTGTAAATAAAATGGGATGAAAAATTACTCACAGAAACAATTTCTAGTTTGCTTAGCTTTGTTTTCGGGATTTTCCGATTGTACATTGTTTTTGATATCGAGTTTTTTTTTAATTTCTCCTTTTTCAAGGCCCCATGCCTTCTGGTGGCCGAAAAGCTTTGAATTAGTGTCATGAAAACTTCTGAAACGTTTTGATAAAAAAAATTAATACCTATTTTGTTAACTTTTTAGAAAGCGACAAACAAAATTAATATAATATTTTTGATATCATAAAAAATAAAAAACACAATCTTCTTACATTTTTTTTCTTTCCTAGGAAAATTCTCAGTTTTGTTACTTTCATTTTTTTTTAAAACAATTTCAGCCCGCCAATGCGACCGGTCTCAAGACGTCCCCCTCTTTAATTGCGGCATTGTTCCGGCTGATTTGATTCTGTATCTCTCTATAGGGCACAATCATAATAACGAGCTTAGCGGCCGCAAATACGCTCGCATGCCGCGTAACTGAACTTTGAGATTGGTTTTTTAAAGAAAATATTTTAGGTTAGGTTCTGTTTAGAAACAGAAATATTCTTTTTTTATTGCATGTACCAATAAATATCTTTTTATTAATTTTTAGGATAATCTGATATTAGGATCATTTTTAAAAATGAGAAAAAATAAACCAAACTGCCATCTGACAATATGTGCCTCGCTAAAAATAATTAACTCCTGAGGTACAAAAATTAAAAACGCAATATCTAATTAATATTTAGCTTATTATACTTGCTCGACCTACCTACCTACTTATTCCGATTTTTGTAAAATTATCTCACTAAACTTTTTTGCTACTTCTTGTCATCTAGACTTCTATGATCTGAGAGTCTACTCTATTAGTAGGTAAAACCGAGAAGCATCAGTTGCTTGATTTACTTGAAGAATGTACTACAAGAGTAACAATTAGTCAATGGTGTGTCATTTGATTTAGTTTAGACTTCACTGACCACCTATGCGATCTTCCCGGTGATCAGTTACTACCGGCTGTATGCGGTGCGACGTGTCACGAACACTCTTTCCCTGACAATTTCGACAAACAACAACTTGCCTCTAATTGTGTTTGCGATTCCTTTAGAAGGCCCTTTTGACTCCGCTCCAATTGTGAAAACTCGTTTAGAAACGACGTTAAATACGACTGAATTTCAGATAATTAACTAAGATTACGCTCTTTCTCAGTATAATTCGCTTTTATTACTCAAATTTGAGGGAAAGCTAACACAGTTTTGATATTACAATTTGAGTAAAGCCTAAAGAATTAAATTAGTCTTTAGTAAAAAATTTTTCTATGCATAACAAGGCAGGTATTTGACTGCAATCGCACTTATTGTTAAAGTCTATGTATCCAGACTATGGCTATGTAGAAGGACCCGTGTTAGTAATTCTAAATTAATAACAAGATCTAAATTCCTATGAGTAGTGTAGTAATACTAATACCTCAAAATAAATCAATTATTATTGTGAAATCGGATATGGTTCAGCCAATAGTAAATCGGATTCATTTACCGTTGGCATTGTTATAAAAACAAGCTTTCAAGAGGAGAGCGTATCTTTACCTTAAAGGCCGGCAACGCACCTGTAACGCCCCTGGGTCTGCGGGTGTCTATGGGCGACGGTAATCACTTACCATCAGGTGATCCGTTTGCTCGTTTGCCTCCTATCACATAAAAAAAAAAAAAAAAAAAAAAAAAAAAACAATAGTTCAACCACCGTGCGAATATCGAATATCCAGTACTGAAAGCCTGATGCAAATTCGGAAAACCCTATTATAATCTGCATTGCACACCACTGGACGCTCTTTTCATTCGATGCCTTTTGTTAGCGGATTCAATTAAGTTTACAACGGCGTCGAGGTCAGTAAATAAAAACCGAAGCCTCCAAAAATTGGCACGTAAGTAAATCAAATTCAATAAAGTGCATCACAATGGGAGGCCAGCGCGAAATGACGATTCGACGCGTCCGGCGCGCCAATCAGTTCGGGGACTTGTTAACTTTACACCTTTAGAGTAGGCGCACACCGTTGATTTTTCGTCGGCCGATAGTTTAGTCGGGCAGTTGATCAGTATGGGCATGTACATGGGAGTGCGCACATTACCGATTCGATTTGGCCGATTCTTCATACAATTTGAAATCGGGCACAACTATCGGCCAACTAAAAATCAACGGTGTGCGCCTACTCTTATACTGCTTCGGACACGTGAAAATTCAGTCGACCAAAACCTCTTACTCAAAATTATGGCACTGCATGTATTGGAGGGGTTAATTATAAGGTTTTAATTTACATCTCTTGACCGAATTAAATGCCTAAGATTTCAAGATTTGTAGATACGAAGTAGGTAGGTACTTAGACATCTATACTAATATTATAAATAAATGAAACTAACGCCCGTATTCACAAACGATACTTGCTTTTAAGTGACGCAGCAAATGGAACGCACAGCGTTGAATAGAGCTCTGTGATTAATTCGTGTGTCACCCTGTGCGTCCACGCGCACTGTGAGACCTCATAGTAATGTTTGTGAATACGGGCGTATAACTTGCTCGGAAGTTCTCCAGTGCATGTCACTAACATAAGTTACAAGGCGAAAGTGAATAGACACTTACAGGGCAGATATGTACCATCCTAGACTGCATCTCACTTAGCACCAAGTGCGATTGCGGTCAAATAACTGCCTTGTCTAGCATAAAAAAAAAACACATTCAAAAATATTTATCGGACTTTCAGGGACTAATTAAGTGAAGGTCACAAAATATTTCTTGAAACATTTTTATTAGTCAATCCATGATTACAATAAACACGCAATCTAAATTACGTAAGTATTTATTCTCAGACGTTACTGTTGTTCTATACCTTGAAAAGACATTATTAGTTAACCCTCAAATGTTATTTGATATAAATTATAGGCGTAATTTTCTTAAACAAAGGGGTCGTAAGTACCCATACATATCTATAGCGTCGTAGGTTAAATCCAACTGCAATAGCAATCTGATTGAGCGTACCCCTTCTTATTAAGAATTCCCGTCCACCTTCCACGTCTCGGAATTAATCGCCCGAGACTCTCTCTCTATTAAAGTTTCTTTGCGAGTTGTTTAAGAGCTCCCTAAAACTCAGATAATGTTAAACATTCATTTAAGTGCGCAGTCCAACTTTCAAATCGCCGTAAATCTTATAATACTTTGGACGTTTAATATTCATATCACTGACGCGGCCCAGGAGAAGCTTGAAAGTGTAGGACTTTGTAGAAAATTACGTATTTTACAATACCCGTTTAAACTGATAAGATATTCTTTGATATTTGTATATAATTATTGTGTTTTTACATTACAAAAAATAAGATAGTCTAAACATTAGTAGATACCATAATATTTAAAATATTTAATTAACGTGTTCTTGAAATTACAAGGTGTAAGAATAGACTTAAACATAAACATACTTATCAAAATCTGTAGTCTTTAATTACTACTACTGCTACAACCATAAAACCCATAAAATAACTGAATAGAATCTAAAACTAACCAAAACAAAGCTATCAGACATTACAACTCGCTAATTCCAGCTGAGTTCCGCAGCGGTATCTAAAGGCCGGGCGCTGAGCAGCCAATGTTCATATTAGGTGCGCGATAAAATAAAATTTGAATGGCATAGCTGCCCCATTACCATTCCGGCGCGATAGGCCCCGGGGGCACTGGCGGGTTAACTTGCTACGGCCCGCCCGCTACGAGCCTGCAAACCTCGTTGATGCAGCATTTACAGGTTAACTCGTGTTTTTGAGAATAGAATACTTTTTATGTGATATTTAATTCTTTGTGTTTAAAATAACGAGAAGAAACGAATGATATTGTAAAAATAAATCAGCATTTTATTGTTAGCGTTGGCTTTACATTTATGAAAGTTTTCCTATAAATAATACGAACTGTTGTACATTTGTTTACGCACTGCATAAAATTAACTACTGGCGTTTTATATCCCTATGAATACCGTTTGATTGTTTTCCAACGACCTAGCCAGTGTCACTCTATATTGTCTGACAAAACATAAAATCGGGCGCCGTAACCGATAGCCATAAAAGGCTCAATGGCCCGTCCATAATAAACTCATAAAATGGATGTAAAAAAGTAGGCGAAAGCTTAAAAATTTCCACTTTTAATCGAGTATCTGGTGCTGTAGAGGCTACTCATAGGAAGTATAAAGCAATTGCGGGAAGCCGCCAAAACACGTAGCTCGTTCATTCGAGTCGTTATGTTAAGGCCAGAGCTTGTGGATCTTTGGCACCCCAACCTTTGTACGTCTTTTTGGAGTTCGCGGAGTAATAGAAGGGTCTTATTAAACTGGCCGGGTTAGCTGTCTGAGCAAGTCGTTCTGAGGTCGCCGCATCAGCGGTTTGGATACAATCTCTCCTCTCATTTGTGGGCTATCACGACGTTAGTGTTCTTTCGAGAGGTGCTGAACACTAATCGTAAATGTTACATAGTAATCATTATGCGGCTGCAACCTAAGGCCTGTGGCTTTAAGGCACCTAATCAGAGATGAAGAAGACAATGTAGAACAACATTGTATCAAGTTCCGTTTTGAGATATGAGAAAAAGAAGTATGTTTGGCTGCTTTACTGCACCCATTTTACTGTACAATTGGATCTATTTTAAATACTAGATGACTAACTGAACTATATTTTATCACTAGCTTCGCTATATCAACAAAATACTTCGAACCGAAAGAAAATTTAGTCCACTCCATATATTATTCATTCATCTGATTTTAAACAGCAAAGACGCAAGTCTCGTGGCCAGCCGCCCGCCCAAATCGTGTTCCCGTCCGTATTTAAAATAAACGACTTTTATACACTTCGCATATTTTCAAAAGTCGGCGCTCCGGGCGTATTATCACAAACTCTGATCCCCTTACATGAATAATTAGGTGTTTCCCGGATTTATCCCTGTCGTTATCGGCGGAACACGCGTTTAAAATTCGCGAAGTCATTCTTTTCGCTTTATTGAGGATAATACGTCTCGGCTTGGATGCGATTCTGATTAATGCGTTTAGCCCGAACCAGTGCAACTTTGTCAGAGATAGCGGAGAAAAATAAAGGGACGTGACTCGACTAATTCACCTTTTACGAGAGGTAAAGAGTGATGGCACTTCTTTCCTTATTTTTTCTGCCAAAGAGTTAGCACGATTATGCATCCACCTCCTTTTAAAAATGTGGTTTATATGAAGAAATTTTTAAGACATTCTTCTTTTGAAATTTAGCCTGACAGAAGAGATAGTAAACTGGCACGTCACTCAGATAATTTTCTAATTATTTTATTGTTGTTTTCTTGAAAATATGAAAAGTAGACTTCTTTTAGCATTGTGTTTTGGTAAGTTACAATTTAATAAAAATAATTTAATTTGCGCATTATCAAAATATTTCTGAGTCTATCATTGTATTTCAGTTTTACTATTGAGTGACGGTGCATTGTCGGAAGGTGAACATGATATCAAGAGGGGCGTTTATCCCTTCATGGTAAGTCTACGTATCGTCATAATGTGCACGAGAAGTTCTGTATCTGTGTGTGAAGCTTGGGGATTCCCCTCATTGAAAGATCATTGACAGATTTCTTACATCTATAGCTGACAAGACTGTCCTGAACTGCTCATAGGTACTATGTTAAAAATATTTAGTCGATTGCGAGTGAACGAGAAAAGCAGATATTTCGTGAAGTTTGTAGTCGACAAACTAACTTTGTTTCTGTGATTCAAAGTTATTTTAGCCTATGTAACCACCATACGCACGCTTGAGTAGTACTAATGCTACTTATCAGTCTTTGATCTATTAGAGTTAAAGTTCCTTTTATTTTCATAAATTAATTTAGGATAAATAAGCTAATAAGACGTTTGTTTATTGTCCTAGGCCTTCCTATACTATCCTGACGAGAACGTGGTAGAAGCAACAGGCGAGCGGTTCCTCCGCGGGGCCGTGTTAGTCAAGCCAGAATGGCTGGTCTCATCGACCGTGGGGTCCATGGTGGTAAACGGGGTCCCACTCGGCTTCCCCCGCAAGACTTTGATGGCGAGGCTTGGCACAGTGTCCATTGACGCTAACTTCACTTTGAATGAAGACGAAGATGAGCAAGAGAGAGAGGTTAGTTTAAGATATTGATTAGTTTATTGTATTTTCAATTTTGTCACTTTTTGTTGCAAATATAATTAACTTTGTGCGTTTTATATTGTGTGTATGCTGGGCTAAGTAGTTTGGTAAAGGTAAAGTGGAAATAAGATTAAAATTACAAAAATGTTTTAAGTTTTTATGTCTTCTAGGTGATACAAATCGTTCGACCACACAACCACAGCGCGACACAGTGGTGGCAAGACGACATCAGCCTGCTGAAGACATTGTTGCCTTTCAATGTGACCACCGCCGTGGCCATCGCCACCATACGCTCGAAGCCTGTCGATGTCAGCAGCACCTGCTTTATCTTAGTGTTTGCTGTAAGTGTATTTTAGTACTTTAGTATTGTCACTTTCACTGATTGGGATTTTATTGGCGGTCATTATCACATATTGATTTCATTGGAAACATAATTTGTATTTCTTTCCAGAAAAGATATAGCAACTCCACTGAAGAGAAGCTTCTAATGCAACTCTACGTTGACCCACTACCAGCCTCCATCGAAAACTGTGGCCAGCACTTCTCTGAGGCAACCATGCTGTGCGCCAATGATAGCGATGAAAACAAAAATGCAGTTTACGATCCTGAGTTTTGCCAAGTAAGTTAAAAAAAATCCACAATTCGATTTAAGTTACCAAAGTTATTATTTAAATTTTTGTCACTAGTAATTTATGCTCAATTTCTTTTATTTTTCTATCTACAGGGAAACAGCGGGGGCCCTCTGGTTTGCGAGAACGAAGTTGCAGGAATCCAGACGTACATCGAAAATAACTGCAAGCAACCACATCTCTACCAACTGCTGTCCACTCGAGACAATTTCATCACGTGCGGCATCGAAGACAAATGCAACGAAGAGAACTGTGGAAACATGTGCATGCTCATCAACAAAGACGACCCAATCGTAGACGAGCCAACGACCCCAGCTGTAATGAACTTAGTCTCGGCAGAAGTAACGACGGTGACCGAAGAAATAACAATCCCTGTTCATACTTCTTCAGAGAACACTTACGATGATGAAGTTTCTACACAGTCGCCTACACTGACAGCTGCGACTCTAAAGAGAATAACGGTAGATACTACTACTACCACAGCTACTACTACTATAGTCACAACAACAACGACGACTACTACTAGTGAACCTTCAACGTCGACTACGAGCGAAGAAACAGAGGAGGTCTCATGGCCTAAAGAGAAATATCCAGAACGTATGAAAGGTTTTGAAGAGGAAGAAAATAAAATTGAAAGAAAGACCAGCGTGGAAGCTCAGCGCCAGGACGTAAAGGTAAAAGCGAAGCGGAGCGGCGCTGCTGAGAGAAACTTGTGCTTATTCCAAAGTGTATTTAGTCTGTTCATTTTGGCTAGCTTGATGTAATTTTTTATTTGAAAATAAACAGTTGTTTGAAAGAATAGTAATGGTTTAATTTGTTCCAATTCATAGATAGGTAATGATTAAGGCTGAGTTGCACCATCCTACTTTAACTTTAATAAACGACAAGACAAAAATCGGTCGAACTCCACGCAAAAACACCGGTTATCGTTATAATTACCGTTAAAGTTAGGTGGTGCAACTTTGCCAGTAGATAAGTTACCTATAGCCTGACCAGCCCCCCTAGACAAAACGCACTTTTTGATCGAATCGAAAATCGAATCCGTCAAAACTCCATACAAAAAAGGGGCTTTTCGACCACTTTTCGACTGGTTTGCGATTATAATTTGCACTTTGTCTAGACCCACAGGAACATAAAAACCCTCGCCATGTTGCGGAAAACTAATGGTACTAATTTCTTTTAATGGCAACAGTAACTGAAAACTTTATTGACATGTCACCTTGCATGTCAGTCTATTGCTGTCAAAGTGTAAACAAACTTTATTTTAAATGTGCGCAATTGATTTTGTGAATTAAATTGCTAAAATATTTTTATAGTCGTGAAAGAAAAGTGGTTCACAATGTGTTAAAGTATTTGTCGAAGAGAAATACTAAGGGTTCGGACAATATTTTTATTGAATAATGTTTCCGACAAAGGTTGTCAAATTGACTGACATGTTTATCGTATAGTACAGTCCACTATGAAAATTAGCTGTGGTTTGTTTCAACTACCTATTTTAAAGTTTTTTGTCACTTTCTAAGTGTTGAATTTTATGGAATTGGGAAAGAAGTACCGAGTTTGAAGCGTTCATGAGCAGACATTGCAGTTGAATATTCAAGTTCTGAATTTGATTATTGACGAATAATAAAATAAATCCTACTAACTCGATTGATGGTTTCATTTAATTTATTTAAACCAGGTTACCTATAATAATATTTTTTCGTTAATTTATGAAAATATCAAATTAGCCCGTAATCCAGAATCCTGATACATAAAGTTAGCCTATTAATTTAACACAGGTACGACTGTACTCAGTGTTGCACTATCAAATGCAATTGACGCGCCTCTATGCCAGGGTTTTTATGTTCCTGGTCAGGCTATAACATATGATATAACACAGGCTGGGTTGCACCATCTTATTTTAGCTTTGACAAACGTCAAGTCTGCCAAAATCCATACAACAAAAAACACGGGTTATCGTTAGAGTTACTGTTAAAGTTAGCTAGTGCAACTCAGCCTTAGTGGAATCTGTTACTAACCCCCTGATTCACTTAGGAATCTAGAGACCTTTTAGAATCTATTTTGGAGTAGAGATCTTTGGGCCTGACAGCCCCTCCGCTAAAACTCGCACGTGTAGGCACGCATGTATCGAAAAATAGTAATCAATTTTTAGCCTAGGCGCAGACCATCGATTTTTGTCGGTCGATAGTTTATTGGGCAGTTGATCAGTATGGGCATGTATGGAAGTGCGCACATTGCACTGATTTGATTTGGCCGATTCTTCATACAAAATAAAATCAGGCCCAACTACCGGCCAACTAAAAATCGGTGGTCTGCGCCTAGTCTAAGCGTCTTTTAAAATCACTGTTTTACTTAAGCAACATCTGATGCACACAAGACGGAGTGAGTATGGCAAAGTTTCGCGAATAAGTACAATTAAGTAAGGTTGCAGGCTTAACGCCTCCGCTGCTCTAATAGCATTAACAAGTTTCCAGACCGTATTGAGCGAATATTTGTACACGCCGCTACTTAGGGTACTTTCGGTGGGAATTTAAGTTTAGTGAAGATGGTGCATTGTTAGTAAGAAAAAATGGTAGGTATTAAGAATGTTGGCCAGATCTGGGTTTTATGAAGTAAATACTGTGGTAAATATAAATAGTGAAGAGGATAGTTTTCCTCTGAAAACTGGTGAGGGAGGGACTATTTTTATCGTGACTTGTTCAAGGTAGGTGCAGCTTTACAAATAGTGTGTCAGTCAGATTACCTTTGAATAGGGCTCTCTCGCTGTGAATAAGCAACTTCTCGATGGACTGATGATCTCAAGAAAAACTGTCAGAATCGTTAACAACACACGTCAAGAGACATTCCAAGAATCATTCTCGAATTTGAAATTGTAAAAACTTTTTTCTATAATATTGACAGATTGTATTGGTTCGAACTTGTAAATTAGTATTTAATTTTAAATACAGCATAGATTATAAACTTCAGTCTCAGGTGTAATGTTACTAGTGAGCCAGGACTATGACTGCTACCTATCGAGAGCTATTATAATATCTGTTACAAATTCGCGGCGCTGGTAGGACCACAATTAGCATATCGGGTGACGGCGGGTAATCCCCGGCCGCCGCAGCACGGTACAGGACGAAGTTAGGGTTGCCAGGCTTATAAAACTTAACCCTTTTACTGCCCACATAGGAGAGTCACAATAGTTATACAATCGGGCGCGAATATGTAAGAAGTACTTAGATTGTCTAACTGCTAAGATTAATAAAGAGCTAATTATGTAGACAATTATTCGATCAATCAAAATAAGTATTTCTTAAAATGAAATGCAGAAAATCTTGTCTTTGGTACTCTAAATATAATAATACTACAGTCCTACTCCAATCTACTGTTTAGTCTATGGTTTAGTCTGACGATTTATGCTGACTGATCTTTGATGGAGGTAAAAGTCTAGCACAGTTAATGTCCAGTAAATAAACTGCTAAATATCATAAAGGTAAGCTTACACCCTTACATGTTGTATTTGATCAGACAATTATTCAATGAGCTACCTATGTTTGGCATTATCCAGACGTGTGGTAACCCTACACGTAACAATTTAAATTTTCACCCGCGCTACGGGACGGGACAATTTACATTTTCACAAGTCGCGGTTAAGTACACTTAACTTGGAAGTCTACGGACCAGTAATTTGTAGCAAAGTTTTAATCTTGGGGAATGTGTTTAATTTATGCATTGAATTAATATGAAGATTTATAAATTAGTGGAGGCGCGGCCGGGCTTATCATAATACTGTAATTTTGTTCAGGCAGCCTTTGTAGGCAAATTAGTTTCAACTTAATCTCCAATCAAGTACATAATATTGTTTTAAGTTAGTACTTAGTACTCGTATAAATAAGAGAATATAATTATATTAAAGTTCTAATTTGACGACTCCTTGGTCTGATGGTTCTCTTGCTTGAATCATACGATGCATGGACGAATTATTATCAGCCATTGAGTTAGAGCATTGCTTTTTCTAATTATAATGTTTATTTTAAAGTAACCATACTAGCTAATATTAACGTACAATCTCTGATTAGTTAAAAGTTACATAATTTAGATACTTATTTAACTTTCAACTAGAACTAATAATGAGTCTTAATTGGACTATAAACGCTTCAAATTAAATTAGAAAAAAATAAATCAAGTTACCATAATGAAAACAATAAAACAACTAAAAACGATGCATGAAAACTTCAGCAACCCATAACATGAAGCTTATAAACTAAGCCATACAAAAGTCCTGGTAAATACTTAAGCAAATTTGCAAGTTGCCAACTTTGAACACCTCCGGTGTTCGCTTCGGCTGTCGACGATTTCGTATCGACGCGCTTAAAATATCAAAAAGTTTTAAGAACCTTCGGCGTCAAGATTTGAGTATGCTGGGCGGCAAAATGCAGAGAAATAGTCGACAAGTTTTAAGAATAGTTCGCCCTCAGAACATCCTCAAAAAAAACTTTAATGTTGGTATAATTTCAGATCTAATATAAAACGAGTGTGGCTTGATAAAATAAAAATAACAAAAAAGATTGAAATCTGTAAAATGTAAGAATTACTTATCTAATGTATAATTTTATTATTTTCATGATAAGCGTACTAAAAACTTTCTGATCACCATTTGTTTTATTTAATCTCATGAAAACTCTAATGTAGGACTAGTAGCGTAAAAAGAATTAATAAATAGGATGAAAGAAAGAATTGATGAAAGAAATGAATGGACGTTTACAGTTAAGGTATTTTAATTAATTTAACCTTTATGCCAATAATATCTATCGCCGATATTATCTTAAAAGCGAAGTGGGGTTTCTTCCCGAAACTCAAAGTGCACTGAATCGGAATGTATCTTAATACGACTCGATGTGTTTAAATTCCGAATAGGGAGCGCATCGGAAAACTGTTATGCATATTTTAAAATAGTGGTGTCCAGCAATCGCTCTCTGGAGTTATCGATAAGTCAATAATCAACACATGTTATGAATGCTGTGAATAGGTACTTTCTATTGATAAATAAGTACTACTATTCATAGTACAGTCGTCTACAAATCAGACATTTTGTTGAAGATTTGCACCAATGACAACCAAATAATTACGATAAGTACATGGTGTTCGAATATTGTTAACATCAAAGCTCGCACATAAAAGTATTGATAGATATAATTTTAAGACTCATTCATAAAATAATTATAGATCAAAATGTAAGTTTGTAATTGATAGTAAGTAGAGTAATAATCTTCCAAGAGAAAATTTTAAGAGAAACTTAGTAAGTATCGATAACATCAGGTGGTCGATATTCAAACTTTAGAAAATTAGCGCATCCCTGAAAGTTAAATTTACTTACAGCGGATCCAGGAATGAGAATTCCATGCCAATATCTCTTTGGGAACTTTAAAATGTTTTATGATATTCTTGAGACGTGATAACGGCGATTCTTGAATACCCGCTCGATTGAAATGAATATAAAGAGGCTGCATTTGAATTTATTTGAGGTGTAAGAAGGAGTAAGTTGTCCGAACAAAATGAAATACGCCTGGTGGCTGCTCAGCGGCAAGCGCCGTGAACGGTTTGCTTGCTATTGAGTTAAACCATGCAACTTATAAAATGGAAGAATATCAGGTAAAGTACCCAAATATTTGGGAGATTTATAGAATGCCTACATAAAATCTATCTATGTAAAAGCGAAAGGTCACTAACTGACTCACTCATCACGAAATCTCAGAATCTACAAGTGCGAGGAGTCTCAAATGTTGCATAGGGGTTCCTTTTAGAAAGTAGGTGCTCACTAAGACGGGATTTTGCAAAACTCAACCCCTAAAGGGTTTAAATGGATCCACGCGTGTGAAGTCCCGGGCGGCCACTAGTGTACCTACAAATATAGGGGTTCTTAATACGTGAGACTTTACTTTTGTATGTAGGACTACAAATTATTAACAATGTTATCTTAGTAGATATTCTTTGGACTATTTACTTTGGTTTAATGAAATACTCACCTAGACATAAAGGATCCCCAATAAGGTTAATGAAATAAAAAAATGTAAGTTGAAAAAACAAACATCGTTTTCCCAGATGCGTTTACTTTTCATGAATCCTACTTTCCAATTAAAAACAAACAGTGTCTTCATTTAGAAATCCGTAAGAACTCTTGTTTATATCCTTTCTACTAATTAACTTTGCCTTAAGCAATTGCAGTCATTAGAGTTAACAAACAAAAGGAATTAATTCAACAATCTCATAAAAAGAAATAAGCAGTTCATAAAACTTTTAATAATTAAAACTCGAATAAAAATACGTGGCTCGTGGGTGTTGGTGGCCAGTGTAAATAGGTCTTTATTGTTTTGACGCGTGTTAGCAAACTTGTAGGGTTGTGTTGGAGGAGGGTTTTTTCAGGGCTCTCGAAATAGTGGTCGGGGTGTAGGAGTCATTTTCCTGGATGGATCCCCCGCCGGAGGATAGAAGAACTGACAACTGTCGTTAACTCATCCTGACCGGGCATTAAGGAGTGTAAACAGGGAGTTGATCATAAAAATAATAGCTTGCCTATTTATTAAAATAGCTTTAAAAGAGGGCACCGTTTTTTGTTTTTGATTTTTTTTTCAGGAATATTTTGGGATTTCAATAACAATTAATTCTAAATGTAGTAATACCTAGGAAAATGCATATCACATCTAGATGTAGATTCCATTATCTAAGTTTTCTAACAAATACAATTTTATTCGGTACTATCAAATTTTGTAATTTTTGCAAAATTTCGCTTGAGGTTTTCTTTTATGTAAAAGTAGAAACTTGTGTTAGAAAACCCCGCTCTCCATACAATGGCTTACATGATTTCAGCATTTCGACTATTTAAATTCAAGGCAAACAGAAAGCTTAGTTGTAGATAGGAACTGGACGGAAAGCTTTATATGTATAAGGTTGTACCGAAATCTTAAACACGTAATTTGAATTTCTCATGAAGCTCAATCGAGCAATTTTACTATTGGTTCTGTTCATAATAAAAAAGGAAATCGATCGTGCACACAACAAAAAACTTATCTGAGAATAACCGATCATCAAATCCGCCGACAGAGTCTGTAGGCAATTTTCAATCTCTTTCCTATTTGTGACAGTAATAAAGCGCCCGGGAAAAGTCAACAATCAATTTTGTATTTCAATTTATTCCCAACCATCCTAGTTCGTGCGGTGATAAGAAAAAGAAAAACGCGTTCATTGAAAACGGAAATTATTGCAAGAAGCCATCAGTGGTGTGCGCCGGCTTCCTACGCTGTTTTCTTTTTTATTTTCATTTTTTGCCGAACGGTTGCCAGTTTTGATTTGTGGCCCGTCGCGTCGGTCGCCCGCCATTTTTCACGCGTCTCATTGTGTAGTTCTCGCTTGAGGAGACCGGCTGTGAAGTTTGTTCGCGCGACTCTCACACCTTTATTTTGATGCTATTTGAATACCGGTTCAATAAACTGTTGTTTACTCATAAGTCATACAGCAGTTATAACATCGATTTATTTACAGAAATGTAGCTTTATAAGGGTTCTTAAATAGGTTACGATTTCTTATATGTATAGGTAATTAGGCTTGCTTACCTACCTTCAGACTTACAGAAAATTTTGTCACTTACTTTCACTGGGAAATTTCTGTTCATAAACAGCTAAATTGTATATTAATCTATGTTTTAATAGAATAGTTTAAAAATAGACATTATAAATCTATGTACTTACCCCTTGCTCGATGGACCGATGTCATCAAGAAGATAGCTGGCAGTTGACTGGATGTTAAAGCAATCTTTGTTGTGCTCCTCTCTTATAACCTTCTTAGCTTACGTCCGCAATGAAAATGGATCTTCATTTCTACCACATGATAATGACCACTAACGGCACTAACTTTTGTCAACAAAATATCCTTCGGGGGTTTGTGTAGGGTAGACAGTAGTTTATCAAATCAAACCACAGATTTAAAAAAGCACTGATTGAGAAATACCTGTATGTAACTCTCTTCTAAGAATCGCACGACCCTGAAAGCACCTTGATGGAAGGTATTACCTACTGACTTATGAGCAAAACCGTAACTTTATAATTCCTTGTTTACTTGCAATTACATACACAAAAACCGCGAAAATCGAAAGAAAACGATCACTTGAGTATTTCCACAAATCGTTGTTATTGTGACTGTGTTTGCAGACGAAATTAAAGATGGCCTCGATAACAGTTCTATCAGTTGCGCGACAATGAGGCCGTGGTGGGAAATTGGGGTGATTTTTCTCCTCTGTGCACGTCCGGAGCGTCAGCATAGAAAGTGGTGTCAAATGTCAATATTGTGACAGCTGATATCAAAGGTCGGGTTCCAGTTTTGTGTCGAGTATTGTTGCTCTATCTTTAACCTTTAGTTGTAGTGATGGCAGATGTACTGACGAAATTAAACATGGCTTTGATAACAATGAAAGATGGTGGTAGAAGACAGAAGACTGCGATTAATGTTGACCTACTTCTTTATAAATATTTATTTATTTATTTTGGAAAACCAGTTAAAATTAATGTTATTTAATAAAATTAATGTAATAAGTAAAATAATAATTAAAATTAAATAGTTAATAACTGGTGTTTAACTTTTAAAATACTTAAACAGTTGTTGTGAATGTGAGGGTTTACAATGCAGACAGTACAATCGATTTCATTCCTGAATCGCTCGTAAAATAAGTTACGACCGATGGGAAAACCAAATGTGGACTTTCATACATTAAGATCCGTGAGAATCCAATAAGTAGCGCATAGTCGTATATGAGTCTTGTAAGTAAACGTATTAACGACTATGTATGAAACTATGAGGTTAATTATACTGGAGCACTGCTTTTTACCATTAGTGGAACTATACAAGGCGTTTAGTTAAAAGTTTTCCCAGCTATCACGTGAGCTAATTTGAACTCTTTAAATACTCGACATTAGCGTAACTAGTGTTTCAAATACGCACACACCAATATATATAGAAGGTATTAAAAAGAAAATTCAATAAAAATAAGTGTAAATTTAATGAAAACGGTAAAAAGATAAAAGTATCTTTCCCATCAATTACCATCAATAAAAAGATATTTGGTGTATCAGATTGTAGATAGTAAATAAAAGTGAATTTTATCAGACTTCACCTGCCGACGGTACCACAGAGCGGCGCAAGGTGAACTCCTGAGGTGCTATCAGTGTGTTCGCGGTCGACATTTTATGCCCGATACGACCTTTCTGGTCTCCATAATGGTGCTCTCACAACGAGGACCTTTTCAAATTTCCGTTCACCTCCAAACATGATAGCGGTTTTTCTTTCATTGACTATTTTATTGTCACATTTTGTTGTAATCGGATACTAAGATAGGTACTTTATCGCATATAAAATGTGATTTATAACTGAATAGGGTGGCAATAACGTAACAATCATTCAGTTATAACCCTGGACTCATTAGATCACTAGTTTTTCCTGGAACAAAAAGGTCAAAAGATTTATAATTATTTTTTTCTTTCCAATGTTCAACCCTGCTACAAAATTCAATTATTTACTTAATTTAGAGTTTTAAGCTTCAAAATTAATTAAAAAAGATATATTTTCTGTTGATAATCTTGCAGTGCTTTATTTTACAGTGATTTGCTTTATAATATTATAATTAATATTTGCTTTTTAATTTAATTTAGTCCAAAAAATATTGTGAACTTTGTACACCCCTGTTCGTTAACTTCCTCTTAGGTTTCTGAAATAAAAACGCATTTTTCCGTCTTGGTTCATACTAATTATGAAATTATTATGCTTAGATTTAGTTTTAGATTAGACATGGGATATTGAAATAAAAATCTTCATAAGTTTTGAACAAGGCTTTAATGTACTACATCTTTGGTTGTTATCATTGGTTAAAAGAGAACCTGACATAATGAGTGGTCTTCATGCTAACAGGAATGCCAAGATACAGCCGACACTGAGTTTCATTACAGTTTACACATCTAAGGGAGAGGACACACTGTAACATCATTATTATAGTTAAATGTACTGTAATATACACCAATATCGCTTTACCCAATAATCGTCCTTAATCCAGATGAAAATACTGGTCAATCTTCAATATGCTCACTCCCTTTCTAATACACATATTATTATAACAGTTCAGATTTAACATACATGATTAAACGACAAGGTCATGTTGACAACTGTACCTATAAATGCAGAAAAATAGAAAATCAATAGACAATACACGGATGCCTTCAAATATCGCTAAAGAAAATTAGAATTTTCATTTCGAGTCAGTACTTTGACGTTTCAACCTTAAATGACAGTTCTAAGAATCCGTCGCACAGAAACTTGCCAGTATAGTAGAAATGGTAGATCAACTTGATAAAATACTGACTAGAAATAAAAATACAAGTTTAATTTGAACTATTTGAATATAAACACTTATCCACATTTCGCTATTTAATTGAATATTTATTAGATACAATATTCTACTTAAAGTGAGAGTTTTATTTACATAAATAATACAAACATTATAACAATGTTTATAGTAAACTTAACAATTAATATACAATATAGATACAAAACGAAATAACAAATGAGTTTTAAGTATGAAATAAATATCATTTCTTCGAAACGGCTTAGCCAAAAGTTTAAAAATAATTATAATGTAAAAAACACATGGAGTATAATTATAATATCCAAGTTTGTTAAATCAATTTAGGATTAAATTGGATAAATAAGTACTATTAGGAATCCATAAGTAATTTGACTTCTAATTAAAAAAGGTATAAATAAACAACATTATGTAGTCCACATAAATATTTGTACAACATAAAAATCATACAATAAATCTAAATTTAAAAAAAAAACGAATTTTATGTGTCAAGAAGTCCTAAATATTAAAAAGAATGCTTGTACTATAATACATTACATCGATAATAATAGTGAATGTCTTAATAATATTTACACATAACATTTATTATTACATACTAGGATATATTTCATCGCTCGTGAAAGTAATAAATCAGGCAGTCTTATAACCCGCGCTTGCCTTGATTGCGGTAAAACTTAGGACACACAAGAAATGTAAGCCCAAAAATGCTACAACATAGAAATACATTATCTAGTTGACTCGATTTCTTTAACAGTTTCTCGACCACATTCCATTTCAGCAGCTTCCAAAACACTGCGCGTGTTCCCAGCTTAACACCATCAACCAGAAATTTAATTTTAAACACCATTCTTCGCACATCGCTCTTACACTATACAGCAAATTGCCTGTTCTGAGATCAAGGTATGAGATTTTACAACTAAACGTAGGTCCGTAATGGAACTAGATTTGCGCATTTTGAACAATCACGAAGCTAGTTTCATTGCTGACGGTACATTTTCCTAATTACATTCTCGAGGGTTGGATCAAAAGTGTGGATATGCCACGTAGGTATAATAAATGTGAACTAACTACAGTTTGGCATTCGCAATTATTCTACACAGAAGCACTTTGTCTCCGTAATGTCTGTTTCTGACCGTTCGCGTCACTAGATGGCGTTTTCGGTTAGTTACCACGCGCACGCTTAGTTTTGGTACTTAGCGTACGGGTGGGCCGCGTCTCAGGCGCGATAGTCAGATCAGCTGGACGCAGAAAGACCCAGGGGCTTGAGGTGCGGGGGGGCGGCGAAGGGCGCGGGAGAAGCGCCTGACATGTTGTTGTTGAGGTCGCCGGCGCGGCCCGAGCCGTTGATCATGCCGCCCATCGCGCTGCTTGTCTGTGGAAGAAAGTTTCTGTCAGCATACAATGATCCCTTGAAACATTATTCTTAACAGTCTCATCATTCAGCTTTATGGCTGTTTATTAGGCACGCAACAAAGAACGATCTCCCGCTTTTTTAATCCGGTCGTCAATAAAATCTTCGTCTATCGGTTTTTCTTATTTATCGAATATACATAGGTATAGATAGGACATGGCTTAATTACGTGAATTCCAGTAAATACTATTGCACAACTCTTTCAATGGAATCCACTGTATTCCAGGTAACCTCTGATATTTGTAAATACTCCAGCTTTTTGTTTGTGAATTTCCAGAATCGAACAACAAACGATTGGGAAAAACTAATAAGTAGCGATAAATAAAGCTTCAATATTCAAACGGGGCCTTGGGCTAAACTTCTAAGAAGTACCTAATACATATTGCTTTCTGACTAGGGATGTTATGGATATGTAGTTTCGGTTATGGATATGGTTACGGATATAGGAATAATAATATACCGGTTCCGGTTACGGTAACGGATATTTCTTTATTTCGAATATCCGAAAGTTTAGGTTACGGTTACGGATATCTGTGCTTTAGAATGCAATTTGCAATAGTTGTCCAACACGGTTCATTCATGGCCGCATACTTCACATCGAATAAAAAGTAATAAAAAAAATTTGATACTAGATGGCATTACAACGTTTGTCGCACTCACGTAGGTAACCCTCGGCTGTTATGCCTTTACATGTATAATGCTATACAAAAAAAAATTAAACTGCCTACATAATTTCGGATATCTGAAAGTTCGGTTACGGTTACGGATGTCCATAACATCCCTGTTTCTGACTAATTAGTTATTCGATGAAATCTGAATCAGAGGATTTCTAGAGAATTGTTTATCTGTCTCTTATTTTTGCGAAAAGGATGACATCCGGAACAATTTAATTAGTAACTAACGTCAATAAATAAGGGAAGGCCATGTTGGCGAAAATGAGGCGCTCCTCGTAGTCGTACTCGTAGAGAAACTTACTCCCGCACAGGTGAAACTATAGTTTCTTAGGTTATCCATAGTCTGGATCAAGACAAGTTAGGAATAATACACACCAGTGGAGAAGGATGGTCTACCGCTTCAGATGCGAGCCTTACGTATCTAGGCCATGTTTGCTAACTCGAGGCGCTCCTAATAGTCGTACTCGCAGATAATCTTGTTGTGGCTCAAGTAGAACTAGTTTCCTAGGCTGAATTAAGGCAAGTTGGGAATACGAGTACATACCGGTGGAGGAGGAAGGTGCGTGGTCTGCCGCTTGAGAAGCGATAGCGGAGGCGGGTTGTAGGCCATGTTGGCGAACACGAGGCGCTCCTCGTAGTCGTACTCGCAGAAGAACCTTAGACCTTATTCTCGTACAGATAGAACTAGTTTCCCAGGTTATCCTTAGCTAGGATTAAGACAAATTAGGAATAATACACACCGGTGCGCGCGGTGGAGAAGGATGGTCTACCGCTTCAGATGCGAGCCTTACGGATCTAGGTCATGTTTGCCAACTCGAGGCGCTCCTCGTAGTCGAATCTTGTTCTCAAGTAGAACTAGTTTCCTAGGCTGGATTAAGGCAAGTTAGGAATAATACACACCGGTGGAGGAGGAAGGTGCGTGGTCTGCCGCTTGAGAAGCGATAGCGGAGGCGGGTTGTAGGCCATGTTGGCGAACACGAGGCGCTCCTCGTAGTCGTACTCGCAGAAGAACCTTAGACCTTATTCTCGCACAGATAGAACTAGTTTCCCAGGTTATCCTTAGCTAGGATTAAGACAAATTAGGAATAATACACACCGGTGCGCGCGGTGGAGAAGGATGGTCTACCGCTTCAGATGCGAGCCTTACGGATCTAGGTCATGTTTGCCAACTCGAGGCGCTCCTCGTAGTCGAATCTTGTTCTCAAGTAGAACTAGTTTCCTAGGCTGGATTAAGGCAAGTTAGGAATAATACACACCGGTGGAGGAGGGAGGTGCGTGGTCTGCCGCTTGAGATGCGATAGCGGAGGCGGGTTGTAGGCCATGTTGGCGAACACGAGGCGCTCCTCATAGTCGTACTCGCAGAGGATCTTGTTCTCGCACAGGTAGAAACGGTCGCCGACGCAGAATCTGCAACAATTAGGCCAGTTATAGGAGGCATACAAGTGGGTTAAATAAACATACCATTCTTACATAAATTATAATAATGTTACAAGTACAACAACAGACAAGCCCGAAATTAGATTTGACCGAACTAGAATTCAATCTTAAAAGATAACTAACTTAATAAGTAAGTATCTTGTTGCATAGCATAATCATCTATCCACCATAATATTTAATTAAAACTGACATGGAGAAATACTAAAGAGGGAAATGAGTGGGCTAATAAGAATAGAAATGTTGCGATAAAACCAACCTAATTACTAACGTAAGCTCCATATTGAATTCATATTTATAACAATGCATTTCATGCGTCATATTTCTAGCTAATTGGGTCACTCATACGCCATTGTAACAGAATTCTAAATGGCCATGCAGACAACGCAATATCCTATTACACCCGATGCACAAGTCTGATTCAGTTACAGAGTGGGCTGGATCCAGAAAGATCCAATTAACGATTCTTCATGGAACTCATGACTAGCACTAACAACCCACGCGCATTATACCATCGAGGCCGGCTCTGCGTTAATCAAATTACTATACCCCATTTACGTGCGCTGTCTACAGTGAGCAAGCCGTATTGATAATCTGCGACGGTGCGATTTAATCGGGCGAGGAAACCAGTGAAATGTCTGAAAAGTAAAATTTACTATCGCGAGTTGAAAGGTCAGCGTGAGCCAGGAGGCGCGATAACGTCACGCGAGCGCGCATCCCTCAATGTGGCAAAACAAAAGGTATCGCCTTCGACTCGCCGGCATAGTCGCCAGTGGCCGCCCGCCGTGATAAGGCGACCTTATCTCCCCCAGCCCCCGTCTTCCGCCCCTAGCTTCGGCCACCCTGCCAACTCTTTTGTTTCACTTGTCACAAAAATTAAGCGCAATAGCTCTGCTACAAATGTCTCTTTTTTAAGGGGCCAATTTCCACCGCAACTCAGTCGATTTCGCCGCTCTTAATTAACTTTATTTCCTGTTCTCTCCGTTCCCGACTTTTGTTTTTTGGGAGTTGTCCTTTTTATTTTGCTATTTTTTGTCTGCAACCGCGTAATGGAAAAGATGTAGAACGAAATTTTAATGACTGCGCAAGTAAAGCTTTGTGAGGATGGCTATTGTTTCGCGCGATAGCGTCGCCGAGTTTGACGGTTTACGTGTCTATTGACTGCCCCTCCGCGTTGAGACAATAGCGTTTAGATGCAAGCTTTTCGAGATTTCACAATCATTAACGTCTATACTTTTGTGTAGATAGACGTGTTATCTTTTCATTGCTATTTACGTGTTTTAACACACAAAGTTCCAGCTCCTTTAACGTTAAAAATTTGTGACGAATTATACAAACAAACCTTTCTATTGAATCTATGTCAGTGCGATGATAACATCAAAACCTACCGCTTTAAAACTTGACAAGTCAAAGCCTTTTAACAATTTACATATTATAACTATTAGTAAATCAAAACTTTAATAGCACCACACACGATTTATCAAACGTACCTAATTTAAGTTCTTTTTCTACGTTTCCTCAAATCAGTCATCTCCAATGTCACAAAGCTCAGCTCTAGTCTCGCAGCTAGGGGACAGTTAGCTCCAGTCGGAGTGATTTCATTAATTCCTAGCGTTCCGAGTGGCATTTCCACATCGATCTCCACATTTCCATGCACAACAAAGTTATGAGCGTGGCTCGGCTGAGAAATATCGTGTGCGTCAAATTTTCCGCTGGTGGCGCAGCGCGACGCACGTCTGACGGCACACGCACAGCTCAGTGAGAACAGTTTCTTCATTTTACTTATTCTATACAATTTGCGTCTAGATGAACGATTTTTTAGATAATATTATTATATCATTCTACTAGTAGAATTGGGATTCGAATAGCATACTATGCAATCATTTTACGAAAGCTAAGTTTTGTTAATTATGAAGGTACTTACAACTTAAGCTAGTAGGTATGGCAGTAAGTAGTAATAGATAGTTTTTTACCGTTTTGCCTCTTATCAAAGGGGACGATTTTCGTTACCATTATAACTTGAGCCTTGAGCGATGTTAGAACCCTAGTAGCGTAAAAGCTCTAAAAAATCTGCCCCTAAAGATGATACAAAGCACAATACGTCACCAACTCTTCAAACGGCTGTCCTTTCTCTATGAGCTATGACAAATGGTCTGTCTTTTCTCCCTCAGCTGCGGCTCTCGGTAGGGCCACAGCGGGTCGGCGCGGAAGCCGCGGGCGCCACAGATTGCCACTAAATTATTTAGCCGTTTAGCGATATTCGCCCGTGATATCTGCTCGCCGCCACCATCGGACAGCCTGCAAATTGGATTCAGATTTCTGGCGGCATGGAAATTGATTTGTACGTGATATTTAATAGTTGAACTGCGCGGTATTTAGCCGTCACGAGTGTGTTGGACAAATACTGCGTGCGATTGCTGATGTCAATTGTTAAAAAGGATAAATATATACGATGTAAGTAGATACCTATACCTACTTGTGAAGTACCTAACTCGTACTTTGTCCCAACGAACGTCTTTTTCTCTCTATGTACACCACATTATAATTAAAGACCTCTCTTCACTGAGGTGTAAACAGCTAGGTGTAGGTTTGTCAGCTGTGACAAACGAATTTAAATAACTATCTTGGGACATAGCAGGCTTTGATAAAATTCCATCTGACTGAACCATATTTGCGAACTGACTCATGGAGTCACTAGATTTGTAACCCTTGTTGTTGCAAAGCACACGATTCGTTGCGATTCCGTTCTCACATTCATGAAATCTGAAGCTGACAGACAAACATTTAACCTTCACTTGATAATCGAAACCATTTCCTGCCTATCTAGGTCACCTCAAGTTATCAGAACTGAAATCTCCAAACCACTAGAAATAGAGCCACCCTTATCAGATATTCAAACAATTGCTGTAACAAGAGAAGCAGTGTCTAAAGCGTTTACTCAACAGTTGAATCTGGATCGGAGGGGTCGTCGAATGAATATATAATTGAGCGTCGCGGGCCAGGACCTTTCGCCTGGTGTATAAACCATCCGGCGCGCGCCAATCTTCGCGCCTCTTTATTATTTAAGCGGACGCAGGTTGGAAGATTGTCCTCGCGTGGGAACCGGCCTATTCTGAACGAACGCCTTGACTGATGATCACCTTTATTGCAACTTATAATAACAGCATGTAGGTCAAAAAAAATCAACCGTTTATGGAAGGAGATTGCTACGAACTTGGTAGAGAAAACGGAGAAGCTCTTGGCCTGCATCTCACCTGATGATAAGTGATGATTAGAGCGACATCAATTCACGAAATGCACTAAAAATGGAAGTTAGAGTTTTTTAGACAAATGAAAAATCATATTATATCAAATGACAATCAATTAACACAGTTTTCTACATGATAGAGCTATAAATTAGCGTCGTTTACTTTCTTGATCATTATTGATATTACGAAGCAGCTAATTGGTTTTATGATCATCAACTAATCTAATACCAATCCTTTTTGATATGTGCTGCTATATAAAATGTTTAATTCATTCAATTTTTAATCCATACAACCCAAATTTCAGGAACAAGATCCTGACAATGAAATAAACAAAAATGATTCTTACAGCGAAAATTCACTTTTGTGTCACACCTGCCGAGTCCGACATTTCCGATTCTACAGAATAAGGCCGCACGTGTGATTCGGTGACAATTGCCCTGCACTCTACAATTGGATTGAATAAAATAGTAATCAATCCGTTCCAAAATTATGGAAACGGGGACTGGTCCGGACGTTTTATATTGTACGGACCTGATTAAACGAAGATAAAGAAATAAATAAAGAAAGGCAGATTTTTTAAGTTCAATAAAAGAAGATTGAATAAAAAAGTGACTAAAAATATTCGTAAACTATAGTTTCACATTTTAATATGTATAGTGGACTTTTTATCGATTTTACTTTTTAGATATCGTAATAATTGTTGCAAAATAGGAAATTATACCAAATACATAGTCAAGCCTTCGTGTGCTTTTATTTAAAACTTCATTGCACACAATATTGAAGTAACTTATATGTATTACGGTGAAAGCGAACCTCACACCATATGGCATTCTCTTCCAGGTAACCCTTTGTCTTTTTACCAGTTATTTAACATTATCTTTTTAACCAAATTAGCTATCGATAAGTCTAAATTCATCCAAGTTAAACAATCAAAATGATTCATGACCTAATCAAAAATTTATCGCGCGTGAAGTTAAAGCAAAAAGGGTATAAACCTTAATCTGAACTGCTAAGAGCATTTTAAATTCTAATACCTTTCTTCCTTACGTGTGCCTTTATTATGTAGCGGAAAATTTAATCGCACTCTTTGTTTGTCGTCCGTGAGATGAATAAACAATACAAATTCTTGCTACACGAATCGTCTGTCCTTTTTTCATTTGGTGAATTTTGTATGTTGTGTCTTGCTCTTTCGGATAGAGTCCCCTGTTGGATTGTATTCAATATACGCGGGCCCGGTTTCGTTTCCAGAGGCGCAACCACGTTTGACGTATGAGATTACTGGTGAAAATAATGTCGAGATTAAATCCTCGCATACAGGATTTTATTACTTCACATATATCAAAACAGTTCAGACACAGTATACTCGTACAACACTGAACCGTCCCAGCTATGACATTGATAGATTCCAATTTTTGGCTCGTCTAACAACCATACAGGGTGTCCCAAAATTTGCACGTCACATTGACACTGGAGGTAGCTGAGTCTAAGACGCATCGAACAAGAAAGGGACACCCTGTATAATTATGATATTTACAGGAGGGTGCTGCTACCTGTGGTGCTACTATCAATACTGGGTTATTAGTTCTTACTTTTGCCACATGATTCTTCAGAATCGTTAGAATATAAAATACTCTATCTATGGTATTTAATGCATCGACTACATTAAAGGAAAATGAATGAGTTGATGCGTTAAAAATACCAAAATGACTTCATTATTCATAAGAAACTGTTATAAATGATGTCACAAAATTAGATTAATATTTTAATTCGCTGCCATAACACTGCTACTGTTCACATAACAATAGAACCACAAATATACATCGGGCCAAAGCTGAATGAATTGATTTATGAATGATTCATTGAGAACTAAAATATACTATGTTGCTAGTTGCTGTGACTCACAATTCAATGGATTAGATAAGATGTACGAGTATGTACGCCAAAATGTTACACAATGATGACTTCCTAAATTAAATGTCATCAATGATTAACATTAGATAACTATCAGAATTACATCTACTGATTAAATAAGTCTACACCTATATCGATTTATCAGGCCTTTTTAAGGTTTAGTACGTAAATATTACTGCGTATTTCTCGTGAATTGCGTATTTCCGGAATGAGTCTTGCTAAAGTAGCGTGGAAATGAATCAGAATTTGATCAACATTTCAGAGATTACCTCTCACTTACCTATATCCTACAAACATTAATGTCAACTTATAATACCTACACAACTTTTCTAGTAAAGTAATCGTCATTATTGTTTATACACAACTAGCACTCCCTCAGTTTTGAGCGTACAACAATAGCATCAAATAAAAAATGTTTTTTCTTTGCCTAACTAGGCACCTCCACAGATGCGGTGACTAAAATCTAGTGTCATCATCATCAGGTCATTTAGTATCCACTGCAGGAGGACGACTCTCTCCAATTTAAGTAACTTATGTTACTCTATAAGAATACGAACAAAGCAAGAAACTTCTACACTCCCACACTATCACACACGTTACACCTTACACCTCACACCACCCACCACACAACTCTCACTCACCACACACCACACGTTTAAATTTGTTATGTTTTTTTTTCAACATAATTAGTAAGAAAAAAAACCTATATTAATTCTTGCATTGCCATGTTATTTTAGTTTAGAACCATTCTTTCTATTGCGTTATTTTCGGTTTAAGAGGTGGAGACCTGGTGTCTTGTATTACAGGTTATCTCAACCCATATCAAGCATCAGTCTTCACAATAAGTAATATTGTTTAAAAATGCGTTATATTGTTATGTACATGTAATTGAATACTTACTTGTGAAGAAATTAATAAAGATTTATTTATTTATTTAATTTATTGCACTTTGGTCAGACGATATCCATGGGAAGACTGATAAGCCTAGTCATTCTGTGTGAAACTGAATTGAAATCAAATAAAAAAATGATTATGTGACTATATAATGCCCGTTTTCACCATCAATCCCAAATTATTAAGTGACCACTTAGAAAACAAAATTCCTGTTATGTTTTACCATAGGGGTCACTTAAAAATTAGGGAATGATGATGAATAAGAATAAGAATAAGAAATTTATTCATAATGTTCATTACATGTCAAATTTTCAATATATTTTCTTATTAATAATAAACAATTTATTGCAGTATTAATAAGAAAGAAATCTGGGGGCACGGCAGTGCCCCCACCAAGTCGAGCAAAAAAGCGGCACGGCCGTACCATCCTTTTCTCGAAGCAATTCAGGCCATTTTCGACCGCCTGTAACTTCGTTGTGGATAAAACTAGAAGGCTGAATTTTCATTAGCTATGCAGGCATTGTAAAGACACGGTATATTTAAAATTTCATTCAATTTGAACCAGTAGTTTAAGAATTATAACGGGTCAAAGTTACTTAATTTTGTCACTCACTGACTGACTCACTGACTCACTGACTCACCGATCATCAAAACTCTAAGGCACTTCTAGCAGACCTAGAAGCTTCAAATTTGGAATATAAGTAGTGTTTGGTGTATGAATCAAGGAAAAACTAAAATATTTGGGGGCACGGTAGTGCAACCGCCAAGTCGAGTAAAATTTTTCAATTTCGGTCCAGTTTTCTAGATACATAACTGCTGTCTACAAAATATAAAAAGAAATGAGATTTGGGGGCACGGTAGTGCAACCGCCAAGTCGAGTAAAATTTTTCAATTTCGGTCCAGTTTTCTAGATACGTAACTGCTGTCTACAAAATACAAAAAGAAATGAGATCCCATCAAAAACAATACTTGTCAAAAAAACCAAGTCTCGCAACTCAGTTGTTCTACGGTAAAAAGTTGTGAGATCCATGTAATACCAAGTCCAGGCCAGGAAATCTTTAACGTTTTACATAAATATATTGACTTGGCCATCGCATGAAAACACGTGTAAATTAAATTATTTAGTGCGATGGCCAAGTCAATAATTTATGTAAAACGTTAAAGATTTCCTGGCCTGGACTTGGTATTACATGGATCTCACAACTTTTTACCGTAGAACAACTGAGTTGCGAGACTTGGTTTTTTTGACAAGTATTGTTTTTGATGGGATACACATCATCTATTCTATACTTATAATAAATCTGTAGAGAGGTCAATTCTGTACATGAAATATATTTTCAAAATAACTATCAGGGGGTGATTAGTGATCGATACTGATGCCAAAAATGCAATCAGTAAAATTTTTGTCTGTCTGTCTGTCTGTCTGCCTGTATGTTCCTTATAGAAACAAAAACTACTCGACGGATTTTAACGAAACTTGGTACAATTATTCTTCATACTCCTGGGCAGGTTATAGGATACTTAGGAATTCCCACGGGAACGGGCATTAGCGGGAAAATCCTTTTGTATGAAAAATCTAAACCGCTTAAGTTAGACGCTTGAAATTTGGCAAGCAGGTACCTTAGTAAACTTAAAGCTTAGTTATAACAGGGTATTGTAAAATTCTTACGGGAACGGGAATTAGCGAGAAAAAACATTTGTATGAAAAAATCTAAGCCACGTAAGATAGACGCTTAAAATTTGGCATGCAGGTACCTTAGTAAATTTAAAGCTTAGTTACAACAGGATATTGCAAAATTCTCACGGGAACGGGAGTTAGCGGGAAAAAACATTTGTGTGAAAAAATCTAAACCGTGTAAGTTAGACGCTTAAAATTTGGCATGCAGGTACCTTAGTAAACTTAAAGCTTAGTTACAACAGGATATTGCAAAATTCCCACGGGAACTGGAATTAGCGGGAAATTCCTTTTGTATGACTGACTCACTGACATACCCACGCACAGCCTAAACGGCTAAACGTAGGCACTTGAAATTTATAAGGGACGTAGCTTAGGTACCGTAGAGGTGCACTTAGAAAGGAATTCCCGAAATTCCCACAGGAACAGGAATTACCGGGAAAATCCTTTTGTATGAAAAATCTAAACCGCTTAAGTTAGACGCTTGAAATTTGGCATGCAGGTCCCTTAGTAAACTTAAAGCTTAGTTACAACAGGATATTGCGAAATTCCAACGGGAACGGGAGTTAGCGGGAAAAAACATTTGTATGAAAAAATCTAAACCGCGTAAGATAGATGAAGGGGGTAAAACGGGATCCACGCGTACGAAGTCGCGGGCGGCCGCTAGTGTCCAAATAAATTAATAATACAAATAGAATTATTGTCAATTAAATGTCAAAATAAATTGTGGGAAACAGCACAGAATAATAATAAGTACCTACTACGTAGTAACAGTGTCAATAATAATTAAATTCCAAACAGTTCGTCAATTTTATAGAACGCCTGCTCGATCAACCGCTTTTTTAATTATAATTTGAAAGAATGGAGTGATACCGCTTCTTTCACTATTTTAGGCAATCGGATAATGAAAATGGACATAAGAGTAAGACTCATCACTCACCGATGGTTGCACTGCTGGCACGCAAAGCACTCCAGATGGTAGACGTTGCTGCGCGCACGCATCACCATCTCGAACGCGGGGATCACCTTGTTGCAGGCCGCGCAGTAGCCGGTGTTGCCGAACAACCTAAAAACAACGGCATTGAAGAAAATTTCCATTTCAAGTGACAAAAAGTGTAATCCTGAAAAGGTTAAGTTTACTAGAGCAGGTTTCGTAAGGTTTAAATATCTCTACAGTCCCAAACAAAAGAAGTAAATAAGTAATTTCAACTTTATAACTTTACTGTATGTCGGTATTGTCGGTGTACTAAATCAGTGCTGTTATAGAGCGACACGTCCAGTATTCAAATTCTGGGTAGCAAATATTATAATTTACTAGCGAAAATCTAAGCTACTTTTTATGCAAAACATTGTTGTTACAAATTGAATGAATCTTCAAACGAACCTGGAAATTTCTTTTAGAGCTTTTGAAAACTGAAAGCTTGCGTTATAAATTCATAAAAAGGATCATATTAACATTAATTAGTTCTTAGTAAGTTGCCTATAAATAGGGCTTTTACACATGACACGTCTCAGTCTAACTTTTAACATTAACTCTACCTACTTTGGGATAATAAAGAGTGTTGACAAAAACCAACTAGATAATAATAATAACAATAAATGGGCCCTGCTCCGCTGCCAGCGGGTTAACTATTTTTAAGATTTTTGTTTTTATAATGTATTTTTATTTTTTTGATAATAATTACATTGTAAAAAGAAAAAATTAAAAATAAGAAAGTAAGATGAATAAAGGAATAACAATAAAAAAATGTAAAAAAGCACACTAACCGTAGATAGTCCCGCTTGCACAGGATCAGGTTGGCGCGGGTGTACAGGGTGTGCCCGACCTCCCCAAGCCGGCAGTCGCAGCAGCCGCATTTGAGGCAGTCCTCGTGCCAGAGCTGGTCCAATGCCTTCAGGAGGTACCGCTCGGTGATCACCTTGCTGCAGCCGGCGCAGATCTGCAGGACAATGGAAGAGTTAAAGAGTGATCAAAATGTATCTACCTATCTTAAATTTACCAGAGACAAAAAGAGAATTTGATTGAGGAATCCTTCGCATATGTGTCCCTTAGTCGCCTCTTATCAGTGAGAGGAGTGGTACCATCTCTGATGTACTCTGAACGTACGGTATAAGATAACTTAACGTGATTTGTGTTAACATAATATTATGAGGATCGGTCGTTGTGGAAATCCTTGGGCTTTGCCTTTGTCCAGCACTGGAGGTCTTTCGGTACTTCTAACAGCCTAGTAACTACTTGTATGATGACACCAGGAGCGAGACAAATACGTCTCTTAGATTACCTATGACACCAGGAACAAGACCAGGAGGTCTCTTAGAGGTCGTTTAATATTGTCTGCTGTTGCTAGATTATTAGTGCCTCATCTGAGGCTGCGGGGGCTGCTGCCCTGAAGCCGAAGCTAGATGCTGCGCAGACGCTGATAGCGGCGACGCGCGTGCCTCCTTCGTCACGTCCATGGCTAGCATGTTCGAGAGCGGCCTAGGTCTCTTTGCCTATTCAATAGCTAACTACTTGGCTATAGTATTGTGAGTTGTGAGACAGAAACCTGTTTAGTCGTTTACCTGAGGCTGCTGGGGCTGCTGTCCAGAAGCCGAAGCTGGCTGCTGCGCAGACGCCGGTAGCGGCGACGCGCGCGCCTCCTTCGTCACTTCCATGGCTAGCATGTTCGAGAGAGACCTAGGTCTCTTGGCCTATTCAATAGCCTACTACTTGGCTATAGTGTTGTGAGACAGAAACCCATTTAGTTTTTTTCTATTAGTGTCTCACCTGAGGCTGCGGGAGCTGCTGTCCCGAAGTCGAGGCGAGCTCCTTCGTCACGTCCATGGCCAGCATGTGCGAGAGAGACCTAGGTCTCTTTGCCTATTCAATAGCCTACTATTTGGCTCTAGTGTCATGAGACAGAAACCCATTTAGTTTTTTTTCTATTAGTGTCTCACCTGAGGCTGCGGTGGCTGCTGTCCAGAAGCCGAAGCTGGTGCTGCGCGGACGCCGGTAGCGGCGAAGCGCACCTCCTTCGTCACGTCCATGGCCAGCATGTGCGAGAGAGACCTAGGTCTTTTTGCCTATTCAATAGCCTACTACTTGGCTATATTGTTATGAGACAGAAACCCATTTAGTTTTTTTCTATTAGTGTCTCACCTGAGGCTGCGGGGGCTGCTGCGCGGACGCCGGTAGCGGCGACGCGCGCGAATCCTTAGTCACGTCCATGGCCAGCATGTGCGAGAGAAACCTAGGACTCTTTGCATATTAAATAGCTAACTACTTGGCTATAGTATTGTGAGTTGTGAGACAGAAACCTGTTTAGTCGTTTACCTGAGGCTGCGGGGGCTGCTGTCCAGAAGCCGAAGCTGGCTGCTGCGCAGACGCCGGTAGCGGCGACGCGCGCGCCTCCTTCGTCACGTCCATGGCCAGCATGTGTGAGCCTAGCCCGGGGCTACCGCCGCTTCCTTGCTGCGGCGTTCGCCTCTCGCACTGTAACAAAGGAAAGATATTTGAATTAATATGTTCCGAGGAATTAATCTCATCATCAATATCCAAGATTTACAGGAGCAAGATCCTTTCTTATTTAAGTGGGTACTAGAGGAAAATAAAGAAGTTGGCCTATACTCCTCACGCTGGCTAGACGTGTTTGTGAGGCCTAATTTTCGAATATGCCTTAGTCACCTTTATATTTAGTCGTGCAGGAAGAGTGTGGAGGATCCTATTTTACTCTGAGGCCACACGGCTGAGAGAGCGCGCTTACATCCTAAAAATGAACATGTTGAAAGGAAAAAAAGGATCTACAGTAGCCAGTAAAACCTACAGTGTACTCAGTCAAGCATAACCTTTTCAATACTAAGTATAACTTAGCCATGGACTACTTTAATCCAATTAGCAAGATCATTGGCCAATACGCAACGAAAAACATTCTTTAATGTGGCAAGACCAATCAGCAAAATATCCATAAGTTACAGCAACCGACCGGGAACACTGCGACAATTCATAGGCCGTATTATGTTACGGCATAAAATCCAGTACCATGAAATTTATCGGCTGTAATATTACTCGAAAAAATTAGCACAACTACTCAACCGATTAATGAGAACGTGAAACACGAGTCGCTTTCCGAACTATAGCAAATTATGTGCCTTAAATATCGAATGCAAAGAAAAAAGTTTGTAATTGAGATCGTGTCGCTGAAAAAACGACAGTAAGCAATAAAGTCAAGCACGGAGCGCTGTCGTCACGGTTAATTAATATTTTAAATGCGAACATTTTCAATTAATTTCAGCAATCGAGGCGCCCTCTGCACGCCTATCATTTTATCAAACAAGTCACTTTAGTTTAACAACTTTTTTATGTTACCATGTTTAGTTGAAGTAACCTTATAATCAACAAACATAATTAAGTAATTTAGTAAGGTCGGTATACGCAATAGGAATGGTTTATGAAGGGAAGTCATAAATCTTAACATAACCAAATAAAGCTTAGGTGTTTTAATATGAAACGTGATAACTACAATTTCTCAATAGAAGTATGAAAATAATCTTCTATATTAACTAATAGCTAAAAGTTTCCCATTTGTGACACTTTTAAACCAATCCTAATCTGTAGAATAGAAAGTTTTATGACTAGTTAGAACAATGATCGCCATTGTTCGCCGCGTGACGAATGCTCGGTTTGATTTTTGTGTGTTTTGAGCGTGAGTCAGAATAATGGCGGCGGATATTGGACGGAACCATGCACTTCACGGAACCGTGCCACTGTTTGTTTACAGCGGATGTAATCAAATGCACTCGGGTTTAAACCCAAGGATAATCTTACGGTTAAACAGGCCTAAAGAGGTTACAAATAATGTTCAAGTTTACGCAAGTCTCTATCATAATGAAAGAGTTTATTAAAAAGCTAGTTACTTAACTCAAATGATGATCTACTCAATTTACGTCTTTCATAGTTTCAATCACTATGAAAAGTAAAGGTTGCCAAATAAGTCTTAGCATTTTCAATATAAAATTATTACAGTTCTACAATTCATATCCTCATCAACACTGTTTATTTTATTTTAAATCGAGCTCTTGACTTGTTAAGAGCAAAAAAATTTAATTATTTATTTATTTAATAGCACTCAAAGCAAAGCCTAATTGGCAACAATCAATTAATGTTGTAATTAGTTCCAGGGAGTAAATATAGCGAAGGGCGAAAGAGTTAAACCGGCGCTTATTTTTCGCTCTACAAAAACAAAGTGCATACACACCGGAGCTCATATTTCACTGCGACGCGTGCACCCAACTGCTAATTAGCGGTAATAATACTTTAATGAGTGATAATAAATCATAGCCGAGCCAACCTTTGTGTAATTATATTTCATACGAAACACAATTGGAAATAGTAGGTAACTATTTGAATATCAGCCATTCCAGAGCCTGCAAACATTTGGGGCATTTAATTAGTGCACATACTCGTGTCTAATTGAACACAGAACGTAAGTGTGCCGTTTCGGTATAATTATAATTGACCAATTTATTCTCGCTCCGGCTTTGGCTAGTGAAACCACTAATTTGACGCATTCCCTATGCTATTTTTATTCAAACACGTTTATTAAATTTGTAATAAGTATTGCCCATTCAACTACATTGTTTAAGTTTTAGGTTGTGTAAGGCTGAGTTGCACGTCAAAAATCTGTCAAACTCCATACAAAAAGCACCTGTTATTGTTATGGTTAAAATAAGGTGGTGCAAATCAGCCTGTTTGTTAGGTTTAAAAAAATGATTTTTAAAACATAACGAAAATGATGTAACGCTGTAAATGTTCAAGCGCATGCTGAAAATAGTATATTTTTAATAGCGTTTAATTTAAAATTAGTATAGTTCCGAAATATAGAGGAAAAGTCATTTTACCTTTCAAGAAAAATACGCTAACCATGAATGAGTGCTGCTAACGCAGTCTTTATATTCCAACGTGTCAAAGTAATCCTCTTACCGCCGAATAACAGACGAAATGACTGTCGCATAGTTTTATTTGGTCCGTCTGTCGAGGCCTAATTCGTGCGTATTGACATTTGGAAAGTCAACGTCTCAGATCATAGAAGGGAATAGATGTGAAACGGGGGCGTGGCGCGTGTCTCCGCGATATGCCCAGAAACGAACATCGCCCGCGACGCCAGGTTAGTCGCGATTCAGTCGTACTGAGGAAATGTTCTCCGATATTGTTGGATAATGCGTCGTAACGTGCAATAACATAAGTGAAACGAAGAACTACAGGAACAATGAAGTCATTTACCACATGTAAGTATTGCAAATCCATTGGTATTTTGCTTATAAATAAAAAAAACTAAACATTTTTACGAACGAATTCAGTGCCGTGACATTTACTGCGATATCGAAATTAGTGGTGATAAAAATTCAAACACGTTGTACATTGACGATTTAGTGAGCAACCACTTTATGTCATGCGTAACTACTGCGCAATGTATTTTATTTCTTCCGATATCCACTGAAGCGTGAAAATACACAGTACGGCCGCATGTACCGGTCGTAACATAGTGCAGGGCTCGTGTTCTAATACGGTTTCCTATTATCGATAAATAGAAGTAAATTATTTTTATCTATTTTCTAATTTTGAATGAAAAAATCATGAGTTGCTTGCGATTTTTAAGTTTTTACAAAAACAATAACAATAGTAGAAGGGATTAGTAACTGTCAACTATGTAATTACTATAAGAGCTAGTTGAAAGCCTAATATAGGCATTATTTTTGATAAACATAGGCGGTACGAATTTCGCCATAATTAAAAAGTTAATGCGCGATAGTAGTTAATAATAATTACAGTGATCCTGTTATTATTATTAAAGTAAATAATAATATATTACCAATATTGTAAATACTGGTAAAAATCGCAAGTACCTACTTAACCCATGACTTTTCATACAAACTTTGTCAGTCTATAACTTCTATACTCCATCGATAACGACATTGAGCTTTGGTTGGGGTAAATTAATATAAGGTAACTTCATTTATCCCAATAATTGATTCTGAGTTTTTCGTCCATACAAAATGGAACTGACTCCTTTATGCAAAAATCGTTAAAGAACATAATAATAACGTATAATAATAAAAAGGTTTTCATACAAGCATTTTTTAAACCAATTTCGAGCCTTGCCCCCAGGATTTAAAGTATCGATATCTTATCGACTCCATTTTATCTTTCTTCTCTCTAATTGCTTTTTTCAAAGTGTGCGTTACGTCACGCGGCCATTGATTGGCCATAAGGCACGCCTTCTGGCCAATCACAGCACTTTTAAGCCGGTTGCACATGTTGTCGTAGACTCTCAGTCGCTTTGTTTTTACACAGTTGAATGTGTGTGTGGGAGCTGTGGTGGGGGAAATGTGGGGACACTGGTTCTCGTTGTAGTTACGCGCGACTTCATATCTATTCTCTTTCTATGATCTGAGGTCAACGTTAATGGGAGGCGTGATCTTTTTTGCTCGGCGTCTAATCTCGGCTGCATTGGCCACGGCTGTTTGCCGAGTGGCGTGGCGTGTCGCTGTCACCGATCGGTAATTATTCACGAAGGTTCGTTGCGAGTGAGGTGTGAGTGAGAGCGGATTTAGGTTTTGTTCAGAAACTTTTCACAGAGGTATTTCCCGAGATAAAAAGCTTGTTATGTCTCTTATTGACAAAAATTACCAATTTCTTAAAACCTTGTTTCATGATAAATCGATACGAATTAACTCCGAGTCAAATTTATTGATTTACGAGCTTTTTCAGTGAATCACAAAATCTCATTGTAAAAAATTAAGATTTTTCTTTTTTTCTAAGCTATGAGAGTGACCATCAACTTTAAAGTCCTCTTGTTTGATAAGTCAACCTATTAATTGAATAATTTGCAGTAAAACATTTAGAGCTTCCAAGTCTTCTATTTAATCGAGAAACGGGAATCGTTCCGCTATCAACAAATCACCGGAAACGTTTACTACAAATGAACAGTCCAATTCTTTGTTCTCTAATCCTGACCGGTCGACTGACCATTATTCGCTCCGCTCGTGACCGAGCCGCGGCCGCAAGGGCGGCCATTTAGAAAAAAAGTCGCGCTAAAAGTGCGAACGTGCGGTGCCGTACTATTGACTCCGGGCTCTTTTACTTTTTGCCGCTCATTTTACTGTATTTGGCTGCGATTTTAACTCTTACTTGAGGTCATTTCGTAAAAATATGATTTAGACATAAATTCTGGCACCGAGATATTCTTCTAGTAGATACATTACGATGTAAGTAAGTCTTTCCTATTCTAATAATAACTTTGTCTATTCTTATAAGAAAAAAGTTAGAAACATAAAAAAGTATTTCAGTATTGAAAATCCTGTAAAATTTTTGGAAAGATGGATACCTTCTACTTATATCAAGGGACACACGATTTTATGTAGCTGGAATAGAACTTACGTGAACTTTATAACACTAGCATAATAATTTTCAATCAAGATTATGTTCGAATCAGTTCCTTGTATAAATGGAACTGTATTACAGCTGATAACTGAGTCTTAAATTATTTCCTAAGAGCTAAGGACGACAAACCGAATTAATATCAATCAAGATGCACTTGCAGACGACGTAAGGAACTCACGCGGGAATCGCCATCGAAGCATTAACGATTAATCCATCCAGACCGAGGACAATTCAGTGCTGCCAGCGCCCAAATTAGAAACTATTTTCGCCCATTAAGACCAACTTCATAATCAATTACACGTTAAAATTTCACAACGCTGTTTCGGGTGCTCTGTGTTTGGGTAATCGGAGTTTGTGGTCCCGCGGCGAGCTATTACGTGGCTGTACGCCCATAAAGGTTTTTGTCGGACAGTCGGAAAATTTTAATGCACGTTCCGAATGCATTTCGGTTGAGGTAAGTTTATTAAGGTAAATTAGTTGTACGAATAATTCCCGGCGGTACACTAGTTTGGGAATGGAGATGGCCAAATACGGTTTAGTGCAGTCTGGAACATTCTTTTTTACACTAATTACAGCGCGAGCCAATTTTTTGCTATTCACGACCGCTTTATAATTAAACGCAACGCAAAAACAAAAAAATAAACAATATCGAGAGCTCAAGGTTCCCGTGTTAGCTAATTCGATTAACTTTTTACTAAATTCAATTAACCTTATTTCACTTCAACTCTACCACGTTTCAAACATAGAACTTTATAATTAACTCGTAATGCGGTGTGAAGGGATTAATACGTGCTTTTTTAAACTGGCACTAAAACCGCGCAGTGCATTAAAAGATTCCGATAATAACCAGCGCAGAATATAAGCAAAGCAATCCCATTTGACTAATAAAGCTGACTAATTATCCGGGCAACTCCATCATAACGAAGCAAATCTTCGTAACGCTTAGAGCAGACAACACTAATAGGATTGAGTGCACTCCGCTAATCATAATTCATCAGCGAGATTAAAGAATGCGCGGGACGGGACGCGCGGGACGGGACGGCGCGGGACAATGATCGCCACACCTGCGGAAACGCGGAAAGTAACGAGAAGAGAGGCTAAATAATTCACACCACTGTAATCGCGCTGAATACTGCTCTACGTGAGTTTTTTCAACTTTCATTTAATAAAAATTTTATAAAATTTAATTTAATTAAAAAAACAAACAATTAGGCTGAGTTGCACCACTCAACTTTGACCGTAACTATAACGATAACCGGTGTTTTTTGTATGGAGTTTGACAGATTTTTGACGTTTGTCAAAGTTAAAGTAAGATGGTGCAACCCAGCCTTAGTGTGAAATATTAAAAACTAAAATCATAATTAAAAATACACAAACAAAATCGGGACGGGAAGCTCCAAGGCAAAAGCTTGACTCTACATCTGCGGAAATTCGCGCGACTGATAGGTTTATTATTTTGTACACCACTGTGATCATTGAATGGTGCTTTACAAACACAATACACTAATATTTAAAAAAAATGTTTAACATCTTAATTTTCAATTGAAAAATTACTTAATTAGTGCTATTTTATTGTATTTTGCGAATGTTTTTAATGAAAAATGTTATTTAGAATGGTTACTTTCAAATAATTAAACTTGAAATTAAACGACGTTCATATTAATGAATACTATAGTTTTTAAAATGTGTAATCAGTTATGAACGCTTTTAGTCAATTTAATTTTATTATGAGGCGTAAGTAGAGTACCCGTGCCTGCGATTCAGTGAGAGGCACTTATTTAGCAGATTGCTTTCCTTTAAGTTGTTCTTTAATCTAGCGATGGTCGCGGGCTCGGTGCGGCGCGGCTTTGCATCGCACCCTCGTGTCGTCTCAGGGTTGTCACCGCATAGTTGTTTTGTTAAGATTTTTTCCAGTTTCATGGCATTGTTAACTCCTTCAACTCCACCAATTGTATACAATCGTTTTTAAGGACTCATTTATATGATAATTTCTGTACTAAAATAACGAAATAACAAAGCTTTTTTTCGTAGCGCATAACTTTGTGGCACTAAAGAGTAATTATATCATTAGTTAAAATTGCATTTAAGACTAAACTTGTGTCTAAATAATTTTTAATTCCCATTTGAGGCAGCGTCCACTTATTCAAGTTATGATTTTATGTACTAATTATTACAAAAATTGTATTAAAGCAAGGTTCACTTATCATCAACCAAATAAAAAACCAAAAGACCAAATACGTAGATTTTTCAAGTGGATTTTCACTTTTCGTTTGCCAATCCTTAGCCGTGCCCTTGGGGAGAGCCACCCCGCGAGCATTCTTCCCACGAGTCAGGTGTCTGACGCACATCGGACGAATTGAAACATGTGTTGAAACTTCAATAAAAACAACCCTGGCTCAAAGGCATAGTATACTTTACAGACAAGTAGTAGACTAATACATAGTTTCAACTTACTTACGTATCACTTAACTCATAAAGAAATACATCCTCCAAAAATATATTTTGATTAACCTAAAGATTATACTCGCATGTAAAAAATTTGATATTGAATCATAGTGATTTAATATTTAGGTTTAAATTTTAATTGTTATAATCATATGGAAAAAATCCGTCTTGCCGATAAGAGATGCCGGAGCATTATCTAGATTAGATCTAGAAAAAACGCTATTCTGAAATACACTATATTTTTTACTTTCTTTTCATACATATTGATATTAAAATACTAAAATTATTACTTAAAAGTTGCATCATTAACTAACACTAGCCAATTTAGAGCATTAACATTTAAAGTGCAGATTTAATTGTGATTAACTGATAATGCACCTAGATAATGCGTACTCATAACCAAATTAATTGGACATTACACTAATTAGATGTAGATGAAATAATCCTCCGCGGTAAATTTATACTGATATTGTTAAATTAGTTTAAGTAGAATTAGTAGCAGCTACCTACTGAACTTTTAATTAATATCAACAAAAAATATAAAAAAAATGCATTATAATAATTAAATTAATATTGTGTTGAATATAGCGTACACTATATTCGACAGGTAAGCCTCTGAACGCCATTCGTTCTCGGCGCACGTGAAAATTTCGTTAATACCGACCCATATTGGATTACTCCCAGCACCAACTCGCCGCAATAATATAACGAAATTCAAACATTAATAGGCTGAAACACAATCACGGATGGCCGCGTAATCGAGTTAGCTGCTGTTCAGTTAAGCCCCTATCGCGTAATCTGCCCCATTGTCTGACAGTCGTTCCACTGATCACCACGGCCGATTATTGTGGCAATTTCGTGTATATTGTTTTCAGGTGTCCCTGTCTGAGCGTCCTGAAGGAGGCACAATGCGCTCCCGGCCTTATCTGGAGGAACCGTCGCGTAAAATGCTACTGAGAACGTTTATGGCACCTCAAATCAAGCGGTTGATTGTTGGAAGAACAATTGAGGTCATCTTCGTCGGCAATAATCGTTTGATATCGAAATCTGATTTGAATAGGGGACGGCGTCGTTGTCTAAAACATTGTCTATTGGCTATTCAAAATTATTTCCCAATAAAAACATAGTGACGTTCGCTCTACACCTCTATCAACCTCAAATATGAGAAATTCTCAAACTTTTATTTTTGTTCCAGAATTTCCAAATCCAATATAATTTTATTATCAGGAAACGTATGAGAAAACTGCCAATAAACTGACCACCTACAATAGAATAACGGAGTGCAGTGGCGGATAATAAACAAAGTCCGCCGTCCAAAGTAAGTGACTCTCAGGTGGAATGCGCGTCGGGGAAGTTAAGAGTTCCTCGGTTAGACGCAGCTCAAGGAACAAATAAGTAGATAGAAGCAGTGTCAAAACTGCCAAAAACAAAACTATAAAGTTTGCTTTATAACGGGCGGATACAGCTTTATCTGTTTGAGATGTCCGACTCAATTTGGACTCTCCTTTTATAACTTCCAGCTCGCTCTCGTAACTTTACATGTTATTGCTTTCCAATCGGCCACTCCGTTTTGAATGAGAAGTTAATAACCGAGACCATTCTATATTTTCCGGTCTAATGGGACATTTAATTAAAACTAGCAAAGTAGTAGCGCAGTAATTACTTAGAAATTCATTGACATTCATTAAAAGTTGTCTCCTAATTGCTTTGACCAAGATACGGCATCAAATTAAATGTTTAATTCTATTAGCGGGTAGATACATAACCAGTTACGTCTACTTTGTATCGAGAAGTAATAAAATCGAGAGCGTTTTATGATTACTAAAAGATATAATGCGTGTTAGCGTTATGCGCAGTAACGTTACATCGTTACTCGTTACCTATAGCGTTTGTGCTGATGTTTTATTACATTATAAAACAAACGTCTCGTATTAATTATGAGTCGCGATGCAGTCACATCCCTATTGATCGTAAAGATTCTTTGATAGCAGTTGTAAAATGTTCCAAATCGTTGTCGTGATAATTTATGAAGCATGTTTATGGGTGGATTTATAACCATATCAGTATGTTCTGCGCAGTCAATGCATGGTGCTATGAGCAGGCACACCAGTCATCGGATCATATAACGAGACATGCTGATATGGAAATTTGAGCATCAGTTTGTTTTCATTTGTTTTAGTACCTACTTATCTCATCGTATCAAATGTTAAAAGAAGAAATTTTAAAACAATAACATTAGTGAATGATCATAAATCATAATAATAATATTATAATTGATGATCATAAAAACGAAACCGAATAAAAACAATTATGAAAATGTGGATGATGTTATTATTAGAACACAACGAAATTAGCAAACGGATCCCACGACGAGGGGCAAAAGTGAATTAGCCAGGGCCTATTACGTGAAGTGAGTTATAAAATAAAGCCGGGGCGAGCAACTTCATACATTACACGCCGATAACCAGCCGAGACTTGTGAGACACAAACCAGTCCCTTTTAGTGAAATTGAAAACTTTTTCTGTTACTCATACTGCGGCCGCGACACCGCTCCTTTTAAATCAATTGCCTTTTATAATTAACTTAGCCCGTTATTGGAGTGCACTCGCTCGTTGACTCGATTAAAATTCAATCGAGGTGTAAATCTATTGAGGAACGAGTTTTTCTGGCAGATGTAATCGAGTGAAATTGTTCTAGGACGAGTGTGCCGGACGCTAGCCGAGATATAATTAAGTGGAACTTTTTGTGATATCTCTATTACACTGTTCAATTTATCGAAACGTCTGTCGTTAATTTTTATGAGACGCAAGATTATGAACGGTATACTAAGATTGGGGCGACAGTAAATAACTGAATTTAAATTAACTGCTTACTAGCTTACGTTTATATGCTATTTCCAGTAGTGTGAATTTAATTTACGTGGATGTATTTTATTGTTACTGCATTAGGATAGTAAATTTTGTCTGAGATTACGACTATAGCTTTAAATATATAGGTACGGCCTTATTCGCAAAATTTTACACGCTTATAATTTAATTAAAATACTGTTTAGTCTATTCATTGAAATTAACATTTGACTTACGTGGCATAGAATTTATTAGATAACGGTGTTCCACACCAATAACGTTAAATTTTTATGAACAAAAGGGATAATTAGAAGGTTAATTCATCAAAAATCAAGTGACGTAATCACCTCTAATAACTCACAGAGACTTCTTTAGGACCAAATAATAAATGCTATCTCAATTTCCAAAACAATATCTTTTTCATCCATTAAACAAATGATTCGCGCCCGCCGTATGTCAATTGTGACGTTGTGCAGCCCCCGCTAGCTCGCCGCCCGGGGTTCCCCGCCTTGGGAGTGCCACTTTTACCTAATTTCTATTAAACATTTATTACATTAGGCTCGAGCTATCGGAGGTATCGGTCATGTTTTATTTATTACCACTCGTGGGATTGTTTCTATCTGTGGTATTAGACAATCTGTGAAGTGTTCGTATTATTAGAATCGGCGGAGCGGTAGTGGTTAAGCGCGAAGCGGTATTAAGTTGAGTGAGTTTTGAAATTCATTATGAACTTTCACATAAAAATGTTGTTAGTTTACGAATGTCACGGAAATTCACACTGTCACATACCTGTTATACAATTTTGTAGAAAATAGGTACAATTTTACAACAAGTCTGAAGAATTTTTTACATAACATAAAGTTTTCAAAGAAAGCTCATTGTACTGAGCTAAAACTAAAATCGTGAGTAATATCATTTTAAGCTTATGTATCCAATCAATCAGTTTCTTGTACAGTTAGTAAGCTACATTTACAAATTATGTAACGTGATGAAAACATACAGAGAACCTCTACATGCGAGTATAGTTACTTATAACTCTTCATTAGACATTTTTGTTTTAATTGTCTCCACCTTTCTGCTGCACAATTCCGCCGAATGATCTCAAAATGAGTTCGAAGACGTTCGCTCCGATCGCATTGTTCACTGCCGACCAAAATAGTTTAATCAGAGTTATGCGAACCATTAATTAAATTACGTTTGCCATGGGGCGGCTATAAGAATATTGCTTTTATTTGTGGGGAGTCATTCAATTCAACATTCATTCATTTACAGCCATCGGCGTCCATTACATTTCATTATAATTTAGGCCTATTTAATGATCGATCCACGTGAAACTTCCTCGGGCCAATTTATTGGTGATTAATGGGAAGTGACTTCATTACGAATTGACCATGTAATGATATTAGGAAAGTTATTGCTCTATATTGTAACGGGGGAAATGTTTGTATGTTATAACCGTTCCTGAAACATAGTTGCGCATGATAATTTTTGAAGGTAGAGTCTAGAGGAGAGAAATATTTGAATGAAAAAAGCAATTTACTTATTTACGTACACATTCAGAATTAACTAATTCACTAACACCTAATCTCGTGAACATCTTGATTGTCTTGATCGTATATTTATCTACTTGATTAGCTGACGACTACCTGCTACATTAAGTAGCAGTAAAGTAAATAGTTTATGTTTGAATTAAATTAGTATCGACGTGAAATATCCACATGTCGAGTTATAGTTATGCGCTTAAAAATAGAATAATTAAACTTACAAACAAAACCTAACCAGGAATTTGGTTTCCTGTGTGATAAAATAGTACTTGAGCTAACAAACAACGCTTTGAAAATAAATTAATTTGAATTCCCTAAAATAACTCGGTGCCTTCTAATTGGGTAGCTCCAGCAATGGACTATTCAAAGCAAATGTTGTTTTTACTTGAGTAATGCACACTCTATCTGCGTAATTAAATCCGACAATTAGGTTTATTAAAAACTCCAACTAAGCGAACGTAGGCAAATTAATTACGCTTGCTTTACGAACTAATCTAGTCTGCTTTATTAAATTATTCCACGTGTTAATATTACAGGAGGCCATAATAAGCTATTACACAAATTAAGTTTTAAAACTTGTTAATTTTTAATGGTCGATAACTTTTAATGGGCCCGGCCTGTTTGATGTGCCCGATTTCGTGAAAGGTGTTAGTTAATTCTTAATTTAATTAATTAATCTTAATTTAAATGAAGAATTGTGTATAGTTTTAGAGCAACGGCCACACAGAAGCGGCTTGTTTAGATAACACGTAATCTCATTAAACAATTAAAGTGTTTTTATTAGCCAGAGGCCCTCTGAAATTAAGACCACACAACCAAGTTTTCTACTGATTAACATTTAGATTACATATCTTGACAGATTAATGTTGTATTTATGCTATTTATTTAAATACGCAGATGATCGATTCGTCATTATCTTGTTATTTAATAACGAAGTAGGTTTATCCGATTTCTTACATTAATTTATGTACATTTCCTCGATTTCAAACTGTCTTATTTTACATGATGTTTATAATAACAATATTTTTTAATTACTGCTAATTGTTTTTGATGTTTACCGACATTTTTACTTATTAGATGTCAATCAAATGTCGGAGATATAAAAAAAATATTTGTGTGTAGAAATATGAAAACAAAATTTGTAATTGCTTGATTTATTATAAGCACTTCCTTTCTGTTGAACTTTTGACTAATTACTCGTAGTATGAACTAATTTCCCTTCAGGTATTTTAAAATTCTTGTCGTTCAAAATGTCTAAGCATTGGATTACCAACCATGAAAATAATTAGGCCTTACCGTATTTTTTCACGAGGAACTAAAAAATATTCCGTAAAATAATATTTATGTGATTCAAACATGTGGGCGTACACTGACATCAATTACTATTTACCGTACCAACACAATTAAAATATTCTTACCGAAATAACTTCAATCCACTGCGAATTCGGAGTCACATAATGGTCGAAAATATTTTAATTAGCTTTATTCTCGGTTACTTAGAAAACAAAACAACGCGATTAATTAGAGATTTGGGATCGCTACGGCGCGGGCGCGGGGCGCGTGTTTACAAAACGCTCTCCTTACAAAAACTGAATGAATGAACGGGTGTTCGGAGTATCGCGGCTTCCTGCCTGATATGATAACACCCTCGCTAATGAGCACTATCACTAGCTGCGCCCCCGGCGGTGCTCGTTAATGACCAATTTCCATTTAATTGATATCATAATCACTCTTTACGTTAATGCGTACCTACTGGGTAGTAAAGATTTTAACATTAATATTAAAGCTCTACAGAAGGCCTATTTTTGAAGCGTTCGAATGCAATTCGCATACGGATTTATGCTGTTTTTAATGTAAATTCAAAAATATCTAAAAATACATGAAATAGAGCTCGCACACTGTCGCACTCGCAACCTTTCCGTACTATTGACTTTACTGTAATGTAAAAAATAAGTGTATTAATATTTTTTGTAACTAATTAATGTCCTAATTTACATTGTAGGATACAAATAGCAATTAATACTTTCCGTTAGTATGTATTTATTTAACATAATACGAGTATCTACACACTTTATCAATCAATTTAATTATGAAGAACGACGTATCCTGCTAATTAAAGTAACTTGCCGATTTCCTGTTCGTTTAATTTTATGCTGTCTTCTGAAAATCCTAAATATAAATGCTACGTATCTACATGTGTGCATTACGTTATTATTTTATGTTAAATTAATACCTTTATCTGGGGTTTTCCTGAGGAATTAATTATTTTGAAATTAAATGCTGTTGCTTTTCAACTGACATCAATAGTAGATACCACACTTACAGTGTACAGCTATGTACCTGCAAATTCCTTGGTAACAAATAGGCTCTTTTCAAAGCACTTATGTTACACGTACTAAAATACCAAGCTTGGCAACTTAAAAAATGCAACGTAAACTTTTAACAGGAAGGCAGTGCACAGTCTGACACAAAAATTATTGTATTTAACATTTTGACACATTATTACTACAACAGGTTAGTTTATCTATTTTTTGCTATTTTTTACTGTTTTTGGTTACCTGTATATAGTTACCAAGAGGAAGTATCTATATTTTATTAAGTCACCCTGTTTACAGAAAGTCTAAAATTGGATCGCGTCTAAAAATCTAAATGAGAATCGAGGAATCATAGTTTATTTTCGAGATTGTACACGTGCAGTGGTAGGAAAAAAGAGTAATATTATTTTTCAATTCCCATACAAAGGTGGTCGGTGCGGCGCGCAAATTGGTTGTATTGTCAATTTGGCCAGTGCGTGCCGGGCGGGAACCAATGTTTATTTTCAATTTCCACCATTTTCGGTACGCCCCGCACTGGATTAGGACGAACAAACTATTTTGAACAATAGTTTTTGGTGTTAAACGCATTTTTAAATACTGAACACAACAATAAAGTACGAGTATTCGCCGCAACTTCGCCTCTATTTTTTAACAAACAGTAAAATAATAAATATCCTTGGACATTTTACACTGCGTTTCTAGTCCCAAACTAAGCAAAGCTTGTACTATGGGTACTACTATGGGGACAACGGATATAAACGAGATAAGTACCTAATTTATTGTTGTTTTTAACGTTCTCGTGAAACGTTCTCGTCTCTTCGTGTTCTCGTGAAAACTCGAAGAAATCTAGATACACTAGAGGCATCTAGCGTGTGGCCAAGTTAAGCTGGCTGGTTTAACCTGGATGTGGTGCGTTGCAATTTCCAATATCTACGCTGGAGACTTTTAGCGTATGGCCAAGTTAAGCTGGCTGCTATCACCTGGATGTGGTACATTGCAATTTGCAGCGACGACGACGGGCGCGACTAATCGCATAATAACAAACGCGAATAAATCCGTCGGCGGGTCCGTCATTAACATTGTGCAACTTAAATTATTACTTATTAAACGCGTGTAATGGCCGCACATCGCCAACAGTTCACGGTGACACGTGAAATTATATATTTATACCCGCACATAATGCGCCAGGTGCGATAGCTGCCAGTGCTATGAAAATATGCATAAAATTAACTGAATAACTTTCCCGCGGCGACTAATTTCAATCTACTACTCATATAGCGTCGGGAATAATGTAGCATTCTAATGGTGATATAATTTTTGAAATCGGTCCAACAGTTTTTGAATTTATTCGTTATAAATATACAAAGAACAATCGGTATGATTTTGAGTGTAAGTAGTACTAATCAATTAATAAATCAATCGCCACTAATGTTCAGACGAAAATAATGCTTATTATTTTCAGAACAAAGCTGACATTAGTTCCACACAACCCTCTAAATGCATCGGTGACCTTTCCCGTTGCGGGTAAAGTAGGGATTGACTGGAAAATGTGTAATTGCGCCAAACCACCGAATGATGGCCGTATTACACGTTTTCAATTGCCCGTAACTTTTGAAGAGCCCACTTTATGTGAAGGCTTCTTGTAGTAGTGTGTTAGAGGTTTATAAATAGGAAAAATACAACTATTTTTATGATTGATAGTTAATAACCCATAAAACCAAGCGGTAGCATAAGACCACGTCAATTTGATATTATGTCTCGATTCCCAGGGCTTGAAGGGTTAAAGATAAAATGCTCGTAAATGAAAAGTCCAAATGGTATTCTAATTATAATAATGTACATGTTTAGTATAAAGTAAGTTTTCCTCTTTGCAAAGGTGGTTTATAATTCGAAACTTTGTATATTGACCCAGAACGCAAAATTCAAACTGAAAAAACATTATCTAAGAATATTGATACGTATGCATGAATGAAAATAATAAAAGACGACAAAACTACACAAAAAATAAAAACTTTAATTACAAATATCTTATCTCATTTCTTCCCCGCTTCATGGCTTGCCCTCACAGACCTCCCGTCGTGAGGAGCACCTTGTGTGAGAAATTCGTAATTGCCCTTAATTGCCGCTGATGACCGTATTACACATTTTCAATTGTAAACCTCGCTGTCGACGGCTTTCATTTAATATGCAACCTTACAGACCTTTAATTAGATTTAAATCAAGCAATAATAAAAGATTAATGTTTACAGCTTTTATAATGAGCATTTAAGCTCAATTTTATTTAAGACCTCTAAAGCTCTGACGACGAAGCCTTTTATTTTTAGAAAGAAAATAAATTATGGAGTTTGGAATGTAATAATATCTGTTTATTTAAAAAATAAACCTAACAGAACGCTTTAATCTTTAAAAGAATTTAATAAACGGAAGAATTGGACTTTGCTTTTAGTACCTTTCTGAATCCATTTTTCATAATATCTTCGAATATGGTTTGTCGTATTTTTTTAAAAGATTCATTTGTGTAATAACAAATAACTAATAGTCCCGTTAGCTCTTCGTACTAAGCTAAAATGCTTGTATCACGAGTGAGCTCACCACAATAGTCGAGCGGCGGCGGGGATCAAACCCGCGTTCCCCGGATCACGAGTCGGCCAGTCCAACCCCTTCACCGTTCGGCTATCGTAGCGTCATCTGTATTGTACAATCATTTCATTATCAGGGTTGAATGTATACAGAGGCGTTTCAACCCAAGACGTAACACTATCAAGTGACGTTATTAAAATGATTCCCTGTGACGTCAGACGTTACTGGTACAGCCTGAAGCTGGATTGTGTTATGTTATGTTTATATCAAATATCAGGCTGCATTATAATAGGTACGGTACAGCCCGTACAGCTCAGCCTCGAGTGCTTGCGTGCTCCATAATAATGCAATTCGATACTAATAGCTCAGTCGAGTGCTCAACTGCTCACCTTCGTTAGTACTTCTGTCTAATTAATTCTCAGAAAATTGCGAACGAACGTTAGTCGTATTTATATTTTCTACGTTGCGATATTATTTCGCGTCGGCGTTTCTCGCTGTGATTTTAATAAAATGTTAGGGCAAGTTGGGAATGTTTTGAAGTTTATCATGTTACTAATTAGTTTGTTTTCGTATTCAAATTGCGTATCAAGTTAAGTACGTACTTGTACTTAGTTTAAATTTTATCATTAGAGACACGTGTAGGAAATGCACCTACATTACTATCTCATCAAACTGCCTGTATGAAATGATGGATCAAAAGGGTTGAGGAGCGCTCTGGTTAAAAAAAACGATCACTGGAGAAGAACTTTAACAGCAATGTTGTAAAAAATTATAATACACACTGTACATTCAATGTTCAGACGACTGCAAATCAAGACTAAGAAACTAATCTTAATCAGTTATATTAGTTGCGATTTTGAACAAAATGTAGAGTCTGAAGTGCTATTGACTGTACTTTAATGAGAACATTTTCTTTAAGTACTCGTACCTTTTTGTACTATACAAAGAACACCCTAAATTCTCAATGTCAAGGTTAACATTTATCCAACAGGAAGCGTTAAACTTATTGTTTTAAGGCTTAATTTGTGGGCGATCCGGCGGGAAGCTCAAATATTGGCGCGTTTTATTACCCGCTGTTTGCCGAGCTTCCTGAGCTTCCTTTGAGACGAAGGGTTATCTTGAGTATCTATCGGGTTACTTGCTTTACTGAGAGTTAGGAAGTTTTATAAGATTCACCGCGGATAAAGTTGTTTAGACTTTTATCTGGCAAACTTGCATAAATAGCACTTAAAACACCATTGATGCAAATCTAGCGTTAAGAGTCGCATCTCAAACTATTTTGAATAACTTGAAAAAGTCGAATTCCTCTAAACCGAACCTTCATTCGATTATTTCAAGTTATTTAGAACTTAAAATACTTAATCGGATAAAGCACTAATTGTCATTGTATCCAAAGCAAGCCGTGAAAAGATGTAGTTCCAGTTTTCATGAAATAGGTACCTTAGATGCTGTATTGTAAACAGATACCTACCTATGGGAAAAAGTTATTTTTATATTAAGTACTGTGTAAGTAATGTGGGTGTATTATCCTAATAAGCTCAAATATAAGCAAGTATTATTGTTCGCCGTACCGAGCTTCCTTTGCAGCGCGAAGGCGTCTATCGTCTCAATTTACTCCGAGTAAGGAACTTCGCTCGTACTTCGATACTTTCGACAGATTTCACCGCGGATAATAAAGTTATTTAGACTTAACTGACAGATACGTAGGTATGCACCTTTTTCAGTGACTCGGTTTCCACGTTTAAGTTAGTTATATGTATTTAAGAAACCACTCGATATTGGCAGAAATAAACCTCCCAAAAGAGGTATGTTTGGGAGGTATTTTTTGAGCGATCACCTCTAAAATTACTGATAGGTATTATTTTGAAATATGCATAATTATAAAGAAACACTGAGCTTAGTTATTATAAAAGAAGATGATAAATTATCTTTATCTACCTAACACTCTTTATTTATCGAAATACGCCAGCAAAGCTAAAGTAACTAACTAAAAACTTTGGAATAAACGATTCTTAAAACTAAACACAAAGGACAGTACAAATAAAAGTTATTATGTCAATCAAGTTACCTGCATATTAGTATCACTTGTCATTGCTATCGTCTGGAACCGTTGAATTACCTGCAACAATTGACATAAACTGTTTTGTATTGAACCGCTTGCTATGGACACATTTCCCCCGCCTTGGAGTCGTGTAAAATATTCACGAAGACAATACTACAAACTGCAATTCACTTGACATTCTGTTAAAGGGCCCTCGACAATTGTGTGTCATTTGCGACTAAGGAAAAGGTCTTCGATCATAATACCGGCGATTATTGTGCGGTGGTTTGAATGGAATATCGCATTTGTAATATAAAAATAAATGACATAATATC